>NC_086102.1:78996315-79607565 GCF_963921235.1 Mobula hypostoma
TCACAAGACAAATTTCACAACATATAATACAATGGCTCTGATTCTAATTTTATTCCAGCCAACACTAGTGGCTTTTAGTCATCTTGACATTTTATGTATGCAGAATATTTTATAATTTTGTTTCTTTGAAACTCTATTTTCTTCCTCTCTTGCCTTCCTAATTGTTTATTTGGACTTGCCAAATATCACTTTCCCCTGATATTAACGTACCTAAATGTACTTGGTTAATTTATCTAGTGAGATGGGTAAAATTACTACTCATGAGGATGGTTGAAAGATAGAAAGTGGTAGGATCAGTGATCAGTTTCGGGTAGGTAAGCTATCACGCAATGGAATTTGTGCTCCAGAAGTAAACTGTGTGAGCAGAAGTCCAAGTCATGTATTTCACAAGATTGGTTGAGCAGATGGTGAGTGTCTGCGTCATATGTCTAGGGTGCAAGGATACCAGAATTGTGGCCTTCTAGCTAAACACTTGCATTCAACTGTTCCAGCTGTTGAAGACATCAGAATTTGGAATCTCCCCTACATGCAGGAGGAAGTGAATTAGACAGGGGGCCAGCAGAATGATTGGTGAGAAGCTTGCTTGGTAGAGAGATGATAGGAGATGAAGTGAAGAAATAAAGCAGGGTATTTGAAAGGTATGGCTGTTGAACTAGAAAGATGGATGGTCTGTACCTGGAGGGGTGTCACAGTGGATAGGTGACTAGGGAAGCAGTCAAGTATTGCAGGTAATTGGGGAAGGTGAAAAAGGCTTGGAGGACATTTGCAGAGCCTGCTGGGCACTTATCATCAATGAGAAGAGCCCACTTAGGAAGACAGTGACCACCTAAGGCAATCGTGGTGGGGCATTGTCATAAAATACCAAATAAGCCGCAGATCTCCTATTAAGTCCAGCTTCATCATGCACTGTGCAATTTTGCAAGTGATTTAGTAGCCCAATTTCTCAAGTGGCACCAAGAAGCTAGTTTATGGTTGCAGTTTTGCTCAACTCTCAATAAAATCCACCACTATACAAGCAGATTTATAGGACCCGATGTCCTACTTGCTCTTCTTGACCATGTGCTCTGTGTTGAAACTTGGTATTTCCCATTCTTTCCTCAACTTCCACGTTCTTCCTATTACATAATTAGGCTTTTTGTATGTCAGTCTCCATATTACAACATGTTTTTCTAACAATTCTCTCTATTTGTAATGGTGGTGACCAAGGAGATTTTGGATTATTAAGTAGAAAGAAAGCTGCCCATAAATAATAGCAGTATTTCTGATGAGTCATTATTTACAACATACATTTTGTACATTAAATAGCAGCTATGATAATACCATCCTTGAACTAACACAAAAGAAAAGAACTCTTTAGAATTAGATACCCAACAAGAGCCTGACAAGAAAATCTGTTCGAAGAGCAGTGGACACTTGGATCACTGTCAGTGCGTTGCATCACCCTCACTTTACTTTCACTGTGCCAAAAGATTTGGAAACATACATTCATGCATGCGCACTCTGGAGTTGAAAATAGATAATAGGCATTCTGATCCTTAGTGGTGTTATTATCTTTCAGTGTTTGTGCAGGTGTTGAAGAAGCAAATGCTTTTGTTCCATAAGCACAGAGAACAGTGTCAAAGCTTTTGAGAAATTTTCTTCCAAATTGGGGATAAAGTTGCCATGGAAGCAATTAACAAAAAAAACTTTGCTTTTCAATTATTGTAATTTATCTCAATAATTATAGGTTTCTAACATGAGCTCGTAGGTTAAAAGTTTCTAGTTAACTTCACTTTGAAGAGATTTTGCTACTGCATTATTATTACCTCAAAATAACGTTTAATTATCTTTTAAGGGAGTCTGCCTTGGTCTTCAATTTCCTCCTCTTTTGCAAGTGTCAATAATGTAGGAAGATAGATTAGAAAAAAATAGCAGGAATAGGTCATTTGGCCCATAGAATTTGTTTTTCATGAGCAACAAGCTCATGATTCATTTACTACCTCAGCACCATTTCACTGTTCCATTCCAGTACTCATTGATTACACTAATATTCAGTGATGTATTAATCTCCAGCTCCCCAGGGTTTCAACAAAAGTGCTGTAGTGGCTTGAGACACTTTTTCACTTCCACCCGCTTGAAGGCCTTTAAAATCTAGCAATTAGTGAATAGGTGACCTTTCTAATTATAGTTCCATCTCATTAAACATAAAGGTATATCTATCTTGGCTGAAAAATATTTAGTTGAAACTATCTGTCACCGTGTTTTTTTTATATTTGTAGACACAATATTTGTGTGATGCTCTGCCTTTGAGAGACTTTTATTTTAAAAGAATTAGAACAAAAGCAAAAAGCTTTGTCAGTCCATGGCCTCCTCTACTGCTGTGATGAGGCCACACTCAGGTTGGAGGAACAACACCTTGTATTCCATTTGGGTAGCTTCCAACCTGATAGGATGAACATCAATTTTGCAAACTTGTGGTAATGAACCCCGTCTTCACCCCCCCCCACTTCTCCATTCACCATTCTCCATTCCCTTTTCCCTCTTACCTTATCTCCTTACTTGCCCATCACCTCTCTCTGGTGTTCTTCCCCCATCCACCTTTCTTTCTTCCATGCCTTTCTTGTCCTCTCCTAACAGATTCCCCTTTCTCTAGCTCTTTCAACTTGCCAGCTCTTTACTTCACCCCACCTCTCCCGGTTTCACCTATCACCTTGTGTTTCTTTCTCCCCTCCCCCCCTCCCTCCCCACCTTCTAACTCTACTCATCTTTTTTTTTTCTCCAGTCCTGATGAAGGATCTCGGCCCAAAATGTCAACTGTGCTCCTTTCCATAGATGCTGCCTGGCCTGCTGAGTTCTTCCAGTATGTTGTGTGTGTGTATGTGTTGCTTGGATTTCCAGCATCTGCAGATTTGTGATCGAGCATCTTGCTGTTCTCTATTTTTGTGCAACTTTCAAAATAGATGCAATACCAGTTAGTGAACATGTTGAAGGTTGTAGGATGGTTAAGGATTAAGGATAAAGTGAAGAATGTTCTTGGGAATGTGAGTGTGATCCAGAGAACATAACTGAAAAATGAAAACAAATGTACAGGACTGAAAGTTTCACTGGTCTGTGTGCTTGTGATGCTATTAGAATAATAATCTACCGTGATTCATTCATGAAATGGCAAACTGTATGTTTGCCTCTGTTTCTCCCTGCATTGCTGAATAAATGCTGTAGTTTTGAAAATTCGTTCAGCGCAGTGTGCTCAGGTAGACAAAGTTACACCAAGAATATAAATGCTAAGGTGCAGCAATTTTTTTCTTGGTGTAAATCTGTATATACGTAAACTTTTCCTGAAACTCTGCATTGGCAGAAGTGGGTATACATGCTAATCCAAGCTGACTGTATTAAATGCAATACATTTTGATGCTCCATTCCCAGTGCTATTTCATGAACTTAACAAAAAAAAAATCAGATGAATAGTTGATATAATTCTTGCACATGTGCAGAGAAAGTCAGCATAATTGGAATATTTGAGGATGGTGAGGAGCTGTTAAACTATCCATGAATTACATGAACATTAATGATTCATGCAATACCTAAACATCGATAGCAAGGATTTGCAAAATGTAAAGATACACTTTTATTGGCTAGAGTTCCATTCAAAACGATCATTAACCAGTAAGAATAATTTATAAATGTAACTCTACAGAGATACTAAGCCATTATAAAGAATATTAAAAAGTTCTTAAAAACTTCATGGACCCTAGCCTAAGATTATGGGAAACATTGCCTTGAACCACCACTGTTCAAATATGTTGTTTTTTTAATATTTCAGTATTATATGTGTAATCTTGTATATATGTATTGTTTCATTAAACATTCTTGTTTGTTTAAATAATTCATTATGGGTTATATGTATAAATGTGTGAATTGCATTAGTCATGACGAAACCATTTGATATGTGCATGCCTCACTTAAAGTAAACACAAAGCAGGGATCCCAAGCTTGGCTCCTTGATTTTTCTTTTAATTAGCTTAATGATTGAAGGCTTTTTTTTTAAAACAAGCCCGAGACAGCTACCGACCTGTTGACGCACGGTTTCATAAACAGTGAGTGCCAGGTGATAATTATCATAAAAGGAAAAAAAAATTCAGAAATGATTGGCTACATTGGAAAGATGGATGTGTTTGATTGCTGAACGAGTAAACTGGCTCATGCATACTGAGCTGATTGGAAGTATTTTGAAGCAAATCAAAAAGCCAATGCAAAACAAGTACCAATTTTGCAGAGTGGATTGTGTTTAAAGTTGTACAGTTTGCTTCAAAGTCTGACTGCTCCAACTTAACCAGCAGAAATGAGCTTTGCTGATATTTTCAGAATAATGCAGGAACACTTAGAACTGAGGCCATTGTTGATTGCAGAGTGTTTTAGGTTTCATAAGTGGAATCAAAAGGAAGGGGAATCCATTGCAGTGTATGTGGCTGTATTGAAGAGATTGAGCATTGTCAGTTCAATGATGGACAATGATGCACTGAGATTGTTTAGTTTGTGGAATCTTACAAGAAAGCATTAAAAATGGCTCCTAACTGAAGCACAACTTAGATATAAAAGACTGTTTGTAATTGTTGTATCAATGGAAACAGTAGACAGATACTACTGAGTTGCAATCAGGAATGAAAGTGAGCGTGAGCAAAATTGCAGGATCTAAATAAGTTGTGTTGCTGTTGTGGCATGTGGTCAGATACACCAAACCAGTACAGATTTAAAGGTGAAACTTATAGAAAATACAACAAAGTAGTCACATACAAACAGCATATTGAGTAGACAAAAATCAATGGACTGCACAGAGAAGAGAAAACGCTAAAAAGTCAGGTTGCATTTTCAAAAAGAGCACTAATCTGCATGCTGTTGATGAAAAATCTGATGATGAGAGTGACGCAGGAATGAGTGGCCTTGAGATTTACAATTTGAAAACTAACATTAGACAAGTAAGCAACACACATCAAAGTTGCTGGTGAACGCAGCAGGCCAGGCAGCATCTCTAGGAAGAGGTACAGTCGATGTTTCAGGCCGAGACCCTTCATCAGGACTAACTGAAGGAAGAGTTAGTAAGAGATTTGAAAGTGGGAGGGGGAGGGGGAGATCCAAAATGATAGAAGACAGGAGCGGGAGGGATGGAGCCAAGAGCTGGACAGGTGATTGGCAAAGGGGATATGAGAGGATCATGGGACAGGAGGCCCGGGGGAAAGACAAGGGGGGGTGACCCAGAGGATGGGCAAGGGGTATAGTCAGAGGGACAGAGGGAGAAAAAGGAGAGTGAGAGAAAGAATGTATGTATAAAAATAAATAATGGATGGGGTACGAGGGGGAGGTGGGGCATCAGCGGAAGTTTGAGAAGTCTATGTTCATGCCATCAGGTTGGAGGCTACCCAGACGGAATATAAGGAGTTGTTCCTGCAACCTGAGTGTGGCTTTATCTTGACAGTAGAGGAGGCCGTGGATAGACATGTCAGAATGGGAATGGGATGTGGAATTAAAATGTGTGGCCACTGGGAGATCCTGCTTTCTCTGGCGGACAGAGCGTAGGTGTTCAGCAAAGCGGTCTCCCAGTCTGCGTCAAGTCTCATCAATATATAGAAGGCCACATCGGGAGCACCGGACGCAGTATATCACCCCTGCCGACTCACAGGTGAAGTGTCGCTTCACCTGGAAGGACTGTCAAGCAATATGGCTTACACCAGAAATGAATGGCAAATTAACTGAAGTGGAATTAGACACTAGTTTGGCTGTTTCAGTCATTCCATAAAATGAATTTGAATGGTATTTCAAATATACTGCACTGAAGCCCACAGTATCCAACTAAGAACTTGTACTGCAGAAAAGATAACTCCTGTAGGAATGATATTCATAACATTGAAATAAAACAACAAACAAGCCACATTAGATTTGTATCTGTAAAAACAAGAGGATCAGCATTGTGGGGGCATGATTTACTGAGACAACTACAACTTACTTGGAGATCCATGCATTGTTTGCATGCCACGTCCCTTGCAATGAAGCCAACTGAAAGTAAATTATGAAAGGTCTCCCTCTCATTTCTCCGTTCCCATTCTCTTTCCTGCCACCCACCTAAACTGGAAGTAATTCACAGATGCCAACTAACAAAGCTACCTGAACATTATTAAATATATGCTGCATCTCTGTCTGGTACGGGGGGTGGGGGGCCTACGACACAGAACTGAAAAAAGCTACAGAAAGTTGTAAAATTAGTCATTTCCATCTTGGGTACTAGCCCCTGTAGTATCCAAGACATCTTCAAGAAGCAATGCCTCGGAAAGACAACATCCATTATTAAGGACCCCCATCACCCAGTACATACTCTGTTCTCATTGTTACTGTCAGGAAGGAGGTACAGAAGCCTGAAGGCACACGCTCAGTGATTCAGAAAGAGCTTCTTCCCCTCTGCCATATGATTCCTAAATGGACATTGAACCCATGAACGCTACCTCACTTTTTAAAATATATTTTGTTTTTGTTTTGCACTATTTTTTATCTAACTATTTAATATGTATATACTTTGATCTACTTACTAATTTTTTTCTGTTATGTATGACATTGTACGACTGCTGCAGATAAGTTAACAAATTTCATGACACATGCCAGTGATAATAAACCTGATTCTGATTCTGAAACCAGAGCTCTCAGTGCAAACCCATGGAATCTTGGTGAGACCCTGCAAACTCCCACAGATCACATCCAAGATCAGGATTGAACTTGGGTTAGTGCTGCTGCCCCAGAGCTTCAGTGATCTTTGTGCCAGCATACACCTCCCACCCACAGCCCCTTCCACCTCATTCCTATCTGATTAAATAAATAAGTTTGTAGGGTCTGAATCCCATGATTATTTAGACTTTTTCCTATTTTACCTTAAGACGTTGCAACCTTCCTTTCCACCTCTAAGTAATCATCTGCAAGCAATATCTAACCACTTAGCCACGGGTGAGGTGCTGGAGGTTCGGAGGATAGCTAATTTTCCACTGTTTAAGAAGGGTTCTAGGAATAAACTGGGAAATTATAGGCCGGTGAGCCTCACATCAGCAGGGGGTTAGATGTTGGAAGGTACTCTAAGGGATAGGATGAATAAGTATTTGGATAGACAAGGACACGTGTGGTAAGTTGTGTCTAACCTATCTTAGAGTTTTTATAGGAGTTCACTGGGAAAATTGATGAAAAAGGTACTGAATGTTGTCTATATGGACTTTGACAATGTCCAGCATGGGAGGCTAGTCAAAAAGGCTCAGTCCTTTGGCATCAGGATAACGTAGTAAATTGGATTTAACATTGGCTTTGTGCAAGAAGCCAGAGAGTGCTAGTAGATGGTTGCCTGTCTAATTGGAGGCCTGTGACTAGTGGTGGGCTTAGGGATCAGTGCTGTGTCCATTATTGTTTGTCATCTATATCAATGTGGTAAATTGCATCAGCAGAATTGTGTATGACACCAAAAATGGGGTATAGTTGACAGCTTGGAGTGGGGTCTGGACCACTGAAAAAATGGCAGATGGAATTTAATGCAGACAAATGTGTGGTGTTGCACTTTGGGAGGACCAGCCAGATTTGGACTTGCACAGTGAATGGTAGGGCACTGAGGAGTTCAATAAAAGGGATCTGTGAATGCCGATTTATAATTTCTCGAAAGTTGCATCACTAGTGTCGTAAAGGAAGATTTTTTGCACATTGGTCTTTATAAATCAAAGTATTTTGTACAGGAGATGGGATGTGCAAGATGTTGGTGAGGTGTAATTTAGAGTATTGTGTGTGGTTCTAGAGGAAAAGTATTAATAAGATTGAGAGTGCAGAGAAAATTTACAAGGATGTTGTCAGGACTTGAGGACCTTAGTTATTTGGAAAGGTTGGGGACTTTATACATCGGAGCGTAGATGATTGAGGGGAGATTTGATAGAGGTATACATAATTATGAGGGGTAAATGCAAGCACACTTTTTCTGCAGATGTTGGGTGAAACTAGAACTAGAGGTCATGGGTTAAGGGTGAAAGGTGAACTGTTTGAAGTGTACATGAGAGGGAACAACTTCACTCCAAGGGTGATGAGAATGTGGAACCAGCTGTCAGCAGAAATGTTGGTGTGAGTTTGATTTGAGCATTTAAGAGAAGTTTGGATAAGTATTTGGATGGGAGGGTTATGATCCAGGTGCAGGTCAATGGGACTAAGTGGAATGATAGTTTGGCATGGATTAAATTAGCTAAAGGGATTGTTTCTGTGCTGCGGTTTTCTATGACTCTTTGACTTTATTCTGAGTGTTCCTTCATTTTTGTATGTACAATACCTATTAAAAGTATTCATCCGCCCCTCGGAAGTTTTCATATTTTATTATTTTACAACATTGAATCACAGTGGGCTTAAATTGTTTTTTTTTTGACACTGAACAACAGAAAAAGACTTCCATGTCAAAATGAAAACAGATTTCTACAAAATAATCTAAATTATCCATCCCTCTATCCTCTCAACCAAAAACATTCAGTGATATTTGGTGACTGTGTTTCTGTTGAATTTCTTTACACTCCGGAATTCCCTATATCTTTCTGTATTTCTTTCTTCCTTTATAAAGAGGCAGTTTTAAAAGTATGTTTAAATGTGTTATTTTCCATTTTGGTAGGAAGGGTAGAAAGTCAGGATATTATTTAGATTGGGAGAGAATAGAGAATACTGCAGTAGAGCAAATAATTAGAAAGGCAAATAAAATGTTGGCCTTTATTGTAAGTGAGTACAAATGAAGGGAATTTTTGCTGTACCAGCTCAGATCTTTGAGTTCATATCTGGTGTTCTGTATCCGATTATGGTCTTCATTAGAGAAAAGATCGTTATAGTGCAGCAGTTCAGGGAAGGTTCACTGGGCTGATTCCCATGATGAAGGTTTTACTTTAGAGGGAAGGATGAGAAATTTTGGCTTGTACCCATTGGAGGTTAGAGGTATGTTTTTTTTTTAAAAAAGTCATATGAAGCACAAGAGGAGATTTGATGTGGAAGATGTTGTGTGAAAAATCACTTTGTTTTTTTGGATCTCCCCCTCCCCCTCCCACTTTCAAATCTCTTACTAGCTCTTCCTTCAGTTAGTCCTGACGAAGGGCCTCGGCCCAAAACGTTGACTGTACCTCTTCCTAGAGATGCTGCCTGGCTTTCTGCGTTCACCAGCAACTTTAATGTGTGTTGCTTGAATTTCCAACATCTGCAGAATTCCTCGTGTTTGCGTAGAGATTTGTTTTCACTTTGACATGAAAGAGTCTTTTACTGTTGATCGTTGTCAAAAAATCCAAATTTAATCCACTGTGATTCAATTTGTAAAACAATAAAGTATGAAAACTTACAAGGAGATGAATACTTTTTATGGGCACCATATGTATCTGTATTCCCAGACACCTTTGCTCCACCACACTCCACTGTGCCCTACTGTTCACTACGTAAGACCTACCCTGGCTGGTCCTACTGTAGTATATAACCTTACACTTGTCTGCATTAAATTCTTTCCGCCATTTTGCAGCCCATTTTTCCAGCTGATGCAGATCCCTTTAAAAGCCACGACAGCCTTCCTCACTCTCCACTACACCCCCAATCTTGGTATCAACCACAAATCTGCTGATCCAGTTAACCAGATTATCATCCAGATCATTGATATAAAGATCAAAGGACTCAGCACCATTCCCTGCAGCACACCACAAGTCACAGAATTCCAGTCAGAGAGGCAAACCTCTACTACCACTCTGTGGCTTCTCCCACAAGCCAATGTCTAATCCAATTTACTTCCTCATCCTGAATGCTGAATGGCTGAACCTTCTTGACCAGCCTCCCACGTCAAATGCCTTACTAAAGTCCATGTAGACAACATCCACTTTTCACTTTCCTGGTAATTGCCTCAAAAAAACTCGAAAGATTGAGGATCTATTGCTTTCCCACCTTATATGACGAAGGAACTATTCTTGAGCTTTTATCTGGGTACAGGTATGGATTATAATCAACATTTCAATGACAAACTCTTCTACCTTCATCAGAGATGATGCCTGGGCATGTCTTGTCTGGTGGTATTTATACCCCTGTATAGTCTGTCCCTCCTGATTGGTTAGTTTTCATTCAAATAGGTTTCTGCTCTCCCATTTTTTTTACAATCAAATTTCAGTTCTTACTGAGACCAAGACCTTAAAATTCTTTCCCTCTTGTTTTATTTCAATGGCTTCCTCTACCAGGCTGTCCCAAAAGCCATTGGCATGGCACAGTAGTTTTGGGCTGTCAAAGTCAATCCTGTGGCCATGGTGGATGCAATATTCTACTACCGCCAATTTTTCTCTGGGAAACACAAATGCATGAAGTTACTGCAGAATAGCTACAAGCTGAAGGAAATCAATAATGCCCTTGAAGAGGCCAATGAAAAAATCAGGAAACCTAACAACGAAGAGAAACCTATCGCTACCGCCTGTCTTCCCTATATTTCCACAGTTTCTGGAAGGATTGCCAGGATCCTGAAAAAATACTGGATTACTACAATCCACAAACCCGCAGGAAACTCAGGTCACAGCTTTTGTGAGTCAAAGATGACCTGGGACTCAGGTTGGCTGGCATTTACAGGATTCCCTGTGAATGCGGAGCAGGGTATATCGGCTAGTGGAAATCTGCATCAAGGACCACAGGAGGTGTTCTCTTGTGTTTATTGTACTCCAAAAGCACCTCATTTGTTCCTATTTGCCCGTACTGCTATGCACATCCTTTTTTTTTCCTTAACTGGGGCTTCAATATCTCTTGAAAACCAAGATTCCCCGACACTTGTTATCTTTACCTTTTTATTTCGACAGGCACGTACAAGCTTTGTACTCTCTCAAAATTTTGTTTTTGAGGGCCTTCCACTCACCTTTACCAGTAAATAGCCTGTCCTCATCCACACTTACTAGATCATGTCTGATACCATCAAAATTGGCCTTTCTCCAATTTAGAATCTCAACCCGCAGACCGGACCTATTTCTTTGCGTATTTACTTTGAAACTAATGGCATTATTATCAATACTTACAAAGTGTTCCCCTGCACAAACTTCATCACTTTTCCTGTCTCATTCCCTAACAGCAGATCAAGTATCGCATGCTCTCTTGTTGGGAATTCTATGTACTGATGAAGGAAACTTTCCTGAACACATTTGATAAACTCTGTCCCATCAAGTCCTTTTACAGGATGGGATTCCAGTCAATATGTGGAAAGATAAAATCACCTACTATAACAGCTTTATGTTTTTTGCAACAGTCTGCGATCTCTTTACAAATTTGTTGCTTTGAATCCCTCTGACTGTTGGGTTGTCTGTAATATAGACCCATTAATGTGGTCATACCTGCCTCACTTCTCAGTTCCACCCACCACACCACACTAGTCAAGTTCTCTGTCTGTCCTGACTGAGCATTGCCATGACAATTTTCCTGACTAGTAATGCCACCATTCCTCCTTTAATCCCCCAGCTCTGTCATGTCTAAAACAACGGAACCTCGAAATATTGAGCTGATGTCCTGCCCCTCCTGAAACCAAGTATTACTAATGGCTACAACATCATAATTCCAGGTGTTGATCCATGCCCTGAGCTCATCAGCCTTTCCTACGATACTTCTTGCAATGAAATATACTCGGCTCAGGACACTAGTCTCACCATGCGCAACCTTTTGATTCCTGACTTTGTCTGAGGACAACATGTCTCTACAACCTCAGCACTAACTGTTCTGACACTTTGGTTCCCATCCCCCGCAACTCTAGTTTAAACCCACCATATAGCATTAACAAACCTTACAGCTAAGATATTAGTCTCCCTCCATTTCAGGTGCAAACCGTCTCTTCAGTACAGGTCTCACCTTCCCTGGTAAAAATCTTGCACCCTCCCTCCTACGCCACCTCCTTAGCCACGTATTAAACTGTATAATCTTAAAGCCTAGTTATAGCCTCACTTATTCATGGCACGGACGGCAATCCTGCAATCACGACCCTGAAGGTCATGCCCTTTAACTTGGCATCCAACTCCTCAAACTCTCTATGCAGAACCTTGTCACTCATCCCACCTATGTCACTGGTACCGACATTGACCACGGCCTCTGGCGGTTCACCTTCCCACTTAAGAATGCTGAAGATTCAATCCAAAAGATTCCAGGCCCTGGCACCCCGGAGGCAACATACCATCCGGAAATCCTGTTCTTGCCCAAAGAACTTCCTGTCTATTTCCCTAACTAATGAATCACCCATCACCACAGGTGTGGACTTCTAACCCAAGAGTCCTGTGTATCAGAACCAGAATGAGGTTTAATATTACAGGCATATGTTGTGAAATTTATTGTCTTTGCAATAAATAGAGAAAAATAATGAATTACAGTTTGTGTGTGTATATGTGTAAAAATAATATATTTTAAAAAAGTAGTACAAAAATAGAAATAACCAGAGTAATGAGGTGGTGTTCATGGGTTCAAAGTCCATTCAGAAATTGAATAGAAGAGGGGAGGAAGCTGTCCTGAATCATTAAGTGTGTCTTCAGGCTTCTGTACCTCCTTCCTGATGGTAGCAATGAGAAGGAGATATGACCTGGGTGATGGCAGTCTTTAATGATGGATGCTGCCTTTCTGCTCCTCGAAGATGTCTTGGATACCACAAAGGCTAGTGCCCATAATGGAGCTGACTGTTTACAGCTCTCTGCTGCTTATTTCGATCTGGCAGTAGCACCCCCCTCCCATATCAGATGATGATGCCACTAATTAGAATGCTGTCCATGGTATATTTGTAGTAATTTGCGAGTGTCTTTGGTGACATGTCAAATTTCATCAAGCTTCTTATAAAATATAGCTGCTGTTGTGCCCTTCTTGTAGCTGCATCAATATGTTGTTTCCAGGCTAGTCCCGCAGAGATATTGACACCCAGGAACTATTAATTGCTCACTTTTTCCACTTCTGGCTGTCTATGAAGATTGGTGTGTGTTCTTTCAACTTGCCCTTTCTGAAGTCCACAGTCAGTTCTTTGGTTTTACTGACATTGAATTCAAGGTTGGTGCTGCAACACCACTCAACTAGTTGATATATCTTGCACCTACCTGTATGCCCTCTCACCACCATCTGAAATCTTCCTAACAGTAGTTGCAGCGTCAGCAAAATTTACAGATGGCATTTGAGCTGTGCCTAGTTGCACTGTTATCAGTGTAAAGAGAGCAAAGCAGTGGGCTAAGCACACATCCCAGAGATGTGCAACTATTGATTGTCACTGAGCTGGAAGTGGATTGTGGCCTTCTGGTCAGGAAGCTGAGAATCCAATTGCAGAGGGAGGTACAGAGGCCCACGTTTTGGAGCTTTTCAATCAGAACTGTAAGAGTGATTGTGTTAGACACTGAGCTCTAGTGAACAAACAGAACCTTGATAGTGAATTGAATTGTCTTTATTACTTACATCCTCCAGATACAGAGTAAATTTTTTTTACATTACATCCCCATCTAAATGTGTAATGTGCAATTTATAGTAATTTGTATTAAATAGTATGTACAACAGGACACACAATATAGCATAGAAATACTGTTGTATCAATGTGAATTAATCAGTCTGATGGCCTGGTGGAAGAAGCTGTCCCTGAGCCTGTTGGTCCTGGCTTTTATACTGTGGTACCGTTTCCCAGATGGCAGCAGCTGGAACAGTTTGCGGTTGTGGTGACTTGGGTCCCCAATGATCTTTTGGGCCCTTTTTACACACCCGTCTCTGTAAATGTCCTGAATAGTGGGAAGTTCAAGTCTACTGGGCTGAGCCGTCTGGACCACTATCTGCCGAGTCCTGCGACTGAAGGACTTGCAATTCCCATAGCAGGCAGTGATGCGGCCAGTCAGGATGCTCCCTGTAGGAAGTCCTTAGGATTTGGGGACCCATATCAAACTTCTTCAACTGTCTAAGGTGAAGGAGGCGCTGCTGTGCTTTTTTCACCACACGGCTGGTATGTACAGATCACGTGACATCCTAGGTGATGTTAATCCTGTGGAACTGTATTGTCAAGGCGATTTAAGGCCGCATGAAGAGCCAATGAGATCACATCTGCCGTAGGCCAATTGTGGCACTAGGCAAATTGCAGTGAGTCCAGGTTCTTGCTGAGACAGGAGTTGATTCTAGCCATAACCAACACCTCAAAGCACTTCACCATAAATGTGAGTGCTTCACGATGATAGTTGTTAAGGCAGCTCACACTGCTGTTCTTGGTCACTGGTGAGAGATTGAAAATGTCTTTGAACACCCTTGCCAGTTGGTTGGCGCAGGTTTTCAGAGCCCTACCAGGTACTCCATCGGGGTCTGATGCCTTGTGAGGGTTCACCCTCTTGAAAGGCAGCCTGACATCAGCCTCCAAGTCAGAGATCACCCACTGGCTGCTGCAGGGATCCTCAAAGCTGTAGTTTTATTCTCCCTTTCAAAGCGTGCATAAAAGGAGTTGATCTCGTCTGGGAGTGAAGCATCACTGCCATTCACGTTGTTAGATTTCACTTTATAGAAAGTACTGTGCTGTTAAGGGTCCTGCCATGAACTGCATACTTTCCTGTTTCATTTGACCTCAAAATGCCTTTCACTTGACCTCAAAATACCTTTCACTTGCCCAGATTAATTTCCATTTGCCATTTCTTCACCTATAACTGTGACATATCCTTTGTTCCGCACTGGTACAACCCTCTGTGTGAAGTAGTTCCCCCTCAGATTCCGCTTAAATATTTCACCTCTCACTCTAAACCTATGACCTGTAGTTCTGGTCCCACCCACCCTAAGGGGAATGCGCCTGCATGGATTCACCTAGTCTGTACCTCTCAGTTTTGTGTACTCCATAAGTTATTGTGCCATACTGTAAGATCTTCCCTCATTCTCTTGCTCTCCAGTGAATAAAATCCTAACCTATTCAAACTATCACTGTAACTCTGGTCCAGAAGTTCAGGAGACATCATGCAAATTTTTCTTGCACTCTTGAGAGCTATTAATGTCTTTCCTGTAGGTAGGTGATATTTGCATGGTGTTACGTACCCCGTAACTGGGTTGCCAAACCAGCAGAAATGGACCACTTAGTTGGAGTCTGGATTACTGGAACTAAAAAAGTTTTATTAAAGAAATAAGTAACGCAGTACTCTAATTGTAAGGATATGAATGCAACAGATTAGCAATGATAAAACACACATGTACACAGAACTAGGGTAATAGGAATCAACCAAGCTCTATCGCAGTCTAGGGGTAAAATGATCAGTCTCAAATGACGCAGAGTTCAGTTCAGCTTAGTACAGTTCGCAATAATCGCTGTTGTGCCGTTAGAGAGAGAGAGAGAGAGAGAAAGATATGCAAATCTGATTCAGCAGACCTTGATGTTCTTCGCAGTTAGCTTTTGGGCGAACCCTTTTATGTCTTCCGTGGTCACCGACTGTGACCCCTCCGTTCCGGATATGATTGTTCTTCCGTGGTGAACCCAGCACCCAGGCAAGGGCGGACATACAAATCAGGTTCCCGCCGATCGTACCTTTTCACCCTGTGCGTCTGTGGTCGGTTCCCGCCGTCAGATCTCCAAACTTCCACCAACTTGTGGGGGCACACCGCTTTTCCAGGGTCTTGTTATCTCGTGATCTCGTGTGTGTCGTGCCTTAGCGAACCCGTTCTTTTTATCCCCCTGCTGGGGTATTGCCTGTCCATCAAACTTCAAACAGTTCAGGTTCAAAGCAACCGGTCTGTCAATATTCTGAAGTGTGTTTCTTTCTCGTTAATCTCTCTCCTCTCTCATTAACATTTTGAACGCTTCTTCATTGTCTCACTTATCTCTCTCATTAGCATCAATCTTCTGATAACTTGGTTTTTCATCACAATGGAAAGAAGTTTGACTGACTGGCAGGACGCAAAGCAGGAATAATGGGGGCCTTTTCTGGTTGGCTGTTGGTGACTAGTGGTGTTCTGCAGGGATCGGTGTTGGGACCACTTCTTTTCACGTTTTATGTCTATGATATGGATGAAGGAATTGATAACTTTGTGGAATTTTGCCGATTGGGAGAATGGGCAAGAAGTGACTGTGAAATCTAGGGTAGGGAAGTGTATGGTCATGCACTTTTGTAGAAGGAATAAAGGCATATACTATTTTCTAACCAGAGAGAAAATTGAAAACTCCAAGGTGCGAAGGATCGTGGGAGTCCTTGTGCAGGATTCCCTAAAGGTTAACTTGCAGGTTGAGTCAGTGGTTAGTGGTCAGTGCAAATGAAATGTTAGCACTCTTTCAAGAGGACCAGAATATAAACAAAGGATGTAATGCTGAGCCTTTGTAAGGCAATGGTCAAACCATTGTAAGGACTTTTGGGCCCCTTATTTACGAAAAGATGTGCTGATGTTGGAGAAGGCCAAAAAGAGATTCATGAGAATATTTCTGGGAATAAAAAGGTTAAAGTATGAGGAGCATTTGATGGCACTGGGCCTGTACTCACTGGAGTTTAGAAGAATGGGGGGATGGGATCTCATTTATGTATCCCTGCAAAAAAAATAGTGGAAGTAGAAGTAAATGGACAGTGGGACTCCATGAAGATAGCACTGGGACCATTGATGTTCACAATTAAAATTTGATGATTTGCACTTTGCAATATGGAAATTTGCAGTTTCTGAATCTGCAAATGTTAAATTTTGAGGGGCAGGTGAGGGAGAGCTTTCACTCTTCCACCTTTTGCATTGTCTTGAAGTCAGTTAATGTTCTGTTGTTTATCCCCCAATTCTGCATTGTCTGGACTTGTTCATTTATTCATAATTGGGTGCCTTTTCAAAAGCCTTTGAAAAGTATATTCATTACTTTTGCTGTGTTATGGTCTCTAATACTTCATTTAAAAAGAAGAAAGACCTTACCTTTTGAAATATAAACATACTCTATTCTCTCCTTTAGAAGAAATTTCATTATTATTTCCTACCACCAATATTAAACTTCTGGTCAGTGCTGAGGACGATGCAATAAATTACAAGAGAGCACTAATAAATCTGTGTCGACTGAAGTTTAATGAGCAAGTACAAAATACAATGAAAGAGATTTTAGATAGAGATCTCTTAATATTTGGAAGATATGAGTAGATGAACAAAGGCAGCACGAAGAAATTTGCAAAGGTGATTCTAGAAATCTGCAGATATTTGAATTGGTTTATTGTTGACAAATGTGCCGAGATACCGTGAAAAGCTTGTCTTGCAAACTTTTCCTACAGATCAAATCATTATGCAGTGTATTGAGGTAGAACAAGTAAAAACAATAACAGAATGCAGAATATAGTGTAACATCTACAGAGAAGGTGCAAGATTATAACAAGGTAGATTGTGAAATCAAGTTCATTTTGTTATACTAGGGAACCATTCTGTAGTCTTCTAAGAGCTGACAGAAGCTGTCCTTGAACCTGATGGCATTGCTTTCAGACCTCTATATTCTGCCCAATGGAAGAGGTGAAAAGAGATATATAACAGAAAATGAACAAACTGGTCATATTTTCCTTTGAAGAAAGAAGACTGAGAGGTGTTCCAGCAGGAATCACTATAGTTTTTGATAGTGGATATAAACGGTGTTGCTCCAGCTGTGAGAAGGTGTATCTAGAGTGCTAATTAAGATGAACGTTAAGCGTGGTATAGTGGTTAACACAATGCTTTAAATACAGTTGACCCAGGTTCAATTCCTGCTGCTGCCTGTTAGGATTTTGTACGTTCTCCCTATGATCTTGTGGGTTTCCTCTGGGTGCTCCTGTTTCCTCCCACAGTCCAAAGACTTGCTAGTTTGTTGGTTAGTTGGTCATTGTAAATAGTCCTGTGATTAGGGATTGCTGGATGATGTGGCTTAAAGAGCCGAAAGGGTCTATTCCCCACTGTATCATCATAAATAAATAACCAACAGGGCATTCGGAACAAAACTACCCTAAGAATAGTGGGAAGGTGGAACTTATCCCCAAAAGGAGTTGAAGCACATTTAATTGAAAAGGATGCTAGATAAGCTCTTAAAAGGAAGGGAATGATGGGTTACACAAATAAATTTGGATGAAGAAAAGTTTGAGGAAGTTTGAGTGAAGTGTAAATGCTGACATAAAATGGTTGGCCCAAGTGGCCTGTTTCAGTTCAGTGCATTGTGTGTAGTTCCACACAAAGTCCACTAAATACCACCCACTTGCATTAAACCACTAAAACCTTAATTGGCTTCTGTGGGATTGCCACTTTCCTTCTCTCATGTAAAGTAATACAGTACTCAAACATATCAAGTTGATACCCAATTCTTGTAAGTTTGACTAAATCTCTTTGGGGGAGGGGGAGGGAGGGAGGGAACGTTGATTCAGACCATGAGAGGCCTGCATCGGGCATTTTCATGCCTTACAAGGCGCAGATTGGAAGTCTGTGTGGGGCGTCAGTCCTCGCACAGACACTAGAGCAATGTGTGGTTAAGTGCCTTGCTCAGGGACACAAACACGCTGCCACAGCTGAGGCTCGAACTAGCGACCTTCAGATCACTAGATGAACGCCTTAACCACTTGGCCATGCTTTAACAAGCAGCATCTCTGGGGAGTAGATATATAGACAAGTAAACAATAGTACAGTGAATTCCGGTCAACTGGAACACATCGGGACCAGTACATTCCGGTTAACTGGGACACGTCGGGACCAGTACATTCCGGTTAACTGGGACACATCGGGACCAGTACATTCCGGTTAACTGGGACACATGGGGACCAGTACATTATCCGGTTAACTGGGACACATGGGGACCAGTACATTCCGGTTTACTGGGACACATTGGAACCAGTACATTCTGGTTAACTGGGACACATGGGGACCAGTACATTCTGGTTAACTGGGACAAATCAGGATCAGTACACTTTTGTCCAATTAAGTGGCTGCCCCAATCAGCCAATATTCCATTGAAATAGTTAAAAAGGTTTAAAACAAAAGACTAGCTGAGTAACAGATTTCATATTTAAATGAAATGCAGAACAAATTAGAATACTACCAATAGTAGTACAGTACTATAAAACTGTATTAGTTCCTAATAGTTATTGCTGGCGGAATTTAGCCAGTGTACAATGAATGAAATCAGTGCAGGATTCAAGCAAGAGGACATGAGTTGAGAGTTACAGGGCAGAAGTTTAGGGGTAACATGAGGGGGAACTTCTTTACTCAGAGAATGGTAGCTGTGTGGAATGAGCTTCCAGCAGAAGTGGTTGAGGCAGGTTCGATGTTGTCGTTTAAAGTTAAATTGGACAGCTATATGGACAGGAAAGGAATGGAGGGTTATGGGCTGAGTGCAGGTCGGTGGGACTAGGTGAGAGTAAGAGTTCGGCATGGACTAGAAGGGCCGAGAGGGCCTGTTTCCATGCTGTAATTGTTATATGGTTATAATGGACTGCCCGCATACAATGCTATTGATGACAGTACCCTCCAACTCTTCATTTTCATTGTCACATTCAAGATTATTGTTGATACCTTAATATTTCATAGTTCCTAACTTATTGAAGCAGTAACATTGTTTCATTTTCACTTTTGGCCATTTCTGGCACTCCAAGCCTGAATGCTTGAAACTGCAGTTAGTAAAACAGTTCTGAATTGTCTTATTGCTTTTTGAACAGAAACACACACACTGATGTTATTTAAAAACTTCTCTCGAAGTATGGTGTAGTGTATAATGGCCACAAGAATGCATGTGACTGATGCTAGTTAATATCTGTTTGGCAACAGTCCACTGCCCCAATTAAGCAGCATAGTGTCCCAAATAAATGAAGGGAATTTTGGCTATTTTCTCAATTAGTTGTTGTGCTTTAAGAGTTGTCCCAAACAAAAGGCAGTCCTGATTAAGCAATGGCCCAAATAACTGGAATCCACTCTGTTTAATTTTATTTTCCAGATAAAGTTGTAACCAATTGTAGTTCTTTTCAATCCTTCCTCTTTACAAATTATGAAAGAGATTCAAGGTATTTATAAGTCTCTGTAATGCAAGCTGTCCTAAGTTTTTCATTTGCACCCAATAACAAACAAAATTCAAATGATGAACCCCCTCCAACAAGAAATGAGCGAGTTCCAAAAACCATTGGGCTCCATGGCTAATGTCCTAGTCCCATGTCCCAATCCATATCACTAACTCGGGCAACTTGCTTCACAATGTACTTGAGAGGTTTAGTACATCTGCAAATGCTGAAATAAAAAGAGAAAATGTGGGAAATACTTGGGTCAGGTTGCATCTGCAGGGAGAGAAACAGTTATTATTATAGGGTTCTGATCAAAAGCCATCTACATAAAGCATAACTGTGTTCCTCTCCACACAGAAACAGATACTGCATGAAATGCTACGTATTTCCAGCTCTGTTCACATTTAAGAGTTACAAAATTTTTTTTTCTTTTATATCTAAATGTTGCATTTTTTGGTGGTCAACAAAATTGTACATCGTGGCATATTGACCATAAAATAATCCAGTGATCAATGATTTCATTGTTTTCTTCCTGCAATATAAATTCGCAAACCGTATATAATTTTAAAAACAGCAAAACCCTCAACTGGAGTCATTACATTTAATTCTGCATCTGCATTTTTGAGAACAGTAATCCAATTGACATATCAACTGCCCATGCTTGTTGAGATGGGATAAGCATGGTATTTCCCATGCTAACACGGGGTTGACTCTTACTGTGATCAACTCAGCCTCCAGCCATACTAAGATTATGAGCCTGTTATAGGCGAAAGTAACACAAAAGTCTTGGGCGGTGTTTAGGGAAAGGAATAAAGAGTCAACGTTTTGGGCCGAGACCCTTCAGGACTGTGCAGAATCTCTTATGTTATATAGGGAATGCTGGTTTTGAGCTTTAAAAAAAATTTTGTGTTTTTTTTTCAGATTTGGCACTTCTTTCATTTACAATTAGAAATTCCTTGATTTTCTTGTTAGTTGTTTTCAATAAAAAATAATTTGTTTCACTAAAGAAATAATTTGTTTCATATTCTTATAACAGCCTTAAGTTGGAATGTTTTTAAGATGAATTTTTACATTAGTACATTGAGTTTCTGACTTGTGGACAGGTAATTTTGGATTTAGTACTATATAATGAAAAAGGATAATTAATAATCTTGTTGTAAAGGAGTGGCTACAAAGCATGACTACAGTATGCCAGAATTTTTCATTAAGTTTCAGTTAAGTATTTTAATGAAGCTAAAGCTTTAAAATTAAACAGATTTTAAGGGCAGTATGGATGTGATAGATTGGGAAACTACATTAATGAATTTGACAATGAATAGGTCAAGGATAGCATTTAAAAAAACACATAATATGCAACAGATCTTTGAGGTAAGTCATATACATTTGATGAAAAGTGGTCCAACCATTAGATTATAGGAGAATTTAAAGACAGTATAAAGGAAAATGCTTTTAAAATTGCCAGAAAAGAAGCATGTCCCCAGGATTGACAACACTTGAAGGTAGTGAAGAATGACTGAAAACATTTTTTTGAAAAAGCAACAAACTTCTAAAAGATTATCTGTAGAAGTTTATAAAGAGCACAAATATATGTCCCTTACAGACAGAAAAAAAATTGAGGAATTGAACAACGATAACAAAATAATCAGACCCTTCCTAGAAATGCTGGAAAACTAAGGATGCATTAACATCAGAAAATAAAAGGAATTTATTGTAGGCTTAAAAATAGTGAAGTTGACACCTGTAAAATCCCAAGGAGCAGATAATTATCATAGCAAAGTTTTTAAGAGAGGTCTTACAAGTGATAATAGAGACTCTAATTATCACCTCCAAAGTTTGTAGATTCTGGAGCTGTTCCTGCATTTTGCAGAGTAGCTATTTTGACTTCCAGTATTTAAGAGGGGAGGGAAAGAGAACAGGGAAATACCAGATTGTTAGTTTAACTTTGTTAGAAGGGAAAATGCTAAATAGGTATAATGAATGTAATATCATAGTTAATAATATAGAGTTAACAATACATAATCAAAAGGAGATCATATTTAACTGACCTACTGCAGTTCTTTAAGGATGTGCCCAGTAGAGCAGATGAAGGAGAACTAATAGCTGTGGTGTATTCGTTTTGTTTAGAAAATCTCTGAGAAGATCCCATGGTGAATATGTTTAAAACTCATGAGATTTAGGGTAATATATTAATCTGATTAAAATTTGGTAACATAGAATTGCAGTAAATGGATCTTTCACTGGTTGTGTACCAAAGGCCTTTGAACCCAGCTGTTCACAATATAACCGTATATCTGATTATTTTGTTATCGTTGTTCAATTCCTCAATTTTTTTTTCTGTCTGTAAGGGACATATATTTCTGCTCACTAGTCTTTATAAACTTCTACAGATAATCTTTTAGAAGTTTCTTGCTTTTTCAGTGGATGAGAGGACCAATGTAACTTTGTTTTTCTTTCTGTATCTCCAAAGCAAAAACAAAGCCCAATTAATGTGCAGCTCTTTCAATGTCAGTAAGATGCTTTAACTTGTGTTCAGAGTTTTGCAAGACTCTTGCAAGCATGATGTTTTGCTTTCTCATTTTCCACAAGTTTCTGGCCCCACATTTTATTTCATTTGTGGTGTGAAGGTGTGATATTCAGGGTGTAGTTGCACTTCAGAGATAATATTAGCCTGGTGCTAAATTGTTTTGCATTGCTGGTACTGAATTTAGATTGAATTTCCCCACAATATGGCTGTTCAGCCCATTTGATCTGTGCCATTGTTTATACTTCATCAACCTTCCTTTTATCCCTCTTTCTTCCCATTGAGTGAATCTGTAAAGTTACCCCAAACAAATTCTGGGTAGAGAAGCTTTTCCTGGGTTCCCTATGCATTTGTCAGTGACTCTTAAGTTGCAAGTCCCAAACTTGGATACACTCTTACCTCTTCCTTCCCAATCTCACCATCCATCCACCCCCACTAAGAGCAGACCAAGAACTGTTATTTTCACATCACTGAGATTTGGTGTAGAGTAAAATTTTAATACTCATCATCAAAGAAGGAAAATACTGCAGATGCTGTAAAACTGAAATAAAGGTAAAAGATAGTAGAAGTGCATAACGGGTCACATCCATGGAAAAAGCAGCAAAGTTAACTATTGTGAAAACTATTGGATATTTTGGATGCCCTTTCGCTAGACTTGCCTTCATTTACATGCTGAGCAGATTTTAATTCTTGACTTCTCCAGATCTGTATTCTCAGTTGTCAGAAAACAGAGTGGATCTAACATGCACTGTTCTTTTCTGTACAGCACAGTGAGAGATCAAAATATTATGAAGCTCTGCAAAAGTTTCACATTGCATATTTTCCCCGAGTTAAGTATCACTAACTACTACTATCAGTAAGTAGCTATTCACCAATTTTCAGCGTGAGAGCTTCCTGAAAATTCATATACACCACAGTCATTGGTTCTCCCAGATGTACTCTACTGGATAAATCATGGATATTGTTTCCTGTAATGCAAGTATGTAATTACGTGCCCAGGATTTTATGAATTCTTGTTACGGGATTAATTTGTTTGCTACTTCTGATCACATCAAGGGAAAATTAATTGATTAGACTATGATGAGTCCTAAACTACAACAATTATTGAATCAGGAACTGAATTAAAACTAGAAAAGATGATCCATTCAGGATTTCTGTATCTTTCCTGGACATTGAAAATGTCAAACTTTCTTCTTCTGTATATTCATTTGAGTTTTGAGCAAGGGCCCTGTGTGGTGAAGACCTGAGCTTCACACAGTTATAGTAATGTTGTGAATCCATGTCCCTTCATTCCCTTAATATCCAGAAATCTGTTGACATCTGTTTGGAATCATCTTGATCACTGAACTTCCATGACCCTCTGGAGTACACAATTTAAAAGATTTACCGCTTTGTGTACAGGAATTCCTCCTCCTCAGTCCCAAATATTCCTTATTTGTCATGGCTGACTTAGTTGTGAAGTTATGTTATGAAATGATCTGTATGGATAGCATGCAAAACATACTCTCTGTATCCATTGCATTAACTCTCTCAAGGATTTTACTACCTTTCAGACAGATCTCCTCACATTCTTTTAGACTGTAGCAAATACAGGCCTAGTTAACCCAATTACTCCTGAAATGGGAAGCCCACCATTTGAGGAACCAAAGATTCAAAGTATATTTTTTATCAAGGTATGTATGCAGTATACAACCCCAAAATTTGTCTTCCCACAGCCAGACACGAAACAAAGAAATCACAGAACCCATTCACAGAATATCATCCAAACCACCACCGCCCCACCACGCACAGAAAAAAGAATCACGCAAAACGGCAATCAAAGCATGAAAAAGACTGAATGTAAAGCACAAAATCGAAAGGGTCCAGGCATATTTTATTAAGCTCAGTGTTCATTCTCTGCAGACCACCTCAAAGTCACCCAAATTAGCAACAAAAAAAGGAGTGACCAGAAACACATGAGCAACAGAGTCCACAAATCATGTTGAATCACTCTCTTCCTATTGCTTGCACATCCTTTTTTAGGTTATAGTAAATCTGCGCATAGTATTTCGCACAGAGATGGGTCTGGCCATAAACTAAGCCAGGAATTGTACTTTCTTGCTGCTGCTACTGCTCTAAACTTTTCTGGAGTGCTTCTTTCAAATACTACATCTTAAAGTGTTGAGTAGAAAGTTCACTGGCACAGTCGCCATAAGACATAGGAGCAGAATTAGGCTATTTGGCTCATCGAGTCTGCTCTCCCATTTCATTGTGACTGATTCAATTTTCCCCTCAGCCACATCCTCCTGCCTTCTCCCCGTATCCATTCCTGCCCTGAGCAATCAAGAATCTATCAACCTCCATCTTAAATATACATAAGGACTTAGCCTGTGGCAAAGAATTCCACAGATTCACCACTCTCTGGCTGAAGAAATGCCTCCTCATGTCTGTTCTAAAAGAATGCTCCTCCGTTCTGTGGCTGTGTTCTCTGGTCTTAGACTCTCCCACCATAGCAAACATCCTGTCCACATTCACTCTATCAAGGCCTTTCTCCATTTGATAGGTTTCAATGAGGTCACCCCTCATTCTTCTGAGTTCTAGTGAAAACAGGCCCAGAACCATTCAATCCTGGAATCATTTTCGTGAACCTCCCTTGAACCCTTTCCAGTTTCAGCACATCCTTTCTGAGATAATGAACACAAAACTGCTCTCAATACTCCAAGTGAGGCCTCACCAGTGCTTTATAAGGGTTCAACGTTACACCCTTGTTTTTATATTCGAGTCATCTTGAAATGAATGCTAACATCGCATTTGCCCTCCTCAGCACAGACTCAACCTGCAAATGGACCTTTACGTATCTGGTCGGAAGCTAAATTTGTTGAAGCCCATATTGTCATGTCAATATGGCTCTGAAAGGGGAAAATAACAGCAGTCCATGGCAGTCCTGTCTTTTAGTTATGGGCATAGAGCAGTCAATCATTATCAACACAAGAACCCTTTGTGAAAATTATCCGTGTAGAGGCACAGACAAGATCATTTATACAAGATTAAATTTGAATTATTTGAGAATGTTTGACACTTGCAGTAACAGCTTTGTTATGTGTAGACAATTCGTGTGTTTTTTTTTGCAGCTCTTTATTTTTGGATTGTAACTAAAAAAGCAGGAAATAGCTGTGCAGATGGTATGTTGCAAGACCTTGTGTTTAATGGACTAGATCATGCTGACTATAAGTTTGTTCCATTTGGCCTTTATTAATAGATTATCCAGAATAACTGCTTTGTCAGTAGGATGCTCAGAATATAGTAGAGCACCCCTGTGGTATAACAATCCTTCATAAAACGTACAGCAGACAACTATCCCTTTTCTCTCAGTATGAAGGCAAAGAGAGTCCTGTACAGATATAACTTGGAAAATTTAACCCATAACCTAACTAACTTTTTAATGATTGTTTACAGTTGTTGGGTGTTGTTCTCCACCTGATCAGATATGATACACCCAACAGAGGATGGTGATTTATAGTTCCAAAGATGAAGGTGATTACAAAGTTCTTGAGAGATGAAGCTGAGTCAGTTATGCATTTCCTCTTGACTCAAGAGATTTATTACTTTTTCCACTGGTGTGCCACTCTATTTATCATGTTCGTTCAAAATCTATATGCAATTTAAAATTTTTTTTTAAATCTCATGTAGAGATATAATCTATATCCTGTCTGCAAAGGATGTTTTAGTGCATGCGTATAGAAAAAGTTTCTTTTCTCATTCACTTTCAACAGAACTAAAGACTTAAAACCATCAGTTTACATGAAGTGATGTTTTTAAGCTATTGACACTAGATATAAATTAGCTCAATTTCTGGACTCTCTGTATAGAAAGGATGTGGTTTCCATCATATCCATCATTTCCTGGTTAAGTTCAAACAAGACTTTGTTAGGATAGAAAGTGTGAAATAAACTAAAATTAAATTGCAAGTGCATTTGAAGTTTTAAGTTGTTTTGAAATCTCTATGAATGTGAATGTTGTGTCAAGACTCATTTTCAGTTACATCACCTATCGCAGTCCAATTCAGATTTATTTATCACAGGTAC
This sequence comes from Mobula hypostoma, assembly GCF_963921235.1. NCBI lineage: Eukaryota > Metazoa > Chordata > Chondrichthyes > Myliobatiformes > Myliobatidae > Mobula > Mobula hypostoma. The sequence continues at coordinate 79,022,835 of NC_086102.1, forward strand.
ATCGGACCATACAGTGAATTACATAAACAACCAATACACCTAAGGATGAGTTGAGGCAGGCTGCAAGTGTTGTCACATATTCCAGCACCAACATACTTGTCCACAGTGCTCGGCAGAACAACAGAGAACACAACAAAATGGAATATAACAAGCAACAAAACAACAACAACCAAACCTTTCCTCTCTCCCACACATACAGTCTTCCAACTCCAGGACAGATCCCTGGGCCTCCAGTCTACGGGCTTCAGCCATCGGGTTACAACTTACGGACTTCCGATCGACCCCTAGACAAGCTGATAACAGGGCCTTGAACTCTGGACATGCGGACCGACCAGCCCTTGTGCCTTCTGTTCACACGGTCATCCTCAATCTCAAGATGTTGTAAAGCGTTTTATGACCAATACTGCAATGAAAGCATAGTCATTACTGTGATGTAGAAAATGCGGTTAGTATGGAGCAAGGTCCCATAAGCAATGCGATAAATAACAGCTTATGACCTTGGTCTTGGTTAATGAAGAGTTAAATATTGCTGCTTGAAAGAAATTGCCTTGGAAAGTGGATGAAGACAAGACAGAAGATTTTGTATCAGTTTGTGTAATGGGAGTACCCCCCTTGTTACTACGTGAAAGTGGCACCTACATTTGACATTCAGGCCTCTGGAGTGAGACTTGAAATCACAACCTCCCCATTCAAAACCACATCTTCCCGACTTTGGCAAGAAGGGTATTACCTGATTCACCTGATGCCATTGCCTGTGAAGGTGAATTGAATACTATTTTCCTTTCCTGATTTAAAAAAAAATGAACAATAAACTTTATATGCCAAAATTGGGCTAAGTTAAATGGTAATAATACGAAAGTTCCTTGTGTGTTTGCCCTGCGCCTGAAAAATGCACCTATCCTCTAAAATTCTGCAAACTAGCTGCTCCCATTGTCCAGCCCATCTCCCATAACCCTGCAATGTGGCTTGTCCTATTCTCTAGCCCTGTAATCTTGCAATGTTTTTACTGATAAAACCTTCTGATACATTTCTGTACGAAGGTCAGGTACAAATCTGCAAGAAGTATTAATTTTCCAAGTCATGAAAGCTCACTAGTTCATGTATAATCCAGGAACTTAATTTTGTTTCAGCTTTGATTTGGTGATGACATTTTTACCTCTTAGAAGATCATGGAATCATGCAATAGATGACAATCGTGGTGAACTGATCACATAATTTAAAATGGTAAACCAGTGAAGCTATGAGAGAGACCTTCATCATTGTACAATTTGCCTTAAGCATGAGTTAATCTTTTAAAAAGAGAATCCCATGATATTATTTTGGAGAAAGGCAAAGGAACTCTCTCAAGAGCCTTGGCTAATATTTAGTCACTTACCTAACAAATGATGTATGTGGTTGTTAAGTTCAATGTTGTTTATCGTTACATTCTCTCCTGCAAAAGCATCAAGAATCATCCTTGAAGGATAAAGAGTGCTATCAGAGGAATATACTGAAGAGCTCCTCTAAGCTTTTGAATCATAGTGGTTTCATTTAAGAAGGGTCTTTCATATCTTTGGGATGCCAATGTGCCTCCACTGGGGATATAACACATTGGCTTAGGATTTGATACTAGTCTGTGGAGCTACAAGTAACCAGGCCTCTTGTGCCTTACAATTAGGCACCTGTTTTGCATATTTCTGTTTAAAATAAGATGTTTTATCATCGCTTATTAGTTGATCATTCAATCTTAAGGGGGGAAAAGCAATTGTTATTTTTTTTGTCTTCGGGTTGAGGGGTGCGGGAGGAAGTGGGGAAGAATCACAAAACCGGTTAGTTTTATTTGTAAATGGGGATCTATTGAGAAGTCAAACCTGAGGTTTCGTCAACACAAAATAATCTGCAGATGCTGTTGTCAAAGGAACACTCTCAATGCACTGGAGGAACTCAGCAGGTCAGGCAGCATAAGTTGAAAAGATTAGTTGATGTTTCAGGCCGAAACCCTTCGTCAGGACTGAAGGAAGAACTTTGGGGAGAGTTTGAAGAATGCTGGTCGTTGAAAAAAACAGTAATTTGAAAGACAAAGGGGTGGGGGAGGGGAAGCAGGGAGGTGATTGGCAGGAGAACAATGCGCAGTAGTAGAAGGAGGCAGAAATATGAGGGAGGTGATGTGAAATAGGGATAGAGGAAGGGAGAGGGAGGGAATTACCGGAAGTTGGAGAATTCGATGTTCATACCAAGGGGCTGGAGACTACCTAGACGGTATATGAGGTGTTGCTCCTCCAACCTGAGTTTAGCCTCATCATAGCAGTAGAGGAGGCAACGTATGGACATATCTGAATGGGAATGGGAAGCAGAGTTGAAGTGGGTGGCTACCGGGAGATCCTGTCTGTTGTGGCCAATGGAGCGGAGGTGCTCGACGAAGCAGTCCCCCAATCTGCGTCGGGTTTCACCAATGTAGAGGAGGCCGCACCGGGAGCACCAGATGCAATAGATGACCCCAACAGACTCACAGGTGAAGTGTTGCCTCACCTGGAAGGACTGTTTGGGGCCCTGAGTGGTGGCAAGAGAGAAGATGTAGGGACAGGTGTAGCACTTACATGCAAGTGAAGTGTTGCCTCACCTGTGCTACAGGTCATGCCATTCCTCCACTCTGTTATTGGTCCATCACTGCTTGTGATGCCCTGCTAGATTTGTCTTCACCTACCTCTAAATCTCATCCAATCATTACTTATTTCTGTTACTTTTTTCCCCTATTACTTAACCTAAGTCACGGGTACCCAACCACCTTTATGCCATGGGTTACCATTAACCAAGGGGTCTGTGGGCCCCAGATTGGGAACTCCTAATCTATGTATATCTTGGCTTCATCAGTGCTCTTTATCTTTACTCAACCATTCCAACTTGTGAGGAGTTCCACATCCTAGTTGTTCTCTGGTGAAACAAGTCCGTCTTAAATCCTCCAAATTAATGTTTTGGTGACTGACTTGTGCTTGTGGCCTCTGGTTTTCTTTTCCTCACAATCTGAGTGACTTAGTGATGACTATTTGATGTGCCATTGTTTCTGGCAGCTGTTGGCATTGGTTGGTTCCAAAAGGCAGGGTTTCCGTAATTGATTTGATTTGTATCAGCTTGAGCTTGAACCATGTCGAATTCGGGTTTATTTCTCTAAAATTTAAAGATGTTTTTCTATGGGTTTTTCCTCTGCATTATTCTAATTTATTATCTATTGTGTATTAGATTTCTCTAGAGGAATTTAATATTTATTCTTTTCAGCTCTTGCATTGCAGCAAACTGTGTTTGTCAACCATGAGAGAATAATCAGCCTTTCTCAGTTCTTCAGTGCAGCTAATGAATAAATGGCACTGGTCCAGCTGCAGTTTCATTCAAGCCAATGCTCACTAAGCTGAATCTCTTTCAAAGTGCATACCCTCCCTTTCCTGTATTGCACCCAAATTCTCTTTGTACACTTTAACCAAAGTGTACAAATTGTGATAATTTATTCCACAGGGAGAGAGGCTAAGTCTACTCCTTAATTTTATTTTTAAATGACTTGTGTGCGCACTGATGTACTGTAATTGTAATGTAGTTCCTAAAGACAGGATTACTAAATGTGTTTGTGACACTACTCTTACCACAGCCACCAACTCCTTCCCTATTCTCTCTCCATTCAGAATTTGTTGGCTTGCATATTGAACTGTGGTGTCATGTTATTGATACCTAATTAATCTCTTCAGAGGTTAAATTGTAACGCAAGTGCCTTTTTTGTTGGAATTGTGTCAGATTGCAGCCAGATGTTATGTAGTTTGAAGTAAAAGGTTCTCAGCCAGATCAAAGTTGGCTTTCTGATGGTTATGGTAGTATGACAATTGCTGAAGAGCAGAAGTGTTTTCTAATTGCAAAGCTAGCCCAGAATATGATGATGTCTCTATCAGCAATTTCACTATCAACTAATGCTGCAGTCTTTGAGCCTTTTTAATGTTGAGTCATAATGAAATCAAGAAAAAGTTTTAACATGCTATCATCAAGTAGTTTCAACTGGCACTGCTAGATTCAACTGATCAATTACTAAGACCTTTTGCTGTACAGTAACCTTATAGAGATTTCCACCATTACACAATGCAATACTATGACCAGACCCTAGCAATCACAGGGATAGTATATAGCTCTAGTTACCTCCTTATCGAAAGGATGTTGAGGCTTTGGAGAGGATGCAGAAGAGGTTTACCAAGATGCTGCTTGGTTGAGGATGTGCTATCATGAGAGGCTGGACAAACTTGGGTTGTTTTCCCTGGAGTGGCAGAGGCTGAGGGGAGATCTTAAAGTCTGTCTGTCCCAAGCCTTGTAGACTCATCAGGCTGGTGCTTATGCCGGTTTCCATGGCATGAGAGTACGAGACTACCACCCCCTCCGGAAAGGAAGCCAGTCTGTCGCGAGGTTAACCCCCGGCATTTTGACGGTACTCATTTTCAGCTGGGTGGACTGAAGCAGTGTGTGGTTAAGTGCCTTGCTCAAGGACGCAACATGCTGCCTCGGCTGGGGTTCAAACTCACAACCTTCAGATCGCTAGTCCAACGCCTTAACCACTTGGCCACATGCCACAGAGGGGAGATCTGACAGAGGTTTACAAGATTTTAAGAGGCATAGATGGAGTAGACCGGGAGTACCTGTTTCGCAAGGTTGGAATGTCTAATACCAGAGGGCATGCATTGAAGGTGATGGGAATAGGTTCAAAGGGGATGTGAAAGGTAAGTTTTTTTACTCCGAGTGATGAATGCCTGGAATGTGCTGCTTGGGGTGGTGGTAGAAAGGCTTTTAAGAGACATTTAGGTAGGCACATGAATTTGAGGAAGATGGAGGGACATGAGCATTGAGTAGGAAGGAGGGATTCATTTTTAGGAGCTTTTTTAATTTACCTTTTAGCTGGTTTGGCACAACATTGTGGGCGGAAGGGCCTGTTCCTGTGCTATATTGTTTTATGTTTTGATAGAAGGAAGTTTTCACTGTCCAGCTTTTGACAGAGTACGAATGAATGCAATGAGATGGTATTTATGGTTCGGAAGATGCTGAGAATCAACGAAACGCCTTCCCCCATGATTGTTTTGCAGCTAGCTGAAGAAAGGTGAGATATTATGCAGGTACTCTCAACAAGGATGAGACTGTATGGATTCCTGAAATGCTGAACAGTCTAAACTTTTTTGTCATCTTGGTGGATCTCGATGGTACCGGTGGCCTGGTGCAGAAGCTGCAAGTTTTCTATCCAGTCCCTGTTCATCTAATGTGAATTTCTGGAAGGGGATCTCCAGTCAATCACTTTTACAGTCATATTCTTGAGATGGCCCAAGTTTCGGTGAAAATCTAAATTTCTATCTTTTTTTTGCTCTTTGGCCAACAGTTACGTCTGCTCAGGAATGATGGAAATTGTACCCCTGGGTTTTGTTCCCTGCCTTAAACTCTGTTGCTAGTTTATTTTCTGTACCCATTACAGGTCTTCAAATGCAAGGGGCCTTGGAATCAGCAGTTTTATTTTTTAGCCCCAGCTGCTCCTGAACTTCACAGTCAAATTAATTATTTTCTTGAATTTAACTTGCATGTTTTGTGTTATTGACTAGGGTACTTAGTTAAGGAGAGGTCATGAATTGCAGTCGCTCTGCCATTAAATTTCTAATGTCTAGATCAATGCTCTAAAATTTGCATATGCTGTTACTACTCCAATATTAAGTTTCTAAAACCAAGGCCAGTTACAGAAACACATGCTTGTGATTTCAAGCTTTTGACCCACTAGGTTCTGTGTCAAAGATTGGCAGAAACCCAGCAACTTTATCATACTCTTTTTTTTCTGAGCTGAGAGTTCCACTGTAAAAACTTTATAAATTACTGAGATGTACTTCAGAGTAACAGGGGAAACTTATTGCCAGAACTGAAACAGTTAAGTAGGATAACTTTAAGTACAGGAGCTAGAAATTATTTCATGACTTAAACTGAAGATGCTTGATGTGTTTGTGTGTCTGTTTGGAGGGGGTGGTGGTGAGGGTGGTTTGGCAGTAGTTGTTGCTAGCAGTGAGGGCAATAAATATTTTGAGCATGAGCCCTTCACAGCAATATTATATTGCACAGGCACCCCAAAGCATTTTGCCTTTCCTCTGCTAGCTGAACATTAAATTAAACTTCTTGCCCCATTGTATTGGAACTTGCAGTTAGCTATGTTTGTTTAGCTGATGGAATTTAATTAGAATTGGGTAAAATGTTTAGGAAGAGTATGGTGGTTCTGCTGCAGTTGACAAATGCACAGTTGTTCGGATAGTTTGTGTATCTTGAAGAATTTAGCTTTGGCAAGTTTTGAATTTGAACAACCTTTTCGATATTAAGTGTGTTTCATATTTTATGACTATCATTTTTGTATCAGTATATTAACCAAAACATTTGCGTACAGTGAGAGTAATTGAGCAGGTCCTGGGTTCAGTGAAGGGAATTTCAGACCAAGTGGGGTTGGGTGTGGTTGATCAGACAGAAAGGAGGGTCAGAACCACAAGCGGAGAGGGAGGTTGGGGTCAGGAGCTAAAGGGTCAGACAAGTGTTCTTCAGCTGCTGGGGAATGGTAGTATTGTTGTTGTGGTAGTGAAACATTATTAACTTGAAATATCAGGATAAGGTCCAATATCAGAGGACCAAGAAGATCGATATATTTGGGAGCAGAGCATAAGGAATTGTTGTAAGGAGACTAAACTGTAGGAGGACCCATACTCTACTGACAAGCACCTGGTTAGAGTTATCTCTTTTCAGTTGCCAGCCACTTCATGATGGCCTGCTTTTGCATGAGTGGGCTGCAGTGTTTGATTCATGCAAATGAATTGGAAGTGAGTGACCTCTAGATGTGCATTGGAAGTGATTAAATATAATGGAACATGCCTAGATGTGCCTGTGTGTGAGCAGCCCATGTGCACTAGGGTTCCGCAACCCATCACTGTTCTGTTGGAACTCAGCAGTAAATTTTCTCATCTTCTAATTTTCAAATTGTAGAAGGAAGGCAAAAATACTATTAACAACGTGAAATGGCAGCAGAGACACCCATGATCAATAGGCATGGCCTCTTTTTGTAAATGTTTAATTCCTGTAGTTTTGAAAATTAAGTATAAGCTAACAATTCATTGTTTTGAAGTTCTGCTCAGCATACATTTACTTAGATGGTGACAAACTATATAAGGGTGACTCTGTGATGTCCATAGGGCAGATTGCCTTATCATCTCCAGCCTCCTCTCATCTATCTGTTAACACATGCATAACTAAATACCCTGGTAAGAACTACCTTGCAAAGCCATGCCCAGAGCTTGGCCCCTATCGTGGTCAAGCCACACAAGCCAAAAAAAGATCTGTCCTGGCTTTACCAAGCAGTTTAGCTGGTAATGAAAGACTTAAAATGATCAAAATGGATTTTTAAATTCATATATTCTCCATCGAAATGAGTGGTATTGCTGCTTTTGTCCAAGATCTAGCTGATGTACTTAGATTCAGCAGCTGAAGATATTCAGGAAGTTTGAGCTCAGACCTCTGGCAAAACTCTTGTCAGCTTTTCTGACGTGAATATTCCTGCAGTAATACTGAATTTCTTGTTTCATGGAGGTGCTTTAATTTAAACAATAACCAATAAAACGATTATTGGAAATGGGATGGGGCAGAAATAATAGCAAGGCTTGGACCAGCATTACTATTTTACAGCAAATAAAACCTAATTTAAGCGCATCCCTGAACTTCAACAAACTGAAGACATGACCAAAATAGAGCTTTTGATAGAAGCAGAGCTATTTCTCCAATGAAATGCAGTGAAAGAGAATAATTATGGGTTTAAAATCAATTCTAGTTGCTTTCAGCAGAGCAGACACTGGATGTGATTGATGAGGTAAGTCCAGTCACCTCCATTGTAATTAGGAATAGTCATGCAGATTTAATGAAACCTACTTTAATAGTACATTTTATTGTGTCAAGTGAAATTATCAAGAGTTCAGGCTGTGGCATGAGAGATGGCCACAAAAAATACACTTATTGAGAAGTCATAGGTAAGGTTTAATTGGCACCAGTCAATTTAAAATCTTATTCAAAGCATATTAAGTGAGTGCAGAATCATTGATACCATGTCAATATATTAATAGCTGTGTCCAGAGAGCTCCATTCCTTGTGTTCTGCACAATTCTGGAGCAGTGGCTCTAATACTTCATTTTAACATTTGTACAATTTGCAATTTGGTTCCTGTCCATATACAGAAATAAACTTACCAGAATTGGGAAAGCTGCTCATTGTTTATGCTCACTATATTACATTTGCTCAGCATTTCATATTTAATACCAAAATGTAACCCCCCCCCCCACTAGCTTTTCTCTCCAAAGAAACTGGTGACATTATGTGTGTTCATTTTATATTCTCCCTAATAACAGTATTACCTACATTAATTTTTCACCCCAATTCTCTTATCCTATTGAGTTTTTTTAACTCTCTTTCTTCGTTACTTGAATTTTGAATCTACTCTGCTTCCTAGTCTGAAAGTCTGACCAAATTACAGTTGACTTTCTGATTCCCTGTCTGCCCAGATTAGAATTAGCAATGTTAACTGGTACTAAATCATGGAATGCATCTTGGTCCATCTTCCCCCAATATACCGAATTCCAGCAGTATGCACCTATTCACATTTTTACCTTTTCAAATTTTATTTTCATACTCTTATATCCAAAGTGTATTTTGATTTCCCTGATTGTAATCTTTCTTGTGAAACTTTGGTCACTTGAAATGCTGAGTTCATTACCTTGCAAAACCTTGGAAATTTGTATCAGAGGAGGAGATCAACAGAATTTACTGCTTCTAAACCTGTCTGCTGCATTACTACTTAGAATGATAGTACTTTACAGATAAAATTGATGTTTGCACTTGTTAATCCATTCCATTGTCTAATGCAGGACTCATCTGGACATGTCTTAGTTGTGACTGTTTCCACAAAATTACTTGAATTATTTGTGAATTGCCTGTTTATTTAAATCTAATTCTAGGCATCGTAGCACTGAACAATGTATCTATATTTGTAGCAAATATCTTACTATTTGAAGAAACCTATTTTTTTGTGTAAGCTCATTCTATCTCATGTCGGTTTCATATTTCGGGGACCTTGGACGCAAAGCCTTCTTGCAATGAGGTGATAAATGCTTGGATTCCCTCCACCCTTTAGTTGCAAAACATATTTTTTTGATACTGAAGATAAAACTGCTTAACAGTGATAAAATGTGTGCTTGAAACTTCTTGAACACACAGTATAGCTTGATTAATGTAATTTGAATTTTGTCACAGCTTCAGTAACATGACATTGACTGTTTACTCTTTTTCCATAGAAGCTGCCTGACCTGCTGAGTTCCTCCAGCATTTTGTGTGTTGCTTTATTCAAATATAGTTTGATATATTCATACGAAAGCTACAATCTGAAAGCAACTGAAAAGTTAATAATACAACACGTGATCAGTTCCCTCCAATGCGTGTAACATATTCCATGAAGTTATATTCAAGAATTTATCCCTGGTGGAATAGCCAATATTTAAGCCTGTACCAACATCACTGCAAACAATCCACCAGACTCCAGGTTCAACAATAAATTTCATGCACTGTAATTTACGCCATCTTCAAAGAGTTTCCACCACCAAACATGTCTTCCCCAGCCTTCTCCGTCCAGCATTCTGAAGGCAGCATTGCCTTGGCTGCTCCCCAGATCATTCTTCCAACTGAACCTACCACTCCTCTTCAGACAGTATAGGAGTAGCAGCTCATGGCTTTTCACCCCTTCCCTTCCCAACGTGCAGTGACCTAAACAATCTTTTGATGTGAAACAGTGACTCACTTGCACTTCCTCCAGTCTAGAGCATTGCATTCAGTGCTCACTATTTGGTCTCGTCTACGTTGGAGAAACTAAACACAGATTGGATGACTGCTTGATAGAACATCTCTCCTCATTCAGCAAGAATGACCCTGAGGCTTTGGTTGCTCTTCACTTTAATTTCTCATCCCACTCCCACTGTGACCTCTGTCTTTATCCTCCTCTCTTGCACAACGTAAGTTCGATCTTTGCATTGAATTCTACAATTTTGGAAAATCAGCCTTCACAATTTCTATCGGAACTGACTAGTTAGGGGGTATGGTTATCCACATGTAACTTAATCGCCACAGATGCTGCCTGATCAGTTTCAGATTTCCAGCGATTGCTGTGTTCTGTATCTTAGAATTCCTACAGCTTTTTTTTTGGTAGTTGCCTTAATTCGTCTCTTATCTGGACTATGCAGAAAGCATTGTGTCACCTGGGCAGACATGGATTCCACCTTATCATAGATGTTTTCTTTCCAAACCCCCACCCTCACCCAACTCCCAGCCATCCTCTACAACTTAAAACATGTCTGTTTTCTCATTTATCTAGTCCTGAAGAAGGCTCTTTGACCTGAAATGTTAATTCTGGTTCCCTATCCATGGATAGTGCCTGATCTCCAGAGTATTTCCAAATACACAAAAATGTTTTATTTGCAGTTTAATGCTTTTCAATCTATATACATTTCAGTGTTTTGCATGAGTCTCAATAGTTTTAAAGTTCTTTTATTTCTCTTATGTGATGAGAAGAAGGGGTCTGTTTAAAGTGATAACAAACATCAGATGATTCTTGGAACTGCCATATCAGAAGTTAGTACTTTGTTTACGGAATTAACAGATTAATTATCTGTAAAGCAGTGTTGCCACAAACTCTTGTATGAAATGGAGTATTGTGCAGAAGTCTTGAGTACATGTATATAGCCAGGGCGTGAAAGACATTTGCAAAGTAGTTTAGTTTTATGTATTGTGCTGTACTGCTGAATTGTATGTATGTCAATGATGATGACCCTGATTCTGATATGGGTCTCTATTATGGACTGAGAGTGGGAAGGAGGCAGGGAGAGGGGTGTCGTGGTTAGGAAAATGGGAAGAGAGAGGCGAAAGAGTGGGAAGCACCAGAGAGACCTTCTGTAATGATCAATAAACCTATTGTTTGGAAGCAAATGACCTTGCCTGGTGTCTCAGGGCAGAGATGTGTGTGCACCCACACCAACTCCTGCCCCTGGCACTCCTTCTCTGCCACCTTTCCCACTTCTTTCCCACGGCGTTCCATCCTCACCACTCCCAATGTCCTTTGCTCCCGCCAGATTTACAAACTCACTCTCCGCTCTACATTGACAAATACAAAACAGTGCAAAAGTCTTAGGCACCTTAGCTATATATTCTGTATGTGCCTAAGACTTTTGCACAGTACAGTAGACCAGCCATAATCAAATAAAATATTAAATTGTAGAAACAATGGAAAAAGTGTATGAGAGAGCAAATTTGATCATTATTATTTTGTACATTGTAATTTTATTTTACTTATCATAATCCAACTTTCCCCTTCCTCCTTGCTGACCACCGTTATTAGAAAAGAGCTTGTACTGATGCTTACAGCTATTGAGTTTACTAAATGCAGAATTAGATGTCCTATGATAAAAACAAATGCATGACTTGGTGTCATCTGACTCCAAGTGTTTTCCTCCCAAAGCCATCTATGAAGGGGCATGAGGATTTGTCTCCAGTTATTGCCTCCAATGTGAATTGAGGTTTTCAATTTATTTGGAACAGTGGACTATCACTCAGTGCGATCATATTGGAACTCACTATTTACACAATTGTCTTATCCTCCTTGCACTAAAATAACTGAATGTATCAAACAGTAGACATTGAAATACTGTGATCTGCTAAGTCAAATTTTGAGTCTTTTGAATAGCTGTAAGATTCCACACACCTACTATAACACCCTCCTCCCCCCACTCCACTCCCCCAACCATCTCCGTAGTTACAGCCGATGAGTGATACCTATGGAATATGTGGGTAAGAGTATTTGCTTTTAGATCCTTATTATATATAGACAACCTTTCTATTGTAAATGAGTTGCTGGGGAGGGAAGCATGACAGTGAAAATAATAAAACAGCTGAAAATAGCCTTGATAGTAGAAGTTTAAAGCAACTGTCAACTTGAAATCTTGGTCATTGAACTTTAAATTAATCAGAAAACTGGAAATGTTAAATAATGTAATACATATATTGGAAATGATGCTTCTTGCCAACTGAATTTTTGATTTTGTTTTAAACCCATTCAGAGTTGCCACTTCCTCAGTTCTTTGCATTGAAGAGTGACAGTGAGACACAGCACAGCCTTTCCCAAAGTGCAGAAGCTCTTGGGCATCTGACTCGCCCAGTCTCATTAATGAACTCCACTAGAGGCACAGACAGTACAACAGCAAAAACAGTAAGTGTGGATGATCTCAGTTCGATGACGGGCAGCGTGGTGAGGGACGGTTTTTTTCTACAGAAAGTGAAAAATGATTGACGGAGGCAGAAACAGAAAGCAATATTTCTGATTCAGATTTCTCTGTTTGGTAGAAGTGAGATTTTCTTTTCCGTGGCTTATATCGTGGTGGGTAATGTAACAGGCAGTGAAAATGCTGTAAGTATATTCTAAGGTCTGCAATTTATAAAATGGTTTGCTGCATGATTTCAGATTGAATGGACCAAGAAGTCAGCAAGGATATCTGATTAGCTGAAGACACAGCAAAACCTGATGGAAAAACAAAATTTGGCCTTGCTTTGTGTAGAATTTATTGCTATTTTGTTCCTGAGGAGCAGTTTTCAAGCTATTGCCCATATATAATTCTCGGAAATGTAAGTTTCTTGGCATCTATGGAGTTGTACTCTCTGAGGACCTGGAGGAAGAGAAATTTTAAAAATTGTAGATAAAATAAAGGTCAAGTGATCATTATTCCACACTAATCCATGGATATATTCACAAAGTTCTGTCCACAGCTGTCTTGGAAGAGATATAACATTTTACCACAAAGAGATTAGAGTCTCACGTGTTTCAACATTACTCCAATTAAAGTCTTAAGGAATTTAACCATTTAAATGTAGAATGGATCATAGAATCTGAACAGTTCTTGGAATAGAGATATTGAGATCTGATTCAGCTGCAATGCAAGCAGTGAAAATAGAGAGAAAGATATCCCCATTTTCAGAGTATACAGATATGAAGTATCTATACACTGACAATATCGTAGGCAAATGTACAGTCAGGCCAGGCAGCATCTGTAGGAAGAGATGCAGTCGACGTTTCAGGCCGAGACCCTTCGTCAGGACTAACTGAAGGAAGAGTGAGTAAGGGATTTGAAAGTTGGAGGGGGAGGGGGAGATCCAAAATGATAGGAGAAGACAGGAGGGGGAGGGATAGAGCCAAGAGCTGGACAGGTGATAGGCAAAAGGGGATACGAGAGGATCATGGGACAGGAGGTCCCGGAAGAAAGACAAGGGGGGGGGGACCCAGAGGATGGGCAAGAGGTATATTCAGAGGGACAGAGTGAGAAAAAGGAGAGTGAGAGAAAGAATGTGTGCATAAAAATAAGTAACAGATGGGGTACGAGGGGGAGGTGGGGCCTTAGCGGAAGTTAGAGAAGTCGATGTTCATGCCATCAGGTTGGAGGCCACCCAGACGGAATATAAGGTGTTGTTCCTCCAACCTGAGTGTGGCTTCATCTTTACAGTAGAGGTGGCCGTGGATAGACATGTCAGAATGGGAATGGGATGTGGAATTAAAATGTGTGGCCACTGGGAGATCCTGCTTTCTCTGGCGGACAGAGCGTAGATGTTCAGCAAAGCGGTCTCCCAGTCTGCGTCGGGTCTCGCCAATATATAAGAGGTCCGGGAGCACCAGACACAGTATATCACCCCAGTCGACTCACAGGTGAAGTGTTGCCTCACCTGGAAGGACTGTTTGGGGCCCTGAATGGTGGTAAAGGAGGAAGTGTAAGGGCATGTGTAGCACTTGTTCCGCTTACACGGATAAGTGCCAGGAGGGAGATCAGTGGGGAGGGATGGGGGGGACGAATGGACAAGGGAGTTGCGTAGGGAGCGATCCCTGCGGAATGCAGAGAGAGGAGGGGAGGGAAAGATGTGCTTAGTGGTGGGATAAAATCAACCATCTCAGAGCTAGGGTGCTGTACCAGAGAGACATTAAGACAACTTACGTCTCTGCTTCATGGAATCCTGGTCAACCCCTTCTGTACTGGACACAGCGATTCAGATTGATGGGTTCACTTTACACCATCAGGATAGGATTGTCAAGTCTCTCAAAAGCAGAGCTGGAGGTGTATGCCTCATGATCAATTCCTCCTGGTGTACTAATGTGTCAGTGATGTCCCAATTCTGCTCATCAGAGCTGGAATATCTCTCAATTAAGTGCCAGTCATTTTACCTGCTGCGGGAGATTGCTGCAATCATTTTGGTAGTAGTGTACAGTTCACCTCAGGTCAACGTCAAACAGGCTCTTGATGATCTGAGCAATGGGATCAACATGCATGAAACAGCATACACTGATACCTTCACCATCATCTTGGGGAATTTTAACCAGGCCAGCTTGAAAAAGTCACTAAACAATTAGCATTAACAAATCACTTGTAACACAAGAGGAAACAACACATTGGACCACTGTTACACTAAGATCAAGAGTGCTTACCGTGCTGTTCCACGGCCTCACTTCGGAAAGTCTGATCACCTGGCTGTGCTTCTACTCCCTGAGTATAGGCAGAGACTGAAGTCTGCAGCACCAGTACTGAGGACCAAGGAGGTATGGACAAGAGAAACAGAGGAGCGCTTACAGGGCTGCTTTGAATTGGTGTAGTGAACTGTATTCAGGAATTCATCTTCGAATCTGGATGAGTTTGCCACAGTTGTTACCAACTTCATTAAAACCTGCATGAATGAGTGTGTGCCTACGAAAACTTGCTGTACATTTCCAAACCGAAAGGCGTGGATGAACCAGGAAGTCTGTTGTCTGCTGAGGGCTGGATCTGTGGCATTTAAGTCTGATGACCCAGGTCTGTACAAGAAAACTAGGTATGACTTGTGGAGAGCTATTTCAAGGCAAAGAGTGTGATTGGAGGTGACGTTGGATGTACATCAACTCTGGCAGGATTTGCAGGACATTACATCCTACAAAGTTTCAAAGGTACATTTAATGTCAGAGAAATGTATACTATATACATCCTGAAATGCTTTTTCTTTGCAACCATCTACGAAAACAGAGGAGTGCCCCCAAGAATGAACGGCAGTTAAATGTTAGAATCCCAAAGTATCCCCCCCGCCAGCTCCCCTCCCTCCCGCACATAAGTGGCAGTAAACAACAATCCCCCCCCACCACCAACAAAAAAAAAGCATCGGTACCCACCACTGAGCACTCAAACTTGAGCAAGGCAACAGCAAAAACACAAACTTGCAGTACTCCGAAGACTACATTGTTCACCGGGCATTCGAAGTACAACAGTCCCCCTCTCCCCCCCTCCCCCCTCCCCCCCTCTCCCCCGCCCCCCAATAAGGGAGAAATATAGGTCTCCATTTCACAGTGAGGTGGGAGATGTAACAAACAACTTGCTGGTTTACAATGTTAAAATTCCGTTGCATCACATTTTCCGAGCTCTGTGCCCAAAGATCTTGGATCTCTGGGCACACAGCCTTAGATCTTCCATCTCTGACACACCGAGCTCTTGGGTCAGGCCCTGGGCGTGCCGAACAGCGGCCAGTTGTGAAACCCTGAGAGTGGGTCCCATTCCCGCAAAGAACCATAGTCAGCATATAACTCCAGGTCAGCGTCTTCAAAAGAACCCTGATAGAGAAAAATAGATATATTAAAGATGGAAATAGAGCTGTTTCCAAAGATGCAAGCAAAGGAGTCCCCGTTAGGTGCCATTAACCATCCTAAGCTCCGCTTAAGTGAAACCCAATAGCATGAATGGCAGTGATGTTTCACTACCAGACGAGCTCAACACCTTTTATGCCCACTTTGAAAGGGGCATCTACAGCCGTGAAGATCCCTGCTGCACTCGGTGATCCTGTGATCTCTGTCTCGGAGGCTGATGTCAGGCTGTCCTTTGAAAGGGAAGGTGGCAGGACCTGATGGAGTACCTGGTAAGGCTCTGAAAACTTGTGCCAACCAATTGGCGGGAATATTCAAGGACATTTTCAACTTCTCACTGCTATGGTTGGAAGTTTCCACCTGCTTCAAAGGCCAGTAATTATACTAGTGCCAAAGAAGAGTAGTGTGAACTGCCTTAATGACTATCATCCAGTATCACTTACATTTACGGTACTAAGATGCTTTGAATCAACTCCTACTTCAGTAAGGACCTGGACCCATGGCAATTTGCCTATTGCCACAATAGATCTATGGCAGATGTTATCTCAATGGCTTTTCACGTGGACTTGGACACCATTCCTGATCGAGAAGCTATGGAACCTGGGCCTCTGTACCTCCCTCTGCAATTGGATCCTTGACTTCCTAACTGGTAGAACACAATCTGTGCAGATTGGTGATAATATCTCCTCCTCACTGATGATCAACACTGGCGCACCTCAGAGGTGTATACTTATCCCACTGCTCTACTCTCTCTATACCCATGACTGTGTGGCTACGTATAGCTCAAATGCCATCTATAAATTTGCTGATGATACAACCATTGTTGGCAGAATCTCAGATGGAGATGAGAGAGCAAGATATACCAGCTAGTTGAGTGGTGTTGCAGCAACAACCTAGCACTCAGCATCAGTGAGACCAAAGAACTGATTGTGGACTTCAGGAAGGGTATGACGAGGGAACGCAAACCAATCCTCATAGAGGGATCAGAAATGGAGAGAAAGAACAGTTTCAAGTTCCTGAGTGTCAAGATCTCCAAGGGTCTAACCTGGTCCCAATATATCGACGCAGCTATAAAGAAAGCAAGACAGTAGCCATTTCTCATTAGGAGTTTGAGGAGATTTGGTTTGTCACATAAAACACTCTAACATCTACAGATATACCCTGGGAAGCATTCTGACAGGCTGCATGACTGTCTGGTATGGTGGGGGGGAGGGGGCGGCGTTTGGTGGATACTGCACAGGATCGAAAGAAGCTAGAAAAAGTCGTAAAATTAATCAGCTCCATCTTGGGTACCAGCCTCCATAGTATCCAGGACATCTTCGAGGAGCAATGCCTCAGAAAGCTGATATCCATTATTAAGAATCCCCATCTCCCAGGACGTGTCCTCTTCTCATTGCTACCATCAGGGAGGGAGGTACTGAAGCCCAAGGGCGCACACTCAGTGATTCAGTATCAGCTTCCTCCCCTCTGCCATCCTATTCCTAAATAGACATTGTACCCATGGACACTACTTGACTTTTTTTTTATTTTTATATTATTTCTCTTGTGCACTATTTTTAATTTAACTATTTATATACATATATACTTACTATAATTTGTTTACTTATTTTTTCTCCATATTGTCATTGTACTGCAAAGTTAACAAATTTTACGACATATGCCGGTGATACTAAACCTGATTCTGAAGTGATTGGCAGAAGTTCAGGGCACCAATTATCTGGTGCACTTTCCAGAAATAGAACGGGTGCCGATTCAGATGAGACTTTCTAAAGCATTCATTTTATAGAATAATGTATGAGATTCAGCCCAGAGACGGCCCATCAGGAACACCATACTACTACCATCTGCACAAACTGAGGCAAAACTTTATCTTTCCACCTGCTGATGTTGTATCTTCATCAAGACAATTATCCTTGCTGACTTCATGGGCCATTCTATCTAAAAGTATGCAAGCAGACCAATTTTACAAACTACATAATTTAGATAAACATACACTCTTCGACCACCAGTTTCACTAGTTGAGTTAAGCTACCTAGTGCAAGAAAAGCCATGGAAGGGACAAGATTACCTTGTCATGTTCAAGTTTCACCCTTATTAGCTTACCTGCCAAGTCAAGAAGTCTCATTTGATTCTAGCTCCTCTGTTTTTATCTTCATTAGTGTGTCTTGTGTATCTCATCAGGGAGTTAGACAAATATTTGGAGTGCATTGGGGAAAAAAGGAGGGGAATGGCTCCTACTGGATTGATCTATAAAGAACCAACTTAGGCTGAATGTGTGGACAGGTTGTCTCCAGTGATGCAACTATTGAATAATCTTATTATAGCAACGTCAATACTTCAGCCTTCTAAACTGTAGAAGCTAAAATGAATCAGATGATTATGGCTTGTAGCTTCCCAGTTTCCACTTTTGACTGCCCTCAGTGATCTTGGATGCATCTCAACCCGACCTATGTCTTAATAGGAAGTGTGACAGTACTTAAAGGAATTGTGTTCCTTTTATCCATTTTAAGCCAGTCTACTGTCCTATCTACCTTTATATTCGCAACATTGTGATCAGATGACTGCAAAATACCTGCTGAGTGCATCTTATTTTCCTTTCCGAAAGGCAAATAATCTAAAATTAAAATTGCAGTAGGAGGAAACTTCGGATAATTAAAATCATAACCCTTAATGTATATCATTTTATATTTTTATAAAACCATGTGTTTAATAGTTTGTGCTTCATTACTAATGGATGTAATATAAAAGGAGGCTTTAATATTAAAAGTTCCCAAAAGCTAGATGGCTTGCTGTATAATTAGTTCCATTGAAAGTGAAATGCTCTGGATAGAGAAACAGCTTATTTCATCACAAATGCTATAGTCATGCTGTTTCTGTTGCTGGAAGACTATACATTCTTCTCCACTGGAAAGGTTCCTTTGTAAATAAAACAAAATGTATGAAACGAACTCAGCAGAGAGAGCTCGTCAGAACCAGGAGATCCTGGGAAGCCACTGTTCCACCGACAGACCCAAGGTCAAGCAGCTGCCAAATGGATCTGAACTAATTACTTCACTCTTGAGTTATTTGGAAACATTTTAGGTTTTTTTACGCAGTGAGATATTGATGTACATTTTGAAGGGGACTGGTGTATCAAAAGAAGTAACAGTGAATTAGTTAATTAAAAGCTAGGAGTGTTTTGAATTAAAAGAATTCTGCCTTCCCCCTCAGTTAAATGGCTCATTTATTGTCATTGGCAGACCTTACTTAATTTTTTTATAGGTAACGCTTTCAGCCATGCCACCCAGCAATCCCCCAATTTAACCCAAGCCTAATCTCAGGATAATTTACAATAACAAACTAACTGACCAACCGGTACGTCTTTGGATGGTGGGAGGAAACCCACACGGTCACGGGGAGAACATGCAAACTTCTTACAGGCAGTGGTGGGAATTAAACCCAGGTTGTCTGTACTGTAATGCATTGTGCTACCCACTAAGCTAGACTTGTATTCAGTCTTAAATTGGATGCTGTTTGGTGATAGAATGAAATGGAAGAGCTCTGTATAACTCATCTGGTGAGTGCACTGTGTGATATGCTATTGAGGTACTTGCTACAGAAAGTTCCTGGATTTAGTTCTTGTCTTGTAGTAAGTTGACAGCAGAATTGAAGTTCTAACGCAATTGTCAGTTTAAACTTTTTTATGGGTTAGAGTTGCACAGCATAAGGGCAGATGCTTTGGCTCACTGTGCCTATGTCACCCAACATGTTCTTCTATAGTAACCGCACTTGCCTATGCTAATTCCATATCCCTTCATATCTATCTCGTTCAAGTACCTGTCTTGATGCCTTGTAAATCTATTCATTGTTCCTACCTCATCCACCTCCTCTGACAGCTCATCAAAAATGGCAGCATCTGTCTGAAAAATTCACCCCTCGTATCCCCTTTCAACCTCCTCCCTCTTAGCTTAAACCAGTGCCCTCTGTTCTTAGACTCTCAAAATCAGAAGCATATTTATCAACAGCAATACAGTGTAAAGTTATAAAATACAAAATCAGTGCAAAAAAAAAGAATAATGAGGAAGTGTTCATAAATCTGATGGTGGAGGGGAAAAGGTTGTTTCTGAATTGCTGAGTGTGGGTCTTTACCCTCTATAATGGAAGTGACGAGAAGAGGGGCTTTTCCCAGGTGGTGAGGGTCCTTGGTGAAGGATACTGGCACTTTGAGCCTCTTGAAGATATCCTTGATGGTGGGGAAGCTTGTGCCTGCGATGGAGCTGGCTAGTCTACAGCCCTGTACAACCTCTTTCAGTCCGGCACCTTGGACCCTCTATACCAGGCAGTGATGCAACCAGCCAGAATGCTGTCAGCATACATCGATAGAAGTTGAAAGGAGCCTTTGACATATCACTTCTCCTCAAGCTCCTAATGAAGTAGATTCATTGGCCTGCCTTCTTTGTGATTTCATTAATGTGTTTGACCCAGTGTAGACCCTGCAAAATGTTGATGTCTAGGAACTGGAAGCTGCTCACCCTTTTCACTGCTGACCTTTCAATGAGGACTGGTGTTTCTTCTCCAGAATTCGCTTTCCTGAAGTCTACAGACAATTCCTAGGTCTTGGTGATGTTGACTGCAAGGTTGTTGCAATACCATTCAAGCAGCTGATCTTTGTCTCTCATGTGCACCACCTCATCGTCATCGGAGGATCTCCCAAGAACACCCATGAATTTATTGATGGCATTTGAGCTAATGCTTAGCCACGCAGTAATGAGTGTAGAGAGAGTAAAGCAGAGGGCTCAATACGCATCCTTCAGGTGAGCCTGAGTTGACTGTCAGCAAGGAGAAGTTATTACTAAACTCCACTGTCTGTGGTCTCCTAATGAGGAAGCTGAGGATCCAGTTGCAGAGGCGGGTATAGAGGTCGAGGTCTAGAAGCTTGGTGATTAATACTGATGGGATGATGGAATTAAATGCCAAGCTGTAATTGATGAATAGCAGCCTGATGTATATTTTGTTATTGTCCAGGTACTCCAAAGTAGAGTGAGAGCCACTGACATTGAGTGGTCATAAACAAATTAGAGTTACTTACTCAGGCAGGAGTTAATTTAAAGTTCAAAAATTCAAAGTGAATTTTATTATCAAAGTACATATATGTCACCATATAAAACCCTGAGATTCATTTTCCTGTGGGAATAGTTAGCAAATCAATAGAATAGTAACTGTAACAGGATTAATGAAAGATCAACCAGAATGCAGAAGACAATAAGCTCTGCAAATGCAAATATAAATAAATAGTAATAAATAATCAGAACATGAAATAGTGAGATAGTCTTTAAAGTGAGATCACTGGTATGGGAACATTTCAATGATTGGGCAAGTGAGTGTAGTTATCTCCTTTTCTTCAAGATCTTGATGGTTGAGGGGTGGTAACTGTTCTTGAACCTGGTGTGAGTCCTGAGGCTCTTGTACCTTCTACGTGATGGAAGCAGCAAAAAGAGCATGGCCTGGGTGGTGCGGAATCTCTGACAATGTCTGCTGCCTTCCTGTGACAGCATTTCATGTAGATGTGCTCACTGGTCGGGAGGGCTTTACCTGTGATGTACTGGGCGGAATCCACTACATTTTGCAGGATTTTCCATTCAAGGGTATTGATGTTTCCATACCAGGCTGTGATGCAGCCAGCTGGCACACTCTCCACAACACACGTCTAGAAGCCTGCCAAAGTCTTAGATCTCATGCCGAATGTCCGCAGACTTCTAAGGAAGTAGAGGCACTACCCTGCTTTCTTTACAATTATACTTGCGTGCTGGGTCCAGGACAGGTCCTCTGAAATAGCAACACTCAAGAATTTAAAATTGTTAATCCTCTCTACCTCTGATCCTCCGATGATTACTGGATCGTGGACCTCTGGTTTCCCTGTCCTGAAGTCAATAATCAGTTCCTTCGTCTTGCTAACATTGAGTGAGAGGTTGTTGGTATTACACCACTCAGCCAAACTTTCAATCTCCCTCCTGTATGCTGATTCATCACCACCTTTGATACAGCCCACAATCAGCAAAGTTGAAGATGGCATTGGAACTGTGCTTAGCTACACAGTCATGGGTTTAAAGTGAGCTGACCAGGGAGCTAAATGCACAACTCTGTGGTGCACCTGTACTGATGGAGGTTGTGGAGGAGATGTTGCTACCAATCCAAACTGACTGGGTCTACAAGTGAGGAAATCCTGGATCCAATTGCATAGGACGGTATTGAGGCCAGTGTCTTGGAGCTTATTGATTAGTTTTGAGGGGATGATCGTATTGAATGCTGAGTTGTAGTCAATAAAGAGCATCCTGATGGTATGCATCTTTGATGTCCAGATGTTCCAGGAATGAGTGATGAGTCAATGAGATGGCATCAGCTGTGGACCTGTTGCTCTGGTAGACAAATTGGAATGGATCTAAGTCACCCCTCAGGCAGGAGATGATTTGTTTCATCACAAGCCTCTCAAAACAGTTCATCACTGTGGATACAAGTGCAACTGGGCGATAGTCATTCAGGCAGGTCGCAGTGCTCTTCTTGGGCACTGGTATAAATGAAACCTACTTAAAGCAGGTACCAAAGCGAGAGGTGAAAGATCTCTGTGAACATCTCAGCCAGCTGGTCAGCACGGGTCTTTAGTATGTGGCCAGGTACCCCGTCCTGTTGGATGCTTTCCATGGACTCACCCTCCCGAAGACAGCCTACACATCAGCCTTGGAGACCGAGACCATAGGATCATCGGGTGATGCGGGGTTCGCAATGTTCCTCCATATTCTGACAGTCAAAGCAAACATGGAAGGTCCAGAATTTCCACTTTGCCTGTGAGATAGATTCCCAGAGATCATACCTGCACCTCTTGTTGCTTTCCTGGTCTCCAGACTTGACTGCCTCTGATATGGCCTTCAGCAGATTTTGGATCTCATGGTTCATCCTGGGCTTCTGATTGGGGAAGACTCTGGTTTAGTGGGGACACAGACATCTACAGCTGTTTTGATAAACCTGTAGATGAGTGTATTCATTCAGCTCTCTATATGAGTGCTTGAACACAGCCCAGTCCACTGACTCAAAGCAATCTTGTAATCATTCCTCTGCCTCCTATGACCACCTCTTAGTTGTCATAATCTCTGGAGCCTTGCTTTTTAGGCTCTGCCTGAGTAGGAGGGGGAGGACAGCCAGTTAGTCCAATTTACCAAAATGCAGTTTGGGCAAGGAACGGGAGGCATTCCTTGTCTTAGTATTACTGTGATCAAGTAAGTGGGGACTGCTGGTGCTACAGGTTATGTGCTGGTGATAACTGGGCAGGGTTTTCTTCAAGCAAGCCTGGTTGAAGTCTTTGACTATAATTCGAAATGTGTCGGCTGGGCTGTTTTTTGTTTGCTGACGATATCATGCAGTGTCGCGAGTGCTTGACTATAGTCAGCTGCTGGTGGTATACAAGCTGCAGCCAGGATCAGGGCTGAGAACTCCCGAGGTAAATAGAATGGACAGCATTTGACCGTTGAGTGTTCCAACCTGGGGGGGGTGGTGGTGCATGAGTTCGTCAGAGCCGTCATGTTGGAGCACCAACGAGTGTTAACCAGAAAACACACATCTCCTCCCTTTGCCTTACCAGAGTCCACAGTTCAGTCCATTTTGTGAACCTTGACTATTTCTGGTCTGACTGCAGCCTCTAGCATATTTGGAGTTAACCACATTTTGACTCAGCATACAATTGACCAGATTTTCATCTGCTTCTGATACAGCAGTCTTGCCCTGAGATCCTCTTTTTTTCGTCAGCAACTACACATTTGTAAACAAGATGCTGGGTGGAGGAGGCCACATCCCTCTGTTTCAGCCATGGCTAATCTTTGGAAACACTTCCATTTGATAGATGTGAGTACAACTGGGCAAGTAGTTGAGGCAGCTCATCCTGCTCTTCTTGGACTGATTGCTGCCTTTTGAAGCAAGTAGGAACATCGGTCACAGATCACGGGATTGCCAGCTACTGTGAGGATTCACACAGATGTAGTGTTATTCTTCCTTTCAAAGCATGCTTAAAAATCATTGAACTCCTACTGTGAGGAATCAGGTGCTATTTCTATTGTATATAACTCTATCATGTCACCTCTCAGCCTCCTTTGCTCCAGATCAGGTATATTCAATCTTTGCTGATAACTGAAGTTCTTCCATTGAGGCAACATCCTTGTGAATCATTTAGTCATTGAGTTATAGAGGCATAGAGAACAGAAACATGTCCTTTGGCCCATCTAGTCCATGCTAAAACCACTCAAACTGCCTACTCCCATCGACCTGTACCTGGACCATAGCCCCCCATATCTCTACCATCCAAATTCCTATCTAAACTTCTCTTAAATGTTGAAATCAAGCTCACGTGCACCACTTGTGCTGGTAGCTCATTCCATGACCTCTAGTTGTAATCCCAACCAGCCTCAGTGGAAAAAGCCAGCTTGTATTTACCATATCTATACCCCTCATAATTTTGTATACTTCCATCTCCTATGTTCCAAGGAATAAAATCCTAACCTATTCAATATTTTATTTTAACGCAGGTCTTTCACTCCCAACAACATTCTTGTAAAAATTTTTTCTGTGCTCTTTCAACCTTGTTTTACATCCTTCTTGTAGAAACATAGAAGCATAGAAAATAGGTGCAGGAGTAGGCCATTCAGCCCTTCGAACCTGTACCGCCATTCAGTATGATCATGGCTGATCATCCAACTCAGAACCCTGTACCTGCCTTCTCTCCATACCCCCTGATCCCTTTAGCCACAAGGGCCATATCTAACTCCCTCTTAAATATAGCCAATGAACTGGCCTCAACTGTTTCCTGTGGCAGAGAATTCCACAGATTCACCACTCTCTGTGTGAAGAAGTTTTTCCTCATCTCGGTCCTAAAAGGCTTCCCCTTTATCCTTAAACTGTGACCCCTCGTTCTGGACTTCCCCAACATAGGGAACAATCTTCCTGCATCTAGCCTGTCCAATCCCTTCAGAATTTTATACGTTTCAATAAGATCTTCCCTCAATCTTCTAAATTCCAGCAAGTATAAGCCTAGTCGATCCAGTCTTTCATCATATGAAAGTCCTGCCATCCGAAGAATCAATCTGGTGAACCTTCTTTGTACTCCCTCTATGGCAAGAATGTCTTTCCTCAGATTAGGGGACCAAAACTGCACACAATACTCCAGGTGTGGTCTCACCAAGGCCTTGTACAACTGCAGTAGTACCTCCCTGCTCCTGTACTCGAATCCTCTTGCTATGAATGCCAGTATACCATTTGCCTTTTTCACCGCCTGCTGTACCTGCATGCCCACTTTCAATGACTGGTGTATAATGACACCCAGGTCTCGTTGCACCTCCCCTTTTCCTAATCGGCCACCATTCAGATAATAATCTGTTTTCCTGTTTTTGCCACCAAAGTGGATAACCTCACATTTATCCACATTAAATTGCATCTGCCATGAATTTGCCCACTCACCTAACCTATCCAAGTCACCCTGCATCCTCTTAGCATCCTCCTCACTGCTAACACTGCCGCCCAGCTTCGTGTCATCCGCAAGCTTGGAGATGCTGTATTTAATTCCTTTGTCTAAGTCATTAATATATATTATGAACAACTGGGATCCCAGCACTGAGCCTTGCGGTACCCCACTAGTCACTGCCTGCCATTCTGAAACGGTCCCGTTTATTCCCACTCTTTGCTTCCTGTCTGCCAACCAATTCTCTATCCACATAAATACCATACCCCCAATACCGTGTGCTTTAAGTTTGCACACGAATCTCCTGTGTGGGACCCTGTCAAAAGCCTTTTGAAAATCCAAATATACCACATCCACTGGTTCTCCCCTATCCACTCTACTAGTTACATTCTCAAAAAATTCTATGAGATTCGTCAGACATGATTTTCCTTTCACAAATCCATGCTGACTTTGTCCGATGATTTCACCGCTTTCCAAATGTGCTGTTATCACATCTTTGATAACTGACTCTAGCATTTTCCCCACCACCGATGTTAAGCTAACCAGTCTATAATTCCCCGGTTTCTCTCTCCTTCCTTTTTTAAAAAGCAGGGTTACATTAGCCACCCTCCAATCCTCAGGAACTAGTCCAGAATCTAAAGAGTTTTGAAAAATTATCACTAATGCATCCACTATTTCTTGGACTACTTCCTTAAGCACTCTGGGATACAGACCATCTGGCCCTGGGGATTTATCTGCCTTTAATCCCTTCAATTTACCTAACACCACTTCCCTACTGACATGTATTTCCCTCAGTTCCTCCATCTCACTGGACCCTCTGTCCCCTACTATTTGGTAGGTAGGTGATCAAAGCTACACACAGTACTCCTAATTAGGCCTCACCAGTGTCTTTTACAACTTCAACATAAAATCCCATCTCTTGTACTCGATAAGCACACACAAAATGCTGGAGGAACTCAGCAGGTCAGGCAGCATCTATGGAAAAGAGTACAGTCAACATTTTGGACTGAGATCCTTCTGCAGGACTCAATACTTTAATTAATGAAGGCCAGCATGCAAAAAGCTTTCTTTACAACCCTTTCTATGATACCACTTTCAATGAATTATGGACCTGTACTCACAGATCCCTTTGTTTACAGCACTCCTCAGTGCTCTGCCATTCACTGTGTAAGACCTCCCCGGTTGGTCTTCCCAAAGTGCAATGCCTCGCACTTATCTGCATTAAATTCCATCTGTCATTTTTCAGCCAATTTTTCCAGCTGATCCAGATCTTTCTGCAAGCCATGATAGCCTTCCTCTCTGTCAACCACTCCCGCAATCTGGGAGTCATCTGCAAATTTGCTGATCCAGTTCGCCACATTATTATCCAGGTCAGTGATACAGATGACAAACAATGATGCACCCAGACCAGTCCCTGTGGCACTCCACCAGTCACAGGCCTCCAGTCACAGAGGCAATATGTGGAAAGTTAAAATCACCTACGAAAACAACCTTCTGTTTCTTGCAACACACATAAAAGTTGCTGGTGAACGCAGCAGGCCAGGCAGCATCTCTAGGAAGAGGTACAGTCAACGTTTCGAGCCGAGACCCTTCATCAGGACTAACTGAAAAAAGAGCTAGTAAGAGATTTGAGAGGGGGAGGGGGAGATCCGAAATGATAGGAGAAGACAGGAGGGGGAGGGATGAAGAAAAGAGCTGGACTGTTGATTGGCAAAAGGGATGTGAGAGAATCATGGGATGAGAGGCCTAGGGAGAAAGAAAGGGGGAGGGGGGAAGCCCAGAGGATGGGCAAGGGGTATAGTGAGGGGGACAGAGGGAGAAAAATGAGAGAGAGAAAAAGGTGTATATATAATAAAATTATATATATAATTATATTATACAGTTATATATAACTGATGGGGTACGAGGGTGAGGTGGGGCATTAATGGAAGTTAGAGAAGTCAGTGTTCATGCCATCAGGTTGGAGGCTACCCAGACAGAATATAAGGTGTTGTTCCTCCAACCTGAGTGTGGCTTCATCTTTACAGTAGAGGAGGCCGTGGATAGACATATCAGAATGGGAATGGGACGTGGAATTAAAATGTGTGGCCACCGGGAGATCCTGCTTTCTCTGGCGGACAGAGCGTAGGTGTTCAGCGAAATGGTCTCCCAGTCTGCGTTGGGTCTCGACAATATATAGAAGGCCACATCGGGAGCACCGGACGCTGTATATCACCCCAGCCAACTCTCAGCCGATCCCATCTGTTATTTATGTTATATATATATATATGTGTGTGTGTGTTCTTTTTCTTTCTCTCCTTTTTCTCCCTCTGTCCCTGTCACTATAAGGGACTCCTTGCTCATCCTCTGGGCTTCCCCCCTCCCCTTTTCTTTCTCCCTCGGCCTCCTGTCCCATGATCCTCTCATATCCCTTTTGCCAATCACCTGTCAGCCCTTGGCTCCATCACTCCCCCTCCTGTCTTCTCCTTTCATTTCGGATCTCCCCCTCCCTCTCCCACTTTAAAATCTCTTACTCGCTCTTCTTTCAGTTAGTCCTGATGAAGGGTCTTGGCCTGAAACGTCGACTGTATCTCTTCCTAGAGATGCTGCCTGGCCTGCTGCATTCACCAGCAACTTTTATGTGTGTTGCTTGAAGTTCCAGCATCTGCAGATTTCCTCGTGTTTCTGTTTCTCGCAGCAGTTGTGATTTCTCTACAAAGTTGTTCCTCTAGATCCTGCAGACTGTTGAGTGGTCTGTAATATTGACCCATACTTGGTCATACCTTTCTTATTCTTAATTTTCACCCATAAAGCCTCATTAAACGAGTTCTCCAGTCTGTCCTGACTGAGCACTGAGTGTCATTTTCCCTGACTAGTAACGCCACCCCTCCTCCCTTAATTCCTCTCACTCTGTTGCGTCTAGAACAGCAGAACCCTGGAATATTGAGCTGCCAGTCCTACCCCTCCTGTAACCAAGACTCTCTAATGGCTGCACTATCATAATTCAATATGTTGATTTTATCTGCCTTTCCTACGACACTTTTTGCATTGAAATATATGTAGCTCAGGACATTGGTCACACCATGCTCTTTCTGCACTTTTGTAGTTTAGTCACATTCTTACTTTGGTGCAGTGACGAGAACTGCATGTAACATTCTACAGCAGCCAAATCAATGTTTTCTACAACTGTATCATGACGTTCCAACTCTTAAAGTCATCGCTTGGCCATTAAAGTCAAACTTGCTATTCACCTTCCACGGCAAATACACAAGCTAATGGAGCAACTCAGAGGGTCATGCACCATCTCTTGAAACAGAAGGATCATAGACATTTTGGTTGAGACCCTGTATCAGGACACATGTAGGCCTTCCTTACCATCTTGGGCACCTGGGTTCTCATTTGTTAAGGTCCTGACATTCACAGTGTCTTGCCCTGTTTTAACTTGCCAAAATACATTACCATATTTGTCCAAGTAAAATTCAATATGCCTTTCCCTTGTCCACTATACCAACAATTCTGGTGTTATTTGCAAACTTACTAATCATTACATCTATATTCTTATCCGCATTATTAATATCATCATCATCATCATCATCAGGTGCCGTGCCCAGTTTGAGCTTTGACTGCCATGGCCCACACAATCCTGTTTCGAGTCAAGTGGATCAATTCATTGGTATTCATTTCCAATTCTCTGGCTGCTGTCTCCATCATCATTTGTCTTTGTCTTCCTCTTGCTTTCTTCCCTTCAATCTTTCCCATAATTACCGTGCATTCTAACTCCTCTTTCCTAATCACATGTCCAACGAAGTTACGTTGCCTTTTCATGATCTCATACATTACTTCTCTTTTTGTGTTTGCTCTGTTCATGACATCCTCATTAGATATTCGTTTCATCCATGATATTCTTTGCATCCTCCTCAAAAACCGCATTTCTGCTGCTACAATTCGCTTCCTCATGTTACTAGATATTGTCCAACATTCTGAGCCATATAACATAATTAGATAAATATAACATTTCAGTTCTCTGAGGCGGGTTGTCATGCCTAGTTTAGTATTGATCAGTGTACTCTTCATTCTCCTAAAGGTGTTTTTTGCCATCCGTATTCTTCTTTTGATGTCCAAGTTGCACCTGCCATCTGATGTCACCCAGCTTCCTAAGTAGCAAAAGTTCTTTACTTATTTTATGTCTTCCCCATTTAATCTCAGCCTGCAGATAGGATTCTCCTTCTTTTTGGATATCACCATACATTCTGTCTTTTTGCAACTGATAGACCCATTTTTGCACTTTCTTCAATTATATCAATTAAGTTTTGTAGTTCTTCCTCCGTACTTCAATTAACACAGTGTCATCTGCATATCTGAAATTATTGATGTTTTCACCGCCAACTTTGATTCCCAAGAAGTCTCTTATTTTTTGTAATATTATTTCACCATACACATTTAATAAATCAGGGGAGAAAACACACCCTTGTCTAACGCCCCTCTTGATTCTCGTAAACTGACTCACTTCTCCATCTATTCTTTGAGCGGCAGTTTGTTCCCAGTACAGATTTCTGATTAGACGGAGGTCTTTCGGATCTAGATCTAGAGTTTTCTGTAATATTTCGAATAACTTATTGTGCTTCACTTTATCAAATGCTTTTGTGTATTAGATAAAACAAACAAATCTTTTTGCGCTTGAATAGCTCGTTCTGATAGTATCCTTAGCATCAATATTGCGTTTCTTGTACCTGTGTCTTTCACAAAACCACACTGTTCTTTGCCTATTTCAGCTTGTATCTTACTTTTAGATCTTGTAATCAAAATTCTTAGAAGTATCTTGGTGATATGACTCAGTAAACTTATGGTCCTATGTAATTCACATTCTATTGCTCCAGCTTTCTTAGGAAGAGTGATAAATACTGATTTTTTTCAACTCTTCTGGTATTATTCCAGTCTCATAAATGTCATTGATTAAATCAGTAAGTTTTTCAATTCCATAATCTTAAAGGGCGATAATTTGTTGTATTACTAATTCATCAGGACCTGCTGCCTTTCCTTTCTTCATCTTATTTATTGCATTACGAACTTCAGATTTTAAAATATTTGGACCTTCAATGTTTTTCTTAACTTCTGGTTTTTTGCCTCGATCGTCTTCAAACAATTCCTGAATATCCTCAGTCCATCTGTTCATAATCTCATCTTTTTTCATGATAATGGCGCTGTCCTTTGCTTTCACACATCCACCAGAAGAACAGAGGAGCTTTTTACCAGTGATATTCTTGATTTGTTGATGTAACCTATTTGGATCAGTAATAGGGATTCTTTCTATTTGCTCACATTCCTGGTTTAACCATTCTTCTTTGGCTTTTTGACATAAGCTTTTAATTTTTTTTATCTAAGGACTTATATTCTATAGGATTTGCTTTCTTCTGTCTCCTTTCTTCCATTAGATTTTTGATTTCATCTGTCATCCATTTATTCTTCGTGTTTTTTTATTTTTAATATATATGATAAATATATTATTAATATATATGATAAGTAATAAAGGACCCCGTACCGCTCTCTGTGGCATACCACTGATTACAGATCCACATTCTGAGCAACAACCCTCACCCATCTTTGTTTCCTGCCATCAACCCAATTTTCTAATTCACCCTGGATCCCATTTGTTCAACATTCCTGACCAGACTCCTATGCGGGACTTTGTCAAAGGATTTGCTAAAAGCCATGCAGGTGATGTTTGCAACCGTGCCCTCGTCAGTCCTCCTCAAATGAATTACTAAACCAGATTAGTGAAATATGTTCCAATGCACAAAGCCATCCTGATGATTCCTATTCATGTCTTTCAGAATCCCTTCCAGTAAACTTTCACACCATTGTTGCAAGGCTCAGTGGCTTTTTCCCTGGCTTATTCCTCCTGCTCCTCTTAAAAAGGGCACAATGCCAGCTCTCTTCCAGTTTCCCAGTACCTCACACCTGGCTAATGAAGATGCAGAAGTCTCTGCCAATGTCCCACCAATCTCCTCTCCTGCTTCCCATAATATTTTAAGATACAGCTGGTCAGACCCCAGGGACTAACCACCTTTATGCAATTCATGATACATTGGAGAAGATTCGCACTTGATATCCTATCAGTTTGTGAGCAATTTTCTGTAATTCGGGACATATTTGCATTCATTGTATGAGGTCTATCCCTACATTTGTCAGCAGGATTTGCATTATATCTGCAAGACATCAGCCTTTTTTTGTATGTAGATTCCATGAGCAACAAGCCCAAACAATTTATGCACAATTTCAAACATTGTGGTGTCCAAAAGTGCAATGACTATAAACTGACCACTTCCCACAATGACTTTGCAGAAGGATCAAGCCTCAGTGCTCTGCTTAGCCTGTTGGCTTGGATTTTAAAATATGACAGGCTGCAGCATTTAGTTGTGCAACTTGCCATGGAAGATTAGCAGGTTTTGGAAAGAGCAGATGGCAGATGATTGAGAGAACACACCCTTTCCAAAATTGCAGTTTCTACTTTATGGCTAAGTGTCCCACCCAGTTACCAAGCAGTTTGCACAACACTTAGAGTGGACTGGACAGTAACACCATATGCCATCAAGTGCTAGCATGTAATTCCATCTGCCACATTTAATTGACTTGAGGAAGGCATTTCAAGGATTGGTGGACAGGGAAAGATAGGGTTAAGATGTGGACATAGATAACTTCAAAATCTTTGTATGCTGCTTATGATGATAGACTCTTTGCCTGCTCTTGATGGTGTTCACACCCAGCAAATATCTTCCTCTAGTAATCACAAGCTAATAACTTTAACCTTATATGATGATGCAACTCTTCACCATGTAATTAAGTCCACTCCTGTATCCAGCTATGTTTTGTATATAAATACACACTTTTCAGCACCTTCTGAAAAACCTCATTCCAAATGGAATGGGACACCAGTGCAGATTTCTAAGTCAGCATGGTGTGATATTTGCCTCTCACTAAGTTTCTACTTCAAATCTGTTTCCCTTTTGTCTTCAAGTATACTTGCAGTGGATGGGAAATGAAATAAACTATAGGTTTTTTTTGAATGATCATTGAGGCAATTAGTCATAGTTTTGTACACCTGTTGGCTGAAATATGAACATTTGCTTCTGCGGAGCTGAACTGAAATCTCATTGTGTTCTGTTGAAACAGGAGACTGTGATGGCAGCTGCTTTGCTCTTGAATTCTCCTCCTCCTTCACCTTCATACCAGAAGAATCAAGCAGTGAGCCGAGATGGGAGACAAAGAGTTGCCTTCGATCAGAATAATGCCGGTATGATAAAACTACAGATTTGTTTTTACATTTGAGTTGATGAAAAATTTCAGATTGATCAATAGCAAAATGAGTACACTTTTTTGATCTAAAGCCCATCCATAAAATGGGTCTACCAAGAATAGTGGTCCAGAATCTTGAGGTAAGTTATTCACTTGTCCCTGTACTGTTCATTTATACAGCTGGTGGTGAAAGTTAATTAAATTCACCTCAGTCCCAGATCAATATCGGTGATTCTACGTAATGAGAATTAACATGAAATTTTAACTGAATTTGATTCCATTAGTCATTCATTTTAATTCTCTCCC
This sequence comes from Mobula hypostoma, assembly GCF_963921235.1. Lineage (NCBI taxonomy): Eukaryota > Metazoa > Chordata > Chondrichthyes > Myliobatiformes > Myliobatidae > Mobula > Mobula hypostoma. The sequence continues at coordinate 79,055,627 of NC_086102.1, forward strand.
TGATTGATTGTCTTGAAGAATCAATCGTAAATCACTGATGCACAGTTCTGTAACTAAATTAATCAAAGGCAGAGGACACAAGCAAATTGCCCAGGCCCTGTAGACTCACATTAGGTAACTTGGAACATGTAGAAAGGATAACATTTAAGAAACATCTCCCAGTACGAGTTTTAATGTCAATTCCTCTGTGTGGAAACGGCTCATGGCTTGTTAAATAATGACAATCAATCGAAGTAAGAAGCTGTTATTTAGAAGCCAATAAAATGGAATGTAGAGCTTAATTATTCTTCTCTAAGGCCAGATGGTAGTGTAGTGGCATCAGTACTGGACTCCAAGGCAGATGGTCCTGAGTTCAAATCCAGCCGGGTCCCATTCTGAGCAGCAGAAGAAAAACCTAACAATCTACTTCTGTATCTTGCCACAAAACCCCTGTGGACTACTACACTACCCATAAGTCGATGGTGACTTGGCGGCACTCAACAGCAACAAGGAAACAAATGCAAATGAGCACCGTGGATAAAGTTACTTAAGATGTACCAAATGTGGTTCTCCATTACTGCTCAGCATGTTGGCTTTGCTGACAAATTGCATTCACAGAGTTCATGTTCTTTAATTTTAAAATATGTCTTAGTAAAAAATCCGACTACATTATTAATTTCCATAACAGGACAGATTTAAAATCTATTTCATTCAGTACAGTTTATCAGGGTGATCAAATATTTAGCACAATACAGTTATCGGGGCAAGAGTATCATTATATAAATGCCTTGCAAAGTCTGGTTTTATTTCTAATTTTCATTATTACTGCATAATTAATTTGACAAATGGTTTATATCAAACAAACCTTTTGAATTCATGACAGGAATCCTTTTGAAACAGAGCTTATCATTGGACTTGTTATTCAGATCAGTGTGCTCAAAAGTGACCAAATATATAATGATTCTGACAAATGTCATATGAAATAAGTTTCATATAGACATAATATAAGATAAAATAGGTGCACATCAAGGTCAAGGATATTTTATGCGAGTAATGAAATAGAATTAAATGAGGTAGGGCCATTAAAAGTAGTAGTATCACCATAAGTGTTACAATCTACTTTCACTGAAAATTCTTTGAAGCTTTGGGACAACAGTGTAAACATAAAGACTCCAATAATGTTTGATAACATTGTCAGATAAAATGGAATATATGAGAGAGAGAGAGAGAGAGAAAATCTCTCTCTCTCTCTCTCTCTCCTCTCTCTCTCCTCTCTCTCCTCTCTCTCCTCTCTCTCTCTCTCTCCTCTCTCTCCTCTCTCTCCTCTCTCTCCTCTCTCTCCTCTCTCTCCTCTCTCTCCTCTCTCTCCTCTCTCTCCTCTCTCTCCTCTCTCTCCTCTCTCTCCTCTCTCTCCTCTCTCTCCTCTCTCTCCTCTCTCTCCTCTCTCTCCTCTCTCTCCTCTCTCTCCTCTCCCCCCCCCGCCCCATTACAGGATGAACAAGCAGTCTTTGGAGTACTGCAAGTCTGTGTCTTTATTGATGCTTTGTTGCATGCTTGAGTGGAGGGTGCTGATGCTTTTTTGCTGGTGGGGAGGGGGTTTGTTGCTTTGCTGCTGCTTATGCGTGTGGGGGGGTTTGGGGTTCTAATGTTTAACTGTCATTCATTCTTTGGTGCAATTCTCTGTTTTCATGGTTGTTTGTGAAGAAAAAGAATTTGAGGATGTATATTGTGTACATTTCTCTCAAATGTACTGATTGACCTATTGAACCTATTGATTCATTAGCCAGTTCCTCTATTTCATTTTAACTGCATCTTCTTAACTCTGCTGACTGTATGTTTCCATGTTTTTCTACTTTATTTTATGCTCTTCCTGTCAATATTGTTTCTAGAATGACATAAAAATTATGATGTTCAGAGAACACACATCAAAGTTGCTGGTGAATGCAGCAGGCCAGGCAGCATCTCTAGGAAGAGGTACAGTCGACGTTTCAGGCCGAGACCCTTCGTCTCAGCCTGAAGCGTCGACTGTACCTCTTCCGAGAGATGCTGCCTGGCCTGCTGCGTTCACCAGCAATTTTGATGCACGTTGCTTGAATTTCCAGCATCTGCAGAATTCCTGTTGTTTGCATGATGTTCAGAGAATTCATTTTGCTTCATAGAGACAGAGACACTCCAGATGCTGTAATCTGGAGTGCAAAAACTCGGGTCAGCTAGTATCTGTGGAGGAAAAGGGACATATTGAGCCAAAACTCTTCAACAGGACCTGTTGCTTCTTGATGGCTTCAGAAATGTTAGCTTTATATGCATGCTATGTTCTCATGTCAGGGAATTGTTAGCCATGAGAAATTAAAGAACTACTCAGAGTCTGAAATACTAATTACTTTTTTGCTCCCCCTGACACATTATTAGAAAAAGTTTTAATATTATTGCTGATGTACAAAAAGGCCCTTTGATTAGTAATGATAGAATTGAACATGAAGTACACCAATCTAAAGCAAAACAAAACTGCAAATGCTGGAAAGCTAACATAAAAAGAGACAATTCTGGAGATAGTGGACAATTCTGGACAGCATAAATGTTGTACTTGAGGAACATTGATGCTGTTGAAATTATCGTGAAGCAGCCAGCACTGCAAAGACTAGAATCTGCTGAGCTTATCACTAACTGGTTAACATTTATGTTCCTCTGATTGGTATAAAACTGAATTTCAGTATTGTGATATTTACTCAGCTGGAAATAATATCAGAAGTTACTTTCTGACCCTCAGTATACACCGGACTACAAAAGCTTTCTACTTTTGTTTCAAGGATTAAAATAAAGTACTACAGTTTGCTGAATAAACTGGAACTCTGCAGAACTGCCACAACACAAGGAACATATTCCAATTGATCAAATAGAGCAAAGAGCAAGTATAATGTGGCATTCAGCTTAAGTTTAAATTTGGAACCTTTGAAAATTTTGAGGCCAGTATAATACAAAAATATATTATGGCCTTCAGGGTGAGAACTTGATCCCAGTACAATTTCCCACACTGTATGGCTTCTGATTTACATCCCTTGATCCCAGTACAATTTCCCACACTGTATGGATTCTGATTTACATTCCTTGATCCCAGTACAATTTCCCACACTGTATGGATTCTGATTTACATTCCTTGATCCCAGTACAATTTCCCACATTGTGTGGATTCTGATTTACACCCCTTTGCCACTATCTCCACTCTTTAGTAATTTATGGGCAGAGCTGGAAAATTGGATTCTAGTTATGAGGAATACTCCAGATGACGTGGATACCCCTGTGCACTTTAAAATGAGCTGGTTTAGTGGTAAGCTGCCTGTATACCTCAACCAGAGGCATCAATTCCACTGAATATTGACAGAAGCAATAAAGTAATTAACTCTAGTCATACTGTAAAATCTGAACATTGTGACATGCTGTGCTAGTAATACATTATTTGTTGGTTTAGTCCTTAAGGCTGATTTATACTTCTGCGTAGGCTCTACATGTTAGCCTACGCAATTGGCCTACGCCGTTGTGAGCATTTATACTTGTATGTTGGTGTGTCTGTGTCACTCTACAATTCACTGCCAAAACGCTAGTTGGCGGTGGGGTTTCTATGCCACTGTGTTGAGTTTCAAACAATGGCGACTGAAACTGAGCACATCATGTTGGAGTTGGAGCTAATAAATGTTGAACAAGAGTTACTTTTATTGAAATTATTGCAATGCAGAAAAGAGAGAAGACGTTGGAGGAGATGGTGTGCACGACCATTGAACGGACTGAGGCAGAAGGAGGGTAAATTTTCTGTGCTTGTCCGGCCACTGAGAGACATGGACAAGGAAATGTATTTCAAATATCTTTGGATGTCAGCAGATAGATTTGACGATTTGACGAGAAAAAGCAACCGGAAATGCGTAGGAGGAAATGCGATGCTACCAAGCGGACCAATCACAGTTGCTGTGGTCTGGGTCGCCGTGACGCGTAGTTACATTTTTGGGGAGGTGCACGTCAGGCTACAGCGTAGGGTATGCAGCTACGCCATACCTACAGCGTAGATTCGACGCAGAAGTATAAATTGGCCTTTAATCTGTGCCTACGGGTAAAAGTTGGATTCAAGTATTTTTGAACATCAGAAGTATATATTTGTGTACCTCTTCATGATGATTGACTGCTTTGCTGCAGAGGATATGATTATACTGAAACATCATGCTAAGTTCAATTGTGCATTGATTACTAGACTGAAAATCCCTTCTGTATTGTCACTAAGGTTTGCATTGCATTGTTTTGTTTTTAACTGATTAAACTCAGTGTCAGCAATAAATGTCAATCACGCATCCTGTTCATTTTAAGACTGCCACACATAGTTTCCAAATGTCATCTAGATCATGAGTTCCAAACCTTTTTTATGCCATGGACCACCACCTTCAATTGAGAGGTCTGTGGTCCCCAGCCTGGGAATCCCTAATCCAGATGAAGAAACAACCCTGTTTGTGGGTGCAGTGGTCAATACCGTTCTGGTGGTTTAAAGGGCAGGAAGATGGCAACTGTGGGCAGAAATAGGGTGATATTTCAGATTACTTAAAGGAAGATAATGTTTTTTTAAGAAGTACTTAAGTAGAGTCAGACATAGTCTGTAGATAATACCAATTTAGTTGTGCTTAATAGAGACCAAAAATTGATGCAGCTTTTGAATGAAGTACTTTTTAACAGCCAAAAGTATCCAAACTGAACTGAAAGCTGAACATTTCAAGTTCTATGGGTCAGACAGGAACATCAAGCTGGTCTGTAAAATATGTTTTCACATTGAAATGCAGCACTTAAGCAGTATAAAGCTCTCTGTGTTTTTAATATGCTAATTTTTCTCTGTTCCCATTCAATCACCAGAGTTATGGACTGTGGAAAGCTGTCAAAAGTTTCATTCATACAACAACAGTTTTTATTAATTTATCACCTTTAGTGTGGTAAAATGTCCCAAGATAACAGAGTTGTGGAACAAAACTTGAGTCTGTCAAGAAAATGAAATTGGTTTAGGGGCTAGGTTTGATCTTGTGTTGTAAAGGAGGAACGATGGTAGAGGCAGAGGTTAAGAAAGAAATTCTAGCACATAGCCTTGACAACCACTGACCCTAATAAAGCTGCAAGGCCAGGTCTGGAGAAACACAAATATCTCAAAGTACTGCCGGGTTGAATGGGATTGCAGGGGTGAGGAAGCATGAGCACAAAGGGATTTGAAAATTGGGATGAATATTTTAAAACGTGACCAGAGCCAGTGTAGGTCAAGTGACTGCAATGTCATTGGGTAGCACAAATTTGTATTATCATTTTCTTCCATTTTGAGGCACAATCCATTTGTGTCATTGTGTTGTCAAATACCTGTAAACTATATTAAACATAATGTAGGTAAATCAGAAGGTGAGATTAAAAAAAACTCACCACTGAGTTGCATGATCTTGTACTTTGTCATACAGACCTTTGTGCGTTGGTGGAATATGAATTACACATGTGAAATTAGCCTACTTGATAACCTCTATTTGCTGTATAGCCTGGCAAATTCCAAGTGGATTTGGCAAATGTAGGATCAATTTTATTCCTGTACATGACCCTGCTGATATTTAGCAACTCCATAACTGCATTAGGAATTGAGTGGGCAGTTAATGAGGCAAGTGTGCTGAATTCCATAGCAGTGTGACATTGGAGCAATTTTAATTCCTTGAATTCTCTTCTTTAACGTGGGCCAGTTGTGCAACTGAACCTGGCAGGAAAAAGCAGATGATCAGTGGATCAGCTGGGAAAAAAGAGTTGGGTCACTGGTCAAGACTGATGGGGAAAAATATCTGCTGGGCTCAACTTTCGGGGGGTGGGGTGTCTTAGATTTTGGCAATTTCACTCAATCAGAAAAACTGCTTGGAACCCAAAAAAAATTCCTTGTGAGCTTCGAAAAGAGGCATCTGTTGCTGGCTGAACAAGCAATATCAAGTAGAAGAACAAAAAAAGGCTTGTTCTGGGACTGTTCTGGTCCCAGCCCACTTCTTCCCACTGATATTCCTTTGGAAGGGAATGGATCGCCTGACTTCTTTCCCAAATGGTAAAATTGTAGTCAATGCTTAACGTAGCTATCTGCCCCTCCCCTGCATATTATTTATGGATGACCCAATAGCCACTGCTCTTCACACCGTCCTTACACATCTGGAGAAGAAGGATGCTTATGTGAGAATGCGGTTCTTGGACTACAGTTCAGCATTCATAAGACCGTAAGACAAAGGAGCAGAAGTCGGCCATTAGGCCCGTCGAGTCTGCTCCGCCATTTTATCATGAGCTGATCCATTCTCCCATTTAGTCCCACTCCCCCACCTTCTCACCATAACCTTTGATGCCCTGGCTACTCAGATACCTATCAATCTCTGCCTTAAATACACCCAGTGACTTGGCCTCCACTGCCGCCCGTGGCAACAAATTCCATAGATTCACCACCCTCTGGCTAAAAAAAATTCTTTGCATCTCTGTTCTGAATGGGCGCCCTTCAATCCTTAAGTCATGCCCTCTCGTACTAGACTCCCCCATCATGGGAAACAACTTTGCCCCATTCACTCTGTAACAACACCGTAGTTCCATCCAGGCTCGACAAGAAGCTCAGAGTACTCAGCCTTGACCTTGCCTTGTGCAGCTGGATCCTGGACTTCTTGTCAGATCACCATCAGGTTGTAAGAGTGGGCTCCCTCACCTCTACCCCTCTGACTCTCATTACAGGAGCCCCTCAGAGCTGTGTACTGAGTCCTCTCTTTTACTCCCTGTATACCTATGACTGTATCGCCACCCACAGCTCCAAACTGCTAATCAAATTTGCTGATGACACTGCATTAATTGGCCTTATCTCAAACAATAACGAGGTGGCCTACAGGGAAGAAGTCATCTCTCTGACACAGTGGTGTCAAGAAAACAACCCCTCCCTCAATGTTGCAAAAACAAAGGAGCTGGTTGTGGATTACAGGATGAATGGAGATGGGCTAACCCCTATTGTCATCAATGGATCTGGTCTTGAGAGGGTAAACGGCTTCAGGTTCCTCAGCATCCACATCACCAAGGACCTCACATGGTCTGTACACACCAGCTGTGTGGTGAAAGAGGCACAACAGCATCTCTTTCACCTCAGACTGTTTAAGTAATGCGGTGTGGGCCCCCAAATCCTAAGAACTTTCTACAGGGGCACAATTGAGAGCATCCTGACTGGCTGCATCACTGCCTGGTATGGGAACTGTACCTCTCTCAATCACAGGACTCTGCAGAGAGTGGTGTGGACAGCTCAGCGCATCTGTAATTGTGAACTTCCCACGATTCAGGACACTTACAAGGACAGGTGTGTAAAAAGGGCCTGTAGGATCATTGGGGACTCAAGCCATCCCAACCACAATTTATTCCAGCTGCTACCATCTGGGAAACGGTACCACAGCATAAAAGTCAGGACCAACAGGCTCCGTGACAGCTTCTTCCACCAGGCCATCAAACTAATGAACTCACGCTGATTTGCATGTACTCTATATTACACTGACTGTTCTATTTATTATAAATTGCTATGATTGCAAATTTCACATTTAGACGGAGACGTAACGTGAAGATTTTTACTCATGTATATGAAGGATGTAAGAAATAAAGTCAATTCAATTCAATAATTCAGCTGGATTTCTTGTCTCAATAAACGTATCAGAATATCCTGGTTGGCCACCCAAACCTGTACTTAATCACCTGTCTGGTTTCTGTTGACATAGATCTTTAAATTATTACCTCTTTGTGAATGAGAGAGGATTGTACCCAGGATATGCCCTCTTCTCATTGTTACCATCAGGAAGGAGATACAGGGGCCTGAAGGTGCACACTCAGCGATTCAGGAACGGCTTCTTCCCCTCAATCATCCTATTTCTGAATGGACTAATGCATGGACTAACCCATGAACTAACTCCATCCATCCATCGATTTTTTTCCCCCTCTATTGTTGTGCATTACATTGTACTGCTGCCCTAAGGCCAACAAATTTCACGACATATAGCGGTGATATTAATTCTGATTCTGAATCATACAGGGCCTCAGTGGAAGACTAAAATCTGGAACACTCACTTGATACAAATTCCCTGTTCCTTTAACAATGTTTTTAAAAAAAATAATCCAATCCATATTTTAGCTCCTAAGAAACACTTGGCGAGCATCCCACTTAATAGGGTAATTAAATCTGTAAGAATTCAGATGGAAAGTTTTTAGGAAGGAAACCACAACAGAATGAGGGCTAGCATTAAGTATTGCACTTCAGGGAACAGGATTTGTGTTTCTGTTTTCTTGTAGTTATCCATTTATAGACAGCAACTGATATAAAAAGTCCATTAAAATAAAGGATGGTGAAAGAAGATGGTCTGTGAAGATTTGGAACTGTGCTATTGAGCAGATATCTGACAGAAAAGACATTGGTCTAAAATGAATGCAAAGATGCACAGTATCTAAGTACAGGAAATGTATTCAAGTGTGGTGCACTTCAATGAAAAATTAGACTTTTCTCATTTCAGTCCTGCAGTTCTCCTAAATAGAACCTTTCTAATTTTTTCTTGGAAGTCAAGTCAAGTCAAATCACTTTTTATTGTCATTTCAACCATAACTGCTGTTACAGAACATAGTAAAAATGGGACAACGTTTTCCAGGACCATGGTGCTACATGAAACAATACAAAAACTACATTGAACTCAGTAAGAAAAAAACACAAAAACTACACTAGACTACAGACCTATCCAGGACTGCATAAAGTGGACAATACAGTGCAGGCGCTACAATAAATAATAAACAAGGCAGTAGGCACAGTAAAGGGTATAGTAGGTTGGTGTCAGTCCAGGCTCTGGGTATTGCGGAGTCTGATGGCTTGGGGGCAGAAACTGTTACATAGTCTGGTCATGAGAGCCTGAATGGTTCGGTGCCTTTTTCCAGATGGCAGGAGGGAGAAGAGTTTATATGAGGGGTGCTTGGGGTCCTTCATAATGCTGTTTACTTTGCGGATGCCTCGTGTAGTGTAAATGTCTGTGATGGCGGGAAGAGAGACCCTGATGATCTTCTCAGCTGACCTCACTATCGGCTGCAGGGTCTTCTGATCTGAGATGGTACAATTTCCGAACCAGGCCGTGATGCAGCTGCTCAGGATGCTCTCAATACAACCTCTGTAGACTGTGGTGAGGATGGAGGGGTGGGAGATGAACTTTTCTCAGCCTTCACAGAAAGTAGAGACGCTGCTGGGCTTTCTTTGCTATGGAGCTGGTGTTGAGGGACCAGGTGCGATTCTCTGCCAGGTGAACACCAAGAAATTTGGTGCCCTTAACGATCTCTACGGAGGAGTCGTCGATGTTCAGCAGAGAGTGATCACTCCGTGTCCTCCTGAAGTCAACAACCATCTCTTTTGTTTACATTCAGAGACAGGTTGTTGGCTCTGCACCAGTCCGTTGGCCGCTGCACCTCCTCTCTCTATGCTGACTCATCCATTCTTGCTGATGACACCCACCACTGTCGTGTCATCAGTGAACTTGAAGTAAAATATCCTTGAGTTTGGACGTTCAAAACTGTTGTATGTTATTGGTAATAATTCCCCAATCTACTTTCAATTAGTTTTTGATGATTTGGCGGGAGGAGGCGATAGCAGCGTGCTGCGTGTGCGCAGCCCTCCGGTGAAAAATGATATAATTTCCATTAAATAGGGGCGGTGGACAATTTTGATTTGATGGAGATGGACCTGAAAGTACAGAGGAACATCTGGAAAAATTTCTGAAACGCTCGTTCGCTGCTGTTGTTACTGCGCGGTTGGGAATCTTTCGGAGGGAAGGCCTCAAAATCCCCGGCTTTGCCTGCCGTTGGTGACCGAGAAGGAGGTTGAATCGTTCGGACAGAGATGGCGCTCAGTACTCAGTGTCGGACAGCTGATCAGAGCTCGAAGTTTTCGGATGACTCAGAGTCGGACTGTGGTCGACATGGCAGGGAGAGTTTTTCTTCCTTCTCCCGTCTGCGTGAGATGTGGGACATTTGAGAGACTTTGAACTTTTACTGTGCTCATGGACTTCTTCATCAAGTTATGGTATTGTTGCACTGTTGTAACTATATGTTATAATTATGTGGTTTTGTTAGTCTTTTCAGTCTTGGTCTGTCCTGTGTTTTGTGATATCACACCGGAGGAAATATTGTATCATTTCTTAATGCATGCATTACTAAACGACAATAAAAGAGGACTGCGTGTCTTCATAATCTATCAGTGATTATAATAACAAATTTTCCATTTAACTTCACGAGATTCAGGGGAGCACCAGAACCCCAGACCCAATGATTCTCAGCAGTTGATAATTGGAGACTCAGTGACTCTCAGCATAATGTGGGCCTTGGTGGGACTGTGGGGGTAGGAAGCACGAGATGCATGACCAGGTAAGCCAGATGGCAAAGCATCTGCTTTTCAGTGTGGATGATTGGCAGATAATCAGAATTACTATACATATTTTTGGCAGTTATGTTTTGTTTTAACCCAGGAGTTTTAACCTTAGAGTTTGAATGTGTTTGTCAGATAAACGCCATTATACACCAGTCATCTGGAAAAAGATGAGTGTGCTTGTAGAGATCACTTCTGATGAATTAAATGTATGTCATGATACACATTAATGATTGAAAAGGGTGTTAAAGTGATTTTAAAACTTTATTTGATTGTCAGTAGATGTATCCACTTAGTCACAAGGAATATGGTCCTATAATATGAAAAATTACTTCTGCTTAGGAAATCATGCCCATGGGAAGACAGCAAAAATAGTTGAGGATTTTTCAAAAATGCTGTTTCAGCTGCTCGGTGGCATACATTACCTTATCATTACATATCCTTCTAAAATGAGTTGTTGCTTCAATTCTATGAAGTTCGGAGTTCTTGCAAGGCACAATAACAAACTGGCAGATAGTTCTGTATTAGTCATCTGAGTCAGGCTGAGACTTCTCAATAATTTATGTAGATAATGGACAATTTAATGATTTAGTCCATTGCTCTTCTGTTAGGAAGGGGAAATTATCCAGGAACGTAGACACAAGCTGGATCAGCTTGGCATGTGAACTGGGTCTGGTTGCCTTTGGAATTATCTTTAATCAGATAACTCCCATTCCAAAATAGAATCAATATCATGGATTGAAAATGGGGAAAAATGCCCAACAGCTTGGCCTTTGCTTCATGTATAATGTATTATTAAAATAATAATGTTAAAAATATCAGAATTTTTCTCTGCTGTTAATTGCCTGTAACTTCAGTGATTTGTATACACACAGTCCCCACTTTATAAGGTTATCTCCTGTACCTAATAAACTGGCCACTGAGTATATGTTCATGGTCTTCTGCCACTATAGCCCATCCACTCCAAGGATTGAAGCATGTGCATTCAATGGGTTCTTCTGCACACCACTATTGTAACATGTTTTTTTGACTTACTGTCACTTTCCTGTCAAATTGAACCAGTATGGCTGTTCTCCTCTGACCTCTCTCATTGACAAAGCATTTTTGCCACAGAACTGCCACTCAGTGGATGGTTTTTGTTGTTTTTTTTCACCATTCTCTGTAAACTCTGGAGAGTTGAAAACCCAGGAGATTAGCAGTTTCTGAGATACTCAAACCATCCTGTCTAGCACCAACGTTTATTCCACAGTCAAAGTCACTTAGAGTACATTTCTTCCCATTCTGATGTTTGGTCTGAACAACAACTAAACTGTTGACCATGTCTGCATACTTTTATGCATTGAGTTGCTGCCACATGATTGGCTGATTAAAGATTTGTATTAAGGAGCAGTATCCTAATAAAGAGGACACTGAGGGTTTATTTTATGTATATGATCTTTCAAGAATCAGTAGATTCTGGAGCGGTTACAGAGGACTGGAAAATAGCAAATGTCACTCCACTCTTTAAGAAGAGAGGGAGGCAGAAGAAAGGAAATTATCAGCCAGTTAGAATGATCTCAGTAATTGGGGAGATGTTGGAGTCCATTATTAAGCGTGAGGTTTTGGGTACTTGGAGGCACATGATAAAATAGGCCAAAGTTTTGCTTGACACTACTACTATGTTGACTCAGGCCTAGGGGGCCGGCGTCGGGCACAACAGACTCTCCACTTCTCCCTCTCCCTCATCAGTGTGTTCAGTTCATCTACATTAGCTGCGCCGCTGTCTTCTAGGAGCGTGTTGACCGTAGTCTTGGGAGGGCACCCAGGGCTCATCCTCCCATGCTTGGGCTCCCATATGATGACTAGGCTGGCAGGTAGCTCGGGGTGGTGTAGACAGTGACCCGCTAGTTGCAGTCTTCTCACCTGGATTTTAGTGGTGAGCATCTGTAGGTTGTTATAGAGCTCGATGTTCGTCATGTGCTGCTGCCAACTCATGTCAAGAGCAATCCGGAGCATTCGTGTATATATACCTGACAAATCTATTGGAATTATTTGAGAAAATAACAAGCAGGTTAGACAGCGTTAATGGATGCTGTTTACTTGGATTTTCAGAAGGCTTTTGACAAGGTGCAGTACATGAGGCTGCTTAACAAGATAAGAGCCCAAGGCATTATCTAAAAGATACGAGCACGGACAGAAGATTGGCTGACTGGCAGGAGGCAAAGAGTGGGGAAAAAAGGGGGCCATTTCTGGTTGGCTACCGGAGACCGGTGGTGTATCACAGGGGTCAGAGTTGGGACCACATTTTCCTCGTTAAATGTCAATGATTTGGGAGATGGAATTGACGGTTTTCTGGCCAAGTTTGCAGGTGATACTAAGATAGGTAGAGAGGCAGATAGTATTGAGGAAACAGGGATTCTGCAGAAAGACTTGGGATAGATTGGGAGGAAGGGCAAGGAAGTGGCAGATGGAATATAGTGTAGGGACATGTATGGTCATGTACTTTGGTAGAAGGAATAAAGACCTTGAAGTCTTTAAATGGGGAGAAAATTCAAAAATCAGAGATGCAAAGGAACTTGGGAGTCCTCTTGCAGGATCCCTTAAAGGCTAACTTGCAGGTTGAGTCAGTGGTAAGGAAGCCAAATGTAATGTTAGCATTCATTTCAGAATCAGAATCAGGTTTAAGATCACCAGCATATTTCATGAAATATGTTAACTTTGTGACAGCAGTACAATGCAACACTTAATAATAGAGAAAAAATGTGAATTACAGTAAATATATTCAAATTAAATTTAAATAAGTAGTGCAAAAATATAACAAGTGAGGGAGTGTTCATGGGTTCAATGTCCATTCACAAATCAGATGACAGAGGGGAAGAAGCTGTTGCTGAATCATTGAATATGTGCCTTCAGGCTCCTGTATCTCCTCTCTGATGGTAGCAATGGGAATGAGGCATGACCTGGGCGATGGAGGTCCTTACTGATGGATGCCACCTTTATGAAACGTTGCCCCTTGAAGATGTACTGGACACGTGTGCCCTTGATGGAGCCGATTAATTTTTTTTAACTCTGTGCAGCTTATTTCGATCCTGTTCAGTATCCCCCCTGTAACAGATGGTGATGCAGCCAATTAGAATGCTCTGCACGGTACATCTGTAGAAATTTACAAGTGCCTTTGCTGACATACAAAATCTCCTCAAACTCCTAATGAAGTATAGCTGTGGTTGTGCCTTCTTTGTAGCGGCATCGATATGTTGGGTATGATATGATAGATCCTCAGAGATATTGACACCCTTGAACTTGAAACTGCTCACTTTCTCCACTTCTAATACCGCTATGAGAACTGGAGTGTGTTCACACATCTTACCCTTTCTGAATTCTACAATCAGTTATTTGGTCTTACTGATGTTGAGTACAAGGTTGTTGCTGCGACACCACTCAGCTAGCTGAAATATCTCGCTCCTATACGCCTTCTAGTTACCGTCTGAAATTCTACCAACAATGGCTGATTCGCCAGCAAATTTAAAGATGGCACTTGAGCTGGGCCTAGCCACACAGTCATGGGTGTAGAGAGAGTAGTACAGTGGGCTAAGCACACATCCCTGAGGTGCGCTAGTGTTGATTGTCAGCAAGGTGGAGATGTGATTTCCAATCCACACAGATTGTGGTCTTCTAGTTAGGAAGTCGAGGATCCAGTTGCAGAGGGAGATACAGAGGCCCAGGTTCTGGAGATTTTCAATCAGAACTGTAGGAATGAATGTGTTAAACGCTGAGCTGTTGCCAATAACGAGCATCCAGGTTATCCAAGACCATGCGAAGAGGCCAATCAGATCATATCCACCATAGACCTATTGTGGCGATAGGCAAATTGCAGTGGGTCCTGGTCCTTGCTGAGACAGGAGTTAATTCTATCCATAACTAAACTGTCAAAGCACTTCATCACTGTAGATGTGAGTGCTACTGGATGATAGTCATTGAGGCAGCTCACCCTGCTCTTCTTTGGTATAACTATTGCACTTTTGAAGCAGGTGAGAGTACTAGAATATAAAAGCAAGGATGTAAAGCTGAGGATTTATAAGGCATTGGTCTGAAGGCACTTGGTGTTATGTGAGCAGTTTTGGGCCCCTTATCTAAGAAAAAATGTGTTGGTACTGCTGTGTACTCTGCTTTGTGGAAACCTGGCTATCGCCTGCCATTTCAAACGCAGCGCTGCAGCTCAAAGCCTTCACACTTCTCTGCAAAGTCATGTTAGCTGAGTCAGTTAAAGGCAGAGGAGGTGGGGTAAGCTTTGTGATTAACTCGGCGTGGTACACAAATGTGGCTCTGTCCTACAACATCTAGCGGTCAAATGTCGTCCATTTTATCTGCCAAGAAAGTTTTCCGACATCATCCTGTTAGCGGTGGAGACTTTACCTCAGGCCAGCATCAGGCTGGCACTGGAGGAACTGAGCAACATAGGCAGCAGGTATGAAACTGCACACCCCGATGCCTTTCCTGTCATTACATTTCAACCAGGTCAGCTTGAAGAAGTCTCTGAACAACTATCACCAACATTATCACCAGTGGAATGGGATGAGCCACCACACTGTTATACCACCATCAAGAAAGCTTACTGTGTCATCCATGCCTACACTTTGGAAAGTCCGATCATCTGGCTGTACTTCTACTCCCAGTGTGTAGACAGAAACTGAGGACTGCAGCACCAGGGTGAAGACAAAATGAGACAGAGGAACACTTACAGGACTGCGTTGAGTCAGTGGACTGGACAATATTCAGGGATTCCTTTTTAAGTCCGAATGAATATGCCACAGTTGTCACTGACTTCATCAGGGCCTGTGCGGATGAGTCAGTGCCCTTGAGAACATACCAGACGTGCTCGTAGATGAACTAGGAGATTTGTCATCTGTTGAGGGCTAGATCTGTGGCACTGCAGACCGGTGATCCAGAACTATACAAGAAGTCCAAGTATGACTTACGAAAGGCTATTTTAAGGGTGATAAAACAATTCCAATTGAGGTTAGTGATGGGATTGAATACACGTAAGCTCTAGTGGGGTTTGCAGTCCATTACCTCCCTCAAGGCTAAACCTAACATCGTGAATGGCTGTGATGCTTCAGTACCACATGAGGCCAATGCCCTTTATGCATGCTTTCAAAGGGTGAATAAAATCACACCTGTGGAAATCCCTGCAACACCCAGTGACGCTGGGATCTGTCTCAGAAGCCGTCATTAGAAAATCTTTCAAGAGGGTGAGCCCTCGCAAGGTGTCAAGCCCTGATGGTGTACCTGGTGGGGCACTGGAAATCTCTGCCACCAGCTCACAGGAGCATCCAGTACATCATTCTCCACAATTTCCACCTTCTTCAACAGGATCCTACCACCAGACACATCTCTACTTTCTGCACCCCCCCCCCACCACCCCCGCACTCCCTTCGTGATTCCCTTGTCTGCCTGTCCCTCCCCACTAATCTCAATTTTGGCACTTACCCCTGTAAGCTACACCTGCCTATTCAGCTCCTCCCTCACCTCCATTCAGGTCCCCAAACAGTTCCACCACGTAAGGCAGACACTTCACCTGCAAACCTGTTGGAGTCATCTATTGTATCCAGTGCTCCCAAAGTGGCCTCCTGTATATCGGTGATACCTGACGTGAACTGAGGGGCAGCTTTGCCAAGCACCTCTGCTCCGTCAGCCAAAAATGGAATTTCCCATTGGCAAACATTTTAATTCCTATCCCCATTCCTGTACTGACATGTCGGTCCACGGTCTTCTCTTGTGCCATGATGAGGCCCCCTTCAGAGTAGAGGAGCAACACCTCGCATCCATCGAGATGGTCTCCAGCCTGATGGCACGAGCTTCGATTTCTCCTTCTGGTAACTTTTTCCTCTCCCCATCCCCTCTTCTGTTCCTCACTCTGACATCTTAACTCTTCTCCTGTTTATCATTTCCCCTCCCACCCGTCGTGCCCCTCCTTCTTCCCTTTCTCCATGGTCCGCTATCCACTATCAGATTACTTTTTCTTCAGCCCTTCACTGTCCCTCCACTCGGCCTGGGACCACCAAGGCAATCGTAATACCTACGTCAGGCTGCCGTTTATTGATTACAGACAGCTCAATGTTCAACACGATCATATCCTCAGTTCTAATCAACAAGCTCCAAAACCTGAGCCTCTGTACCTCCCTCTAGATCTGGATCTTTGACCTCCTCACCTGGAGACCACAGGCAGTGCAGATCAGTGATAACATCTCCTCCTCCTTGCTGACGGTCAACACTGGTGCATCTCAAGGATGCGTGCTTAGCCCACTGCTCTACTCTCTCCATCCACGACTGTGTGGCTAGGCACACCTCAACACCATCTATAAATTTGCCGACGACACGACTATTGTTGGCAGAATTTCAGATGGTGATGAGGAAGAGCACAGGGGTGACAGAGATCAGCTGGTTGAGTGGTGTCACAGCAACAACAACCTTGCACTCAACATCAGTAAGATCAAGGAATTGATTGTGGACTTCAGGAAGGGGAAGTTGAGGGATCAGAAGTAGAAAGGGTGAGCAGTTTCAATTTCCTGGGGGCCAACGTGACTGAGGATCTATTATTAATGCAATTACAAGGAAAGCATGACAGTGGCTGTATTTCATTAGGAGTTTAAGGATAATTGGTATGTCACCAAAGACCCTCACAAATTTCTACAGATACCATGAAGAGCATTCCAGCTGGATGCATCACCATCTGGTACGGAGGGGCCACTCCACAGGATTGGAAAAAGATACAGAAAGTTGTAAATTCAGCCAGCTCCGTTATGGGCATTTGCCTCCCCAGCTTCAAGTACACCTTCAAATGGCAGTACCTCAAAAAGGCGGCATCCATCATGAAGGACCCCCAACACCCATGACATGCCCTCTAATCATTACTACCAGCAAGGAGAGCAGGATCCTACAGACACGCACTCAATAGTTCAGGAACAGCTTCTTCCCCATCGCTGTCAGATTTCTGAATAGACAGGAACCCATGAACATTACCTCACTTTTTAAAAAAAAATTTTAATGCACTACTTACTTAATTTAATTATTGTAATTTATAGTTTAATTATAATATATTACATTGTTCTGCTGCCACAAAAAAAAAATTCATGTCATATGCCCATGATATTAAATCTGATTCTGATTCTGAAAGGGTCCACAGGATGTTCACAAGATGATTCGGGGAATGCAAGGATTAACAGTTGATGGTTCTGGGACTGTACTCACTGGAGCTTAGAAGAATTGAGGAGACATATCCTTGAATTCTATCAAATATTGAAAGGGTGTGAAGAGAATGTTTCCTATAGAGAGGGAGTCTAGGACTAGAGGCACAGCCTCGGAATAGAGAGACGTCCATTGAGAACAGATGAGGAGGAATTTCATTAGCTGGATGGTATTAAATCTGTGGAATTCTTTGCCACAGTTGGCTGTGGATGCCAAGTCACTGGGTATATTTAAGTGGAGGTTGATATGTTCTTGATAATTCAGGATTATTCTGGGGAGGCTTCTTTAGGTGTGTGAAAAGGAAAAAAATAGTTAATACCAAAATTGGGCCCTTGAAGACAAGCGGGTGAATTTATTATGGGGAACAAGGAAATAGCAGACGAGTTGAACAGGTACTTTGGATCTGCCTTCACTAGGGAAGACACAAACAATCTCCCAGATGTAATAGTGGCCAAAGGACCTAGGGTAATGGATGAACTGAAGGAAATTTATATTAGGCAGGAAATGGTGTTGGATAGGCTGTTGGGTCTGAAGGCCTGATGAGTCCTCAGGGCCTGATGGTCTGCATCCCAGGGTACTTAAGGAGGTGGCTTTAGCAATCGTGGACACATTGGTAATCATTTTCCAATGTTCTATAGATTCAGGATCAGTTCCTGTGGATTGGAGGGTGGCTAATGTTGTCCCTCTCTTCAAGAAGGGAGGAAGAGGGAAAACAAGGAATTATAGACCGGCTAGCCTGACGTCAGTGGTGGGAAAGATGCTGGAGTCAATTATAAAAGCTGAAATTATGACACATCTGGATAGCAGTAACAGGATCGGTCCGAGTCAGCATGGATTTACGAACGGGAAATCGTGCTTGACTAATCTTCTGGAATTTTTTGAGGATGTAACTATGAAAATGGACAAGGGAGAGCCAGTGGATATAGTATACCTGGACTTTCAGAAAGCCTTTGATGAAGTCCCACATAGGAGGTTAGTGGGCAAAATTAGGGCACATGGTATTGGGGGCAGAGTACTGACATGGATTGAAAATTGGCTGGCTGACAGAAAACAAAGAGTAGCGATTAACGGGTCCCTTTCGGAATGGCAGGTGGTGACCAGTAGGGTACTGCAGAGTTCAGTGCTGGGACCACAGCTGTTTACAATATATATTAATGATTTAGATGAGGGAATTAAAAGTAAGATTAGCAAATTTGCCGATAACACAAAGCTGGGTGGCAGTGTGAAATGTGAGGAGGATGTTATGAGAATGCAGGGTGACTTGGACAGGCTGGGTAAGTGGGCAGATGCATGGCAGATGCAGATTAATGTGGATACATGTGAGGTTATCCACTTTGGTGGTAAAAACGGGAAGGCAGATTATTATCTAAGTGGAGTTAAGTTAGGAAATGGGGAAGCACAACGAGATCTAGGTGTTCTTGTACATCAGTCACTGAAAGCAAGCATGCAAGTACAGCAGGCAGTGAAGAAAGCTAATGGCATGCTGGCCTTCATAACAAGGGGAATTGAGTATAAGAGCAAAGAGGTCCTTCTGCAGCTGTACAGGTCCCTGGTGAGACCACACCTGGAGTACTGTGTGCAGTTTTGATCTCCAAATTTGAGGAAGGACATTCTTGCTATTGAGGGAGTGCAGCGTAGGTTCACAAGGTTAATTCCCGGGATGGCAGGACTGTCATATGTCGAAAGATTGAAGCGACTGGGCTTGTATAGTCTGGAATTTAGAAGGCTGAGAGGGGATCTTATTGAAACATATAAGATTATTAAGGGATTGGACACACTGGAGGCAGGAAGCATGTTCCCGCTGATGGGTGAGTCCAGAACCAGAGGCCACAATTTAAGAATAAGGGGTAGGCCATTTAGAACGGAGTTGAGGAAAAACTTTTTCACCCAGAGAGTGGTGGATATATGGAATGCTTTGCCCCAGAAGGCTATGGAGGCGAAGTCTCTGGATGCTTTCAAGAAAGAGATGGATAGAGCTCTTAAAGATAGCGGAATCAAAGGTTATGGGGCTAAGGCAGGAACTGGATACTGATTGTGGATGATCAGCCATGATCACAGTGAATGGCAGTGCTGGCTCGAAGGACCGAATGGCCTACTCCTGCACCTATTGTCCATTGTCTATGTCAAAGGTTATGGGGAGAATACAGGAGAGTGGGGTTGAGGGGGATAATAAATCAGCCATTATGGAATGGCAGAGAAGACTTTTCGGGCCAAGTGGCTTAAATTCTGCTCCTTTATTTTATGATCTCATGGATCTGTATCCAAATTATTCACAAAGAAATGTTATTGAACTTCCTGCTGCTTCATCAGCTAAGACTACCACTGTCCATTAGAGCTTTGCCCTATATGGAAGAACCATGGTGCTTTATGAAAGGTCCGGTCTGACCAGATAATCACTTACAATGATCAGTTACCAGATTACTGAACCTACCATGGAGGGTCAACAGTTCCAGACCATATATCTTGCCTGAACACTTCTTACCAATTCTTCTACCAAAAATGGGTTGGTTTTGAGTCTTCACTGGGAGGAGAGTTTGAGCAGTACAACATGATGCAAAATATGACTGCATTCTCTCCTTTCATCAAAGACATACCTTGTTCCACTCAGCAGTGATTCCAACACATTAGCCACAGTAATCAAGATTTCTGAACAACTGTCTTTGTATCTGGACTTCAGCCATTGGTTTCACATACTGATTCATTGTTTTTTGAGAGAAAACTGAAAACCTGCTGATTTCAGGTTCTGGAATTTGATAACATAAATTAGACAAAAATTTTGTGCATTAAGGAGGCCTGTTTATTGGGTTTAAATCATGTAAGAGTGGTTGAGTTGATCCCGGGCAATATCTGAAGATCAAGTAAATTCTCCAAATCCCATAGTTAATGTTTAGCACTAGACCATGCAGACTAAATTCTGTCACTAACTGTATGCAGAATCATATTGTGTTCACATTGGCTTTTCATCTTCTATAATCTAAAGATTATTCGGTCAATGTTTTTGAGTGAAAGTATTCCATTTTTCCAGTCCAACTTTGGGTTGTGTTGAGATTACGAAAGACGCTGAAGTATGGTTTCTTTCTTCCTAGGCTTCCAAATGCAGTGCCTGTACTGGGCTTATTTCAGCCTCTTAGTTTCTTTCTTTTCCAATCTTTTTATTGATATCAAAATGTTAAACATAACATAATAATACAAAGCTATTGAGATTACATTATTAATAATTAGCATATAAAAATATAAACTCAGTTCACACACGGATATTAAACCTCCCAAGGTCTTGCAAAATAAGAATACAAATATAAGAGAAAAAAATGTAAAAGTAGCATAGAAAAAGAAAAGAAAAGAAAACCCAGAAAAACTAAACTAAACAATACCAAGCAACTAAACTAATAAAAGAAAAAGACATGGGCTGTTATGTTATGTCAAATAGGATCATTAGTGTCATTAACTCTGCTCCTCTCTCCATATATTTGAAATTAATAGAATAGGTTTGGAAAAGGTCAAATTACATCATATGGAAGTGCTGAATAAATGGCCTCCAAGTCTTTTCGAATTTAACAGAAGGATCATAAATGATACTTCTAATTTTTTCTAAATTTAAACCCAACATAGTTTGAGAGAACCAATGAAATGTAGTGGGAGGATTAATCTCTTTCCAATTCAGCAAAATGGATCTTCTAGCCATTAATGTAACATACGTAATCATCCGAGGAGCTGAATAGGTTAGATAAGTTGGTTCTATCATTGGTAATCCAAAAATTTCCGTAATAGGGTGAGGTTGTAAATCAATACTCAAAACAGTTGAAATAATATCAAAATATCTTTCCAATATTTTTTCAAAAAAGGACATGACCAAAACATATGAGTTAAGGAAGCTATCTCAGAGTGACATCTATCACATACAAGATTTATATGAGCGTGATAATGAGCTAATTTATCCTTAGACATATGGGTCCTATGTACTACTTTAAACTGTATCAGCGTATGTTTAGCACATACAGAGGATGAATTAACTAACTGAAGAATTTGGTCCCATTTTTCAATAGGTAAAGTAAGCTTCTCTTTCCCAATCATTCTTAATTTTATTAGGTAAGTCTGGACGTATTTTCATAATTATATTATAAATGGTTGCTATTACACCTTTCTGAAAATGATTTAAATTTCAAATTTTTTCCAAAATAATCTGTTGGATAGCCTCTTAGTTTCAATCCAGGAATAAAGTGGGATGCCAAGGCTAAGCTTTCCATCAACAATGCAGTGTTGTCCAGACCCTTTGTTGTAAAGCCAGGAACCACTGTTCTGGAGACCAAATCTCTCTTGCATTTTCCAAAGTACCAAACCACAAAGGGAATGTCCTTGAGCAGGACTTCCAATCAGATGCTGCAATACTCAGTAATAAGCAGTAGAAAGACTGAAGGTTGTCCAAATAAATGTGCCAGCTGGGGAAAAAAACAAGAGGAAAGAGCAAATATCCCTTTTATCTGTTAGAATTTTCAATATAAAATGCCCTGATCAGCCATGCTACTTTGTAAATCAAATTAGTGCAACTGGAGGGACTATCACTCTATATCACTGTTTAATATTATTAATGGTGTTCACCAGATTTCTCCTGGTGAACCTTCACCTTAATATTACAAATGAGAAATACTGGGATTTAGAAGGTGCCTGGAATGAAAACTTTAAATAAATATCCATTCTGATCTTTTAACATTTTCACAAATTTTCCTCATTCTTTTTTGGAGACAAATGGTGTCCACCATCTGCTGGTAAAGAAGCCACAGAGTTGGCATATACACTCTGGGTAGAATCCAACATTTGTTAGTATCTCCAGAAATCTTTGAGTTTTGCACAAAGCGTTACGTTAAAAGCCTTTCAAATCTATTAGGCAATATAAGGTTTCTCTGAAGACATTGGGTGAAATTGATTTCACCCCTTTTTGGTGCCTTGGACCATGTCAACTATATAAAAGAGCAGAATCAGCTTTTAAAAAAACTGGTTAATATAGCAATTGTATGATTTGCACCCAGAATGAAGTACTGAAATGGGGGCTGAATACAAAACTGTCAACTACAACACCTTTGAACACTAATCATTGAGAGAAGTTTGAAGGCAGCCAGTTGGATGAAAATCTGCTATGGACAAAGGGAAAAAGGGTTAGCGAACATGCCAGCTCACTGTGTGTAGACAATCTCCACCCTCGGGATTGTCAGCCCGGAATAAGCCCTGGGGAATGGTTGTCTCCATGCCATTGCAAGGTCTGGGATTGTCAATGATGCAGTACTCACAGTGGGCAGCACTGATATGCAGACTATGATGGAACAACTAGCAATAAGGTTTCAGATATCCTTAGCATTGAAAATTGAGGCTGGTAGATGGATTCTGCAAGATATCAGTGTTGAAGTGGAGACAATTTATTTCACATCTCAACATGATATGCCCTTTGCCTATTTTGTGATGCAACCAATGGCACCATATTTTGATGGAATGGGAGGAAATGTGCCTTCATTCGGTGCACAAGTGATGCCCCAACACATCAGATGTGCTACGCTGAACTGCACACAAATGTCTCGCACAATGAATTTAAGTTAACATAGAAATGTGTTAAGTAACTTTTAATGAATCCATCTTCCTGGCTACAATTCCATAACCATGTCCAAGTAACTGTCACAAGCATGAAACTCAACTATTTCATTTTGCATTGTGTGTGTATGCAGAGTATTAGCAATGCAAAAGATCATCTTTAGATGCACCAATTTTGGAAGACTGTGCAGATACTCACCTCAAAGCCTGCCTGAGAAAGATGACACCGAAGTGAGTCACAGTTGTTGGCATAACAGACTGTAACCTCATTATAAGTGGCCGATTATAAGCAAGCACTCGCGAAACTGCATGATGTTGTTTGCACGCAAGAAACAGCCCATCCCAACGCATTTCAAATTATAGATGGTGACTCTGACCAGACCTGTTTGAAGAAAACCCCGCCCAATTATCATCAGCACATAACCTGTTGCACCAGAGATCCCAACACACTGGACCACTGCTACACTATGGTAAGGAATGGCTATCGTTCTTTTCCGAGACTGCATTTTGGCAAATTGGACCATTTGGACTACTACCTGCATACAAAGAGAGCCTGAGAAGCAAGGCTCCAGAGATCAAGACAACTAAGAGGTAGGAGGCAGAAGAACAGTTACAGGATTGCCTGAGGATCTGAATGACTACAGCAGGTTCATAACAAATTTTATTAAAACAGGTGTAAATGAATGTGTCCCCACAAAATCATTCAGGGTTTACCACAATCAGAAGCCCTGGATGAACCATGAAATCTGGAATTTACTGAGAGCCAGATCAGTGGTATTCAAGTCTGGAGATCAAGAGTGCTACAAGAGGTCTCCGGAAAGCCATCTCACGGGTGAAATAGAGATTCCGACCTTGACTGGCATCAATGAGGGATGCTCGCCAGCTGTGGCAGGGTTTGAATGCTATAACCTCCTGCCTTAACCAAAGTTAAATCTGGTGACATATTAAAGGGGACAGCAGAGCTTCACTTCCAAATGAGCTCAATGCCTTCCATGCTTGCTTTGAGCACCAGAATAGGGAGGAACAGTCACGCACCCCATGTCTCCCAATGATCCTCTGGTCTCAGTATCTGAAGGTGACATGCGGACTGTCTTCAAAAGAGTGAATCCAAGGAAAGCATCTGGTCCAGACTGAGTACTGAAGACCTGTGCTGACCAACTGGCTGGTGTTTTCATGGATATCTTAATCTCTCACTCCAGCAATGTATGGTACCCACCTGCTTCAGGTGCCCAAGTGGAGTGTGGTAGCTATTGCTCACTGCCACAGTGAAGAAGTGTTTTGAGAGGTTGGTATTGAAGCATATCAGCTCCTGTCTGAGTGGCAGCTTGGATCTGATCCAATTTGCTTACCAAAGCAACAGGTGCACAGCAGATGCCATCTCATTGGCTCTTTTTACAACCCTGGAACATCTGGACGGCAAAGATACATATATCAGAATGCTCTTTATCGATTGCAGCTCAACATGCAATACCATCATTCCTTCAAAACTAATCAGTAAACTCCAAGACCTGGGCCTCAATACCTCCTTGTACAACTGGGTCCTGGATTTTCCTCATTTGCAGACCTCAGTCGGTTTGGATTGGCAAAAGCATCTCCTCCACAATCTTCATCAGCACAGGAGCACCACAGGGGTGTGTACTTAGCCCCCTGCTCTACTTGCTTTACACCTATAATTGGGTGGCTAAGTACAGCTCCAACACCATATACAAGTTTGCTGATGACACCACTGTTGTGGCCATATCGAAGATGGTGATGAATCAGCATACAGGAGGGAGATTGAAAATTTAGCCGAGTGATGTAGCAACAACAACCTCTCACTCAGTGTCAATAAGATCGAGGAACTGATTGTAGACTTTAGGAGAGGGAAGCCAGAGGTCCCATGAGCCAGTTTTCATCGGAGGATCAGAGGTGGTGAGGGTCAGTAACTTTAAATTCCTGGGTGTCACTATCTCAGAGGACCTGTCCTGGACGCACCATATCAATGTAATTGTAAAGAAAGCACGACAGCACCTCTACTTCCTCAGGAGTGTGTAGAGATTTGGCATGTCATTGAAAACATTGACAAGCTTCTATAGATGTGCGGTGGAAAGTGTGCATTATGACCTAGTATGGGATCACCTATGGCTTTAAGCAGAAAATCCTGCAAAAAGTAGTGGATTTAGCCTAGTACATCACAGGCAAAGCCTTCCCAACCATTGGGCACATCTACATGAAACACTTTCGTAGGAAAACAGCATCCATCATCCAAGATCCTCACCACCTAGGCCATTCTGTCTTCTCGTTGCTGTCATCAGGTAGAAGGTACAAGAGCCTCAGGACTCGCACCACCAGGTTCAAGAACAGTTACCACCCCTCAACCATCAGGCTCTTGAACAAAAGGGGGATAACTATACTCATCTATTGAGATATTCCCACAACTGATGGCCTCACTTTATGGAGCCTTTACCTTGTTACTTTATGCTCTGGTTATTTATTGCTATTTATATATATTTGTATTTGCAGAGTTTGGTGTTCATTGATCCTGTTTACAGTTACTGTTCTATAGATTTGCTGAGTATGCCCACAGAAAAAAGAATCTCAGGGTTGTATGTGGTGGCATGTATAATAATAAATTTTACTTTGAATGCTAGAGCAGGAGTTCCCAACCTTTTTTATGCCACGGACCCCTTCCATTAACCGAGGGATCTGTGACTCCCACATTGGGAATGCCTATGCGAGAGTGATAACTGAAATATCTGCCTCTTTTGCTAGGCTTTACAACATTTTAGTTTTTGCATGTCAAGTTTCTTAAGCAATTGATGCCTATGATTCATAAAGTATGAATCATATTTCACATATTCTCTTACCAAGAAGTATTGTGTATGTTAGAGCATTCTATTGACAGGTGCACATGACTACAAATTAACCGAATTCATGGTTCATTTATGGTAAATTGTTGCTTGTATGACATTATGTTATAATTTAAATAACTTACCACTTTGTCTTGTGTTGCAGTCACTCTTGAAAGAAGCCCAACTGCAGGCTCAGTTGTATATCCAGAAGGACAATCCCATGGGAACTATGAATCTAAGCCTTCGCTTCCATATTCTTTTTATGCTCAGGTAAAAGAAAAACTTCCAACATTCTGAATTCTTAAGAATATTCATCAGCTAAGTCTAAGATCTGAGTCAAAAATGTAGGGAGAGATTAACAAAAGAGGAAAAGTGCATTCGTGTAAATGGTGAAGTGAGGAAAAGGCTATTTTGTGAACTCAATATTGCCCTGATCTTCACTGGCCACTTTGGCTGCATCAAGATGTGCACTGAACTGAGATATCCAGACCCCTTTGTTCTGAGGTTTCATCAATCCCTACTGTTGTAAAGATGGATCCCGATTGCCCCGCAATGTTCCATTCAGTTACTCTTTGCCATCCAACCTATCCTTTGTAGTAAAGTTTCAGCAGAAAATCACTTCTGATCGCAATTCCATCAGGTAGTGGTCAGGACTCCAGACCTGTAGACCCTGTGCAAGAAGATAATGGTGGATCCCAAGGCATGGTTTCCTGAGCAAACTTTCAAAAACACTTGGCAGAATACCTAATTCTAGAGCCCATCCACATGTACCAAGACTTTGCTTGGCTGGCGATGAGCAGGGTCCTCCCTGTCAAAATCCTTCCTGCACAACCAGAGGCTCACTGTCAATGCATGATGCAATGCAAAGGAGAAGATTGCCCACCTGTGTGTGGACTGTGCATTTGCAATAAAGTCCTGGAAGGGGATGCAGAAATCTTTGTTGAGGTTCCTCCAGGGCTGCTGGATAACAGAGAATTCTCTGTTTTAGGGGCACCTACCAAGGCAAGTATCAAGTGCTGCTGGAAGATCATCAGCTGGATGAATGATACATTTTAGTCTTCTCAAAACCCCTTTGGTCTTCCAGTAGAATGCGATATCCGAAAGAGAGTGCTGCTGCCGGGCGTATTCCAGGTTGCAGGTGTACTGTATGTGCCAAGGGATGGACTCAAATGTGGAGCAGATCATGCAAAGGCTTTATGGGGAAGAAGTGCAGTCCAAAATCAAGCCACCACTGGGCACTGAGGGCCCTGTGTTACAACCCTAAAATAGTTATGGGTACGGTGGGATGCAAAGGTTTGGGCACCCCGGTCAAAATTTCTGATACTGTGAATAGCTAAGCGAGTAAAAGATGAACTGATTTCCAAAAGGCATGAAGTTAAAGATGACACATTTTAATATTTTAAACAAGAAACTTTTTTATTTCCATCTTTTACAGTTTCAAAATAACAAAAGAGGAAAAGGGCCCGAAGCAAAAGTTTGGGCACTCTGCATGGCAGTACTTAGTAACACCCCCTTTGGCAAGTATCACAGCTTGCCAAAGGGGGTGTTACTAAGAGTCTTTCAATTTTTGTTTGGGAGATTTTTGCCCATTCTTCCTTGCAAAAGGCTTCTAGTTCTATGAGATTCTTGGGCCGTCTTGCATGCACTGCTCTTTTGAGGTCTATCCACAGATTTTCAATGATGTTTAGGTCAGGGGACTGTGAAGGCCATGGCAAAACCTTCAGCTTGTGCCTCTTGAGGTAGTCCATTGTGGATTTTGAGGTGTGGTTAGGTTCATTACCCTGTTGTAGAAACCATCCTCTTTTCATCTTCAGCTTTTTTACAGATAGTGTGATGCTTGCTTCCAGAATTTGGTGGTATTTAATTGTTCATCCATGTACATTCTTCCCTCTACCAGTGAAATGTTCCCCGTGCCACTGGCTGCAACACAAGCCCAAAGCATGATCGATCCACCCCCGTGCTTAACAGTTGGAGAGGTGCTCTTTTCATGAAACTCTGCATCCTTTTTTCTCCAAACATACCTTTGTTCATTGCAGCCAAAAAGTTCTATTTTAACTTCATCAGTCCACAGGACTTGTTTCCAAAATGAATCAGGCTTGTTTAGGTGTTCCTTTGCAAACTTCTGACGCTGAATTCTGTGGTGAGGATGCAGGAAAGGTTTTCTTCTGATGACTCTTCCATGAAGGTCACATTTGTGCAGGTGTCGCTGCACTGTAGAACAGTGCACCACCACTCCAGAGTCTGCTAAATCTTCCTGAAGGTCTTTTGCAGTCAAACGGGGGTTTTGATTTGCCCTTCTAGCAGTCCAACGAGCAGTTCTCTCGGAAAGTTTTCTTGGTCTTCCAGACCTTAACTTGACCTTCACTGTTCATGTTAACTGCCATTTCTTAATTACATTACGAACTGAGGAAACAGCTACCTGAAAACACTTTGCTATCTTCTTATAGCCTTCTCCTGCTTTGTGGGCATCATTTATTTTAATTTTCAGAGTGCTAGGCAACTTGCTTAGAGGAGCCCATGGCTGCTGATTGTTGGGACAAGGTTTGAGGAGTCAGAGTATTTATAAAGCTTTGAAATTTGCATCATCTGGCCTTTGCTAACAATGACTGTGAACAAGCCAAAGCCCTAACAAGCTAATTAAGGTCTGAGATCTTGGTAAAAGTTATCTGAGAGCTCAAATCTCTTGGGCTACCCAAACTTTTGCATGGTGCTCCTTTCCTATTTTTCACTCTACAGTTGTACAAAACAAAAATAATACACAAAACTTGCTTAAAATGTTGAAAAGAATATTTCACCTTTAACTTTATGACTTTTGGTGATCAGTTCATCTTCTACTCACTTAAATATTCACAGTAACAGAAACTCTGACTGAGGTGCCCAAACTTTTCTGCTTGCCACTGTGTATCATTCAAAGGGACACAGGAGTGGCAATGGTACTTTCTATGTGGAATATATTGAGATGACACTGTGAATGTATTAACATGATGACACTATAAATGTAAAGTAAACCATGTACTGCTTTGTATTTCTTGTGTATTTTGTGAATAGTTTATTTCTGATATAATGAAAAGAAGGTTTTTGTTAAATGAGCCTGGAGGAGGTGCTCCAGGTGAGTCATCCATACGGATGAGAATAGTACTGTGGGCTGAAGACAACAAACAACTGAGAACATTTCTTAAATAAGAAACCCTCCAGATTTCCTGAGGTGATGAGTTTTATTTATTTATTCGTTTGTTTATTTCGTGATACAGTGCGGAGTAGAACCTTCCAGACTTTTCGAGCCACGACGCTCCAGCTCTGTCCAGTAATCTAACCACAGGACAATTTACAATGGCCAGTTAACCTACGTGGTACATCTTTGAACTGTGGGAGGAAACCAGAGTACCCGGAAAAAACCCACACATTGCACGGGGATGACATACAGAGATTCGTTGCAGGACAGTGTCGGAATTGAACTCCAAACTCCAGATTGCTCCTGAGCTATAATAGCGTCGTGCTAACTACTATGCTACTTTGGTTTTGCTCAACTTGACCACTAGTTTTGCAACTTGACAGCCTGATGTAATTTTCATCTTCAAAACTTTTACATCATTTCCTCTGTCAATCATGTTTTACACTGTGAAAATGAGTTTAGTTTTTGCAGTACGTTCTGAAGCTTTACTTTCTGTATTTGGTCACAGACATTTTCTTTGTGAAACCGTGCTTGACTGAATCCCCAAGACATCGGCTAATGTGTAGTGTGGGAATACAGGAGGTAATGAGTTCTTGAGGTGAAGTATTGCCCAAAGTGCACTTGAAATCACTTTCTGTTTTATGAAATAGAAGAATCCTCTGTGTCTCGTTGCCACGTTTATTTCACTGTAGCCAGTTTTATAACAAGGTCTCAGGTTCCCAACAATTCTTCCATACTAACGGTAATTTTTTTTTACCGTAGCCAGTGTGGGAGAAAAGCAGAGTATCCAGAGGAACCCCACACAGAGAAAATCAGAAAGTTTAAACCTGGGTTGCTGGAATTGAGGGACAGCTGCCTGTGCTAGTGAACTTATCCAGATGTGATACTCATGGCTTTGGAAAAGGTGGCATTGCCAAAACAAAAAAAATCTATTTGTGGTGGAGAACTCATAATTGTATAGCACCCGCGAATTCTGATGACACATTTAAACTGCTGAGATCCCATCACAGTTCATTTCAATGCCCACTTTAATGGAGCAAAACATATCTAATTCCCTGTCCTGGACTTGGCTGTGCCTGCAAAATGCCAGCTGCCTTCCTCTTTGACCGTGGACTATTGTCAATGTGGGTTTCACAATAAGAATTAATCTGGAACACATTAAGCAAAACACTAAGTTACCAAATAGAATTGCAGCAAATACTTCAAAGTACATGCAGAACCATGGAGCTTTTTTATATATATATGCTGTCACAACTACCCAAAGGAGAAATAAAGCTGTGTAATATTGCCCAGAGAAAGAGACATTTAATTGTTTCAGAGCAGAACAAAATCATGCATAAAGATGCATTTTGACTTCAGCCTCCTCCCCCTGCCTTCTCTCCGCATGTATAGCAAATAGAAATGAATATAACTTCCCGTCATCTTGACAAGGAGAGATGATGATGTGAATGTGAAACGCTGGCCCAAACAGATTACTGTGTAGATATGTTCCCTACTCTGGCAGCGAGCATGCCTGAAGGCAGCCTGTAATGAGGGTAATGAGATACTCAGAAATGAGACATTGAAGAGAACGCATTTATTCAACGACATGCCAGTTGTCTTCTCCAGCAGGTGAAATATTAAACAAATGACGTTTGTTGCAGCTTCCAGTCTGCCACCCTGCATCCACAAGCGAAGCATTGTGAAGAGTTGCCCCTTGTACTGGTCTTTACTTTTTGAGTACGCTTTTCTTTGTAGAGTAAATTTTTCTGTTAACAACTTTGCAGGAAATAAGTCAGCAACAATACAACGGTCTTTCAAGCTCTTAGAATTGTGCCTGCCTTATGATGTTCCCCACCGCACTATTAAATATATGCAGACTTGGTAGCTTCTTGGGGGTGGAATCTTAATCTGGGTCCACATTCGCTCCATAGCATTCATCATTATCACTCCAACATTTGCCTCATCAATCCTTTAGTGCTCCCACCATAAAAATTACTCTGTTTAGAATAGAGGCACTAACTAAACATACTAGTTAAAGTTACAGTTCTTATGCAATACACACAAAATGTTGGAGGAACTCAGCAGGCCAGGCAGCATCTAGGAAAAGAGTACAGTTGACATTTCGGGCCGAAACCCTTCAACAGGGCTGAAGATAAAAAGCTGCAATTCTTATGTTTAGTTTCTGGAATCTTGGCCCAATTATTACCAAGAGGAAGTAAAAGATTTTATCATGCCATGAATTTTAAATTGACAACAGCTTCCACAGATTTTTACATGTGCAAGGTCATCCCTAATTAAGGGTGGATGCCTTTAAATTCTGATCTGCAGCTAACTACAGCCCTTGTCTTTCTGCTCTTTACAGAAACAAAATTCTGTCCAACCACCAGATCAGGAACTGCAGGAAGATGCTTCGGATTACACAGATGACCCCTGGAGGATAACTGAAGAACAACGAGAGTATTACCTCAATCAGTTTAAATCTCTACAGCCTGATACGAAATCCCTTATTTCTGGTAACATGCTTTATTCATTTAAAGTAAGAGAGAAATGAAAGTGTGTTTACACAAAAGCTTTCATTTTCAATTAATATCCCAAGATCATATTACAAACAATAGTACTAATTTTAAGCAACAGATACAAAATGCTGGAGGAACTCAGCAATGAAGGTTCTCGACCCAAAATGTCCACTGTTTATTCTCCTCCGTAGATGCTGCCTGACTTGCTGAGTTCTTCCAGCATTCTGTATGTGTTGCTCAAGATTACCAGCATCTGCAGAATTTCTCTGGTGTAATATTTTTAAAATGTACACACTTATAAAATAGGAATTAGTGCAAGAAAAATCCCATGAACAGCATTGTAATGATGGCAAGATTACCTGGTTTAGTGATCTGATTTGAGGGTTAGATGTTAGCCTGGACCCTAGAAACAAAGAGAAAAAAAATCACTGCTCATGTGGAACACAGTTGCATGGGATCTTTTTTAATCCACTGTACGAAAAAGAGAGATAAGGCCTTGGTTTTTAGATGTCCTCCACGTGAAGATCCTCTAACAATACATCACTTCCTTAGCACTGTCAAATTTGATTTCTGTTTACAGATCTGTGGCCCATGAGCCTGCAACTTTCTGAGAATGTTAACCACAACTGATACCAAGTGGTTGATATGTCCTAAAATCCCAATTGTTACTGTTCTAAGTATGTCCTTTGAAGGCAGTGTAAAAGGGAAGGCGGTAAGGAGTATTACAGGTGCTTTGGTGCCCTTGCAGTGGTTAATCAATTAAAGTCTTTCTCCTGAATAAAAGTAACAGTTTCCGAAAGTATGTGGTTTCTGGAAAGCACTCTTCTCACAAACTGATGATTTCAATTAAAGCCTGACACCTGTCCTGAATCTAGGTCCACAAGGAATTAGTCAAGAGATCTGCCAGTGTCATACACTGGAACCTAATACCACAAGCTGAATTATGATTTTGGCTAGTTTTTTTTTGTTTTGCAGCTTGCTGAAGAATATGACAAGTTAACATTTATCAGTAAGTTCCCTGTCCATGTTTTATTTTGTCCATTTCCTATTTAATGATAAGCCTGTTGTATGCCCGTGGAATGGAGGTTAAAGTCTAAGGGTAATTATGTAATTAACCCCTTCATTTAATTTATTTGAATTTGTTCAGTACATACTGCCCTGGTATTCTCACTGAGCAAGCAGTGTTTCAGCTGTTGTCGTCCACCTTCTCACACCATTTCTGCTTCCCAATAAAACAAAATTTCAGAACCAGAGTTCAACTGGTGTTCAGGAAATGAATTTCTGCAGCAATAAATCCCTTCCTTACTGGTCCCGAGTCTCACTGCTATCAAAAGCTATTGTATATTATTGCTCCAAAACCTTGGTGGCCTTAGCCCCCAATAAAACCTGAATCCAAGATTCCAACAGAGATCTCAAGCCCGAACCCTTGTCTGTCACACCTCTTCATCTCTCATGACCCCTCAATGGCTTGCACGCTTTTTGTTTGTCTTGTTCCAGATCCTCTGAGCCTGATGTGACCAATATTGGCTCTTATTCTTCCATTAACCAGAGGGTATTCAAACTGATAGATACAGGGAATTTAGAAAATGTTGAGTGAACAAAAAATATAGACTGGGTGCAAGAGCCACACAACAGGAGTCAGAAGGCTTTACAGAAATGGATGAGTGATTGAGCGTGCATTGCATATACTGTATAAAAGAATAAAAGATTAACAAAATGTGAACAATTTCCATTTAATCCATAAGATGCTTTTTAAGCGACACACACAAAATGCTGGGAAAACACAGCAGGTCAAGCAGCATCTATGGAAATGAATCAACAGTTGACATTTTGGGCTGAGACCCTTCCTCAGGACTGCAAAGGAAAGGGGAAGGCAACAGAATAAAAAGCTGGGGAGAGGGAAAGGAAGAAGGCCAGAAGGTGATAGGTGAAGCCAGGTGAGTAGGAAAGATGAAAGGGCTAGAGAGGAAAGAATCTGATAGGAGAGTAGAGTGGACCATAGGAAAAAGAGAAGGATGAGGGGACCCGGGGGAGATGGTAGTCAGGTAGAAGAGGTAAGAGGCCAGAGTGGGGAATAGAAGAGGGGAGGGGGAGAGATTTTTTTGTACCGGAAGGAGAAATCAATATTCATGCTATCAGGTTAGAGGCTACCCAGAACAAATATAAGATCTTTCTCCTCCATCCTGAGGATGGCTTCATCATGGCACAAGAGGAAACCATGGACCAACATATCAGAACAAATGTTTGGCCACTAGGAATTTCCACTTTTGGCAGATAGAATGGAGGTGCTCAACGAAGTGGGTCCCCCAGTTTACAGTGGGGCTCATTAATGCAGAGGAGACTGCATTGGGAGCACAGCACACAATAGACAACCCCAGCAGATTCACAGGTGAAGAGTTGCCTCACCTGGAAGGACTGAATGGGGTTCTGAATGTAGGTGAGCGAGGAGGTGAATAGGCAGGTGCAGCATTTTAGCCACCTGCAGGGAGGGAGATTAGTGGGGAGGGGCAAATCAATAAGGGAATCATGGAGGGAATGATCCCTGCAGAAAATGGAGGGGATGGGGTAATGATATCTTTGGTGGTAGGATCCCTTTGGAGATGGCGTAAGTTGCGGAGAATGATGTGTTGGATGCAAAGACTGATGGGTGATAGTTAAGGACAAGAGGAATTCTATCATTGTTAAGGCCGTGGGAAGATGGGGTGGAGGAGATGTGGGTGAGGGCATCATCAATAGTGGAGGAAGGGAAGCCCGATTCTTTGAAGAAGGAGGGCACTTCTGATGTCCTGGAAAAGAAAGTTTCATCCTGGGATCAGATGCAGCGGAAACGAAGGAACTAAGAAAAGGGAATAGCATTTTTACAGGAGACAGGGTGGGAAGAAGTACACTCAAGATAACCGCGGGTATCGATAGGTTTATAAAAGATGACAGTTGACAGCTATCTCTAGAGATGGAGACAGAGATCAAGAAAGGGGAGATGGGTGTCAAAAATGGACTGAGTGAATTTAAGCATAGGGTAGAAGTTGGAGGCAAAGTTGATGAAATTGACAAGCTCAGTATGAAG
Organism: Mobula hypostoma; assembly: GCF_963921235.1. Classification (NCBI taxonomy): domain Eukaryota; kingdom Metazoa; phylum Chordata; class Chondrichthyes; order Myliobatiformes; family Myliobatidae; genus Mobula; species Mobula hypostoma. The sequence goes on from NC_086102.1 coordinate 79,090,407, forward strand.
CAGCACCAGTGTAATTGTCAATATAGCAGAGGAGGAGTTGGGGAGCTTTACTGGACTTTACAGAGGAGGAGTTGGGGGGCTTGAAACATGGACTTTTCTACATAGCCAACAAAAAAGCAAGCATAGCTGAGGCCCATATGGTAGCCCATGGCTACCCCTCAGGTCTGGTGAAAGTAGGAGAAGCCATAGGAGAAATTGTTGAAGGTGAGAACCAATTCTGCCAGATGAAGGTGGGCAGTGGTGGAAGAGAACTGATTGATTCTCTTATTGAGAAAGAAGCAGAGAGATTTCAGGCCTTGATTTTGGGGGGTGGGGGGTGGGAATAGAAGTATATAGAGACTGGCCATCCATGGTGAAAATGAGGAGGTCAGGGCCAAGGTATTGAAAGTTATTGAAGAGATCAAGAGCATGAGAAGTGTCATGGATGTAGGTGGGAAGAGACCGAACCAAGGGGAATAGAATGGAGTCGAGGTAGCATGAGATGAGTTCAGTGGGACAGAAGCAGGCAGAGACAATGGGTCTACCTGCACAATTAGGTTTGTGGACCTTGACTAGGAGGTAGAAGCGAGCAATGCTGGGTAAGGGAACTGTTGAGTTTGGTGGCAGTGGTTGGGAGATCTTCAGAGTTGATAAGGTAAGATGCATTTAAGTTGTTTTAGTTTCTTCTTAATCTACAAGGCCAGTGCTAATAGTCTGTGATACTTTGAGTTCAAAGAGAGTGTATTATCCCTTGGGTTTAAATTAAGCAGCATGCAATCTTCAAAGATTTACGGATTTGAAGTTATTTCTGTGCTCATTTTCACACAGTTTTTGTCACCAATTAACCCAAGTTTTCTTACAGGGTGTGTTGCTAAGGATCTCTTCACCAAGTCGAAGCTTCCTATCCCTGAACTTTCTCACATATGGTAAGTCAACTTCTATTTACCTTTTTCACCCTTGTCACCTGCAGTTTCCAGCTGCATCCATCAGCATGTCAATCACAGTTACTGCATCTTGTTTTCCTGATCAATATGGATTTTATAATGGTGGACTGAATCTGGCAAATTTTAATCTTAGTTGAAGCGGCAGTTAATATTTTAGTCAACACACATAAAAATTGCTGGTGAATGCAGCTGGCCAAGCAGCATCTATAGGAAGTGCATGAGATCTCCCCCTTCCCTTCCCACTTTCATATCTCTTACTATCTCTTCTTTCAGTTAGTCCTGAAGAAGGATCTCGGCCGGAAATGTCGACTGTACCTCTTCCTATAGATACTGCCTGGCCTGTTGCATTCACCAGCAATTTTTATGTGTGTTGCTTGAATTTCCAGCGTTTGAAGATTTCCTCGTGTTTATGTTAATATTTTAGTAGTTTTTTTGCACATGGGAACTAGGGACTCAGATTAAATTGGGAAAATAGTGATGAGATTGCAACCATGCCAGAAGACGTTTTTCTTGCTGGCAATTTTGGTTGAACAACGATTACCCATGAGTTGTGAATTGCACGAAAGTTTGCAAAACTCCACCACTTTTCTGGCAGATGGTCATTATCCTGAAACGTTAACCCTGTTTGACTGCAACAGATACAGTATATTTTTTTGGCTATTTATTTCTCTCACAACGTTCTCTTGTCAATCTCCAACAACTGTCTTGAAGCTGTCTGAATAACTGACTATATTGTCCCAATTCCTCATCACTCTCGGTACATAGAATTATCATTGACATCACTTGTGTTCCTGCCAGTACCCATTCTGGCAGAAGTTGATGTTTATTTAGATATTTAGACCATCCCAATCACAATATCTACACAAAGCCCAAATAAGTCTTACTCATTCATTTTCTATATTTCCACAGTGTGTAGAATGTTTGGTGCTACCCCTATCTATTAAATAACTCAACAAGCTTGTAGTAAAACATTATGATCCTACTTCAACATCAGTTGTTTAGACAGCCGCAGAATTAGCTTTGTCAGCTGCTTAAAAGGTGCTTAAGCATCAATGCAGAAAATAAAAAATCAATAATGCCCAATATTTTATAATTTTATATTTTATAAATAGTTTATATTAACTAATTGCCTTTGTAAATACAGACATTTTTAAGCAACAAAAAGCAGTTTGTTAATGAAGGTTGCACTCTTTGTGCACCAGAATTCCTTTGATTTTCAAATTTCATGAGCCATGAAAAACTCATTACATGTACCAATAAGAAATAAACTTGCCTTTGCACAAGTCTGTAGGACTTACAGAGATATGAGAATACAGTAACTTACCTTCACATTTATGAGGAAGCTGTTCCCTCTGCTGATCAATGATATTGAAATCTAGATGTAGAAACTGAAGGGTTAAGCCTGCGTTTTAAAAGTTGCCTAGTAATTCGATTGAAGAAAAGAAAATTAGATAAATGGTTAAATTTGTGTGACACACATTCAAAGTGTCAGAGAAAAATATTCACATGATTAAAACAGTTGCTTCCTTGCATTCCTTCCTGTTATTTAAACCTGGAGTGTGTCATAGAAAAATTATGTTTTAATTTCAGGTTCTGAACAGATAGGTTTTATTGTCTGTGAAGTAATTTCATACCAGATTTAATAGATCACGAGATAAAGGAAATAATATACAGCAACAATCTGTTAGAGGAACTCGACAGGCCGCATGTCATCTGTGGGAATGGAATTGTCAAGGTCAAAACCCTGCATCAGAAATGAGAGAGGAGAGGCGAGATGGCCAGTATAAAGAGGGAAAGCAAAGCTGTGAGACAGGAGTCTGAGGTGATTGGTGGTCTGAGGAGTGGTGTAAGATGACAGGCAAGTCTACTGTGATTGAGGGAGCCTGCTCTCACCTCTCCTCTCCTCTTTCTCGTACTTCTACTCTCACCTTGCCTCCCCTCCAGGCAGAATTGATTAGAGTTCCCCTCATCCTCACCTTTCATCCCTATGAGCTTCTATGTCTAGAATATTTGTCCTCCTTCATTTCTGTCAGCTGCAACCAAACCCCACCACCAGCCATATCTTCTCCTCCCTACCCCTTTCTGCCTTCCAGAGTTCTGTTATGTTTTGTAATTTCAAAACATTAGACTAATTCAAATGAAGAAATGGGAGTCTGAAATGAGGGTCTAACTTCGATTAACTTCAAGCGAGGTGCTCACATATCACATGGTAGCTGATTTTGTGTTCCATTCCTCTCGTTACATTATTTTTTAGTCCAAACGTCTCACAGCGCTCGAACGGGTCGGTAGCCATCCCGAGTTCGTTCAATCAAAATACCTTGTCGCAAGTATTATGTTTTGTAACTTCAAAACATTAAACTAATTCAAAGGAAGACACGAGAGTATGGGATGCAGGTCTAACTTTGTGTCTACTTTAAGAAAGACCTACACGTATCACGTGGTAGTGTGATGACGTATGTAATTCACATAACTTATACGTATAACTGGTATTGCATTATTTTAACAAACAAGAATGTTTAATCAACCTATATCTACATATATATACAAGATTACTCAAATATTATTGAAATATTAAATACACAACACTCCTCCCTGCTTAGCCATAAAGTCTTTCAAATACACAATATACTATATAATACAACTACTATATACAGACATCCACAGCATAATTAATTTTAAATTGTCCCATTCAGGGCTAAAGATTTAACTGCTATGGAGGTTTTCTTACTCTTGAGGGATAACGTCTTTCATGACAACGGGGATCACTCTGCTTGGCAGTTGAGACTTGTGGCTGTGAAAGCAGTTTCAGTTTCTGGGGCCTCCTCTGTGGTGGTTCTAGGAATTATTTCTGAGTCTGCAGGAAGTGGTTCTGATAGCTCTGAAAACCTTTATTCTTCCTTTTCCTCCTTCTAGTTTGTGTGTCTTGATCTTGGAAAGGTGCATTTAGTTCACCGGAGTATTTTCATATTAATCCTTCTATATTGCTCCCTTTATAGTCTGAACTCTCCTTTTGGTTTCCTCATCCACAACATCATCTAAAGAATTCTCTGTTTTCTTATCTCCATTAACTTTGCTTTTTGGCCCTCCATTCATCCAGCTGGGCTTTGATCTTTGCATCTTCTTTTACAAGCAGTTTTTTGTCTCCCACTTGAAGTTCATGCAATAACCTCAATGCGTGCAGAGTAGGTTCTATTTTTTTTATACTCACAAAAGCCAAGTGCTTGCAACTTTCCTGAAACTCCTTGAACTTTCTTCCGGCTTAAAAACCAAGCGATATAACTGGCTGATTAACATATCAGAAACTTTCTCAGATATGTTGCGTAGTAAAACTGTTGCTGTCAAACCTGTGCTTTTGTCACTTTCACACTGCCTCTGAGCAGCATGGTCTTTCCTTGGTCCAATATGCTTTCCAATCAGAGGCACAGAGGTTAGCACCAACACCTGTTTGTCCTCTGGGCAACGGTTCATGGTATTTAGCAATTGTGGCATCATCTAGTACCTTTCTTAATCGCCAAACTGACAATGCTCAGCCAATCTCTTCAATTCAGCCACATATGCTGAAATAGACTCCTCTTCTTTTTCATTCCGTTGATGAAACCTAAAGCATTCTGCAATCAACAACGACTTTTGTTCTAAGTGTTCCTGCATTTCTCTGACAATATCAGCAAAGCTCATTTCTGCTGGTTTGGTTGGAACAGTCAAACTTCAAATCCAACGAACTCAGCAAAATTAGTACTTGTTTCTCATTGGCTATTTCAGTTGCTTCAAAACACGGTTCCAATAGCTCAGTATGCATGAGCCAATTACCCGTTGTGTAATCAAACTTATCAATCTTTAAGATATAGCCAGCCATTTCTGATTTTTTTAAATGATTATTATTACCTGGTACTCCCTTTTTGAGAACCCTGAATTCTTCTGTTTAAGGCCATCTTTTTCAACTCGAATGTGTCTTCCCTTTTGAAGAATGGGCTGCACTGCTTTTTGTTTAAAACTCAACCATCTCTGGATGTGATGGGCTGTGCTGTTTTTTAATTGCCCCTCCTCTCGCTGCACTTTTTTTTAGTTCGAACGTCTCTCTGCACTTGAATGGGTCGGTGGCCATCTCGGGTCAATTTCTGAAGAAAACTTGTTGCCAATGTTATGTTTTGTAATTTCAACACATTAAACTAATTAAAGGGAAGACACAGGAGTCCGGGAATGTGAGACTAACTTTCAGTCTATTTTAAGCAAGACCCGCACATGTAACATGGTATCGTGATGACCTACGCAATTCATGTATTTATACATAAAATCTGTAATATCAAGAAACAAGAACACGGAGGTGGCTCTGCATTCCCAGTCTGGAAGCGCAGAGTCTAGCACAATGGGGGCACTGGAAGTCCGTTGTTGTAATAATTGTGGCTGCTGTTCTGTGATGGCGCTCACAGTTTTCTGACAGTTTTTGGCAGCGCCAGTCTTCAAAACTGGTGTCGGCTTCGTAGCGCAGGGCTCGCTGGCAGGTTCTGTCAGCAGCCGCAGCTTCTAGTTCCCTTGGCTGGATGTCACAGTAGCGTAGGGTTTCCTTCACAGTGTCTCTGTAGCGCTTGCGTGGTCAACCTTAAGGTCTCTTTCCGGTCTCCAGTTCACCATAGAGCAGCTGGCGAGGCATAGGGTGGTCGTCCATTCTGATGACGTGTTCCGCCCACCACATCTGGGCTCTGATGATCAGGGACTCAACGCTGGTAGACTCCGCGCGATCCGAGACTTCCAGGCTGGAGACACGGTCTTGCCAAGGATGGAGCGCGTGTGAGATTTCTCCAGTTGTTTGATGTGTCATTGGTACAGAGCCCAGGTCTCACATCCATATAGGAGAGAAGGGATGACCACAGCTCTGTAGACTTTCAGCCTTGGGGAGATGCGGACGTTGTGTCGATTGAGCACTCTGGTACGCAGCCTCCCCAGTGCCTGGCTGGCCTTGCTGATCCTGGAGTCAATTTCTCTGTCCAAAGACCCATCACTCAAGATCATGCCTCCCAAGTATTTGAAGCTGTTTACATTGTCAGCTGGATGTGATCAACAGTGATTTTTGGTTCTATGGGGTTGGTGTTTGGTACGGGCTGGTGAAGTACTTCAGTCTTGTTCAGGCTGACAGTCAGGCCAAAGGACGTAGTAGCGTCTGAGAATTTGTTCAGCATCAACTGTAGATCACTGTTCTTGTGTGCCAGGAGTGCCATCAGCAAAGAGGGTTTCTTGAATGACTGTATGGAGGCACTTCGTCCATGCGTTTAAGTGGCGAAGGTCAAAGAGAGAGCCGTCCAATCGGTACCTGATGTACACTCCCTCCTTCAGACCTTGGACAGCAAGTGAAGAACAGATTGAACAGGACTGGGGCTAGTACACAGCCCTGCTTCACCCCATTGGAATGGCAAATGCAGCTGATGTATCACCACTGGAAAGGATCTGTCCAGCCATTCTGTCGTGGAGCAGCTGAACCATCTTCACAAATTTCCTCGGGCATCCGTAACGTCTCAGGATGATCTAGAGGGCCTCCCTGTTTACACTGTCAAATGCCTTTGTCAGGTCAGTGAAGACAGAAAAGAGGCTTATTCTGCTCGATGCACTTCTCACGGCAAGTATCATGTCTGTTGTACTCCGTTCCGGCCAAAAGCCACACTGCGCCTCCGGGAGGTACCTTTCCGAGACTGTGACAAGTCTGTTCAGGAGAATGCGGGCAAAAGTCTTGCCTGCGATGGACAGCAGTGAGATACCCTTGTAGTTTCCGAAGTCTGATTTGCTTCCCTTGTTTTTGTAGAGAGCCACGATGAGGGCATCACGGAAGTTGTCAGGCATCTCCTCTGTGATCCAGATGTCTTCCAGGATGTCTTGGAACGCCCGTAAGGCATTTGGGCCTAATGCTTTGTAGATCTCGGCAAGAATGCCATCCTGCCCTGTTGCTTTATTGGAGTTCATCTGCGAGATCGCTTTCTCAATCTCGTCAGTAGAGGGCAGCAGGTCTAGGTCATCCAGGACTGGCTGCTGAGGGATCTGCTGTAAGACATCAGGATCAGCTGTGGACGGCCTATTGAGTAGGTTGGAAAAGTGTTCAGCCCAGTGGTTTTGCAGTCCTTCCTGGTCTTTGATCAGGCTCAACCCGTCAGATGACAGCAAGGGGGAGCATCCTGATTTAGAAGGACCATAAACTGACTTTATGGTGCTGAAGAACTCTCTGGTGGCATGCATATCTGCATAGCGTTCCACCTGCTCAGCCTTTATCTGCCACCACTTGTCCTGCATTTCTCGCAGTTCCGCCTGTACTTTGGACTGCAGGTGTTTAAACTTGTCTTTCTTTGAGACAGATGAGGGGTTATTCTGCCAGTCTGCATAGGCCTTGTTCTTGGCCTGAAGGGCTGCTGAGATAGTCTTGTGGTTTTCATCAAACCAGTCTTGATCCACTCGGGTTTTCAGTCCGAGTACAGTTGTTGCAGTCTGCGTGATGACATCTTTGAACTGTGTCCACTTTTCAGAACAGGTTCCACAAGTGTTGAATTGCCGGAGAGTTTTTCACTGAATACATCTCAAAAACGTTGGACTTGACCTGGGTCTTGCAGTCTGCCGATGTTGAATGACACTCTGACAGTCTTTGGTTGCTTACAAAGCAAAGGGGCTATGTGCAGGTTGAGGACGGACCGAACCAGCCTGTGATCTGTCTAACACTCAGCACCTCGCATGTCCCGGGTGATGGTGTCATCTTGAAGGTCATGCTGGCATACTGTGACATAGTCGAGTAGGTGCCAGTGTTTGGACCTGGGATGCATCCAGGTTGTTTTGTACGTGTTTGCAAGTCTGAACATCGTGTTAGTGATGCACAGGTTGTGCTCGGCACGCTTGCTCAGAAGCAGCAGGCCGTTACTGTTTAGTTTTCCCACCCCATGTCTCCCAAGGACTCCGTCCCAGTTGTCGCTGTCTGTCTCCACCCTAGCGTTGAAGTCGCCCAAGATGATGAGTTTGTCGCTGGCGGTTGTCCGAATAGTCTGGTCCAGGTCCTCGTAGAAACTTTCCATGTCTTCATCTGGACTCACGAGAGTTGTTGCATAGACACTGACAATGGTGATATGCCAGGACTTGCTGAGAGGAGAGCGGAACTTCATGATAGGTTCATTTATTCCAGTGGGTAGAGTAGGGATGTTCTTCAGCAGAGCAGTTTTGATTGCAAAAACCTACTCTGTTGATCCTGTCATCAGTCTGTGGTTTCCCTTTCCAAAAGAACGTATATCCACTCACTGCTTCCTGTAATGAACCCTCGTCTGCAAGCCTGGTCTCGTTGAGTGCAGCGATGTCAATGCGATAACAGTGAAGTTCGGCCGCTGTGAGTGCTGTTCGTCTTTCAGGCCTTGCCACCTTGTCTCTGTCCAGCAAGATGCGGACGTTCCAGGCTCCAAAGATGAGTTTTCTTTGATTGGTTTTTCTTGATGGATGTCGACCGCTAAGGAGATGATCCACCAGCCGCCGTTAGCTAGCCAGATGTTGTAGGGCAGGCAATGTTTAGGGTACCTTTTCTAACCCCCTCCCTCATGCGAGGGTGGGCAGTGCTGTCCTAAAAAGGGCTGCCCGGTCACCCTGGATGCTGCCGGACATCTCTGCTGCCCCGGGTACAGAGACGAACGACCAGTGGTCCAAAGGCCGCCTACGTGCAGTGGTCACCTCCACCTGTTGCTTCGCCACTCCCCCATCGCCGCAGGGCTTGACGAGTTGAGTTTGGACGAGATGAATTGCACAGCAGAAACCCGTGCGTGGTGGAGTTTTAAGTGGAACAGCCGTTGCACAGGGGCAATCCCACTCTCTCGGCAGAAGAGACCTTGATCCAGTGGCACGGACAACCGTTACGGCTGGAGACCTCTTCTGCTGCAGTGGATGACCAGGATGTCTAAGTGTCTTGTTGTGCTCTTAGTGCTCCACAACGCCTGCTGGGCCTGCCTTCTTGACCGTTGGACCATTAATCGGTCTCCTTCACTCAATCTGCCAGGGCCAGACTTCACACTCTGGGATAGACAGATCCCCTACCTCACCGAGGGTCGAAGACCCGTCGGCTACCCTCACCTGGTTTGGACCGTCTGCCGAGACGGTTTACCAGGGTGTGACTGCTGCGTGTGTTACAGCTACTTGGAGACACAGGTGAGAGCTGAGCACTAGGTGGGGACCAAAGGTGGACGAGCTGCCCTGAAAAGGGGACCTCTTCTCTCACTACCATTCAACCCTTCCAGATGAAGCAAAGGTTCACGTGCACCTCTGCCAACCTTGTCTACTGTATTTGGTGCTCCTGATGTAACCTCCTCTACATTGGTGAGAGAATGCACAGACTAGATGACAGTTTCACAGAGTACCAACACTCAGTGTGTATTTGCTATCCCACACTTCCAAATGCATGCCATTTCAGTTGATCTTCTCATTCCCTCAATGACCTGTCCATCCTCAGCCTTCTCTACTGCCAGGGTGAGACCCATTGCAAACTAGAGGACCACTGCCTGGGGAGTCTATGACTCAATAGCATGAAGATTGTTTTCCAATTTTAGATAACACTTCCTCTTGTGGGTTATTTACATTCCCCACACCTCTGTACTTTCAATTCTACACTAATCCTCTCATTTGTTCCCTTTCCACCAAACACTCCAATCGGCCATCACCCATCTTTATTCCCTTCCCCCTCCTGGTTCCATTGAGTTACTACCTGCAGTTTACCCACAGCCCACTCCTCCACCAATATGGTGACTGTTCCAGTTGTTACATGCACAACACGCTGGAGGAACTCAGCAGGTCGGGCAGCATCCGTGGAAACGATCAGTCAACGTTTTGGGCCAAGACCCTTCATCAGGACTGAAAAGAGAGAGGGGGCAGGGGCCCTATTAAGAAGGTGGGGGGAGGGCGGGAAGGAGAAGGCTGGTAGGTGCCAGGTGAAAAACCAGTAAGGGGAAAGATCAAGGGGTGGGGGTGGGGAAGCAGGGAGGAGATAGGCAAGAAAGGTGAAGAAGGAATAGGGGAAAGCACAATGGGTAGTAGAAGGAGGCGGAACCATGAGGGAGGTGATAGGCAGCTGGGGGAGGTGGCAGAGTGAAACTGGGATGGGGGAAGGGAGGGGGAGGGAAATACCGGAAGTTGGAAAATTCAGTGTTTGTCCCAAGGGGCTGGAGACTACCCAGACGGTATATGAGGTGTTGCTCCTCCAACCTGAGTTTGGCCTCAGCATCTGCAGAGTATTTGGTGCCCCAGCGTCTGCAGAGTACTTTGTGTTTACGATTCGCTACTCCGTTGTGAAGTCTCTTCAAGGTATGCCTACCCTGAAGAAGTTTAAATAGACAATAGATAATAGGTGCAGGAGTAGGCCATTCGTCCCTTCTAGCCAGCACCGCCATTCACTGTGATCATGGCTGATCATCCACAATCAGGATCCAGTTCCTGCCTTATCCCCATAACCTTTGATTCCGCTATCTTTAAGAGCTCTATCCATCTCTTTCTTGAAAGCATCCAGAGACTTGGCCTCCACAGCCTTCTGGGGCAGAGCATTCCATATATCCACCACTCTCTGGGTGAAAAAGTTTTTCCTCAAGTCCGTTCTAAATGGCCTACCCCTTACTCTTAAACTGTGGCCCCTGGTTCTGGACTCACCCATCAGTGGGAACATGCTTCCTGCCTCCAGCGTGTCCAATCCCTTAATAATCTTATACGTTTCAATAAGATCCCCTCTCAGCCTTCTAAATTCATAGAAACATAGAAAATAGGTGCAGGAGTAGGCCATTCGGCCCTTCGAGCCTGCACCGCCATTCAGTATGATCATGGCTGATCATCCAGCTCAGAGCCCTGTACGAGCCTTCCCTCCGTACCCCCCGATCCCGTTAGCCACAAGGGCCATATCTAACTCCCTCTTAAATATAGCCAATGAACTGGCCTCAACTGTTTCCTGTGGCAAAGAATTCCACAGATTCACCACTCTCTGTGTGAAGAAGTTTTTCCTCATCTCGGTCCTAAAAGGCTTCCCCTTTATCCACAAACTGTGACCCCTCATTCTGGACTTCGCCAACATCGGGAACAATCTTCCTGCATCTAGCCTGTCCAATCCCTTTAGGATTTTATACATTTCAATAAGATCCCCCCTCAATCTTCTAAATTCCAGAGAGTATAAGCCTAGCCGATCCAGTCTTTCATCATATGAAAGTCCTGCCACCCCAGGAATCAATCTGGTGAACCTTCTTTGTACTCCTTCTATGGCAAGGATATCTTTCCTCAGATTAGGGGACCAAAACTGCACACAATACTCCAGGTGTGGTTTCACCAAGGCCTTGTACAACTGCAGTAGTACCTCCCTGCTTCTGTACTCGAATCCTCTTGCTATGAATGCCAGCATACCATTCACATTTTTCACTGCCTGCTGTACCTGCATGCCCACTTTCAATGACTGGTGTATAATGACACCCAGGTCTCATTGCACCTCCGCTTTTCCTAATCGGCCACCATTCAAATAATAATCCTGTTTTCCTGTTTTTGCCACCAAAGTGGATAACCTCACATTTATCCATATTAAATTGCATCTGCCATGAATTTGCCCACTCACCTGCATCCTCTTAGCATCCTCCTCACAGCTAACACTGCCGCCCAGCTTCGTGTCATCCGCAAACTTGGAGATGCTGCATTTAATTCCCTCATCCAAGTCATTAATATATATTGTAAACAACTGGGGTCCCAGCACTGAGCCTTGCGGTACCCCACTAGTCACTGCCTGCCATTCTGAAAAGGTCCTGTTTATTCCCACTCTTTGCTTCCTGTCTGCCAACCAATTCTCTATCCACATCAATGCCTTACCCCCAATACCGTGTGCTTTAAGTTTGTACACTAATCTCCTGTGTGGGACCTTGTCAAAAGCCTTTTGAAAATCCAAATATACCACATCCACTGGTTCTCCCCTATCCACTCTACTAGTTACATCCTCAAAAAATTCTATGAGATTCGTCAGACATGATTTTCCTTTCACAAATCCATGCTGACTTTGTCCGATGATTCCACCGCTTTCCAAATGTGCTGTTATCACATCTTTGATAACTGACTCCAGCAGTTTCCCCACCACCGACGTTAGGCTAACCGGTCTATAATTCCCCGGTTTCTCTCTCCCTCTTTTTTTAAAAAGTGGGGTTACATTCGCCACCCTCCAATCCTCAGGAACTAGTCCAGAATCTAAAGAGTATACAAGCCCAGTCGCTCCAATCTTTCGACATATGACAGTCCCAGTCTTGATCTTCCCCTTACTGGTTTTTCACCTGGTACCTGCCAGCCTTCTCCTTCCCACCCTCCCCCCACCTTCTTTATAGGGCCCCTGCTCCTCCCTCTTCAGTCCTGATGAAGGGTCTCGGCCCGAAACGTTGAGTGTCCGTTACCACGGATGCTGACCGACTTGCTGAGTTCCTCCAGCATGTTGTGCGTGTTGCTTTGACCCCAGTATCTGCAGAGTATTTTGTGTTCCAGTTGCTGTTCACCTCTCCCCTAATGGTTCCCATTCTCAGCTCCTTGGCTTATCAGATAGCAGCATTGTCATAGAGTTGTTAGAGGATGGGAAATGCCATTCAGCTCATACCTATCCGTGCCAACCAAGAAGTGTAATCAAGCTAATCCCATTTCCCAGCACTTGGCCTCTGTCCCTCCAATCTCATGTCATTCATGTACCCCTTTACGTAATTCTTAACTATATCTGATGTAGTTGCCTCAACCACCTCTTCTGACAGCTGATTCCATCTGTCTACAACCTACTGTATTTTTTTTACTGCCCCGTTACTCCAGTCCAAACTACAGCCATGTGGTTTTCTGCACAAAGGTTTTCTTTAAACTTTCCCCCGATGGAGTGAAGCCTCTCTCCATCCCTTCTTGATATGGCTACGTGAAAGTGCAGTCAAGCTGACTAATTTAAGCCTCTAATTTATTTGTATCCTATTTTTGTCCTGTGGAGCTTCTTAACACATGACTGTGATTAAACTACTGGGAGTAAAACATTTTGTACTTTCTCTCTAAAAATGGCATCTACAAAAGAATAGCATTGAATATTCTACAAGGATAATATTTAAACTTAGAGGACACAATTCTTGCCTTTCTGAAGAAAAACAGATTAATGTTTCTCTGGATATCATGTTGATATTATACTAAAGTCCTTAAAGGACATGTATGCTCTTGATCCAGACGAGGTCTTTAGCCCTTAATGTTAATTGTTTTTATGTTCACAGGGAGCTCTCTGATGTGGATTGTGATGGAGCTTTAACACTGTATGAGTTCTGCGCTGCCTTTCACCTCATTGTAGCCAGGAAGAATGGCTATTCACTGCCGGCCACACTTCCTGAAACCCTGTTGCCTGAATATCTACAAAGGAATGAAGGTGAGAAGAATATGAAAGGTGATTCCAGTGGGGAGCCATATTTTAAGAAGTGCGGGAGAGAGAAGTCATGCACAAAATCTATTTGGAGGAGTTAGTGTTGCAGTGTTGGTCTCCCCTGATGACTGCAGTAAAGCATGATGCAATTATTCCATCAAACTTGGTGGAGGCAAATTAAACTCATGTATGCAGCACACCAATAGAATGAAATTTGCCACATTTATCTGCAGGCTGATTGTCTAATCCTCTATAATTAAGGTATGAGCAGAAGCATAGCAGTTTTTATTTTGTCACATTTATGTTACCGAACCTAACACTGGCAAATGGGATTGCTGTAGATGGGCAAAAAACTCATGATGGATGTGTTTGTTGTACAACTCCAACTTCATGAGGGAGACTTCAAAGATCTATAGTAGCTTTTGGTAATAGAGAAAGGATTGGCAGTAATCCGGACTGTTGAAATACTCAATTGTTCCTCATTCAACAGGGTTAATAATTGTATTTTTTCATTTTGATTTGAGAAGGTGGAAGTTTATCCCAATTTTTCTTCCTTAGTGAGAAATGCTGTATTTCTCACTGACAAGCTGTTATTTTAATTTAATTCCATTCTTTTGAATTTTTTCCACTCCTACTCATACAGGAGTTCCCAACCTTGGGATCCACAGACCCCTTGCTTACTTTGAAACATAGAGATATGGAAAACCTACAGCACAATACAGGCCCTTCGGCCCACAATGTTGTGCCACACATGTACTTACTTAGAAGTTACTGAAGGTTACCCATAGCCCTCTATTTTTCTAAACTCCATGTACCTATCCAAGAATCTCTTAAAAGACCCAGTTGTATCCGTCTCCACCACCATCACTGGCAGCCCATTCCATGCACTCACCACTTTCTGCGTTTTAAAAAAAATTTACCCCGATATCTCCTTTGTACCTACTTCCAAGCACCTTAAAACTGTGCCCTCTCATGTTAGCCATTTCAGCCCTGGGAAAAAGCCTCTGACTATCCATATGATCAATGCCTCTCATCATCTTATACACCTCTATCAGGTCACCTCTCATCCTCCGTTGCTCCAAGGAGAAAAGGCCAAGTTCACTCAACCAAGGCCAAGATCACTCAACCCTTAATGGGATTGGTCCATGGCATAAAATAGGTTGGAAACACCTGCTCTAAATGAAGGTGATTTTCGAACATAGAACAATAGAGCACATGGTCCATGATTTTGTGCTAACCTTTTAATCAACTCTAGGATTAAGGCACCATAGTAGCGTAGTGATTAGTACAATGCTATTACAGCTCAGGATGTCGGAGTTCGATTCCAGTGGCATCCTCTGTAAGGAGTTTGTAGGTTCCTCCCCGTGAGTACGTGGGCTTTAATTGGGAGCTCAGGTCTCCTCCCACATTCCAAAGATGTACCGGTTAATAGGCTAATTGGTCATTGTAAACTGTCCTGTGATTAGGGTAGGGTTAAATGGGTGGGTTGCTGGGCAGTGGGGCTTGTTAGGTCAGAAGGGCTCTTCTGTGCTCTTTCCCTAAATAAATAAAGATGAATCTAACCCTTCCCTGCCCCATAACCCTCCATTTCGACGACCCACCTTGCTCCTCCTGGGCTTTACTACAGCTACCAGAAAAAAACTGGACACCACATATGGACTCGGAAGTTGACAGGCCAAAACAGCACAAACACTACACCGATGGAGCGCCCGATAAACCCCAGCTTGCCCCTGTGGTTCCCAGACCAGGACGTCCTCCATGTGGTCCAAGCATGACCTCTCACCAAGATCTGAGACAGCTTTGCCATGGTCCATCAATGTGGCCATGAGCTGGAGGAATGGCTGGACAAAAACCAATTAGAAGTGTGAAGAGAAAACACCTGCCAAACGAAACAACAACCCATTTTCCTTTCAAAAAAAAAATCTGCTACTGACATCCCCCTATACTTTCCTCCAATCACCTTCAAATTATGTCCCCTTATAATAGCCATTTCTTCCTCTAGAAAAAATCTTGGGCTGTCCATTCTGATTATCTGGTACATCTCCACCAAGTCAATCTTATGCTCCTTCATTCCAAAGTTCCAGCTAGCTCAACCTATCCTCACAAACCACACTCTCTGATCCAGGCAGTGTTCTGGTAAATCTTCGCTGCACCCTCTCTAAAGCTTCCATATCCTTTCTATAATGAGACAACAATACTGAACACAATACTCCAAGTGCAGTCTAACCAGAGTTTTATAGAGGTGAAACATTACCTCATAGATCTTGAACTCAGTCCCCCAACAAATGAAAGCCAACACAATATATGTCTTAATCACCATGTCAACTTGTACAGCAACTTTGAGGGATCTATGGTCATCAACCCCATAGATTAATGATCTATTTTATCATTCCTGTAACTCCCCCCACCCTTCACATCCAGCTGCCCCAATCTCCTCATCCATCCAATGTTTCTTCACAAATGCAATCTGAAGATCTGATATTACCAACATAAAGTTAGTGTCTTAATTGATTAGCAAAGCCACTCTGTACTGGTGGTGAACATTGGAGAAAGTGGTTAAGTTCTTGGACTAGTAGTCTAGAGGTCTGGACAAACAATGCAAGAATTGAACTAAATAGGAATTTTAAAAATATATGCCCTAATTTTCATAACCTAGATACTATTGGATTGTCCTTTTAAAAAGAAAGTATGTGTTTGGGGATGGAAGAATACTATCCTTACCTGGTCCAGCTTGTATGTGACTTCAGATTCCTGTCTATGTGGCAGACTCTTAACTGCCCTCTGAAATGGTCCAATAGGTTACACACTTAAAGGCAATTACGGACGGGTAATAAATGCCAGTTTAGACGGTCACCTTCCAAGAGCAAGTAAATAAAGCAGCAATGCTTCATACTTTCACTGCAAGCTTACCAGGTATCCAAGAGATTAGTTGGTCAGTGTGTTGAAAACAAGCTGCACAATGAAAGCAATTCCACTCTCAAAGTACAAATGGCATTATTTCTGCTTCTTTGACAAAATCAGAGATTTCAGCCTTTTAGTGTTAGGAATAAGTAGGTGACGTTTCGAATCTGTTTATAAACAACCCAGAAAATCCAACTTCTGTCTCAAATGTTCCAGACCTGTTGTACTTTATCTAGAATGAGATGGACATGAATGAACTTGACTTCAAGTTGGAATTTGACTTCAGGGCTATCATGCTATTTTAGCATCAATGAGACTAGAAAGAAAAAGGTTCACAACAATAGAAAACAGCAATACAACTGCAGATTTCACTGAGTTCTTTCTAATATGGTTTTATAAATGTGCCAAACTGAATAACCTTCTCCATCTTGATTGCATTGATATTCTTGTCTGTTGGTGGTGTGTTTTCATTAACTTACAATGGTGGTGTTTCTATTTTAGTACCTCCAGCTTTGATGCACAAAGATATATGTTTGTGTTCCCATGGCAACTTGGCAATTGAAGTTCAACCAGTACAACAGCAATGGGCAAACTGGAGCCACAGTGAGGTGAGACTGCAGAAGTGATTGACATTTCATTGCTACTCTTGGAAAATTAATGACTGTTGTTTCATTTGTTAGAACCACTATAAATGTTTCAAATAAATGTTTCAAAATATCATAGAAAGCAGAAGAAAGGGTTTGGATCTGTTTTATCATATCCATGTGCCAAAACTTAATTGCAGTGAGTAACATCCAGCTAATAAATGCTATTCCCTTATAACACTTGCAAAGCAGAGATGATTGATTACTCTGAGGACAGCTGTTGGTTTCAAGAAATATTCCTTTAAAAATTACAGTTTTTGGATGCTTTGGGTTTAGATGTATCTACACCCCCGATCTTTAAAGATGAATAAATTAACACAGAAATTTGTCATTTTACTCTAAACAGTTATGCAAATATGTAATAAAATATTAAATCTTGGAAGGTACAAGGGCTTTAAAATTGATTAGTTCTTTCTAATATGTAACCATCTTCACAGCATTGTAAATACATTGCCTTATCTGTGCATTTTATATCCCATAAACAACAATAACCAAAAATACTTTTAGATTGAGGTTATGAGAGACATTTTGAAAAGGGGATATGTCTTTCAGATTTTGATCAGTATTAATACTCAAGATATAGTATTTTCAGTATATATTACCAGGGAAACCTCATCTGGTCTTCAGATGATGGATCTGGGAGACTTCCGGTAGCGCTCATGGAGTGAAGTCGCATTCTTGACTCGCTCCATTACCTCTGAGTTTTTTTTCTCTATGGTCAGCTATACTTTAATTAACCATTAAGGCATCAACTCTTACAATACTTTGAATTAAACTGAATTCTCCGACAACTGGATGGAACTTAGATCTGCTATGTCTAAGAACGAGAAAGACGGCAAGGATGGTAAACCTCCGGTTAAACCGAAAGCTACGGATCTCCCCCCGACTGAATCACCGGTGACTTTGAAAGCGATAGCGGAGTTAATTCAGAGGGAAATTCCAACCTCTGTTAGGGAGATGATTCGTGCGGAAATTGCAGGCCCTGTTAAAGACCTGATTCATACGGAAATCTCAACTAATTTCCAGAAAATTGCCGGTTTAATTGATAAGATGCAAACATGTATTGCGGAACATCAGTCGGCTATATCTGATCTTCAAAAATTCGCGCAACAAAGTGAGCTTAAGATGGGGAAAATCGAAGAAACAATTAATGTAATGAAGAAGAAACTTGACTTTTTGACTTTTAAAAACTCTGACTTGGAATCTAGAATGCGACGGCAGAATTTACGAATGATTGGCGTGAGGGAAGCCGCTGAAGGTAACAACCCCATGAAATATTTCTCCCAACTTTTAAAAGATGCATTCCCTACTGTATTTCCTGACCAACCACCGCTACTGGATCGTGTTCACAGAATCCCATCATACTCGTCTAGGTCAGATAGACCTAGGCATGTTATTTTACGTTTTCATTACTTTCAAGACAAGGAGAGACTGTTTCGATTTGCTCGATCTAAAGGTTTCATTGATTTTTCGGATCTTAAGTTCCGATTCGTGGAAGATTTCAGTAAACCAATCTGGGACCAACGGGTCCGTTACAGATCCGTGATGTCGGAATTCTATAAGAGGGATTTAAGACCAGCGCTGCTGTACCCTGCACGTCTAAGGATTCGCATGTCAGATGGAGCCCTTCGTTTTTTTGATTCTCCATCGGATGCCCAGAGTTATCTGGATCAACTTTCATCTCCAACATCTTAATTGCTTTCTTTTTAATTTTCTCCGTCGATCGGAGGCTGTGAATTGGTTGGTTTTAACTTTTCTGTGCCCTATTTGGGCAGAAAAGTTTACTTTCGATTTCTTAATATGGCTACTAAACTTTCTTTTTAACTGCGTCATTTCTTTCTTTTCCCAGGGGATTCTGGGTGGTTACTTCCTTTTTGTCATCTTACGTATTTCCTGTGCGGCCTTAAATTTTGTAGTTTTTGTTTAAATTTTATTCTGTTTTGCTTTTTATAATCACTTTATGTTAATAATCCTATTTTTTTTGTTGCTGTGTCTATTCATGAGTTTGAGGTTTATTGTGGTTTTTTTTTTAATATATATTTTCCGGCTTTTGTTCTGTTCTGTGTGTATTCTAATTGAGCTAACTTTTTTTTACTTATTTTTTTATTGTTTTACAATTAGCTGATCCTTTTCATATTTATACCTTTTTTTTAGGGAGCGTATACCGGAAGTCATGGGGGTAGTTTTAGCGCTTGCTTCTTTCTGGCGGGTCTGCTTTAGATTTTGCCTTGGGGTGTTGGGCTGGGGGGTGGCGGGTGGGGCTTCACGTTTTAGTTTGTTTTTCTTTGGGCTATATACATTATTGAAGTACTGGTTGCGTCCTTTTCCCCGGTATCTTTTGTATGTTCTGTTCCCTCTCCGGGTTTGTGGGTCGCGCCTATTGTCAATCCTCCCTGTTGTGGGTTGACTTTAGGATTTATGGAGTCTATTATTAATTTTGTCTCCTGGAATACTAATGGTCTTAATCATCCTATTAAAAGAAAAAAAGTTTTTAAAGTGTTCCGGAGACTTAAAGCACAAATTTTATTTTTACAAGAGACCCATGTACGGAGGGGGGACAGACTACGTTTTTTCAAATTCTGGAAGGGACAACAATTTCATTCGAACTCCAATGCTAAGATTCGAGGCGTCTCTATTTTTATAGATTCCTCAGTTACTTTTATACAACAGGATATTATCTCTGATCCGAATGGTAGATTTTTATTGGTTAGTGGTTTACTATTTAATAAAAAAGTAGTTTTGGTTAATGTTTATGCTCCTAATATGGATTGTCCGGAATTTTATAAATCATTGTTTGATCAGTTTCCGAATTTGAACGAGTTTTCATTGATTTGGGGCGGAGATCTTAATACCTGTTTATCTCCAGCTTTGGACCGTTCAGCTCCTTCATGGACTTTACCTAATAAATCTGCAAATTTGATTAATTTTTTCCTTACTGATTCTGGGTCGACGGATATTTGGCGTTTTCTGCATCCTCAGGAAAAAGATTTTTCCTTTTTTTCACATGTTCATCATTCCTATTCAAGAATTGATTATTTTTTTATTGATTCTCGTCTCATTCCTTCAGTGATTAAATGTGATTATGATTCTATAACCATTTCGGATCATGCTCCACTTAAGCTTTCTATTAAAATTATGGCCAATATACCAAACAATAGACAATGGCGTTTTAATTCGCTGTTGCTTCAGGACTCGGACTTTGTTAATTTTATGAGTGAACAGATTGAGCTTTTTTTTATAATTAACCATACAGAAGATATTTCGGTTAACACTCTTTGGGACACTTTTAAAGCCTATATTCGGGGTCAGATTATTTCGTATTCCGTTGCTTTGAGGAAGAAACAGAAGCAGGAGGAGATGGCAATTGTGGACAAGATTAAAGAAATTGATAAGAAATATGTTAAGGCTCCTTCTGAGGAGCTATACAAACAAAGAACTGAACTTCAAATGGAACACAGTTTACTACTCTCGTCCTCGATTGTAAACCAATTAAAGAAAACAAGAAGTGATTTTTATGTTCACAGTGATAAAATTGGCAAGCTGCTGGCTAATCAATTGAAATCTAATTATGTTAAATCTCAAATCAATCAGATTTATAACCAAAATGATCGATTGATATTGGATCATGTGGGGATTAATCAAACCTTTTGTGATTTTTATTCTTCTTTATATCAATCAGAGTCTCCTCGAGATTCTAAATATATGAATGATTTTCTAGATAAGTTAGACTTTCCTCAGATTTCACAGGATATGTCTTCTTTATTAGATACTTCCATTACAATGGATGAGATTAAGAATGTTATTTTTTCTATGAATCTGGGGAAAGCTCCTGGCCCTGATGGGTTTACCGTTGAATTTTATAAATGTTTTGCTTCTTTATTGATTCCCTGGCTCTATAAGGTTTTTGAGGCTTCTTTGAAACTTGGTAAACTTCCGGAATCTTTTAATAGAGCATCAATTTCTTTAATACTAAAGAAGGATAAAGACCCTGCTCAATGTGCATCTTATAGACCAATATCTTTATTAAATGTTGATTCTAAAGTCTTTTCTAAGTTATTAGCAAATAGACTAGAAAAAGTACTTCCTTCTATTATTTCGGAAGACCAAACGGGTTTTATTAAAGGTCGTTACTCTTTTTATAATATTCGTACATTGTTAAATATCGTTTATACTCCCTCACAAAATGTTCCTGAGTGTGTTATTTCTTTAGATGCCGAGAAAGCTTTTGATAGAGTAGAATGGCCTTATTTATTTAAGGTGCTTGAAATGTTTAATTTTAGCCTGAAATTTATATCCTGGATTAAACTGTTATATCACTCCCCTGTAGCCTCGGTTCGTACTAACTCTTTAAACTCACCTTTTTTTCCTCTCTTTCGTGGTACTCGACAAGGCTGTCCTCTTAGTCCCCTATTATTTGATATTGCATTAGAACCTCTTGCAATTGCTATTCGAGAATCTTCAAATATTACTGGGATAACTCGGGGATTAAAGTCCCATAAAATTATCACTCTATGCTGATGATTTACTTTTATATATTTCTAATCCTGAGAGATCTATTCCTGCTGTTTTAGAGTTATTAGCACAATTTGGTCTTTTCTCAGGTTATAAATTAAATCTTAGTAAGAGTGAACTTTTTCCGATTAATAAACATCTTCCCTTATATTATAAATTTCCATTTAAATTGATTAATAATTACCTTTCATATCTTGGGATTAAAATTACTTGTAAACATAAAGATTTATTTAAGACTAACTTTTTACCATTAATAGACCATATTACTCAACTTTCATCTAAATGGTTTCCTTTATATTTAACTTTGATTGGTCGTATTAATGCAGTTAAGATGTTTTTTTTGCCAAAATTTTTATATGTGTTTCAGGCATTACCAATTTTCGTTCCTAAATCTTTTTTTGATAAAGTCGACTCTAAAATTTCTTCATTTATTTGGCAGAATAAGAATCCGAGACTGGGTAAAATACATTTACAGAAAGCTAAGAGAGATGGAGGTTTAGCATTACCTAACTTTAGATTTTATTATTGGGCTATTAATATTCGACATATGAAATTTTGGTTACTTGACCGGGATATACTATCTATTCCTAAATGGGTAGCATTGGAATTACAATCTGTTCAGGGTTATACACTTGGTTCTATTTTAGGTTCATCTCTTCCTTTTGATTCGAAACGCCTTAAGCAGGTCTCTAACCCGATCGTTAAATATGCTTTGCGTATTTGGTTTCAATTCAGAAAATTTTTTGATCTTAATCAATTCGGGTTAGCGATTCCTATTTTAGGTAACATATTTTTTCCTCCCTCTTTTACGGATCGCGCTTTTCAAACTTGGAAGACTAAGGGTATTTTACGGTTTTTGGATTTATTTTTAGATGGTTCCCTTATGTCTTTTGAACAATTATCTAATAAATATAACCTATCAAGAATACATTTTTTTAGATATTTACAAGTTAGAAATTTTCTAAGTACTATACTTCCTTCCTTTCCAATGCTTCCTCCTATATATATTTTAGATTCGATAATTAACCTTAATCCATGTCAGAAAGGTGCATCGGCTATGATTTATAATATTATTATGAAACTCAGGAAAGCTCCATTTGATAAGATTAGGGTAGATTGGGAACAGGAATTGGGGCTTACCATTTCTGTGGATGATTGGGGGCAGATTTTACAATTAGTTAATACTTCCTCTATTTGTGCTAAACATTCCCTAATTCAATTTAAAGTGGTGCATAGAGCACATATGTCCAAAGATAAGTTAGCGCGTTTTTACTCGCATATTAATCCTTTCTGTGATAGATGTTCGGGGCAGATAGCCTCTTTAACTCATATGTTTTGGTCTTGCCCTACTTTGGAAACTTTTTGGAGAGATATTTTCAATATTATTTCTAAAGTATTAAATATAGATATCTCTCCTCACCCTATTACTGCTATCTTTGGACTACCTAAAATTTCTAGTAATCTTTCCCCTTCAGCCCGTAGAATGATTGCATTTCTTACTTTAATGGCGAAAAGATGTATTTTACAACATTGGAAAGAGCTTAATGCTCCAACTACCTTTTTTTGGTTTTCTCAGACGATTTTATGTTTGAATCTGGAGAAAATTAGAAGTAACCTTCATGATTCTTCATTTAAATTTGAACAGATTTGGGGACCTTTTATTCGATATTTTCATTTAATGTAATATTTACCCTTCTTGTTTTTTTTTCACTGTTTTAATGGAGGTCGGGATTGAGGACGTGATTTTAAGTTTAACTCTGTTTGGTTTCAAGTTAGCCCATTGCTTTGCTTTGCTTTTAGTTAGTTGCACGGTGGGTTTTTTTTTGGGGGGTTTTTTTTTCTTTTTTTCTATTGATATATATAAAATCTAGTATACTATTATGTTATTTTGGTTTCTTATGCTTAAATTACATTGTTTGTAGTATTTTCTTTTTGGTATTGTTATCTTTTGGAATTTTATTATACTTTAACATTGTATTAATGTTTATATGGCTTACCTTTTTTGTATACTTACTCAATAAAAAGATTTAAAAAGAAAGATGATGGATCTGATTTTGATGTGTTCCCTTTAAGACACCAGATGTGATATCAGTTTCATCTGAAAGTCAACCATACCTAGTAGTGCAGTGTCTTCCAGTACCAGACTGTAATATCTTCCTAGCACAGGGGTTCCCAACCTTTTTGTTATACCATGGACCCGTACCATTAACCGAGGGCCTGGTGGACCCCAGGTTGGAAACCCCTGACCTAGATGATCTTTTCAAGCTTTTGGAATGTGATTTAGACCTACAGCCTCTCGTCAGAGAATTGTACAGAATAGGAACAGAATCTTTGGCCCACTGTGTCTAAGTCAACCTTATTGTCCATCTATACCAATCCTATTTGACCACGTTATTAATGTATCCTGCTAATGTTCCTATTTAGTGTCTGTCTAAATGCCTCTTAAATGTAGTGGCTGTATCTGATTCCACTATCTCTTCTGACAGCGAGATATCTATCACTCTCTGTGTAAAAGAAACTTCGTTCTGATACTCCAAGGCCCCTTGTCCTCACTTTAAAACTAAGCCCTCTTATTTTGATACCACTACCATGGGAAAAAGATTCTTGATTATCTACCCTGTCTATGCCTCTCCTTTGCTACATGGATAACAAGTTCAACCTGTCTAATCTGTCTTCATGAGTAAAGTCCTCCAATCCAGACAACATCCTGGTTAATCTCCTTTGCACTTTCTCAAGCATGATCCCATTATTCCTACAGTGTGGCGACCGGAATAATGCTCTAATTGCAGTGTTGTGTAAAATTGCAGCATAACCTGCCAACTTTTATATTCTAAGCCATGAATTATAAAGGCAAGTGTCCCTTGTGTCGTCTTTATCCTCTATATCTAGCTGCGTTGCCATTTTTAGGGAACTATGGACTTGAACCCCAAGGTCCCTCTGTTCATCAACATTCCTTAATGTCTTCCTGTTTATTTTATGTCAAAACCTTATTTGACCTCCCAAATTTATCATCCCACACTTGTTGGGACTAAATTCCATCCACCAATGCTCCACCCAAATTTCCAACTGATCTATATCCTGTTGTAGCTTTAGACAGTCTTCCTTGTTATCTGCAACACCATCTAGTCATCAGAATCAAGTTTACTATCACCGGCATATGTCATGAAATTTGTTGTTATGTGGCAGTTGTACATTGCAATACATAATAAAATAACTATAAATTATAGTAAGTACATATTTAATTTATATTTTAATAAGTAGTGCAAAAAGAGAGGGGAGAAAACTTAAGTACTGTTCATAGATTCGATGTCCATTCAGAAATCAGATGGCAGAGGGGAAGAAGCTGTTGCTGGATTGCTGAGTGTGTACACTCAGGCTTCTGTGCCTCCTCCCTGATAGTAGCAATGAGATGAAGGCATGTCCTGGGTGATGGGGCTCCTTAATGATGGATGCCATTTTTTTTTAGGCATTGCTCGTTGAAGGTATCCTGAATGTTGGGGAGGCTAGCTAGTTCCCATGTGGGAGATGACTGAATTTACAACTTTCTGCAGCTTATATTGGTCCTGTGCAGTGGCCCCTCCATACCAGATAGTGATGCAGGCAGTCAGAATATTCTCCAAGGTACATCTGTAGAAACTTGTGAGTTTCTTTGGTGATGTACCAAATCTCCTCAAACTTCTAATGAAATATAACCACAGTCATGCCTTCTTTGTAACTTACTGCAGACCTTCCAATTGCTTCCCTTATGATCCAAGTCATTAATATATTTTATAAACAGTAAAGATTCCAGTATCCCTGTAGTGTACCATTGGTCAAACTCTCGATCAGAAAAACAGCCTTTCACCACGACTCTGTCTCCTATCAACAAGCTAATTTTGGATCTAAATTAGTAGTTTAAAATGCCTTCAACCCAAAGCATGGACTGTCGATTTCTCTCAATGATGTTGCCTAACCCACTGAGTTCCTCTAGAGTTTTGCTCCTGTCTCCAGATTCCAGCATCTGCAGTCCCTCATGTCTCGCCGTCTTCACCTTTGATTTTGTGTACCAGCTTCCCGTGCAGGCCTCTGTCACATACTTTACTAAAGTCCATAATAATGATGTCGATCTCCCTGCCTTCATCAACTTTCTTAGTTACCGCCTCAAAAGACGTAGTCAAATTTGTTTATCCTGCACAGAGCCGTGCTGTCTATCCCTGATCAGCCCCAAATGTACATAAATGCTATTCCTTAGAATTTTCTTCAATAATTCCCTACCCTGACAGAGGCTCACAGAGCTGAAGTTTCCTGGCTTATCTCTGTTGCCTTCTAAAAATGAACATTAGCTCTCCTCCAGTCTTCTGCTACCAAAGTAGCACCAGGGAGGGGTGACTTATTGTATGCAGCTCCCAAGGGAATTGTTAAGTATTCCTGTTTACAACTGCTATAGCTGAAATCTGCCACCACAGACACTGCAGGAATCAACATTGTTCAAATCACTTAAATAAACTACAAACTTTCAGAACTGACATACTCAGGACTGCAGAGCACCCAGGGACTGAGTGCAACAGATGGAAGCTCAGGGAGCGTCTCTACTGTCTCATGAGTTCCAGGGAGAGCTCCAGGTAAAACAGAAGCATAGAGTACCAAGCCACACGCTACCCCCGCCACCCCCTGCAATTTGCCTGGCTAATGTGCAGTCTCTGGAGGATAAAACTGAAAACCTCAGGGTGAGATTGCAGTATCAGAGGGATATCATGTACTCTGCTTCACAGAGACATTGCTCACCTCCAGCACAGTGGGCCATGAGGTCACCATCCACTGCATGGGCTGGACGGCAGCATCAGGTAAAGGCAGAGGTGATGATGTTTGCTTCATGGGCAATTTATTGTGGTGCACAAACGTGTTGGTTCTACTCTCCTGACCTGGAACATCTGGTAGTCAAGAAACATCCATTCTATCTGCCAAAGGAGTTCTCCTTCATCATCTTGGTACCAGTGTATGTTCCACCCCTAGCAAATGTCAAGCTGGCACTGGAGGAGCTGAACATTATAATCAACAGTCACAAGACAAGGCACTCTGACACCAGTCTGATCATTGTGGGTGATTTCAACCAGGTCAGCTTGAAGAAATCTCTGCAAACTACCACAAACATTTCACCTACAGAACCAGAGGAGTCAATACACTTGAGTACCACCATCAAGAATGCTTACACAAACAAGAGAAAATCTGCAGATGCTGGAAATCCAAGCAACACACATAAAATGCTGGAGGAACTCAGCAGTCCTGATGAAGGGTCTTGGCCCAAAACGTTGACTGTACTCTTTTCCATAGATGCTGCCTGGCCTGCTGAGTTCCTCCAGCATTTTGTGTGTGTTGTCAAGAATGCCTACCATGCTATCCCATGCCCGCATTTTGGCAAGTACAATCACCTGGCTATACCACCACTTCCGGCATTTAGGAAGATTGTGGAGGAAATTTTGCTGCCAAACTGAACTGACTAGGATCTACAAGTGAGGAAATTGAGGATCCAGTTGCACAGGAGGTATTGAGGCGGACGTCTCAGAGATTATTGAGTAGCTTTGAGAAGATGATAGTCTTGAATGCCGAGCTGTCGTCAATGAAGAGCATCCTGATGTATGCATTGTCACTGTCCAGATGTTCAAGTGCTGAGTAGAGAGCCAATGAAATGGCATCAGATTTTGACCTGTTGTGATGGTAGGCAAATGGGAGCAGATCTAAGTCACTCCTCAGACAGGAGTTGATATGCTTCATCACAGAGGCAAATTACCACATTCTTCTTGGGCACTGGTATAATTGAAGCCCACTTGAAGAAGGTGAGTACCTCAGCCTGCCTAAGTGAGAGATTAAAGATATCAGTGAACACTCCAGCTAGTTGAATAGAACAGGTCTTCAGTACTTGGGCAGGTACCCCACCTGGGTGATGCTTTCCATGGGTTCACCCCCCAAAGGGTGCTCTCACATCGGTCTCAGAGACTGAACTCACAGGGTTCTTGGGGGCTGTGGGAGGTCGTAAAGGTTTCTCCGTGTTTTGACAGTCAAAGTGAGCATAAAAGGTATTGAGCTAATCTGGGAGTAAAACTTTGTTGTCATCTTTGTCACTTGGCTTCATTTTGTAAGAGGTGATACCATTCTAGCCCTGCCACAGCTGTCGAGCATCCTTCAGTGCTTCAAGTTTAGTTCACGTGTGAGATGGCTTTCAGAAGGTCGTACCTGGTGCTTTTGCATTTTACTAGATTGCCACAGCACTAAAGTTGAGGACTGCAACAGTATGATCCAAGGAGGTGGAGGAGAATATACATGACCACTTCAAATTGTTGAACTGGAGCATGTTCAAAGATTAATCTGTGGATCTGAATGAAAGAGGGGATTCGCAGTCTGCTGAGCGCTAAATCTGTGCTGATCAAGACTGGCAATCCAGAATTCTACACGAAGTCTAGGTATGACTTACAAAAGGCTATGGCAAGTGTGAAAAGGCAATTCTGTGTGAAATTAGAGTTAAATGATGCACGACAACCATGGCAGTGTTTGTATCCCATTAGTTCCGAACAACAACCTAATTACATAAGTAGCTTTGATGCTCAATTCCCCAGTGAGCTCAATGCCTTTATGCATTCTTTGAAACAGAGGAACACACCGCCTGTGCAAATCCCTGGAGCCTCTGGCGACCCTGTGATCTCTGTCTTAGAGGTGGACATCAGAACATCCTTCAGGAGGGTGAACCCTTGCAAGGCATCAGGCCCAGATGGAGTACCTGGCCAGGTGCTGATCAACTGGCTAGAATGTTAAAAGGCATCTTCAATCTCTCACTGCTGCAGTTTAATGTTTCCACCTGCTTCAAAAGACCAGTAGTCGTAGCAGTGTCAAAGAAGAGCAGGGTGAGCTGCCTTAATGATTGTGAACTAGGAGAACATCTTCCATAATGAAGTGCTTTGAGAGCTCCATCATTCAAGACCTTCACCATCTGGGGAATGCCCTCTTTTCCAACATGAGGGAGGAGATACAGGAGCCTGAAGACCCACACTCAATATTTCAGGAACAGCTTATTCTCCTCCGTCATCAGATTTCCGAACACTCCATAAACTTGTAAACATTACCTTATTCCTTTTTGCACCATGTCTCTAACTGCTGCCGTTAGAGGTTCCCATCTGCTTCAAAAGATGATCAATCATACCAGAAGAGCAGGGAGAGTATCTCCTGATAGCACTCACATCTATTATGATGAAGTGCTTTGAGAAGTTGATCATGGCTAGAATTAACCCCTGCTCCAACAAAGACCTGGAGACACTGCAAATTGCCTACTGCTACAAGAGGTTGACACCAGACACAACCTTACTGACTCTATTCAGCTTTGGAGCAATACATCAGACTGCTATTTATTGATTACAGCAGCGTGTTCAACACCATCATCCCCTCACTACTATTGAATGAGTTTCAGAGCCTGGCCTCTGTACCTCCTGCTACAACTGGATCTTTGACTTCCTTACTGGGAGACCAAAGTCAGTGTGAATCAGTAATAACATCTCCTCCTCTCTGACAACCAACACAGGTGTACCTCAAGGATGCAAACTTGGCCTACTACCTCACACTCTCTACACTCACGACCATGTGTCTAGGCAGAACCCAAGCGCCATCTATAAATTTACTAATGATACCACTGTTGTTGGCAGAATCTCAGAAGGCAATGAGGAGACATACAGGTGTGAGATAGATCAGTTGGTTGAGTGGGGTCACAACAACATCCTGGCACTCAACATCAGTAAGACCAAGGAACTGAGTGTGGACTTCAGGAAGGAGAAATGAGAGAACACACACCAGTTCTCTCTGTAGGGTCAGTGGTGGAAAGGATAAGCAGCTTCAAGTTCCTGGGCGACAAGTTTATTCTACCTTATTCTAGCTCAATACAGTGTGTAATGATTTGATCTGTATGAACAGTAGGCATGACAAGCTTTTCACTGTACATTGGTAAATGAGACAATAATACACCAATACCCATCTCAGAAGATCTATCCAGGGCCTAACACACTGATACAGTCATGAAGAAAGCACACCAGTGGCTCTTCTTCTTTAGGAGTTTGAGGAGATTTTGATGAGATACTAAAGAAGACTTTCAAATTGTTACTGATGTAGAGTGGAAAGCATTCTGAGATACTAAAGAAGACTTTCCAATTGCTGCTGATGTACAGTGGAAAGCATTTTGACTGGTTGAGTCTCTGCCTAGTTTGGAGCCTCCGATACATAGGCTCCATAATGGGTATAACTCTCCGTGATTCCTTTGTCAATTGGTCCCTCTCTGCTAATTGCTCACCTGGCACGTAGCCCTCCAAGTGACAGGAATGCTACACCTGCCCAAACAGCCCTTCCAGCTGAGGCAAGACTTCACCTGTGAATCTGCAGGAGCTGTCTACTGCATCTGGTGCTCTTGATGCAGCCTCCTCTACTTTGAGGAGACAAGGTGTAAATTGGGGGACTGGTTAGTTGAACACCTCTGCTCTATCTACCAAAAGCGTGATTTCCCCATGTCCAACCATTTTAATTCCTATCCCCATTTACCTTCCAACATGTTCGTCCATGGCCTCCGCTTTTGCCACAGTGTGGAAGCTCTCTGTGTGGGGAGCAACACCTCATATTCTGTGTAGGTGGCCTCCAACCTGATGGCATGAACATAGATTTCTCCTTCCAGTAATTTTCTTTTTCCTTTTCCCTTTCCCTCTTCTTCTGTTACCCACTCTGGCCTTTTAACTTTTCTCCTCACCTGCCTCTCACCTCCCCCAGTTCACTTCCCTCTCCTATCAGATTCCTTCCTCTCCAGCCCTTTACCTGTACTACCCACCTGGCTTCACCTATCACCTTCTAGCTAATCCACCTTCCCATCCCCCACTCTTTTATTCTGGCATCTTGCCCTTTCCATTCCAGTCCTGAAGAAGGGTCTCAGTCCAAAACATCGACTGTTTATTCATTTGCATAGATGCTGCCTGATTGCCGAGTTCCTCCAGCATTTTGTGTGCATTGCTCTGGATTTCCAGCATCTGCAGAATCTCTTGTGTGTATCACCTCCCTTGCTCCCCATAGCACTGTCTCAAGCCTACCACTGAGCAACAGCTTTACAGCGCTGCTCTTGGCTGGAGAAAAAATAAATTCAAAACTACTCATGGAAGCCAGGAATATATGTGTTCCTACGATTGCGTCAGTTGTATATTTTACCTTAGGGAAATTAACGACTAAGCAAAGGACTCAGAGTATCTGATTAATGTGGCTGCTGAATCTGCTCAGAAATAGCTTTCAGGTATTTACTGGAAGAACAAACGAGAGAAAATCTGCATATGCTGGAAATCCAAGCAACGCACACAAAATGCTGGAGGAACTCAGCAGGCCAGGCAGCATCTAAGGAAAAGAGTTCAGTTGATGTTTCTGACCGAGACCCTTCATTCACGCATGCTATGAAACTTCAAAGCTCAAAGAACCATTGTAGGATGAGCAGTAGCTGGCTTGCTCCAGGTAGAGAGCTGACAGGAGAGTGATGGAAGCAAAGAATTTTCACAGGCTTTGGTTTCGAATCTGACTTAATATTGTAGGGAAATTAAGTGCCCAGATGACTGTGAATGCATGTTTTGGTTCTGTTAAGGATCATCAGCATACCTAATTTTCTGTAATTTTTCCTAATACATTAATATTATGGGGTTTGTTTTAGTAGTAAAGGTTTTATTTCCAGTCAAGAAGGCACTGATCTGTGGTCTCTGTCAAGGTCGTGGTAAAGACTTCGTTGGTTTTTAGATTTTGGGGACAGAGAAGAGTGTTGGGTGTCAGGTTAGGGTTTAGAGACAATGATATGGTAGAGTTAGAGGTCAGGCCAAAGTTTAGGCCTCTGCTCCACTTTCGAAGGCCAATGAAGGAACATGCGACGAAGAACAACCATAGCCAGATGTTAGGCCAGTAAGGATGAGGCTAGTGTTGCCCTCACCCCAGGTCGTCAAGTCACCCCCAGATCGGTAGGCACGAGGGCCAGTGAACCCCAGATCAGCGAGTCGAGAATTCGAGGTCAGGGCCATGTCATCTGTGAGTCCTGGGGCCGATACTAAAGATCGAAGACAAAAAATGGCGAGTCTAGGAGTCTCTGGCAGATGTCCTAGGTCTGTGAGTCCACTGGGGAATTCAGAGGTGTGATATCTGCCAGTCCTCAATTTTACTGGAGCTGTCTATCTTGGGGTTGGAGGACTGTCTGTGTACGAGTGGGTGGGAGGGAGGAAGAGGTCATGTTTTGCTACTGTTATTTTGCTGCTGTTGTTCTGTTGTTGTTGCTTGTGTTGTTCTGCTGAACATTGTAGGACTGCTATGTTGGTGCCACTTGCAGGCTGCCCCCAGCATATTCTTAGGTTGTGTTGGTTGTTAACGCATCTCACTGTATGTTTCAATGTACACGTGATAGATGAATCTGAATGGAATTTATTGCCAATGCTGTACAGATGAGAAATTCTCTTGCATTGTACAATGTTTTTGTAATGTGCATTTTGATGTCATTTGCAGCTAGATAGGTTTTAACTCAACAGCTGAAACCTGCACTGGTGTTTCTTAACGAAGGTTTGGCCTTAGTTATTTTGCTGTTGTAGGGAATGAGTCGTCCATCATCGTGTAGCCTTGTCTTTGTTCAAGTATCTTCTTTACCTTCCCCCAAATCTTACTCCAGGCTCATGAGTGAATCAGATGTTAGAATGTTGGGATTTCTGAACTATCAGATGCTGGATTTTCCAAGTTTTAAATGTCTCAGAAGGAATTAGAAGAGAGAGAGAAGTGGGGATGCTGGAGGAATGGGTGCAGTCTTACAGGACAGTCAGTGTGGGACCCTGGGTGTAATAGATCCAAAAGGTAAGGTAAGGGTAAATTCAGCCCCAGTTGGAGTGTGTTGTGTCCAATTTCAGTGTCCTGCTTCAGGAAGGATTCACTGGGGATAGGGAAGATATTTAATGGAATGGTTAAAAGGATGAAGGTTTGCAATTATATGAACAGACTAGATCAATTAGGATTGATTTTCGTAAAGTAGAGGAGGTAACAGGCAGAGTTCTGTGAAAATGGTGCTGGCAAGACACTTTGACGCTTTGCAGGCAGCAAACAAAACTGCTGACAATTCTACTAAATATACTTTATCGAGTCTATCATCACTGCAATCCACAGCCTGTAATTTACCGCTGGGAGGCGTGCTTTTGAACTGTCTGTCCCTGGCGTTTTTGTGTGCAGCCCTCTGTCTGGGCTTGTCTGGACACTTGGCTCATTGACTAACTCCGCTAACAGCCCCGTGGCTCAGCAGTGAGGAGCAATATACATCAAGGGTTGGTATGATTTGGGGTTCAACCAAACAGGAAAGTTGGGATGTAGTGATTGTAGTGAATGCTGTGTAAATACTGCCCCATGTAAAGTTACTGTTCGCCAGAAAATTAACAGAGCGTACAGCAGCGTAAAATTACAGAAGAAATACATTTGCCAGATTTTCAACTTTAACGTTTACAGACAAAAAGAAGAAAATTAGAAGAGCCTATTAGAGTTAAACCAGTCTAAATGTGCACATAAATGTTGGAGCTTATTTCTGCAGTAGTCGGTTGTACCACTTTATTCATGCACTGGACCCATGGTCTGCGTGAGGCACCCGCCACAGTCCAAATTTCCCTTGAAGACCGTCACAAATGAAACCGTCTCTGTCAGGAGTATTGGCCCTTCCTCCTTGCAGCTATGCATCTGCGCAAGTTACTTCTTACAACTGGGACTCTCCTTCGAGCAGCATTCTGCTTCCCTTGTGCTCCACTCTGCAGCTCCTGCCCAAAAAGGACACCAAAGCACACTACTGTCCATCAGGAATCTTTCCCACGCAGCATTCTTCGATATTCTACTGGGCAGAAAGCTATGACAAATCCCAAGACAACCCCAATTGGCTGACACCACATTCCTAAGTTGGACAACATTGCTCCTTATCTTTAGCCGAAACCAAAACACACTTTCTAGCAGGGCACGCTGCTTTTACAGAAAGCTACTAAAATAAAAATTCCTACAACATAGCCTTAGATATCTTTCCCAGGGTATTACATTCTCCCCCCACCAAAATAGCCATGTCCTCATGACTTTGGAACTTATTAAACAATTATTAATAACACAGTATTCAAATGAAATTCCTGATTTCGGGACCCTCAATCCATTTCTAAATGGAAGTAACATATTTTACACGTGGTATCCTGAAATGTTCGCTGAACTAGACTTGGGGCCAAACTGAAGCGGTGGGGCAGATAACAAACTAAAGTTGCCTAAATTTGAGAATTTGTAGCGATGTTCTATATCTTGTCGAGAGGGTGAGCTTGTCTGAATAACACCCCAACAGCTCATAGAAAACCAGCTGAGGCCAAATGGCTTCCTCCTGTGCTGTAATGTCCTATGATTCAAACACCTTTCTCTCTTAGCAATTACAGTTCAAAGTCCATCATTACTCAAATTGCTTTTCTATTTGCTGCAGCTATTGTTTCAATATTCTTACTGGGAGCCGAGTTTGCAGATGGGTGCATGTTTTCTTCATGTTGAGTTGTAAACTTTGAAATATTACCATGGCTTTTCCTAGTTAAAAGTCTGCAAACAAAAGTTGCTTTGTTTCTGTGCTTTCTTCTTAGTCGAAACAAAGATCTGAAACCTATTAACTTCTAAGAGAGCGTGTCAATCCATCTCACTTGTGGTAATGTTACAAACACAATAGTGCCTTCCTGTCACTGCAAGTATTTTCATTTCTCCCCTATTAAATGTCTCCAGCAGTTACAGTCAGCAACGTACTTGTACAAGATAAACATGAAAGTAAGAGCCAGAAAGCTGAGCCACCCTTTTGTTTGCACCCCGACCCTTCCTCTTGGAATATCCCTTCTCAAGCAATGGGAACTCACAAATGCCGCCTTTGCATCATTTTGACACTAGCTTTGCCCTGGCTGTTTCAGGAAATCAACTGCAAAGCCTTCAAGGAACAATTTAAACATTCCCCAACAGCTCAGAGTAACCTGCTGACTGTGAGGGACCAAGTTAGATGCCTGCTCTGTGCTGATGTGGCTGACCTTTAATGGGGTCTGGGCAAATGCGCTATAATTATCCTTCGTTCCTCCATCTAAAAGGTGAGAAATTGGGCCGGGCTTTTCTTTCCCCTGCCATAGGAGTAGGTGTAAAAGTACATTGGGTGACACTTGGACCTGAGTTTAATGTTTTTATGGTTGGATGCCTGCATGTTATTCCCTACCTGGGGCCCATGGACCCCTTGCTTAATGGTATTGGACCATGGCGTAAAAAAGGTTAGGAACCCCTTTTCTAGAAGGAGGTCAATGGAGCATTACCACCCAGTGGCTTACCAAATTCTGGAGCAAAAAGTTGTTTTCTTTTCACTTAATCAGTTCTTTCATTTGTTTTGCAAATATATGTGAGTTTTTTTTTAAAAAGATTTGAAGATGTGGCAGAAGTAATAAATATTGGCTGATGCTATCCAGAAAGTACGGCAATTGGGGTTTGAAGTGGTGAATAATTGATACATAGGCTTCCATTGGATTTTGTGATCCTCTCAATCACAGCCTTGAAAGTACTTTACTGCTGTATATTCTTTTTATGAAGAGTTGTCAGCTTGGCAACAAAAGAATCAGACAGGTAATATAATCCCATACGGTTCATCGATTTCACTCCAATGTTTTTGGAGCCTTTACCACATTACCTATAGCATAACTGCAACACAAGAAGTAATGTTTCTTTGAAAAATTCTGGTTTTATTTCACTCGTACATAGTGAAGTGCCAATAAGAATCAAAAATTCAATCATAGATGAGGCAGGTCATTTTCCTCAAGCCACCATTCTCCGCAGTATTTTCAAGAATTTTACTTGCCCCACCATTTACATGCTGATAGTATTCTATTTTTATGTAAATCACCAGTAGGTTGTTCGTTCAAGTATGAATACTCTTCTGTCTTAACTCACTGCCCTGATAGGCAGAGGCTTGTGGATATTTCCTTGATCACATCAATGAATCAAATTACGCCTAGTTTCAAAACAGTTTTACCCTCTACTTCTTTTTCCAGAGTAAATCCTATTGAGAAATTAATAGTAAAAAAAAAATTGCCTCTCAGTCAAGGTGAGTTTGTGACCTAGTCAATTTGATGGCTGATAACTCATATTTTTAAGCCATTTGGTGCTTTGGTTTAATTTGGTAATTAGTCATTTCATCTAATTCTGTTATAATTATTTGGTTATTTAATAAAATATGATTTTTTTTTTCAAGTTTCCTGTAATTAACCTAGTAAGAATCAGATGAGCAGTTTCCTTTTTAAAATTGCGGAGTCATTACTTGTCATTCCCCTTGTTTGCAGAAAGAGGATTCAAAAGCTGGTTGTTGGCTTTTATCGTCTGCCTGTCTCCTGCTACCTAATTAGCAGATGTGAAGGGATAGACTGAAAAGCAGAATCTTTTTACCAGTCTCATCCATCTAAAAAAAACACAAATTTGTGTGTAGGCTTGCAGTTTCTTTTAGCATAACTATGTGTGAAATGCTTTGGACATTCTTACTGAAACTGTATAAATGCTTAATTCTGTAATGAACACTTTTGACTCTTTTACTCCAGATTAAATGAGCATGGCATGTTCTGTCCTCTGTTGTATGATCTGAACTAAAACAAACATCAAAATAAACAAATTAATTTCTGTGGTTCTTTCTTTCACTTTTGTTTTGGATATACTTCCAGACAATATATTTCTAGTCAGATGTGGCTTTCTTATTGGAAACTGCATGATTATTTTTGGAATTGTAGCAAGGAAGTAATGAATGCAATATTGTTTCAAATAAAACAGGAGAATGTTGCAGCTGAAACAGTACCTGATACGTTACCTGCCAGTACACTTCAGCAGCCAGAACTGCACTTCCAGGACAATTCAGGTATGAGCATTTGAAATTGTTTCAGTGCTTTGGTACAATGAAGCTTATTTGGATGTTGCTTAATTTTATTGATGCCCCACCCACTATGAATCAATAACCTTAGCTTTCTTCCAAGGGGGTCACTGGAGGAAACAATGCATATAGTGAAAGAGTTTAGAAGAATCTGAAAGATACAAGATTCCAAGGGGAAATGACAGGATAGAATATTGAGGTGTTTCCTCTGATAGGAATGTCTTGAGTAAGGGAACATAGTCGCAAGATAAGGGGGCTGTTCAGTTAGAGCTGAGTTGCTGAGCAATTTCTTCTAGCAGAGGATGGTGAATCTTTGGAATTCTCTAACCTAGAAGCTGTGAAAGCATTTTGATGTTGGAGATATAGAGGTCTGTTGGGAACTCTTCATAGAATAGGAATTGAGGCCTGGGGCAGGTCTTGCCTGCTGGGGGGGATCAGAATCTGAATCAGGTTTAATATCACCGGCATGTCATGAAATTTGTGTTTTTTGTGGCAGCAGTACAATCCAATACATAATGGTAGAAAAAGAAGTCTATTACAGTAAGTACGTACAGTATATATGAAATAGTGCAATTAAATAGTGCAAATATAGAAATAAAAAAGTAGTGAGGTAGTGTTCACGAGTTCAATGTTTACTGAGAAACTGGACGGCAGAAGGGAAGGCGCTATTCCTGAATCACTGAGTATATGCCTTCAGACTTCTGTACCTCCTTTTTGATGGCAGCAATGAGAAGAGAGCATGTCCTGGGTGATGGGTGTCCTTTATGATGGATGCTACCTTTTTGAGGCATTTCTCCTTGAAGATATCCTGGATACTACAGAGACTATTATCCATGATAGAGCTAAGTTTACAACTCTCTGCAGCTTATTTCCCCCCTGTGCAGTAGCCTTCCCATACCAGACGGTGATGCAGCAGGTTAGAATGCTTTTCACGGTACATCTGTAGAAAGTTGTGAGTGTTTTTGGTGAAATAGCTAATCTCCTCAAGTTCCTCATGAAAATACAGGGTTGAATGACCAAGTGGCCTATTCCTATCTATTTTTGTTCTTGCATAAAAGAGTGGTGGTGTGAGATGATTGGAAGGCTAAGTCTAAGTTATTTTGTCCATGCAAAGCAATGACAAGTTCCAAAATTTCAACTTTAATGAACAGGAGAATGAACACAAAGGAGTTATGATCATGCATGGAAGTGGTTTTATGTGTGTTTGTACCATATTTTTTGGAATAACAAATGTTGCAATGGACATTAGTTTGAACATTTTGTAGTGCAAGCATTTTGGCACACGACTCTGTCTGAACCATGTTCCTAATCGGAAAAACTCCATTTTCAGATATTCACAAAATTCAAATTTTAATACTCAATGAGAGAGAGGTAGTTTCAAAAATTAGTTGTGTTTCTTCCCCCCCCCCCAAAAAAAGCACAGATGCAATTAAAAATTTCATCATCTCCACTTACCCACATTTTTTATTAAATACAATAGATTTGGGTATTTAGCATTGGAACAACTGGTTTTGTGGCTTTTGTTTTTCACAATGAGACTTTGGAATGAAATAGCCTGCCACAAATTTTGCAGATCGGAGAGAACTGAGCAAATGGTTATGATTTTCAGATGCTAAATTATAAGACCTATTTTGAGTTATACAGTTATTTCTCAACCTAGAACTGATAAACATATAATTTTGTGAACTAGTTCTGAGCAAACGTGTATAAAAAATAAAGTCTGTCTTAAGAGAGTCAACAAACTTAATGAAGAATCTCACAGCAATGTTTAGCTCAATATTTTGTGCTACCAGTTCTAATCAATATTATTGATCCACATCGACAGAATAAAAATCCATGAATAATCTGATTTAATTTCAGTTAATTCAGTTGAATCTAAGCAGTTTTATTTTTTTTTAAATGGAGAGAGAAGGTTGATTTTATGTCTGTAACTTTGAAAGTGGTAGTTCAAATTGGGATTCCTTTCACCTTTATAAATGCCATTAACTATAATATATAAGCATCCGTCAGTCTCATGAGACCATGGATTTGTGCCTTGGAAGGTTTCCAGGGCGCAGGCCTGGGCAAGGTTGTATGGAAGACCGGCAGTTGCCCAGGCTGCAAGTCTCTCCTCTCCACGCCACCAATGTTGTCCAAGGGAAGGACACTAGGGCCGATACAGCTTGGCATCAGTGTCGTCGCAGAGCAATGTGTGGTTAAGTGCCTTGCTCAAGGACAGAACACGCTGCCTCAGCTGAGGCTTGAACTAGCAACCTTCAGATCACTAGACCAATGCCTTAACCACTTGGCCACGCACCAACACACACATTATTAATGAGGACAAGCTATTCGATATACTTGCGCATTATATGGGTGGGGTGGGGGAACAGTACTTAGAGAAAGCCCACTAATGCTAACTCTACACATAGAACATCCAAGATCAGGACTGGACCTGTGAAGTCACAATTTGATCTGTCTTGTTGGAAATGTATTGGATTTGAACTTCGTTATAGATAACCCCAGACTTTATCCAAAACCAACCCCCATAATCACAAATATGCCCTGCATTCATGACTATGCTGAGGAGACACTTGCATTCCTCCCCATCTCCACAGCACCCAATCCTTGTCTTTTTTCCCTCCCTCATTCTTTTTCCAATTATAAGACATCAAAGTCATTTGATTAAGATCAACCATGAATGCTAGGGTTAGAGTCCTGGAATGTTGTTAAACTTGCTGAGTTTAGAATTGGGATGATCTCATACATTGGTATTTCCCTACATATTTCAGCCCATTTTCTCCTCTGTCCTTGCTAGGATACTTGTCCACAGATAGTGTGTGCTTTTGACAGCCTTCTCACAGGGAGCCTGGCTGAAGCATTTCATCTGCTGTCTGTTCAAAGTGGATCCTATAAGCATTAGGACTCTCACACAAGTGCTTGCATGTGAGCATCACAAGTGGTTTATTACCCTGATTTATTTCCTTATAGCAGTATTATAACCTTAACCACACAACTCGTGTGTTAACCCATCATCTGTCAGATTGGATGATTGTTGAGATGGGAAAGCAAGATTTTGCTTGATTTGTAAAATAAGGAAGGCCATGTTAATCTTGTGTTAAGTAAGACAGTAAAGTTGAAAATCTGTATGTGTTTTTTTTCTTATAAATTATCTTTCCAAAATATGGAAAATCATTTGACTTGTAGCTGATTAATTTATGACAGTGATTTGCATGGGTCTGTGAAATTTTAAACATTGTGATAATTGTTAAGACCTGTTAGTTCGATTTGTGTACCAACAGCGTTATGATTTGTTATGGACGAGAAAAGGTCTGACAACCATTTAAAAGAATTACACTTGGGCAACTTTGTTTTACACTAATTATTATTACTGTGTAAAATCATTTACCACAGTTTCATTCATCTTTCTATACAACACTAGGAGGCATCCTATCATAAGCAATTGGACTGATGTAAGGTTTGCGAGAAGCTAAATGAATCCCCATGAATCGTAATTTTTATCAATGGCAGATCTTATCGTGCTGCATGAAAGCCACAATACAAAGATAGGAATTGCCTGTGGTCTACTAAATTATGGTAGATCAAGTAGATTGGGACAAACTATTATAACATTTACATTTATTTTGCAGATTTAAGTCAAAACAAAAATGTAGATTCCAAACAAATACCAGAAGAATGCCAAACTACTGAAGATGTGTTCAGCTTATCTAAAGCAGGCAAGTACTGAGAGAAGGATGCGACAGTTAACGACTCATAAGAAAAAATATGAAAAGTAATCTTTACCTGTTCCCCACATCCTCAATCTTACCAACACGAAGACGCCATGGAATTTCCGCAAGTTAGTATACATGGTGATTTACCACTTCATGTCCCATTGGCTAGATGTTCCACTCTGTTACCTTCACATTTGGTGGAGGAAAGTTGAGTGAGGGTGTCTTCAGAAGTTCTGTGGAAGGCAGGAAGAGAAAACTTAGTTTTTGACAAAAATGACCCCAAGCAAGTTACAAATAATTCCATTTTTGAGACATCCCTGATCATATTTCTTTGTGCTGCATTTGTACTCCTATCAGGAATCTGGCATGATCCTTACTCCAGTGTAAAGGAACAATTGATATAATCTGTGCTCGTATGAGCAGCGGAAAACAACATAAGAGATAACCAGCAAAGATTTAAAAGCACTTGCTGAATTTAATATTCTTACTCGGATAAATTCATTTAATTACCTAACAGATCATTTAAATTTTGAGCAAAAATTTGTAAAACCTTCCAATGTAAGCATAACGCTTGATACTTCTATAGCACAACCAAAAAATAAAATATCTCGTGCCTTTAGGACAGTGACACCAACTTGTAGATAATTACATGTTCTACGCTCTGTCCACCAGAGAAAGCAGGATCCCCCAGTGGCCACAATTTTAATTCCACGTCCCATTCCCATTCTGATATGTCTATCCACGGCCGCCTCTACTGTAAAGAAGAAACCACACTCGCGTTGGAGGAACAACACCTTATATTCCGTCTGGGTAGCCTCCAACCTGATGGGATGAACATTGACTTCTCAAACTTCCGCTGATGCCCCACCTTCCCCTTGAACCCCATCCATTATTTATTTATATATACACATTCTTTTTCTCTCTCTCCTTTTTCTCCCTCTTTCCCTCTCACTATACCCCTTGCCCATCCTCTGGGCTTTCCCCCCCTCCCCCTTTTCTTTCTCCCTAGGCCTCCTGTCCCATGATCTTCTTATATAAGAAGATCCCACAGATTATATCCCTTTTGCTGATTTACTGTCCAGCTCTTGGCTCCATCCCTCCCCCTCCTGTCTTCTCCTATCATTTTGGATCTCCCCCTCCCCTTCCCATTTTCAAATCTCTTACCAGCTCTTCTTTTAGTTGGTCCTGACGAAGGGTCTCAGCCCGAAACGTCGACTGTACCTCTTCCTAGAGAGACTGCCTGGCCTGCTGCGTTCATCAGCAACTTTTATGTGTGTTGCATTCTATTTAACTGCCTGGCCTAGTTCCTCTCCTGGATAAGCCTTCAGATCAAATTGATGTGCTTGCAACACTGTGTGTCCAACAGAGTGATCAGCAGCGCTGGGGCTGCACAGGGGACTGAGGAGACTGAGGTCCTTTAACATCTGCCGGACAATGCTGAGGATGTTCTACGAGTCTGTGGTGGCCAGCGCGATCATGTTTGCTGTTGTGTGCTGGGGCAGCAGGCTGAGGGTAGCAGACACCAACAGAATCAACAAACTCATTCGTAAGGCCAGTGATGTTGTGGGGATGGAACTGGACTCTCTGACGGTGGTGTGTGAAAAGAGGATACTGTCCAAGTTGCATGCCATCTTGGACAATGTCTCCCATCCACTACATAATGTACTGGTTGGGCACAGGAGTACATTCAGCCAGAGGCTCATTCCACTGAGATGCAACACAGAGCGTCATGGGAAGTCATTCCTGCCTGTGGCCATCAAACTTTACAACTCCTCCCTTGGAGGGTCAGACACCCTGAGCCAATAGGCTGGTCCTGGACTTATCTCCTGGCATAATTTACATATTACTATTTAATTATTTATGGTGCAACTGTAACGAAAACCAATTTCCCCCAGGATCAATAAAGTATGACTATGACTACTGAAAACAAGAGGAGGTTAAAAGTAAGAAAGTGAAGAACATTTGGTCTCCTCCTACACCTGATTGCTTAAGTGTTCTCTACTACTCAATAAGAGCATGAAAGATCAGATTCTTGCCTATCATATCCATATTTTTTGGTTCCTTTGCTCTTCGTAAGTCAACCACCTCATCTACTTTCACATAGTTGTTCTCCTTATCTTGTGAACACAGATGTCCCCCAACCATTTCCCCCCACCCCGCCCCCAGTTCCAGGTTTTCCATCCTGAAGAGCTACGTTTTGAATCTTCCCTGTTAGAACAACTCAGAATCGATTATGTCTTGATAAAATCACAGCTCATTCTTCGAAACTCCACTGAATCCTGCTCAACCTCTCTTTAGTAGACAGCCCTGTTATCCCAGAAATAAATCGAATAAGTTTTCCTCCTCTGCATTTATACTGCTTAGGAGTAGAGATCTTAAAAGCATGCTACTCCAGTTCTGGTCTCAACCAAGCCACATACAATTATAGCTACACATCCTGGCTAGAATTTTCATCAAGTGGCACATTGTTTTACTGAATCAATGATGGAAGTGCATATGCTCTCCAGAACATTTCCTCCATCACCAACTTTTCATTGCAGTGGCAAAATGTCCTTTGTGGAAATGAGGTCCAGCCTTGTGCCTTGTAAAATAGCCCAGTTTCTGCCCTATTCTATTTACTCATTTGAAAATCCATATTTCCACATTCACTGGTTCCCTCGCATCTTTCCAGTTCTTCCCATCCTGGAATAGTTCCATTGGATTTGTTGAAGTTTCCAATTTATATTTTTTCAAATACCCTGTTATTACATCCAAAGTTCAAAGTACATTTATTATCAAAGTATGTATAATTGATACAATCTTGAGATTTGTTATCTTACAGGCAACTACAAAGCAAAGAAACCCATTTTTTAAAAGAATAAACAATAAAAGTGAGCAAATAGCATTCAGAATTGAAGTTCTCAAAATTGAGTCTGCACTTTGATAGTTGCAGGCCGCAGCCTCAGTTCGGTGCAGAGATAAGTAAACCTCACGGAGAGTGAGCTGAAGTTCAGTGCACAGTCGAGTAAAACTCACGGAGCAGTGACTGAATTGATCCATCCCTCGCCTCTAGCCTGGATACCCTGACCTTTTTCAATATAGCCCAGAGCTTAAATTGATCAAACCTCAGGTCTTTCCTTGCTCTCAGGCCCAGGTCTGGGCACCGACGTCTAGGTTCTGCATCGCCTCAGCTCTTCGGAATCAAATTGCCTCCAAGTCCACAGCAGCTCTCCGGCCCAGACCCCACTGCCTCAATTCAATCCGAGCACACCATGGCACAGCTGTTCTGCACCTTCCAGACTTCAGTTTCCACCGCAAAAATGGCAGGTTCAAAAGCTCATCCCCGACAGGGAAGCTTGCAGTGAGAGTTCAGCAGAAAAAGTGTGACTGATAAATTATTTAGTTGTTTTCTTTCTTTTATTTGCCACCAGCAAGTAGTCGCTAACCTTCACCAGCACCAACTTAAACTGGAATTTTGGTATACCAGAGTTTTGTCTTCAGCTGATATAAGGCCGACTGGATAATTGTTTCCTATATTGTCCATTTATCATTAATAATGTTTCAAACTTCAGGGATTGTTTCAAAATCTGGAAGATTGTCACTGATATGTTGACTATAGTAACAGCCGCTTTTTTTTTAAGAACAATGAGAATACAGGCTATTGTGGCTCCACTGCCTAGTTGGAAGATGGGATGTTATTCCTCAAACTTAAATTGAACTTCATTTGAAACCAGCATATTTGGCCAAACATTTGTCTTTGGCTGTCTCTATATAGCTGATGACTGACAGTTCCCAGTGGAGTGCCCAGCTTTCAAACAACTCAATGCAGCTCATCAGTTAGTTCACATTCCAAATATGGAGATAGTTCCAGGGACCTGGATATTAAGAAGCACAACTTGGGCATGGAAAATGCATAACAAAGATTAACTAAATGATATTGGGAACGTAATTTTATAACTGGGATAAACTCAAAAAGCTGAATTA
Source organism: Mobula hypostoma (assembly GCF_963921235.1). Classification (NCBI taxonomy): domain Eukaryota; kingdom Metazoa; phylum Chordata; class Chondrichthyes; order Myliobatiformes; family Myliobatidae; genus Mobula; species Mobula hypostoma. Next base: position 79,134,374 of record NC_086102.1, read on the forward strand.
TTACCTTTGGTGCTGCACTATTCTATGATTTGAAGAAAGGCACAGGAATGAGAATCAAAAAGCTTTAGTATGCAGCAGAATATTGTTTTAAATAATAGGAGGGCATTAAAAGATTAAGTCCTCCATTGCTAGCAGATTTGCAGTGGAGACTTGGCCTGTGGACTGCTTATTGCTGATTCTACAAATGCTTTCAGTTTCTATTATTTTCATCCACTGCCTTTGCTGATTCAATACATTGAATATACGGATAGTAACTATGCTGTTTCCAGGGAAATGATTAAGAGAAATACAGCCTAGATTTTTAAAATCATAAATGGTTTTGAGATGTTGAATTGGGAACATTTGTTCCTATTTGGTTACTTGAAAGTTAAAATAGGTATAAGCAAAAGGACATTGAAGAAATGTTTTCACACATGGTTATGAAAATATACAATCTGGAAATGCACGTTCTTTATACTTTGATCAACATATCCACCAGATGTAAGAAATAACTTGTATGGGTTCTGAGAAATTAGGCATCTGGTCCCAGACTTAGCCATATGACTTTCAAAAGCGCCATAATAGAAAATGACAATGTAGTTAGCCCAATCAAACTTCTGCATTTCTGTTCTCTTAAAATTCTAATTATGTTTTAAAAAATATAATTGCAAAATGGATAGCTGCTAAACTTCGAATCGGAGTCTAGTGTTAATTAATTTATTGAGATGATGCTTCAATGTTTTTAGTTACCAGCATTGAGAAGTATTATAAACCAGGAATATACCATGTAACTGTTTTTAAATTGAAATTCCAAATTGTAGGAACTAATCCCTAAAGTTGTTGGTAGAGTTTATCATACATCACATTTTTTTTTCAGATATCCAAAACATTTAGACAATAAATAGTCTGTATTCTAAGAAATCTACAAATTCTTCAACCCTTCCATACCTGATGAAATAAAAGCTAGTAATGAATGACTATGTTTGAAAAAAGAAGCACATTTACACCAAGTATTTGCTGGACTTGAATCATTTGCATGGATTGAGATAATTTCATGTAATTTAAATACACCGTGAGCAAAATTAATGCCAAGTGTAAGCTGCAAAATAAAATACTGGACAATAATAAAGTAGTGACAGGAGGAGGAAAAGTAAATTTCCCCTCTGGAATGCTTTGCAAGTGGGCTGCTGGATTTTTAGATTAGTCCAGCTTGTTTATTATAGAAATAACTTACTACACAAATTATAGGTTTAGTAATAATGATCACCTTTTATTTTCAGTGAAAACCTTAAAAATTGAGCCACACTGACAGCTTCAACATTCACTTTTCTATCCAGTCTCTGTCAACAGGCCCTGTGTTAAAGCTTTGCCTACAGAGAGAAAGCAGCTGACAACAGGGCAATCAGTAGTTAAAAGCATCACCATGCCCACAGGGAAATAGGTCTTCTTTACCGAGTTCGCACGTATTTATAAAAGTGCTTGATTCTGAACCTTGATCTTAATCTCTTAAAAGCATGTTTTCTTTTTTGTTCATTACTTCTGTCCAAGACTGCTGTGTTTTAATGCACAATCTTTTTTTTTTCCTGAAGGTTGCCGAGAACTGGAATCGAGCCAGAAAAGGAAAACAAGACCCAGGTAATTTATGTGTCCTAAATAGTATTTTATATATCCTTTGTTTATTAAAATAATAGCATTTTATATGCACTTCATAGTGTACTGCAGTACCTGGCTATTAAGATTATCTGTCTGATTTACTATTATCTTGAGTGCATTTACCAGCCTTGGCTGGGTTCCAGTGGAAGTTGAATAAATGTAATAGCTTAGTTAAGTGAGTTATGTAAATTGGTTGAAATGCTTGCTGTGTAATGTCGTACCTGGAATGAGATTTGTTTATCAGACAAATGCCATACACAATTCTGTCTGCCCTACTATTAATTCTGGGGTTTTTTTGCTTTTCATTCAATCCTGTTCTGAGACTGGCTTATAGTTTTGACACTTATGATTGACTGATTGCACTTTGCAAATCTTGGTAGCTGGTGCAGAAATCTGATTTGGGTTATGGTGAGAAATGGAGAGTATCTCTTTGGCTGCTTGGTGAATGTCCCACTTGTTATTCCGTTCTATTGAGTTCAAAGAAACAAAGGAAAATCACACACAATATAAAAAGTGGAAGATACAAAATCATTCTTTAGGTGCAGTGGTAAACAATGAATTCCTACCCCATATTGTCTTATCATAACTTTAACAAATAGATTCTCATTCAAGAAACTGACAAGTATTCTTGTTCATATTGCTCTGACTAGCTTCACTTCGTGAAGTGTATGGGAACGTACGAGTTGTTTCAAGACTGATCATATCTTTTGTGATCAGAGCCCTTGATAGAAAAGGAAGACTTGCAATTCTGTAGTAACTTTCACAACTTCAGGCCATTTCTTGTAGCAACTGATATACCTTTGTGAACAAGTCACTGACGTAATATGGGGAAAATGGAATTCCATTTATATAGCATGATCCCACAAATGGCAGGAATACAAAAAGTTCCATTTTAGCTGCTGAGTGACAACTGTTGCAAGATACATCTGTGTCCGTGCTCAACCCTGCAACCGAGGGCCCTTATTAAAATCCACCATCTCCCGTTGCAGATCATACTCAAGTACCTCTGCTGAAAATGCTATTAAGAAAGGAGAAGTGCCCCCAACGCCACCACCAAGACTTCCAAAGACTCATTCCAGAGCATCTTCTCTGGACCTTAATAAACTTTTTCAACAAGGTAATCAAGGTGAGTGAACTCAGTGTGCAAAATGTGGGTTTGCAATGAAAGTTACGATATTTCTTTCCTTCACACAGTCATCTTAAGTAAGTAGAAATTTCCCATGTGCTATTATGAGAGTTATTCTGCAGTTTATGTAAAGCAGCAATAGCTTTGCATGGCTATGCATTTAACATACCACACTGAATTTTTTGGAAAGCCAGTAATGAAATGTTGTTTTACCACATGAATTTTTCATGATAAAATCCTATCAATTCTACGTCCACAAAAGCGACCAAGACAAGATTTTATGATACATCAATCCTCTGTTACTCACCTTCCTCCTGTAGTTATTTTCAATACAGCTTAGATGTACTTTTAGCTCAGTCAAAAACTCAGTTGGTAAAATGGTCTGCTGTACATGGACATTCGAGTTCCTTTTGGCCTTAATGATCAGATCTTGGCTTGGAAACCTATACTGGGTTGTATGGTGTATCCAAAGGAATCAAACCAGTGCAAAAAAAAACCAAGGAATTTCAAGTGAGATATTTACCTGCAATGAATTGAATTTCCATAGTGGTCTGGTTTAGAAGCAGTCTGATTGTCAAAATTGAAGACCATCTTGACCGAGTTAACACTGACAGCAAATTTCCAGTAATTTGTAAACATTTAAACTTTTTTTTGAAAGCTTTGGGGCACCAATAGATTTTTTAAAAGCATCTGGATATACTTTCTCACTTTGTGCTCACAAATGTTGGACTCAACATTCTAATTAAGTATTTTAGTTTTGTGAAATCCTGTTTTGGCTGTATAGTCATGATTGAATGGCAAAGCAGACTTGCTGAGTCAAATGGCCTAATTCTGCTCCTATGTCTTATGGTCTTATGAATAGATTGTACAACATCACCACTCTTAAAACCATAATAGATTGTAATTTAATACAACGTATTCTTGTTATACTCAAAGACCCTAACCAATGTAACTTGTTTACAGCAGATAATACATTTGGAGAAGTGAAATGAGTGTAAATATAAACTCGGGTGAAATCATGAGCACACCTTGGTTGCAACCAAGTGGAAACTTTCAGCCTGGTCATCATTCGTGGAGTTAGAGGTATACAGCATGGAACCAGGTCCTTTGGCTTACTAACCTCCATGCTGACCATCAAGGACCCATTTAAACTAAACTTATATGAATCCCATTCTATTTAATTATCCCCCTTTTTTCCCATCAATTCCTCCCAGATTCAACCATACACCCATACATAATTGCTAATTCCCTTCATGTCCAAGACTCCATGGATCTCTGTTTTAAATAGATTGAGCATCTGTGCCCCCACAACCACCTTAAGTAGACAATTCCGACATTCACAAACCCATGGGTGAATAAATTTCTATACATCTCTGTCCTGAATGGTGGAACCCTTTTTTTTGAGACTGGACCTACCTTCCTCTCCCCACCCACCTCCCACCCCCAACATCTGCCCATGGAAGTCTTGTTGTTCTTCTTATCTCCAGAAAATATGGGTCGAGTCTGCTTAGTCTCTTCTCGTACAATAAAGTCACCATCCAAAGCTTCAATATTGTTCTGTAACTTAAGACAATCCTCCTCACTATACCATCAATTTTCACTTCACCTGCAAACTTATTAATTGTATTTCCTACATTCATATCCAAAATATTTGGCCAGCTATAAGGTTCCCAGCACTGATTCGCTGTGGTCGGCCACTGATTGCAGGATTCCAATCTGAGATCTTATCGTCTTCTGAGATCCTGCCAATAACAGTGGTGTCATCAGGGAATTTATAAATGGTGGTTGAGCTGTGCTTAGCTACACAGTCATGAATGTAGAGAGTAGAGCAGGGGGCTAAGCACACAGCCTTGAGGTGCACCTGTATTGATTGTTGGTGAGTGGATGTTATTTCCAATCCGTACTGACTGTGGTCTCCTGATAAGGAAGTCAAGGATCCAGTTTCAAAGGAAACTTCAGAGTCCCATGTTCTGAAGCTTGTTGATTACTACTGAGAGGATGATGGTGTTGAATGCTGAGTTGTCATTGATAAACAGCAGCCTGACATATGTCCAGCTGCTTCAAAGCAGAGTAAGGAGCCAGTGAGATTAGATCACTGTAGATGTTAGCCATTTTTTCATCACACCCTTTTAATATAAATGCAATCTACTGCAACCGACTTGTTTCTCATATTGTTGTAGTTTTTGTTTAGACTTAAGATCCTGCTTTCAAATTGAACAAAATCAATTTCATATTTTTATACAAAATTCTGTTATATAGTTATCATACTTCTCTAAAGGTTCCTCAGCTATCGGGTTACTATAAAATCTTATTCAGATTGAACAATACTAGATTTAAAATGGACTTCTCCTTTATTGGTTCATCAAAACCAACTCTTCCACAGATTGTGAATTTGCCCTCTGTACGGTTACTGCTAATGATATTAGTCTAGTCTGTATATCGACTGCAGTCTACCCTGTTCATTGAATTACTCTTGTCACGTGAATCCATAATTTCCAGAGTTCAGAATTTTCCCTACATTACTACTACTGTTTGCTGGCTTACAGACAATCACATCAAGGTTTCCTGCAACTCATTGTTGATTAACTTTATCCAAACTGATGCTACTTAATTTCCAAGCTACAATCCCTCCTCCCTGTTACCTTTACCTCAAGCTTATGATCAGGCTAATAGTGAACAATGTTTTGTGGAGAGCTTTACCCACATACCTAAATCAACAAACTGTGCAAATACAAAAAGAAAGAAATAATAAATAAGCATTAACTGGCAAGAACATGAGACGAAGAGTCTTTGAAAGTGAGTCTATTCATTGTGGGAATGTTTCAATGATGGGGCAAGTGTATTTGAGTGTAGTTATCCCCTTTGGTTCAAGAGACTGATAGTTAAGGGATGGTAACTGTTTCCAAACCTGGTGGTGTAAGTCCTGAGGCTCCTGTACTTTCTTCCTGATGGCAGCTGCAAGAAGAGTGCATTTCCTGGATATAACAATTATACCAGTGCTCAAGAAGTGTAGTGTGAGCTGCCTTAATGACTTTAATCCAGTAGCACTCATATCCAAGGTCATGAAATGATTCAAGAGGTTGGTCATGGCCAGAATCAACTCCTGCCTCAGCATGGACCTGGACCCACTGCAACTTGCCTATCACCACAATAGGTCTATAGCAGATGCAATCTCAATGACTCTTCACATAGCCTTAGATCACCTGGGCAATACAAATACCTATGTCAGGATGCTGATCCTTGACTATAGCTCAGCATTTTAACACCGTCATTCCCACAGTCCTGACTGATAAGCTGTGGCAACTGAGCCTCTGTACCTTCCTGACTTCCTAACCGGAAGACCACAATCTGTGCGGATTGGTAATAGTATCTCCTCCTCCCTGGCGATCAACGCTGGTGCACCGCAGGGATGTGTGCTTTGTCCACTGCTCTACTCTCTCTGTACCCATGACTGTCTGGCTAGGCATAGCTCAAATAGCATCTATAACTCTGCTGGTGATAAAACCATTGTTGACAGAATCTTAGATGGAGACAAGAGGGCATACAGGAGAGAGATATACCAGCTAGCTGAGTGGTGTTGGAGCAACAACCTTACATTCAACGTCAGTAAGACCAAAGAGGCGATTGTGGACTTCAGAAGTGGTAGGACGAGGGAACCTGAACCAATCCTCATTAAAGGATCAGAAGTGGAGAGAGTGAGCAAATTCAAATTCCTGGGTGTCAAGATCTCTGAGGATCTAACCTGGTCCCAACATATCGATGCAGCTGTAAGGAAGGCAAGACGGTGGCTATATTTCATAAGGAGTTTGAGGAGATTTAGTTTCTCACCTAAAACACTCAAAACTTTTGTAGATATACAATAGAGAGAATTCTGGCAGGCTGCATCACTGTCTGGTATTGGGCAGGGGGCGGGGGGGGGACTACTGCAAAGGATTGAAAGAAGCTACAGAAAGTTGTAAATTAAGTCAGTTCCATCTTGGGTACTAGCCTCTGCAGTATCCAAGACATCTTCAAGGAGCAGTGCCTCGGAAAAGTGGTGTCTGTTATTAAGGCAGACATGAGGAAATCTGCAGATGCTGGAAATTCAAGCAACACACACAAAAAATGCTGGTGAACGCAGCAGGTCAGGCAGCATCTATAGGAAGAGGTACAGTAGACGTTTCGGGTCGGGGCCCTTCGTCAGGACTGTCAGCATTTTTTCTGTTATTAGGGACCCACTTCATCCAGGGCATGCCCTTTTCTCATTGTTACCATCGGAAAGGAGGTACAGAAGCCTGAAGGCACACACTCAGTGATTCAGCAGCAGCTTCTTCCCCTCTGCCGTCCGATTCCTAAATGAACCCATGAACACTCCCTTGCTTTTATTATTTCTGTTTTTGCACTATTTTAAATTTAACTATTTAATAAATATGTATATTTACTGTAATTGGTTTACCTTTTTCTATATTTATCATGTGTTTCATTGTACTACTGCTGCAAAGTTAACAAATTTCACGACGTATGCCAGTGACCTGATTCTGATGATATTTACAATATTATTCAAATATTACTTGAATATTAAGTACCCAACACCACAATGCTGACAGGGGAGAGTTCCAGGGTTTTGACCCAGCAACAGTGAAGAGAAGGCAAACAGTAAATCCCACTCAGAGGTCATCTCCAAGAAGTTTACGTGAGGAATTGCAGTGATGACGAAGCTGAATATCAAGAGTACATGGTGAGACTTCCACATGCAGATGGTCCTTGTCAGTGAATGGAATGGTGCAGTGTTTTGACTGAAACCATCACAGTTCCTCCCCCACTTCAACCAATGCTGCTCAGCCAACCCAGTGAGTTTCTACAGCCAACTGTTTGCTGATCCAGGACTTGCAGCCTTTGTCTCCTTTATGACTTTGTTGCATTGTTAGTGGCTGGGCCTTTAGGTGGTATCAGCATTACTTTTATAGAGTATTAAATAACCCAGTGGTTTTTGCATGTTTTAAAATTACTTGTTTATGTATTGATTAGTGTCATTATTTGCATTTTATGATTTCTTTTAATTTTAGTGGTAACATCGGATTGGTTACAGCCACCCCCTGCTATCCCACCACGACCTCCGACTGCCAAGGTAAGACCCAGTCTATAGTGCAGCTTTGAGTATTGTGTAATTGCCCGGAATCTTTCCCACAATACCAGGACTTCCTGCATTTCTCCATGGAGGTCCCTGTTTCCAGCGCTACGATGGGTTGAAGCTGATGGCAGCATCATCCACTCGGTCATCTGGTCTGCCAGCTGCCTTGTGTACACTGATGGACGCCTCCTTCAGTACATCAGGACAAAACAAGACCTATTGACTTCTCAGCTCTCAACTTGGTAGACTTGGTTGTTGGGACTGCACCTCATCATACCTGCCAAGCCACATTAAAATGAATGGGAAATACTGGGGAAAAATAAGTGAATGGATTCTTTTATGAGTTTATGGTAGCCTCATTCAGTAAATCAAGAGGCATGGGATCCAGGAAACTTGGCTGTGTAGATTCGGAATTGGCTTGACCACAGAAGACAGAGGGTGATAGTAGATGGAGAGTATTCTGCCTGGAGGTTGGTGACCAGTGGTGTTCCACAGGGACCCCTTCTCTTTGTCATTTTTATAAATGACTTGGATGAGGAAGTAGAAGGGTGTTAGTAAGTTTGCCCGACCCTCACCTCCAGGCCGGAAACTCTGCCTTTTCAGTCTAGCATTTAAATTGTCCAAACACCGGGTCGTTTTCCCGCACTAGGTTCCGGGCCCCATGGCAGTGATGTGCTCAGAGCCTGGACTCTGCTGGCATGTTCCAGCCTGTCCACTTGACACTTAGATCAATCTAACCTTGCTCCCAGTTGAGGGAGATCAGCTCTGAAACTCCTCTGCTCCGACTCCTCTCTGGTTCACTTGCTCCATCTCCGACTCCGACTCCATCTCCTACTCTGACTCCGATTCCGTCTCCGATGCCAACTCCATCTCCGACTCTGACTCCATCTAGAGCATGCCTCGACCAACTCTCCTCGAACATACCACACTCCAGCTTTGCATCGCGCCTGCATGCCTTGACCCTCGAGTCAGCCTTGCCTTCACTCGCCTCTTCATTGATAATTCACCACATAAAAAGTGCCATATCCACCAGTAAGATGTGACCCTACTTCAGTAGTGTCATCTTAAACTGGAAGGTCATCTTTAGAAGTCAGAATACAGGGTTAATGGCAGGATTCTTAGCAGTGTGGACATACAGCGGGATATTGGGGGCTACATTTATCGATTTCCCCCAAACTCGCCACACAAATTGATAGGCAAGTTAAGAAGATGCATGGTGTTTTGGCCTTCATTAGTCAGGGGATTGAGTTCAAGAACCACAAGGTAACGTAGCTTGCTGAAACTCTGGTTAGACCACACTTGGAGAATTGTGTTCGGTTCCTGACACCTCATTATAGGAAGGATGTGGAAACTTTAGAGAAGGTGCAGAGAAGGTTTACAAGGTCACTACCTGGATTAGAAAGCATGTCTTACGAGGAGAAGCTGAGCAAGCTAGGGATTTTCTCTTTGGAGAATAAGAGGTGACTTGATAGAGGTGTAGAAGATGTTAAGAGACATACATAGAATGGACAGATATTGCCTTTTTCCCAGGGTTGAAATGGCTAATATGAGAGGGCATAATTTTAAGGTGATTGGAAGAAAGTATAGGGGGCATGTCAGAGATAGTTTTTTTTTACACAGTGCTTGGATAGCACTGCCAGGTGAGATGGTGGAGGTAGATACAGTACATTAAGGAATCTGAGAGATTCTTAGATTGGCAAAGGATGAAAGAAAAATGGAGGGCTATTTAGGAGGGAAGAGTTTGATCGATCTTGAGGCAGGCTAAAAGGTCAGCACAATATTGTGGGCCGAAGGGCCTGAACTATTCTGTATGATTACATGATCTATTACAAGATGTTTCAAAAATCACATCCCGAACTGTGATAGAAACATTTGATTTTCTTTAAATCCCCTCCCCCTACTTTTTTTTAGCAGCTGCAAAAAGTGTTTTAGCAGCTGCAAAAAGTGTTTTAGCAGCTCAGGAGCTTTGAAATGATATAAGATTGTTTGGAGCAGGTGTGTATTCTTTTTTAGAGCTTTCTCTCATTTGTCATTTTTCTGTGGTATTCGTTTCATTGGGTGAGCAGGTGCAAGGCTGGTTGTGAGATATTTACCAATTCCATATTAAATGTCAGTGGCAAACTGCATCTCTCAACTATTTTTCACTTCGCTATCGTGTCCCACCACTTCCTGCTAGCACACCTGATTTGTTAGGGTTTGTTAGTCTTCTGTTTGACTCTTCAATTGACAGCTTGTTTTAGATTATCTCTGCACCTGTGAACCCTCCTCCTTCCTCTGTATCACACTTAGAATGCACAGCACAGTTCAAGCTCTGAAAAGCTCATGAGGAGATTCCAGTGGTGTCATTCATAGAAAGCCTTTTGAAACAAAACAAGAAAGTTAAAGTTAAAATGGGCAGTGCCAATGTCTCTCAGTAGCTAGCAAAAACAAACTCTAACCAGACAGCAACTGCAGAAAGAGACGCATGTTTTAGGCCAAACACACTTTATCAGATGGGCAATAGGAAGCCTGTTGACCTGAAAGTTTGGATATCTTTCTATTTCCACACATATTATCTGGCCTGTTGAATGTTTCCTGAGTTTTCTGTTTAATTTTAGTTTTAGTTTTCCAGCATCTCCCTTTCTTTGATTTTCAGTTACTGTTCCAACAAAGTAGCAACACTTTGTAATTAGGCTTGATCGCGCTAAGGAATGCAGGTTGGAATCAGGCAAATTTCCTACACTAGTTGGTGTCCAGCCACCCCTGTTGGATTTGTGTCTCTGTAGTCATTAAGTATAGGTGTGCAGCACAGTCAGATGGCCAGGCAAAATGGTTTGTTCCTTCGCATCATGATAAATGACCAGATAGTTCAGTAAATTTATTATCTAAGTATGTATCAGCATACAGAAGTGAGATTGAAATTTTGGCTGAGGACTGCCAGAAGAACAACCTCTCATTCATTGTCAGCAACACCAAGGATCTGATGGTTGATTTCAGCAGAGGGAAACCAGAGGTCCATGAGCCAGTCCTCATCAGAGGATCAGAGGTGGAGAGGGTCAGTAACTTAAAATTCCTGGGTGTCGGTATCTCAGAGGACCTGGCCTGGACCTATCATATAAATGTAATTGCAAAGAAAGCACGACAGAAAAACCTTGAGAAATTTCTATAAATGTTTGGTGGAGAGTGTATTTTCTGGCTGCATTACGGCCTGGTATGGGAACACCAATGCTTTTGAATGGAAAATCCTACAAAGGTGGTGGATTCAGCCCAGTACATCATGGGTAAAGCTCTCCCAACCATTCAGCACATCTACATGAAATGCTATCACAGCATCTATCATCAAAGATCCTCGTCACTTTTCTTGTTGCTGCCATCAGACAGAAGGTGCAAGAGCCTTAGGACTCACATCACTGGGTTCAATAACAGTTACTACCCCTCAACCATCAGGCTCTTGAACAAAGGAGGATAACTGCACTCATCTATTGAGATGTTCCCACAACCGATAGTCGCGCTTTAAGGACTTTTTATCTTGCTATTTCATGCTCTTGTTATTTATTGCTATTTATTTATATTTGCAGTCACACAGCTGTTGTCTTCTATGCTCTCTACTTGATCTTTCATTGATCCTGTTATAGTTACTATTCTATAGATTTGCTGAGTATGCCCGCAGGAAGAAGAATCTCAGGGTTGTATGTGTTGGCATAAATGTACCCCAATATTAAAATTTACTTTGAACTTTGAATATGTGACCAGATTCGTTTCCTTGTGGGCATACTCTAAATCCAAGAAACATAATAGAAACAATAAAAGACCACATCCAACTGGATGGAAAACAGCAGATGTGCAAACAACAACAAATTGTGTGACACCACTCATCTAACTGATATATCTCACTCCTGTACACCCTTTCGTCACCATCTGAAATTCTGTCAACAATGTATCATCAGCAAATTTATCGATGACATTTGAGCTATGTCTAGTCACACAGGCATGGGTGCAGAGAGAGTAGAGCAGTAGGCTAAGCACACATCCCTGTGGTGTGCCAGTGTCGTTTGCCAGTGAAGTGGAGATATTATTTCCAATCCCTGCAGGTTATGGACTTGCGGTTAGGAAGTCGAAGATCCAGTTGCAGAGGGAGATACAGAGGCCCAGGTTCTGTAGCTTTTCGATCAGGACTGTAGGAGTGATGGTGTTAAGTGCTGAGCTGTAGTCAGTAAGCAGTATCCTGACATGGGTTATTTGCATTGTCCAGGTGATCCAAGGGTGCGTGGAGAGCCACTGTGATCGTGTCTGCTGTAGACCAGTTGTGGTAATAGGCAAATTGCAATGGGTCCAGGTCCTTCCTGAGACAGGTGCTGATTCTGGCCACGACCAACCTCTCAAAGCGTTTCATCACTGTAGATGTGAGTGCTACTACTGGGATGATAGTCATTGCGGCAGCTCACGCTGCTCTTCTTGGGCACTGGTATAATCGTTGCCCCATTTGAAGCAGCTGGGAACTTGCAGCTGTGGCAGTGAGAGATTGAAAATGTCTTTGAACACCACTACCAGCTGGTTGGCACAGGCTTTCAGAGCCTTACCAGGTGCTCCGTTGGGCCCTGCCCTGCCACCTTGCCAGGGTTCACCCTCTTGAAAGACACCCTATCGTTGGCCTCAGCGACAAAGATCACATCATCGGATGCTGCAAGGATCCCCATAGCTGTAATTTTATTCTCCCTTTCAGGGCGGGCATAAAGGCATTGAGCTCGTCGAGTAGTGAAGCATCACTGCCATTCATAATGTTGGATTTTGTTTTGTAAGGAGTAATGGCCTGCAAACCCTGCCAGAGTTGACGTGCATCCACTGTCACCTCTAATCTCTCCTAGAATTGTTTCTTGGCTCTTGAAATAGCCCAACGCAAGTCATACCTGGTTTTCTTACACAGACCTGGATCGCCATACTTAAAAGCCATAGATCTAGCCCTCAGCAGACTACAAACTTTCTGGTTCATCCGCGGCTTTTGGTTTGGGAATGTACAGTAAGTTTTCATCGGCACACACTTATCCACACAGGTTTTAATGAAGTCGGTGACAGCTGTGTCATACTCATCTGGGCTTGAAGATGAGTCCCTGAATGAAGCAAGTGCTGTCGCAGGAACACAGCGTCCATCATCAAGGACCCCAACCTCCCAGGTCATGCTCTCTCCTCACTGCTGCCATCAGGAAGGTGGTACAGGAGCCTCCGGACCCACATAACCAGATTCAGGAACAGTTATTATCCCTCAACCATGAGGCTTTTGAACCAAAGGGGATAACTTCACTCTGAATCAGGTTTAATATCACGAGCATATATCGTGAAATTTGTTAACTTTGCGATGGCAGTACAATGCAATACATAATAAATGTAGAAAAATAAATGAATAAATTGCGGTAAGTCCATCAGGAAGGAGGAACAGAAACCTAAAGGCGCACTCTCAGCAATCAGGAACAGCTTCTTCCCCTCTGCCATCCAATTCCTAAATGGATATTAAATCCACGAACACTATCTCACCACCCTTTATAAATTTCTGTTTTTGCACTCCTTAATTTAACTATTTAGTATACACACATATATTCACTCTGATTCAGTTTTTCCCCGTATTTATCATGTATTGCACTGTACTGTTGCCGTAGAGTTACCAAATTTCACAACATATGCCAGTGATATTAATTCTGATTCGGAGTGAAGTTATCCCCTTTAGTTCAAGAGCCTGATGATTGAGCGATAATAACTGTTCCTGAATCTGGTTATGTGGGTCCTGAGGCTCCCGTACCACCTTCCTGATGGCAGCAGTGAGGAGAGACCGCGACCTGGGAAGATGGGGTCCTTGATGATGGATGCTGTGTTCCTGTGACAGCATTTGCAGTAGATGTACTCAATACAGGGAGGGTTTTATTACCCATAATGGACTGGGCTGTAACCATTACTTTTTGCAGGAGTTTCCATTCAAGGGCATTGATGTTTCCATACCAGGCTGTGATGCAGCCAATCAATATACTCTCCACCACACATCTATAGAAGTTTGTCAAAGTTTTAGATACCATGTTGAATCCTCACAAAGTTCTAAGGAAGTAGAGACACTGCCATGCTTTCTTCTTAACTGCACTTGCATACTGGACCCAAACAGATCCTCTGAAATGATAACACCAAGGAATTTAAAGTTGTTGACCATCTCCACCTCTGGCTCATGGACCTCCGGTTTCCTCCTCCTGAAGTCAATAATGAGCTCATATGAGGAATTCTGCAGATGCTGGAATTTCAAGCAACACGTATAAAAGTTGATGGTGAACACAGCAGGACAGGCAGCATCTCTAGGAAGAGGTACAGTTGACGTTTCGGGCCGAGACCCTTCGTCGGGACTAACTGAAAGAAGAGATAATAAGAGATTTGAAAGGGGGAGGGGGAGACGATGCAGCCTTCTATATATTGGCGTGACCTGACGCAGGCTGGGAGACTATTTTGCTGAACACCTACGCTCTGTCCACCAGAGAAAGCAGGATCTCCCAGTGGCCACACACTTTAATTCCACATTCCATTCCCATTCTGATATGTCTATCCACGGCCTCCTCACTGTAAAGATGAAGCCACACAGGTTGGAGGAACAACACCTTATATTCTGTCTGGGTTGCCTCCAACCTGATGGCATGAACATTGACTTCTCTAACTTCCATTAATGCCCCACCTCCCCTTCGTACCCCATCCCTTACTTATTTATTATTTTTTTTTAAATTTCTCTCTCTACTTTTTCTCCCTCTGTCCTTCTTGCTATATTCCTTGCCCATCCTCTGGGCTTCCCCCCTCCCCCTCCCTTTCTCCCTAGGCCTCCTGTCCCATGATCCTCTCATATCCCTTTTACCAATCAACTTTCCAGCTCTTAGCTCCATCCCTCCCCCTCCTGTCTTCTCCTATCATTTTGGATCTCCCCCTCCCCCTCCCACTTTCAAATCTCTTACTATCTCTTCTTTCAGTTAGTCCTGACGAAGAGTCTCAGCCCGAAATGTCGACTGTACCTCTTCCTATAGATGCTGCCTGGCCTGCTGCGTTCACCAGCAATTTTTATGTGTGTTGCTCAATAATCAGCTCCTTGTTTTTGCTGGCATTGAGTGAGAAGTTGTTGTGGCACCACTTAGTAAATTTTAAGTCTCTCTCTTGTATGCTGATTCATCATCAGCTTTGATTTAGCCAACTGCAGTAGTGTCATCAGCAAACTTAAATATGGCACAGGAGCTGTGCTTAGCCTCACAGTCAAGCATATGAAGCAAGTAAAACGGGGTGAAGCACGCAGTCTTGAGATGCACCCATGCTGATGGAGATTGTGGAAGAAATGTTGCCAATTCAAACAGACTGGGGTCTGCAGGTGAGGAAATTGAAGATCCAATTACACATGGAGCTATTGAGGCCAATTCTTGAAGCTAACTGATTAGTTTTGAAGGGATACAACAGGAATTCTGCAGATGCTGGAAATTCAAGCAACACACATCAAAGTTGCTGGTGAACACGCTGGAAATTCAAGCAACACACCTGACGTCCTGACGAAGGGTCTCGGCCTGAAACGTCGACTGCGCCTCTTCCTATAGATGCTGCTTGGCCTGCTGTGTTCACCAGCAACTTTGATGTGAGTTTTGAAGGGATGATAGTATTGATTGCCAAGCTGTAGTCAATAAAGAGCATTTTGGTATATGTATCTTTGCCTCCAGATGTTCCAGTGTTGAGTGAAGAGCCAATGAAATGGCATCTGCTGATGACCTGTTGTGCTGGTAGGAGCAGATCCAAATCACAAGTTGGAGTAGTTGATTGAAGGCAATATTTCTGCCCATAGCAAAAGTGTTAGCATTTCCAAGGGAGGGAAGGGTGAAAAAAATTTTGACTTTGTAAATGAGGTAGATTGTTAATTGCAATTTGAAAATTTGCCTTTTCCCTCTTTTGTAGATTGCTCCTTTTCCTGCTAAGGCAGACATCAATAACCTGTCTACCAAACCACAAGAGAAGATCCAGCAGCCGAATTTTGCAGATTTCAGCAAGTTCAGTGAGCAGGTAAACCAATTAAATCTGCTAAATTACAATTACTTCTGGAGGTGTATAATCCATCTCAGGACAATGAAAAGGGAGGGGGAGAGTTAATGACAGAAGAGTGGGATATTAATGTAATGTTAGCCTGATGCTGCCAAGTAAAAACTGAAATAATATTCTTCTGCTCAATGACTTCAGAAGTTTAAGATAGGTGCAGAAGATTTGAGTAGTTCAATACTTTTTGGTGGCGCTCAGGGCGATTAGAGTAAAATATTAAATTAAGGTTCCATCTGCTGTCATTGGTGGACATTAGAGAATTCTTTGCATCATTTATAGCAAAACAGGCTTTCCTTTTGTTGCTCTACCCAACAGCTATTCTGCAACCAATGTTATCAGATCAGTTTATCTGATACCACAGTGACATCACTATAAATGCCATGATGTATTTTAGCTGAGGATAGGAAAAACAGCACAAAAAGACAGAAAAATTATACATTTCTTCCTTTCCAGCTGGACGGGAAGAAGTTCAGATTTTCTTGTAGCTCTTTGGAGGGAATTCAGTCGCATAGTAAATCAGTCTCAAATTTCAATGACTTCAGACTAAATAATTTGCTCATGTTACGGAAAATCCTTTAGAGTTAATAATGCAGTAATGATTGAATGGGGTTTTCGGAAGTACCAGCATTTTCTCAATGCCACAAGATCAATTGAAGTTAATTCAGTCAAACTGAATTAGTAAATACACTTCACAGCATATTTGCAAGAGATGCCAATGAAACAGGAAATGTTACAAATACTAGCTATTCAGAGACACAAGAAAAATAAAGTCTTTTAATCAAAGCACTGGAGACAGCAAAATATAAAGTGAAAGAATAGGCCGGGATAGGGTTGAGGCAGAAGTTGTTGCTGCTGCTCAGGGGAAAGGCCAAGAGCATGAATGTACTGACATGTTGCATTAAATATGGATCCCAGAACCCAACAAGAACGGTTTTGAGGGAAAAAAAATGAATATCATTAAATTATCTGCATGAGTCTGAAATATGTAGGATGACATTTCAGTTGGAGTTCTGATGAAATTAGGAGCTGGAGATATTTGTGAATGAATTTGACGTATCTATGCCTATTTGAGCAAGTTATGGTAAATATCCAATCAAAGCAGTGCTGTGTACTTCCAGCAACAACTTCCTTTATTGTACCTTTCCAACGTCTATCATTTTGTTTCAAAGAATCGGTAAGTACCTTGGTAACATTTTTCCATCCTCTTCTGCCTTCCCCATTGCACTTCCACATGACAGTCTTCACTGAGGGTCTTCTACCGATGTCACTCTTAAACCAGTCATACGGAGGTGCATGTGTTATTTTAGGATTGCTGCCCTAATCTACATCATGTAGGTAGGTTGAATGACTACTTGGCCCATCCATGCATGAACCAGCCTGTATCCCAGGACCCCAAAATTGCAGTGCATTATTTGGCAGAGTAATTAATTTTTTTGCACTCTTAAGTAAATTATCATATAGCGTGTGCTGATTTCCAGCTTTCTTCTACTTGTTCTGCCTCCAACAATGTCTCATTTTTAAATTTCTCACCTTGTTTTCAGATCCCTCCATGGCTTCGTCCTGACCTATCCCTCTGACAGCTCAATATTCCTCATCAATTTCTACACCAATTTCTGCAACTTGACTGTCCATCTATTGTTTTAATAGCTCCACTATTGACATCAGTTTCATATGCCTTGTTTCAGTCTTTGTATTCCTTCCCTGAACATCTCTCTCTCTTCCCTTAAGGCTCTCTTTAAACCTACCCCTTTGACCTAGCTTTTTGTCATTGTTTTAAAATATTTTAGAACATGGAATGTAGAACCTTCAGCAAAGTACAGGCCCTTCAGCCTGCGATATTGTGCTGACCTTGTGACATATGTTTGATAACCACACCAGTGAAGGTGTCAGAACTGAACTGAACTAATGTGACCCTGAATACTTGCTCTGAACAGAATCAGAATCAGGTTTAATATCACCGGCATATGTCATGAGATTTGGTAACTTCCAATGGTTTCAACGTCCATTCAGAAATCGGATGGCACAGGAGAAGAAGCCGTTCCTGAATCGTTGAGTGTGTGCCTTCATACACTATGCAGTCTATTCACTGTGCACTATACACTATATACGCTACACCAGTGGTCCCCAACCTCAGGGCCGCGAAGCATGCAGGGGTGCAGCGGTAGCCGGAACGCACCCAGCACATCTTTAAGAAAAAAGCCGAAATAAACAAACTAATTAATTAGGTGCCGCCCAGCACGTAAATGTCAGCCCAGATCAGAGGCGATTAAAGATCAGCCATATTCTTGGTGAATAGAGCAGCAGGCATGAGGGATAGAATGCTCTGTGGCCTCTGTACCTTCGGTTGCTCCATAGGTGCTCTGAGCCACTTCTGAATACTGCTCACTACCTTTTACATTCATTTCTTTGGGAGCTGAGAGCTATAGACAAGGCTGGCAGTTCCTAGCCATGGTTAGCTGCAGAATGGCATTATCTTTCCAATTATTAAAGTGTGCAACTTGTAGGAGAATGTGCAGATGGTGCTGGTGTCAGAGTTTGAGAAAGCCAAACAAACAATTTGTCAAATTTCTCATAATAGGCAGCACCAGATTTAATGCAACATTAAAATGGAAGCAGGACAGCAGCAGAAGAATGACAACTTCCAGCTCTCTCTATTCATTATTCAATTTGAATAATAAATGGTTCTTCCTGCACAAATCCAAGCAGGATGCTCTGGCTGGCTCTTCAACTACAAGGGCATCATAAGCCCTGATTCTTGCTCTCATGTTGCATTGGGTGATTTTTTTTTAAGAAAACTGGATCACCTGAGTAGCTTTACATTTCCCTTCCAGTAACGATAATTGCTGCCTTAACTCAAATCAAACAGAGGCTGAGTGTTTCTGCTCTGCTTTAACAGTTCATTGTTTTCCACTTGATAATTCTCCTTTGTTTTAAGGGGATGAAATCTGAGGCTTAGATCTGGAACCAGTCCACTTAATTTGGCATTATAATGGACAATACCAATCCCTGCTAATGCTGAGAGGCTCTCAACATTCAGTAAACATTATGAAGCAAGGCAGCATTTCTTCGATAGAGTCTTAGCAATGTACATCCGAGCACCCAACTCTGGCCCACCGTGTTTGTGCTGATCTTTTTGACCATCTACACTAATCCCATTTTCCCACATTAGGACCATGTCAATCTATGTTGTACCTGCATAAATAATTGCGTCTGATTTCACCACCTCCTGCGACAACCCCACTCTGTATAAAATAAATTACCATAAATTTCAAAGTAAATTTATTATCAAAGTACAGAGAGATCTTGGGGACCAAGTTTGTAACTCTATGGAAGTGGCTACACAGGTCGATAAGGTGATTAAGAAGGCTTATGAAATGCTTTCTTTCATTAGTCAAGGCATAGAGTTCAAAAGTCAGGAGGTTGTGTTGCAACTCTAGTTAGGCCGTATCTGGAGTGTTGTGTGCAGTTCTGATTGTTCCACTATAGGAAGGATGTTGAAGCTTTAGGGAGAGTGCAGAACAGGTATACCAGGATTCTGCCTGGTTTAGAGGGCATGTGCTGTCATGGACATTGGGGCAAACTTGGGTTGGTGTGTTTGGAGTGTTAAAAGCTGGGGAGAGATCTGATAGGGGTTTATAACATTATGACAGGCATAGATAGAGTAGACTGGGAGTTTCTTCTTCCCAGGGTTGAAATGTCTAATACCTGAGGGCTTGCATTGAAGGTGAGGGGGTAGGGATTCAAGGATTCAAGGCAGATGTGAGGGGTAAGTTTTTACTCAGAAAGTAGTGGATGCCTGGAATGTGCTGCCTGTTATGGTGGTAGAGGCAAATACATTAGAGGCTTTTAAGAGATAGGCACATGAATATGAGGAAGATGGAGGGATATGGACATTCTGTAGGCAGGAGGGATTAGTTTTCTGGGGGGGTTTGATTTACTTTTTAAACTGAATGCTACAAACTCGCTATATAAAACCAATTTCACATTTACTACTGATTTACTTTGATCAGCAGAAGCATATTCTTCATATTTGCACATCCCAGGTTAACATCATGGGCGCACATTCCTTCAGCAGCATATACACACTCCTAACTGTTTGTTTTAGGATGTAGGAACAATGTTAAAGTAGAAAGGTGACACACAAATCTCAATCTTCTGCAATTAATAGTAAACATGGTTGGGTTGGGTTATTCTCCGGTCTTGGCAATTTACTTGCACATGTTCCATCACCATACAAGGAGACATCATCAGTGCACTGTTAATTGTGGTGTGTCCACCGAATGCTTGCTGTTTGTATACTTACCAACCAGCTGATTGGTCATCATTACGGAAACCCAATTGTGATGTGGGGAGGAAATCTCGCTGCTGATTGGCTGCGTGGTGAACTTCGTACATTTTGGTCTGGAATTTCGCCCGCATCGGATCATAAATGGTGAACAGATTCTAAATGCAAAAATTAACTTTACATTGTTTTAGATTTGGAAAAAGATTGTAACTATCTGCCTTAATTAGTCCTCCAATAATCTTGCAAACGTCTATCAGATCATCCTTCAGTATCTTTTGTTCCAGTAAAAATAAACCCAACATATTCAATCTCCCTCCATTGCTAAACTCCACTTATCTAGGCAATAATATGAATGTTTCGTTAGTTAATGTGGTGGTGACAAATGGGAACATTAGCTTTGATTTTGCTCACAACCTGATCTTTGAACGAAGATGAAGGGACTCAAAACAGACATAAAGAGACTTCAAGTGAAAACTCAATGTGTGAAGTAGTGTCACTTTTGCTTTAAGATTTGTTTTATTAAGGAAGATCTGGTCTAAAAAATACTTAATCCCTCTTTCACCAGGGCAAACAATGTACTATAGAGTTTTTTTTTTGCATTTAGAACTTGTTTAGTTTTAATTGCAGAAGAATGAGATTTATATGTCACCTTCCTACTTTAACCCTCCAGGAGGACCACAATGTGTGCCTCAATGACCCGGAGAGCCATGGTGGCTGGAGTCAGGGATTATGCTTTGGCTCTTGGTAGGGTCACCCATGCCAACCAGGTCAAAGGATAGAGGCCAGATGAAGAGTGGTCCATCAGTCCTCCAAGTTTGGGGAGGTTCAGCTTGGGGCTACAACCCTAACTGGTTAAACAAACCTGTTATGGAAACAGTAATGAAGAATCCTTCTGCAACTGAGTGTGACAGTATCCCTGAGTCTCCACCCAGAATTGCATGGCTGACAGTAGTGAAAACCGAGAGGAAGCTACTAGCACTGTGAAGGAAGCCCTGAACACCTCCAGAGATGGAGGAACCTCTTTGCTGCCCTAAATTCCAGTGGTGTAATGGGCAGTAGGTTTGCTCCTACTTCAACATTGATCCTAAAAAGCAAAGGTCATGAGTGATTTATGTGTGATGATACTGAAGGAATGAGAGTTTGTGCTGTTAAACTGGGAAGTGACAACATGAAGAATGTGATTCTGCGGATTAAATTAAAGCAGTAAATTAAATGTGAAAAGGAACATATCAAGTTTGTATCATCGGTTTCTGGTGTTTTTTTAAGTTGCCATGAATATGAATATTGTCCAAAAAACTATTTCTGTACCAATTTAATTTAATCAGTCTGAACTACAAGAATGGATACATGAAGGTGCTGTAGCTGTGTTACCTGGACAGAAATCCAGAGGCCTGTATTTTAAACCAAAGATTAAAGTTCATATCTGACCATACAACTGTGGAATTTTCTTCATTGATAATCTAGAATTTGGATAAATAGCAACAATTAGTTATTATAATGATTTGCCATATAAACCTCCAGATGGCTGTAAAAATACATCTGGTTCAGTAATATCCTTCAGGGGATGAGGTCTGCTGCCCTTCCCCACTGTGGCCCATAGAAGTGCAGACACTTCCTGTATGGTTGACTCTTGAAATGCCGAGGAAGCTATGAGTTGCCTCCATCACATAGAGATTAGAATGCATGCTGCCCTTGCCTGTAATACATAGATCCCAACAAGTTAACACTTGGAATGAAGAAAAATAATTAATAAAAATAACCACATCATGTCACCTGCAGAAACAACATCAGAAAGAAAAGGATCTGGTCCAGCCTTAAATGTAATGACATTAAGGACAGTTAAATAAGGCCATCAGTGTTATAAACCATGTTCCATCAATATCCTAAGTTTTCATTCAGAGACAGGGATGTGTGGAAATACCTGATTTGGAGTGATATATTGATCAATTAGATCCAAATCAACAATGTGAATAAACCAGCTCTTTAGTCAATTGAGCAGCCACATCAGCTGACCTGAGAGAAGATAGGTGTCTTGCTTTGAAGAATAGAAATGAGTTTGATGATAGTTCAGGGTACTTAACAGGGCAGAATTAATGATAGTGTATTTGTAGAAGTGATTTGCCATGTCAAGTTTTACCACCAGGTGGTGTACTTAGAATCAAGAAAATTCAAAGACAAATGTGATTTTAAGTAGAATTCATAGAATTAAACGTGCATAGAACAAGGTAATTCAACCCATTGAGTCCATGCCTACTACTAATAAAGCTATCTGATTCCCCAAACATTTTCACGTATCACTGCAATTTATTGTCTCTCAAGTGCCTATCTTATATCATCACCAAGATTTGAAGAGTAATCTGAGGTTGCAAAATTGTCTTACTTTTTCCAAGATGGTGCTCTGTCTAAAGATAATTCAGTCCCTTTCCTGTACATCCATGAAACCGACTGAGCAAACGGTGTAAGGGAATCTTTGCATTTGGATTGTGTTGGTTTAGATTACTGTTTATTTGCTCTGTATGTTAATAGTCTGGAGGAGGGAACAGGATGTAAGGTATCCAGGTTTGTTGATGACATGAAAGCAGGTGGGAGGAGATGATGTCAGGAGCATATTTGGACTCTGCAATAGATTGAGAGAGTGGGTGAAAACTTGGCAAATGGAGTTTAATGTAGGAGAGTGCGAGATCATGCACTATGGTAGAAAGACTCAAAAGATATTGTTGGATTAGAAAAGCACAGAAACCAGGGATAGATCTACTTATAATACAACTACTATATAGATATCCACAGCATAAAAATTTTTAAATTGTCCCATTCAGACTTAAAGAATCGCCGTGGAGGATTTCTTACGCTTGTTGGATAACATCCTTCCTGACCCGGGGGCGGGGGCGGGGGGGGGGGTCACTCTGCTTAGCAGGTGAGACTTGTGGTTGTGAAACACTCTCAGGTTCTGGGGCCTCCCCCGTGGTGGTTGTAGGAGTTGGTCCTCGGACTGCAGGAAGTGGTTGACGGGTCTGGACACCGATCTTCTTGACGTGTTGACATCCCGAACAGTACAAGGCAAGCTGCTCGATCTGCTGATATATCCCAGGCCACCAGACAAACCTTTGAGCCAATGCTTCCATTTTGACCATGCCTAGATGACCAGCTTGTAGTTCCTCCAACACTTTAGCTCTCAGCTTGGATGGTACGACTCTCAATCCCACATAAGAATTCATCCCAGTGCTGGTAAAATTTGGGGAACTGGGAATTCTGCTGCTCACTCCGGTCATTTTGGTCGACCATGTAAAACTGAGACAGTATAGGGTCTTTTCTGGTTTCCCTTTGGATAATCTCTGCCGTTAAAGGGAGACTTTTAATTTGCATTAGGGAGAATACGTCATGAGGAAATTTTTGTAAATTTTTCACGTAGTTCCTTTTTCAAGGGTAAACAGAACAATCCATCAGCATTTCCATGATTAGTCATCTCCTGAATTTGATCTTGTAATTGTGTCCTCCAAGAAACAGAGCCCTTCTCTCCATTTGTGCTGCTGCAGGGAAAATATATTTTCAAGTTCCTTTGTTACTTCTCCATTTGCCTTGCTTGCTGGTACAGGCTGACCCTGTCTGACCTGTATGTACTACGATGAACACCTTATAAAATGGCTGTAACCGTAAGATTTCTACCTCATTCTTGATTTCTGGATAATATGATCTTCAGATCTAACAACATACTAACATCTAAATTGTAACAATATTTTCCCATTTCTAATAAATCGCTAATGAATGAAGTACGGGTGTCTGGAGCATGTATCACGAGAAAAACTATCAGGCACATACACCAAGTATCTAAGAAGGCAAATGGAATACTGGCCTTTATTGTAAAGAAGTTAGGATGCAGGAATGGGAAAGTATTGTTACAATTACACTGGATGTTGATGAGGCGCAGTTTTGATCCCCTTATTTAAGAAAATATACACTGGTGTAGGAGGTGATCTGAAGGATTTTAGCTGTAGACTTAGAGACTTATAGCATAGTAACAGACACTTCCAGCCCTACATGTCCACGCCACCCATGTGGCCAATTAACTTACTTGCCCATACATTTTTGGAATGTGGAAGGAAAGCGGAGCACCCAGAGAAAACACATGAGGTCACAGGGAGAACGTACAAATTCCTTACAGACAGCAGCAGAATTGAACCTCAGTTGCTGGCACCGTAATAACATTACGTTAATTGCTACACTATACTGCCACTCCCAGAGATTCACTAGTCTAATTCCTAGGGCACGAGGATTGCCCTGTCAGAGCCGGTTAATGAAGCCAAATTGGAACCGTATTCGACAGTTTAGAAATATATAAGATCCAAAGGGGCCATGACAGCATGGATGTTGAGGTGTAGCCACCCGCCGAGCCTCAGACATAATCACAGGATGAGGAGGAGGTCATTTAAAACTAAGCTGCAGAGGATACTGAATCTCTGAAATTCTGCACCCAGGAAGTTAGAGGAGGCTAGATCATTGAAAATATTTAAGGAGCAGGTAGATAAATGTTTGAAAAATCAGGGATTGAGGAGTATGTCGATCTGCCACAAAGTAGAGGTTGAGCCCTGAGACTGATCAGTAATGATCATATGGAATGACCCTTCTCCTGTTTTCTTGTGTTTATTTATTTATTCATTCATTCATTTATTGAGATACAGCGCAGAATAGGAACTCCCAGCGCTTCGAGCAACACCACCCACCAATTCCCCCAATTTATTCCTAGCCTAATCAGGGGCCAATTTGCGATGACCAATTAATCTCCCAACTGATACATCTTTGGGCTGTGGGAGGAAACCAGAGTACCTGGAGAGAACCCACGCAATTGAACCTGGGTTATCTGTACTGCAAAACATTGTGCTAACTGTGCCACTGTGGTGCTAACCACTACACTACCGTGTTCTTGTGCAGGAGAGGACAACTTGTGCATTACTTTCCTGCATTAGCATTGTCCCTACATCCTAAAACAAATCCAGGAATCTGTGTGTACAATGCTACCAATGGAATGAGAATTCTTTGGTTTATTCTTGAAAACCTTGATTAATTAAATTTTCATTTAACTAGAGGGAAAAAACGTTTTCTTTCACACGTATGTTCTTTAAGCTTTTTTTTTATTCAATGGACCTCTTATGAACCATCCACCAATGGGAATGGTTCTCCCTTACCTGCCTTGTCGAAACCCATCACAATGTCCTACACCTTTATCAAATTTCCTCTCAAACTTTTTGCTGCAAGGGAAGCCACCCTGAAATCTCTACACTAATCTAGTAGTTTAAATCCCTGGGGACAAGCTATTAATATTATTAATAGCTTGTTATGTTATTTATTGAAACATGACTGCTGTATTAACTACAGGGAGGAAGTTGAAGGAAAATGAAACGTGATTCACCACTTCAAAACAAGAAGACTATTACTTAGAAGTGAATAAATCAGTTTTATTTTCTCATGAAGTACCAGCTGTCCGAGAAGAAGACTCTGAAAGATGTGGATTTTAGCAGTTATGTGGTTTTTATTAGTCATTTGTTACAGAAATGAGTATGGTACTCTGAGTAAAAGCATGTAAGTTTTGCATCACTGAGAAGGGCGATCACTAGAGGGCCTGTTACTACAAGCAGGACCTGTCAAAACATTCTGCAGAGCTTGAGATTGCAAGGACAGTTGCTTGTAGAGTTTAGCATCGGATTTAAAGAGTGAGTGGGGCCTGTCAGGACTTTCTGGGGATCTTGAGATCATGACTACAGTTACTTGTGGATCTTAGTGCCAGATTTAAAAAGCTAGTTGGGCCTGTCGGGACTTTCTGCAGAGCTTGGAATCGCTGAGACCATTGCTTGTGGAGTTCAGAACCAGATTTTAAAAACATTCAGGACTGTCAATGGAGCTTGAAATTGAGGGGACAGTTTATGGAGTTTAGTGCCAGATTTAGATCCTAACTTTCTCCCTGGTCTTTTGGTATTTATATAAAACCACTCGAGTGTTGTGTTCAGTTCTGGTTGCCTCATGATAGGAAGGATGTGAACGCTTCAGAGAGAGTGCAGACAGGATTTACCATGATACTGCCTGAAATAGAGAACATATCTTATGGGGAAAGATTGAGCTTGCTAGGGTTTTTTCTCTTTAGAGCGTAGGAGGATGAGAGGTGACTTGACAGAGATGTATAAGATAAGAGGTATTAATAGAGTGGACAGCCAGCACCTTTTTTCCTCAGACCAGATCAATACAAGAGGGCATACTTTTAAGATGATTGGAGAAAAGTAAAGGTGAGATTAAAGATTAAAGTCTGTCACGAGCTTTGTGGCCCATCAAGCCGGTGCTTATGCCGGTTTCTGTGGCGTGAAGCGACTGAGAGTACGAGACTCCCTGCCCCCCCCCCCCCGGATAGGACGCCAGTCTATCGCGAGGTTAACCCCCAGCATTTTTGCCGGTACCCATTCTCAACTGGGTAGACTGGAGCATTGTGTGCTGAAGTGCCTTGCTCGAGGACATACACACTGCCCATTCCAAGGCTCGAACCCACGACCTTCAGATCGCTAGTCCAATGTCCTAACCACTTGGCCATGCGCCACACAAAGGGGAGATGCCAGAAGAATTTTTTTTTACACAGAGTGGAATACAGTGCCAGGGGTGATGGTAGAGGTAGATGCATTAGGGACATTGAAGAAATAGTAATGGTGGCCAAGCAGTGTGTCACCTGCCCATCCTCTCTGTCCAAGATGTAGGAGAATTAGGAAAGCAAATTAGCTCATCAAAGTCGAGGGCTGAAAAGAAAGAATGCTTTGCTATGAGCCTTGAGGCCACCTGGTGTGGATGCCATATATAGGAGTTGTAGGGCTAATATTTCCTTTGGTTACTGGTCTCATCACTAGTCACAGTCCAAAGTCTAGGTTGATACTGAATTGTAACTTTGACAGAGTGCTGGTCAAGAAATGTCTCGTCATTCAGGTGAGGTGTTAAGCCCACATAGAGGAAATTGGAGAGCAGCAAGAAAGGCAGAGAACTGTTCCTGACTGCTGGGCACAAATTCTTCCTGCTAACCCAATCCGTTCAGCACCACCAAAACAGGAACCTGGTCTTTTCATGCTCTTGTATTTTTGCTTGGTAACTTCATTTTAGTCAGTGAAGTTTTTTTTTATTACCTGTATTCCTGAATAATTTATACTAAAATCTATCTCTTGGGTCATGTGCTTCTTTTGAGTGAGCATATGTGAGGCATGGTTTTTCATTGTCACATGTGCACTACCATGTGCAAACAGGCTGCATATTTGCCTTAGTAACAGCAGTTCCATCCGGTTGTATGGGACCGTTGTGGCTGGGAATGGTGCTATTTAAATTCAATTTATTTTCTTCCTTCTCCTGCAAACTTGAAATGTGGTTGCCTTTTTCATGCGGGTCTACTGAAACAGTTTATTGACTGATGCTTTTCTTCTGCACTGTTTGCTGACTGATCCAGATTACAGTGTCTTGTAAAAGTATTCAGCCCACAACCTATGGTCACATAAATGAGCATTACAACCAGGACTTTTGATCAATTTAACTGAGAATTTTTATTTGTGGATCACATGCTCCTTTTTTTCCCACAGTACGGCCCCAAAAACAGGGAAAATTGTGAAGTATGAAAACTAAAAATTCAATAACTGAAATGTCAGCAGTTCAAAAGTATTCATTCCCTTTTGCTCAGTATTTAGTTGAACAACCTCTCACAGCTATTACAACCAGTAGTCTGTTAAGATAAGTTCCTATTAGCTTTGCACAGTGTGAAGGAGCAAGATTTGCCTATTCTTCCTTACAGAATTGCTCAAATTATGCCAGGTTAGTCAGGGAGTAGCGGTGGGCAACAATCTTGAGGTCTTGTCAGAGATGTTCAGTCCGATTAAGGTCACAACTCTGACTGGGCCACTAAAGGACATCAATTTTCTTCATTTGAAGCCACTCCATGGTTGCTCTGGCAGTGTGCTTTGGGTCGTTGTCCTACTAAAAGATGAACTTCCTCCCCAGTTTAAGCTTTCTGGCAGAGGCTAGCAGGTTTTTGTTCAGGATCCCTTTGTATTTAGCAGCATTCACCTTCCCTTCAAACCTGACCAGATGCACAGCCCCTATAGCTTAATGCTACCTCCACTATACTTTACATGTACCACTTTGTGTTGAGGCTAATAAGTTCCACTTTAGTCTCATCAAAGCACAGAACCTTCATCCATATCTTTACAGTATCTTCTAAGTGACACTTTGCAAAGTCTTGATGGGCAAGGGTATGTTTTTTCTTCAGCCAGGGCTTCTTCCTTGTCACTCTTTCATAAATACCCTTATTAGTGCAAGGCCATGGAGATTGTGCATTCATGAACTTCGCCTGCAGTTGCAACCACTGACTTCTGGAGCTCGCTCAGAACAACTGTTGGCCTGTCTTACAAGTACCAATCTTCTCCAGTGACTGAGTGTAGAGAGGCAGCCTGACTTAGGTAGGATGGCTGTAATTTCATATTTTTTCCACTTTTTCATGATGGACTGCACTGAGCTCCAAGGTACGTTCATTGCCTTGGAGATTGTCTTGTACCCTTGTACCCCTGTACCCTTGTGCTTTTCTAGTATCATTTCCCTGACTTGTCTTGAATGCTGTTTTGTCTTTCATTTTGGTTTGGTCCGTTGAAGTTCTACCGTACTGTTGGACCTCACAGAGTGAAGGGGTATTTATTCTTATGAATTTCTTGAAAGCATGAGTTGGTAAGGTAATATACAGTATTGCACCTGAGGAAAGCTAGCGTAGTAATTACAAAGGGGATGAATACTTTTTCACCCTCACAATTTTGGTTTTCAATTTTTAGTAAACTGTTGATACATTTTGGAATTTTTCTTTTGATTTGACAAAGTCCACAATGTTTTGTAGATCAGCTTAAAAATCCTACTTCAATATATTTTAGATTTAGAAAATGAGACAGTAAAATGTGAAAGTAGTTGAGGGGGATGAATACTTTTGCACGGCACTGTATTGTGATGTGGATTGGTATATTGGTATGCCAACTAATCCTGAACTTAGACCTCAAGAAATGAAATGAATTTCTGCATGAATGTTGTTATGCTTAAAGGGCTGAACATCCATCGCCTGCTCCTATTTCCTCTCCTTGCAGGCAAGAAAAGGACCATTGACAGAGTTGGTAAACAAACCGAGCAGTCTTGGAGAAGAAAAAAGTTCTTCTGTTAAGGTTAGTTGGAATTGCTCCAGTTTGATTTTACCTTTTATTTGCCAGCTTTATTTGATGTCGACGAGGAAGTCTGTAATTTCCTTTGTTTCTGGTTAAGCTTCAGTGGAAGATATTTTATGGGTCATTTGCCTGGTTCATTCTGTATTTTGAGGCCATGATAAAGAGGTTCTGTTAACTGACAGAATGAGCCAACATGAAATTGATCTTCAGTGACCCCCATCTTGAGGCTAGATATACTTGAATGTATTGGCATAGGTCTGTGCCTGGTTAATTATTTTCAAATTTGAGAAAGACTGAATGTTCTACAGCAAATTGTATTCTGCTGTATTTTTGTTGCTGCTTTTTTTTGATTAATAATTTGTAAGCCTATGGTACAGTGATTGAGCGAAAACTTTTCTACCCCTGCCAACCAATAAAGCATATCCTGTGAATCAATAGCTAATCTGCAGTTCAGCATGGAGCAGACAGCTGCAGCCTCATAGAACAAAAGAGAGGGAATAGAGTGTTGCAGGCAGGTGCATAAGAAGGTAGTGACTGGTCAGGTGAATCTGTATGTATGAGCAGGGGGGTTGATTGGTGACAGGAGTGATGTGTGTGGACGAGAGAACTGCAAACTATGTGCTTGCACATACGGTAATGTTTATGCCACAGGTCTCCAGTCATCTTGGACCTCCTTCCCATTGGAGCAAGAGCTCACTCAGTGTATGCCCCCCCCCCCTTATTAAGAGAAGTCAAAACTTCTTCACAAGTTGAAGTTCAGGATCAGGAATATCATGACCCACGTGGACATCCCTCACAATGCTCAATGCACCGGTCTTCGCAATCACTTCGGTAGCAGTCTGATTAAAATAATGGAACGGCTATTAGCAAGTCATTTCCTTGACTTTTTCCGTTGTATTCACATGACTGAAGTGTTTAATGTCTGGTATTATTCTAATATAACCCTCTACCCCTAGAGTAGAGCCTTGACATTCATCCCAAAGTAAGGCACCAGCTGATGAACAAACTATATTTTATAAAGGCTTAATATAATGTCCTGATACTTGACCTTTAGTTAAATATCCTCCGTAATTTATTGCACCATCTCAAAAAAATTGTTTTCATTCATCCTCAATTGTCACCATTCTTGAACACCCTTTGAAACTGGACCATTTATGTGTGGCCTCAACTTCACTAGCATTTTTCCTACCAAACTGCATTGTATCAAACGTGTTGAAAATTCACCTGCGCTCTGTCTGCCTATTTTGCCATTCTGCAGACTATCACTATGTTTATGAAATTTTCAACTTCTGAAAACTGGTATTTTGCACCTGTGTACATAACATCAACTCTGCAACTCTCAAGAACCCTTTCTATTCTTGCACCAAAGACTTCCATAAAGAGAGTCAGATGTTATTTGGCTCTAACAGATCAATCCTACTTTCTTATTTTTTAGCCCACACAGTAACTACTGTTAATTAACCTTTTTCCAGAGTGATTTTCTGAGTTTCTGCACCAGTAATACTTGGGCACTGACCCCTTGTATTGGGTGCAGATAATCTAGTTACTGACTTGTCAAACAATTGTGATAAGAATAGACTTCATCAGATTTCCCTCATCTTCAGCTTAATGAAAAGATGATGACAGTTCTGAAGTGTAGACACCACAGGACCTAGGGGAAAGAGACTGGGCAAGGAAAGATAATTTAGCTATAGAGGTATAAGGCACAGAAACAGCCACCAGCTACCGAGTCCATACAATCACCAAGCTCCCATTTACACCAATCCTACACAAATATTTTTTGTTCTTCATACCTTCCCAGTGTCCTCCCTCCCCCAGTTTTACCACACTCCCACACACTTGGGGCAGTTTACAGTGGCCATGCAACCTACCAACCCACACATCTTTGGGATGTAAGAGAATGCAAACGCAGACAACATCGGAGGTCAGGAATAAACTTGGATCAGTGGAGCTATGAGGAAACACAGAGCTCCAAGTTTGCCTATTCTCACAGTACAAGGGCTGAAGGAACTGACATCTTTTATAGACCTACAGATGCTATTCGCTTTCTTCAGCTTCTTTGTCTCCACTGCATCTGTTTCCAGATCATGGCCTTTCGCTCCAGGACATCAGAGATGTCCTCCTCCTTTAAGGAATGGGTTTTCCCTCCCTCCATTATTGATCCTGCCCTCACCCACATCTTCTCCATTTCCCAGTGGCCAAACATTTTATTTCCAGTTCTCAATCCCGTGCCAAGATGAGGCCACCCTCGGGGAGGAGGAACAACGTATTATATTCCAAATGGGTAGCTTCCAACCTTCAAGTAAACAAATTCTCCCCCTCCTTTCTCTGTCCCCCTACTCTGACCTTTTACCTTTTCTCACCTGCCTATTACTTCCCCCCTGGATAACCCTCCTCCTTCCACTCTCCTCTCCTATCAGATTCCTCCTTCTCCAGCCCCTGACCTTTCCCACTTACCTGGCTTCACACGTCACCTTCTAGCTAGCCTCCTTCCCCTGCCCCCACTTTTTTATTCTGGCATCTCCCCTCTTCCTTCTCAGTCCCGAAGAAGGGCCTTGGCCTGAAACGTCGACTACCTATTCACTTCCATTGATGCTGCCTGACCTGCTGAGTTCCTCCAGCATTTTGAGAATGTTGCTTTGGATTTCCCGCATCTGCAGACTTTCTTGTGTTTCTGAAGAAAATTGTTTCATTCACACCCTTATTTGGATATTTAACGTTTCATCTGGTCTTGGGTTATTAAAGGTTACAAGGTTAGGGCCTTGCTGGAAAAGAATGGGAACTAAGAACTCCTCCCAAGGCTTGAGACAAATCACTATGTACGAGTGTATCATCTTTATCCTCTGAATACATCATTTGCACAAACATCACCCATCAAGTCCTGCTTTCAGCAGCTATTTCCCAACCACCCACCCCTTCAATCCCATTCCTCCAGCACAAGCAAACGGAGCAGCAGATCTTTATCCCAGGGCCACAGGTGTCCCTTTAGGGTCAAGAGGTTCCAACTCAAACCATCTGGACTAGTTGTGGTTAGTTGGTTACCTCAGGAAGATAAATGATTGGATGTGTACATGCTGTTCTAGTGTACATAGTATGTGGGAAATCCTCTGAAAGACTGCATACCCACAGTGCATTTCATCAATCAGGAGCACCGGAAAGCAGTGGATAATTACGGAAGTACTTCTCCAGTGGCAGAAACACAGTTGCTCCTTGAGCATTGCAAGATTCCACAAACTATCAGGTCACATTGACAGGGAAGTTATTACGTGATGCTGGTTGAGAGTTAAATATTGCTTGTGGCATTATGGAGAACTCCTGGGGTTTTAAACATTGAACCGAAAGGTAGACTGCAGCTTCAGTTTAATATCTCCAAAGCTTATATCAGCACTCCCTCACTGGCCAGTGACGTCTGCATAGTGTGTGGAGAAGGACTTCAACCACAACCTGTTGTCCCCGAGGCCTGAGTGGATCTGCTGTCACAGCTGAGAGATAGTAGGCTGAATGGGCCTCTTCCTGCTCCATATTTTCTTCTGTTCTCCCACGCGTGTCTTTTAATGTGGGGTGGGGTGGGCTTCAAAGAGAATAAAATAACGGACAAAGATTGTGATACGAGTATAAGCAACAAACAGCTTTATTCTTTTTCTTTCCAACAAAGGACACAACACATCGCCAACCTCCATTGAAACCTCTTCGCAGAAAGCTGCGACCGAGAGACCAGGGAGAGTGTCAGGAGCAGTTAACCCAAAGGATCACAGCTTCTGGACCAAATGCCAAACCGCACCAGCAGTCACAAAAGTACTTTCTGTGCTTCCTTTAAGCTGTGTTATTTCACAATTGTCCAGCAGTGTTAGTGCCTGAAACTTCTTATGAGTTTTAAACATCTACAAACCATTCCTTAAATATAGTCGTACTTCCAGTAACCAGAAAGTAACAGAGTTCCTATATATGATTGTATATCCCAGATTAGTGGACAGGGTGTTGCCAAATCTCATGTAATATAAGGTCAAAGGTCACCAAAACTAGTTTTAGGCGGCCCCAACCCAGCTGTGTCTGCATGCTGTGCATTGATAAGAAATCTCCTTTCAAGCTCAGTTTTATTAGCATTGAAAGAGGAACGCAAAAAATAGACTCATTATTGACGAATGGTACAGGATAAATCTGCCATTCATTGGCTGATGCTGATTCTGACCTTTGCTTGACCTCAGATTAATATCAGCAGAGTGCACTAGCTGCTCTGTGAGTTAGATATTAATCCTTAGCTGCACAGTCATGGAAAAACAAAACCCTGGATCAGCAAGAAATGAACAGTTCCAACTAAACAGTCATTTAATGCACAGAGGGAGGGGTGAAATGAGTCAATCCCATCATCTCTGAGGCTGGATTTGAGCTTTTAAAATCCCTGTCTTTAGAGTATGCTAGTGTTTGGATATGGCTCTGTCCTTTGGTGAAGATTATTAAATGCTCAACATTCATTCTGATATTTTAATATTTCTTACAGAATTTCATCCAAGCAGAAAAAATCAATTCAGACAGCGATTCGTAAAAACAAGGAGGCTAACATGATCCTGGTCAGGTTAAATGGGGAATTGCAGCAACAATTCAAGGTAAGACACCCAGACT
This sequence comes from Mobula hypostoma, assembly GCF_963921235.1. Taxonomy (NCBI): domain Eukaryota; kingdom Metazoa; phylum Chordata; class Chondrichthyes; order Myliobatiformes; family Myliobatidae; genus Mobula; species Mobula hypostoma. The sequence goes on from NC_086102.1 coordinate 79,168,417, forward strand.
GAGCCATGAAGAAAAACCAGAATTTGATTTTCCAAATGCACTGAAAATTTAATTTTCATAACTCACTTTGTCCCATCATTTTTATGTCAATAATTGTATTTTGTGGCACAGATTAGTGTCACAGGGCTCACAGTAGCACAGGCGGTACAAGTGAATGTGGCTAGGCTAGGGTTTTCATTCTGGGAATACATGTTTAGTATCATTCTGGTCACAACATAACAAGAGATCCATGCAGTCTCGTGTTCCTTTTCCCCCATTCTGTAAGATCATGGCTGATCTTTAAACGTCATGTGTAAAATTGCAGTTGAAACCTCTCGTGGTAAAATCTCAGATGGCAACGAGGAGGCTTACAAGAGTGAGATACACTCAGTGGCCACTTTATTTGTTACAGTACTGTACAAAAGTCTTGAGAACAGATAATATAGCTAGGGTGCCTACGATTTTTGTAACAAATTTTATATGTTGCACTGTACAGCTGCAAAACAAAACAAATTTCATGACACATATGAATGATGATAAACCTGATTCTGATACAGGTCTCTATTGTGGACTGAAAGTGAGAGGGAAGCGGACAGGGAGAGGGGAATCGTGGTTAGGAAAAGGGGGAGGGGAGCGGGAAGAACCAGAGTGACATTCTGTAATGATCAATAAACCAATTGTTTGAAATCAGATGATCTTTCCTGGTGTCTCAGGGCTGGGTGTGTCTGCACCCTTGCCACCCCCTGCCCTGGCACTCCTCCTCTGCCGCCTGTCCAACACCCCTTCTGCAGCGTTCCACCCTCACCATTCCCAACATGCTTTGCTCCCACTATATTTACAAACCCGCTGTCTGCTCCACATTGACAAATACAGTACTGTGTAAAAGTCTTAGGTGTCCTAGCTTTATATATGTGCCCAAGACTTTTGCACTGAGTATATGTTCTGCTGCGGTAACCCATCCAAGGTAACCCAAGGTTCAGTGTGTTGTGGAATAATCACTGTTGTAACACATGGTTACTTACAGTAAGTTACTGTCACCTTCCTGTCAGCTTGAACCAGTCTGGCCATTCCCATTGACCTGTCTCATCAAGGCATTTTCACCCACATAACTGATGCTCACTCAATTTTTTTTGTTTTTTTGCACCATTCGCCGTAAATTCTACAGACTGTTTTATGTGAAAGTCCCAGGAGAGCAGCAGATTTTGAGACACTCGAACCTCCCCGTCTGGCACCAACAATCATTCCATTGTCAAAGTTACATAGATCACATTTCTTCGCCATTCTGATGTTAGTCTGAGCAACAACTGATCATTTTGAATAAGTCTGAATGCATTTATGCATTGAGTTATTGCCACGTAATTGGCTGATTAGAAATTTGCATTAACAAGCAGGTGTACAAAATAAAGTAGCCACTGAGTGTAGATTGGCTGGTTGAGTGGTGTTAGCAAGACCAAGGAATTAGTTGTGGACTTCAGGAAGGAGAAGTCGGAGAACACACACCAGTCCTCACTGAGGGATCAGCAGTGGAAAGGATGAACAGATTCCTGGGTGTCATCCCATCTACTTGTATATAGTCCCCTATTCTTTTTTGCATGTATCCATTTAAGTGTCTCTTAACTATTGTTATTGTACCTGTTTCTACCACCTTCTCCAGCAGAGAGTTCCAGGTATCTACCTCTCTCTATGTACAAAAAAACTTGTTGGAACAATTTGATCTATACTGGGAAAAATGGTTTAACTACATAACACCTCATAGGCCTGATTTTGTTCTCACAAATCAATGAATATGTTGTTAAAAAAATATCACTCCCTACTTGTACACAGTTTTCTCCTTTTGTTTGTCCTTTCTTTCCTCCCTTGTTTATAAGTGTATACCTCAGATAAATATTATGTGGAGATTTGTGGCATATATGACTATACGATATATATGTACAATATCTGAAATACATCTTATGGAAATATTTGTTTGATGATGAACATCAATAGAAAATAAATTACAAAAAAACTTGCCACAAAAATCTCCTTTAAACTTTCCCCCTCTCACTTTAAACCTCTGCCCTCTGCTATTTGACATTTCCACAATGGGCAGGTGGTGGAGGGAGACTTTGACTAGATAAATGACACTTTTAATTCTGTATACTGAGACTATGAGCCCTAATTTGAGACTCCTAAGCCAAAGGAAACAGCCTACAAGATCTAGCCCTTCAGGTTCCCTGAGAGTCTTACTTATTTCTGTGAGATCACCTTCCTATTTCTTTTGTCTTATTCTGTTTATTCTGTGCTTTCAACATTTTTTTTCTTATCCCAGGAAATAATCTAGTAAATCTACACCACACATCTTCAGGGCAGTAACGTTTACTTCCTTGGAATAAGAGGCCAGTGCAGTAGATAATATTCCATGTGTGATTTCACTAAGGTCTTTTATAATCGCAACGAGACTAACTTACCTTTGTACATCAATCTTCTTTTAATCTAGCTGAACATAACATTTTTCTTCCTAATTGTTTGCTGTAATTCATTAACTTTTTCTCATTGAAGCCACTGACATTTTGTTAGCTTCTCCTCATGTTTGAATATGAAAACAGGCATCTTGCCATTTTCTTTATTTATTGTCAGAGAGTTGGATATCCCCTTGATTCCTGCAGACAATTGAGACTTGATTTACTTTGATATCTTGAGCGCTTGAATTTTCTGCTGCTTTTTTCTGAAACAATAGCGAGCTGGCCACTCTAGAAGATCACAAGACACCATTGCCTGAGGAAGGCAGCCAGCCAGGCAGCATCTATGGAAAAGAGTAAACAGTCAACATTTTGGGCTGAGGCCGTTCTTCAGGACTGGAAGGGAAGGGGGAAGGAGTCGGCCCAAGAAGGTGGGGGGAGGGGAAGATGAAATACAAGGTGGCAGGTGACAGGTGAAACTGGGAGCGGGAAAGAGGTGGAGTAAAGAGCTGAGACGTTGGTTGATGAAAGAGGTAAAGGGCTGGAGAAGGAGGAATCTGATAGGAAAGGACAGGGTTGACTGTTTACTCGTTTCCATAGATGCTGCCTCCAGCATTTTGAGTGTGTTGCTTTGGATTTCCAGCAACTGCAGATTTTTTCGTGTTTGAGAACACAAGATACCAACTGACTGATTTCAACAAGGACACTTGCCGAGGTAACGCATCCGCTTTGCTTCAGGAAGAAGAAAATAAATCTATATAACAACGCCTAAGCAGACCATTCATGCTGAAACAAATCAATACAGGTTTCCACTCTTGATCACTGTGAAACCCACGCATTGTGGATTCCACATGAGGGCAGGATTGGACTCTCCTCCTGTGCTTTCTGTGATTGAATCATACATTGGATGAAAAATAGCTGCTTAATAAGGTAATGCAGAGGCCTGATTCCTGTGGGAAGCCATCCAGCAAAATATAAACCCACACGCAGGAAAAAGAGAATGAAAGAAAACACTAAAATCCACATTAATCATAAAATAAATGGGATGAGTATATTACTTTTAAAAAAGAAAATAACTAGGAAGAGTTATATTACAGTAATCTGACTGAACTTTAAGAAGTGAAGTCTGAACCAGTGGTTACAGCTCCCTCTGCCACAATATTAACTCTCAGTCAGTTTAGGGGCTCTCTTGAGTACCCTATTACACATTGAGGCAAAGTTTTATGAAGAAAGTTAGACTTCTTATTCGCTCATTGGTCTCTGCTATCTAACATGGACTGGTAACAAGGGTACCCCAAGATTCCCCTATACTCTTGGTGTGAAGGGAAAATGGTTTGCCCTTTGCTTTCTCTGTTGCTTTTCAATATTCTCTGTTATAGCCCAAACACTAAGGCTTGCAATGACAACATAATTAGCTTCATCAAAACCTGGTTTCCTAGTTGGCATGCTAAAAGGGGAATTACTTGTACTGCTCAGCCCCATTAATCAATATTTCCATTAACAAGGAAAAAGTACTTAAATGGACAATAAATATAAAATGAATTAGCATTTTGGAGTTAACAATGTTAACTTCTAACAAAGTGACCCAAATGGATGGAAACTGCTGTGATGCGTTTGTACTGATTGTGACCTCTGATTTATCAGATTCAAATTTATTTATCACATCACAATTGTGTTGTTTCCGTTAGCAGCCAACACACTCAAGGATGTGCAGGGGGCAACCAGCAAGTGTCATCACACATTCCAGTGGCAACATAGCATGCCCACAGCGGTCAGCTGAACAACACAAGCAGCAGCAACAGTAAAACAAGTCCTTTCCCACCAGGCCCACACGCACGCACACGTGCGCGTGCATGCATAGAGACACACACACACACACACACACACACACACACACACACGCACGCATAGAGAGACAGACACACATGTACAGAAACACACACATGCACAGAGACATACACATACACACCCATGCAGAGACACATACACACACATACGCATGCGCACAGAGACACACACACACACACACACACACACACACACACACACTCCTGCCTCCAACTCTAGAACAGGCCACTTCTGGGCCTCCAGTCTTTAGCCCTGGTCTGTCAGACTTCAGGCTTCCAGTCCCTGGCCCAACTTCACAGACTCGTAGATGTTGGGGTTCTGACCTCTGCTCAAACTGACCTAGGGCTACAACCTTTAGGCCACTACCTCCAGACTCACCGACTTCGATCTTTGGCCTTCTACCTTTGGACTCACTGAGTACCGGACTTTGACCTCTAGCTTTGCTCTTTGGACTCTGCAGATGTTGGAATCTGGAGAAACACAAGGTCTACTGGAGTAACTCAGAAGGTCAGGCAGCATCTTTCCACCTTCCTGACCATTGGCGGTGCTGAGGGGAATCTTCCATATCAACCTCAGTCTGTCAACTGGGAGACTTTTAGCTGCTAAAATTTCTGTCCATTTTGCTGTCTTAACCTCAGAGATACACTCCTGTCCAAGGTCTACATAAAAATATGTGGACTGGATGATGTACCTTTTGCTCTCTAACCTTGCTAGGTCCTGAGTCCTCATGTGACTCTTGGCCAGATTTATCTAGGAGTAGATCATTTGCTCTTTAAACTTGTTTCACTATTCACCCGGACACTGGAATATTATGGACATCATCATCACTACACACCTATATATGGATGCAAAATCTAGGTGATATACTGTCAACACTTCAAGAAGTAGAATGAACAATGAATCTAGAAAATCCCTGGACTAATAACAACATCCTTGCTGAAGACACAGTAACCAGCAGTGAAGCAATGTCCCTCTTGCACCAACTCCTCTAGTATGGACATCTTGAGTGATGACAGCTTCTTACCTCCCAGACAAACTAGTTATTCTTATCTCACCCATGCTCCGAGATCACAGTAAAAGGATATGCTTCATGTGTATTTCAAGAATTCTATTCTAGGCATCACAAACTGGAAAGAGCAAGCCATCAATGGGTCTTGAAGGTGTCTCATCCTCTCAGACAATAGCTCTCTTTGAGAAATAGCATGTGACATCAAAGTTGAAGAGGAGGGGAGCAAACTAACCCAGGTGGATGTCCAGTATTCAAGTTCTACAAATTCAATAACAAATATTGCAGTCATTCAGCAGTGGCGAATCAAATTTGCAGAATAGTGATAATGCCACAGATTGATATGATTTTATTTACTAGATTGTCCTTGGGTCTGTGGCTTTAAACATCCTCGATCACGTAATTCATTATAAAGGCCGCTCTTTAGTGAAATCACTGCTCCACTCCTCTGTTACTTTACCAAGATGACATCTACACAACTATTACCTCTGTGTAATCTGCACCCACGTTTCAGAAGAGATGAAAGTAACATTTGCCGTAAAAACTTCCAACTGAAAAATTAGAAGCTCTGCCACTGCTTACAGAGTCCGTCAACCTACTGCTAATGAGGTAGTTTAGTAAGTGACCGTTTATTAATGGACCATTAAAGCAATGGTTGAGCAACAATTTTAAGTGCACACTGTGAAAATGATTTTTATTTTCAAGCTGATCCAGTGGCAAGTTGCCACTGGAAAGTATATTTCTAAACCATAATTTCCTTACATTTTGAAATAAAGCTTTTAGTCAATCAATGTCAAAAGTATTTGTGCTACAGAAGTATCACTATGACCACCTCTGACTAAAAAGAGGGGCATTACCATCCTTGAATCTCTACCATGGATCTTTGAGTTCACCATTGCCTCACTTTCTGACTCTCTAAAACATTTCCACAAAAAAAAACAAGACACAAGTCAGTAAAATAGCCTGCACTTTCATGATTGTGTGCAGCTTCAACAATGCTTAAGAATCTTGACACCATCCAGGATGAAGCCGCCTATCTGATTGGCACCATGTTCATTGCCCTGAAAATTCACTGTCTCCTCAAATTTACATCCTGGTTGCATTGTGTATGACCTATAAATTTGTACATCAATATCTTACTATTTCTACAACTGCCTCTCCCATACTTGTGACCTTTAAAATCTAAACAAACAGAAACACCCATGACCAGGAAATCGTGCAACTTGAAAGATCCCTTCCAAGCTATAATTTCTAACTCTGAAGTTAGTCCATCATTACTGGGTTAAAATCCTGGAACTTAATAATACTTCAACATATATGAGTTCAAAGCAATGGCATTGCACCAGGGGTTATTAAAGATGAACTATATATACTGGTCTTGCCAGTGATACCTGCATCCCATAAGGGAATAATAAGAATTCATTCAGAAACTCTATTGCCTCCATTGGTGGGAGGTTATAATTGCAGCATGGCCAAACTGCCATTTTAAGTGAGGATATAAGAATTTGCATTGCCAAATATCAACAGCATTGTAGAAGCAAATGATGTTTAATTCTTAGATATATATGTACATACTCATTAGCAAGAGAAAGAACTCCATTAAGCTGGACAATGAATTAGAGTCTAGCTTATTATTAGCCATTGAGTAAAAACGGGTGTTGGAAATCCAAAATATAATCAGCTAATGCTGGCGATGTTGAGCAAAATTATATGCTTTCCTTAACTCTGCTCTTGCTTTACTTGACCCATCTCTCCTCTTGCATTGACTCAATATTGGAAGTGAGAAAAGAATAAAATGAGTTTGAGTAGGATTACTTTAAAAATCGATTTGGTACTTGATATGAACTCAGTGGGCCAACAGAGAACTTCCATGGTATATATCTCTGTGACTCATACAGAATGGAATACTTACTGACCTAGTCAATATTCATTTCTAGATCATAAAAATAGATAATTACATATTACAATTCTGAATAGTGCTGTGTACAACCTAACCCTTGTTATCCTCACATTATGACAATGATCCCATTCCAAACACACTCTAGAGGTCACTGGAATATCCTGAGATCAGGAAAGATAATTTATCATAAAGAAAGAACTCTAATAATATCAACATTTGCCAATTATAGTTCCATAGTAGCCTACTGCATTTTAGCATTTGAGTTTTTATTGCTGGACAGTAAAAGGAGTGGTGATTTAGCAATATTATATGGCTTTCCACCCCTTTCTTCTCAGTGCAAGGATCATAACCTGCAAAATTGTTAAATTAATGTTCTGTGCACCCAAATACATTAGTTGGTAAACAAATTTCTTTGAACATGGCTCTTCAATCTATGCAGTTTCTGAAAATACAAAATAAAGGGAAGGTTTCCTTGTCCATTGCTTCATTGTTGCATAAAAGAAACAATTATGTAATACAAACATTCATTTCTTGCAGGATGTTCACAAAGAGCGAATTGTGCTGGAGTCACAGTTGGAGCACCTTCGACCAGTCCCTCACACGTGACTTCAGCTTCCAGCTCGTAACAGGAGCTCAAATGTGAGGACAGTGTATATATTGAAATTTTGATAGGAACATGGCAAATGAAAGCACAGTAGGGGCCAATATGACACAAAGACTTTCAATCCTGTCATTTTTACAAAAATATACTTGAACACAAAACTAGAAACATTGATACAATGCAAACATTAATATTGGAATTTAAATATTCACTTGTTTAAAGCACAATCTGATCTGGCCATTTTGTGTGACAAGTAGTAATATAATAAATCTTTTCCAAGGTTAATATTGGCCCCATTTTAAAGCATAATACATGCTTGATTCCATTGCATGTATTGTAAACCCAAAGGCAACGTAAATGAGAAGGAAGGCCAATATAATTTTCTGAGATTTTGTTAATGTGGATTTTTCTTATTTCCCATGCTATTGGGAATGTTATTGATCACCCAAGACCTAGAAAATGATCCACATCTTCCTCACTCCCAACTCAACATCTGTTGCATTTTTTTGGTAATATTGCTATTTTTTTCAAATTAAGCTATACATTAACTGTATGGGAGATAATGTTGAAGATACCACTTTTTACTGCAGTGAAGGTGATATGAACATTAAAATGGGTATTCTCTCTTTTTTCCCTAAATGTTCCATACATTTTATATTTTCCTAAATTTGGTTTTACCTTTTTTGAGGTGGAATATTTAATGTTTGAGCAGCTGTATGCCATAGCAATAATGACCTACTTGTAGCTGTAGTTTAAAGATATGTCCCCATGCTTATGTCGACAAAATAACGGAAGAATTTTATACATTAAGAAAGAGACTTTCTAGAAATGCATTGCTCAATTCAATCCCTGACATGCTGTGGTTCAACGGTTCTTCTGATGGTCACTTTGTATAAATATTTTCAGATGTTTGCCTTGTGTTAATGTGCAATATTTGTATTCTGGTTATACTTAATGTGGAGTTTTAATTTAAATAGAGATGCCAGAGTTTGTAGAATACATTTTATTCTGAACCAGCACCTAGTGGTACTGCTTGATAAACGATTTTTGGATCGCTGGTAACCTGTTGAAATAAAACTGCAAACATTTCTGAATCTGCCATTGGCTTGCATGTATTCAGTAGGTGATATTTCCAACTGGCAGTGCGCATAGTTTTCTGGCTGTTTTGAATGCCATCTAACTTGGGTTTGCCAGGAATCCAACCTGAGCCAAGCTTACTGGAAGCTCAAGACTTCACATTTCCTGGTTGACCTCCTTCCTCCTCCACTTGTAACTAAAACTCTGTTGCCTCTATTCTAACTTCCAGCAAGTCACATCCACCCATCATACCAGCGTACATTGAATGCTGTATGGGTAATTCCTCACTAAACTTCTCATTCATGCTTTTAAATTGCACCCGTGCCCTTGGCTCCTCACTGTGTCTAATCCCTAACCTTATAACCGTCAATAAAATATCTGCAGTACTCAATACAGATCGTCCACCCCGGATTTTATTTGATCCACAATCTGCAATAACATTTCCAGTTGTCAAGGTCTTGCACTCTAAAATTCCTTACCAAACCCCTGCCTCAATTTCCTCCTGTAAGACTCTACAAAGACCTTACCTCATTAACCAAGCTTTTGGTCATCCCAATACTTCTTTATTTGGCTCTTTTTTGATATAGCTCCTTTGAAGTACCCTTGTCACTTTGCTATGGTAAAGGGGCAATATCAAAGCAAATTGTGAAATGCAAAATTACACTAAATTAGATACCTGGATTTGACCAAAAATCTGAGAAATAGACTGCCTTTTGCACCAAGTGCACTAAACACCAACTAACCCGAAGTACCGTCTATGCAAATTCCTTCCTCAAACTGCCTATATCCGATGTGTTCTTTTAAATGTTGTACTTGTGTACTGCAGAATGTCATAAGTAGATGAGGTTCAGTGCCTCATCTTTTGACCTGTTGGTGTTGTTTAAAACCATTAGGTGTTGCACCCAGACTAAGGACACGGTTCGACAGAATTCTACCCCATTAGAAATATGTTATGGCATTATTTCTCAATAAGCAAATAACCATGCTCATGCCTCATTCTGTTTGACTGTGATCACAAAGGATATGAACACTGACAGCCAGCAAGCAACACGAAGGGATTATTAATGGATAATTCATGACATCATGTGAACTATGAGAAGATTGGGTGTACTGTAGTTACTGCCAGAGATCCACTGTTTTATTTGAACAGCCTTTTAAAACTGTAATGTAGGTATTATACATATGTGAGTCTGGAACAACAAGCATTTGAAAAAAGGCACAAAGATCAGTGTGTACACAGCCGTTGTACTGACCACCCTCCTGTACGGCTCTGAGTCGTGGGTCACCTACCATCATCACCTACGACTCCTTGAGCGTTTCCACCAGCGCTGCCTCCGCACCATCCTCAACATCCACTGGAGTGACTTCATCACCAACATCGAAGTTCTCGAACAGGCGGAGGTCACCAGCATCGAGGCCATGCTGTTGAAGATGCAGCTGCGCTGGGCAGGGCATGTCTCCAGGATGGAGGATCATCGCCTGCCCAAGATGGTGCTGTATGTCGAACTTTCCACTCGTGACAGAGGGGCACCGAAGAGGAAGTACAAGGACTCTCTGAAGAAATTCCTTGGTGCCTGTCACATTGACCATAGCCAATGGTCTAATCTAGCCTCCGATCGCGAGGCCTGGCGACACACCGTTCACTAGTCTGTCTCCTCCTTTGAGACCGCACGCAGGGCTGGCATTGAGGACAAAAGGAGAAGGAGGAAGAACCGTGACACAGCAGTACAAAACCCAGAGCAGAATTTCCCTTGCAGCTGCTGTGGCCAGGCTTGCCTGTCCCGTATTGGCCTCGTCAGCCACCAGCAAGCCTGCAGAAGACGTGGGCAGCCCCCTTCCTAAATCTTCAGTCGCGAAGCCAAGCCATGATGGTTTCATACACCCCATTCTGGCAATCTGCGTCTTTCTTACAACCTTATACAAGAATGGACACCTGCTTTGTGCTACTGTAATATTGTTTTACACTAAATGTACTGTAACTTGTTTACAAGAGTTTGGTGCATGAATTTCTAGTATATTTGCTAAATGATCACACATGTCTCCATCCACCAGAGATCATTTAAACAAAAAAATATCCCTTGGAGTTTCACTTGTACATTTTCAATTTACTGTACTCCTGGAAATATGAGCAGTACCTTGTTTCAGCAAAGTAGGATTCACCCTAGTGTGAAACATGGTGATTCGTTCTGACTGCTGTTTTGTCTGTCTCCCACTCAACACTTCCCCAATACACTGTTGTAGGGAAGTGACTAGAATGGAAAATTTAACACTTGCCATTTACAAACAATTCGAATAATCATTTCAGTTTAAGAACTGGAAGTGTTGCCAAGCACTTGACCCACACACAATCCTGAGGGAATGTGGGTAAACACTATTACCACTTTTAAAACAAAGGCAGAATTCTCACCTAGCCCAGCACTGCAGCTGAGTTCAGTGAAAGTTTATTGTACTTGGCCTGGGTGCACAAGCTTGTATTTAGATACCCTCTGGCACCAGTCGCTTTTGTTAAGGTGTTTTAATTTCCTTGGTTTCCTGCTTTGAGTGTATTAGTGCTGTGTTTACCTATTGAGCCTTTGAGGGAAGTGACATCACCACATTTATTGATAATTGGATATCTTCATTTGCACCATTTCTTTCCAAGTGTGACCAGTAAAATCCTCCCCAAGAAATTTACAGCACATCCAATGTCATACAGCGCACAAATTACTTCAGCCCATCTTTAACCTCCACACAAGCTTCCCCTCATTCTGCTTCACCTAATCCTGGTGCATTCACGTTTTTCATGCTTGCTAGGCATCCCCTCAACTGTATCTGTGCAGTTTGATTCCTCTGTTTTAAACGAGTTTGGCAGAGGGGTGGGAACCAAAGCAGCAGCTCAGGAAGTGGAGGAACAGAGAGGCCAGTAAAAGAACAGGCAGGAGCAAAGTAATAGATACAATAGGATGGGTAGTTCAAAGCGTGTACACTTTAACGCTGAGTGTATTATAGGTAAAGGTGATGAACTTAGAACATGGATCAGCACATGGGACTGTGATGTTGTGGCCATTACAGAGATTTGGTTGAGAGAGGGGCAGCAATGGGTGAGGGGGAGGGAGGTGCACTACCAATCGGAAAATATCACAGCCGCACTCAGAGGGCACATAATGGAAGTCTCATCCACTGAGCCTATATGGGTTGAACTCAAAAATAGGAAAGGTGCAATCTCTCTGGGACAGACCCGCACAATTGCCACCCAGACAGTGAGGAACAGAAATGCAGGCAGATTATGGAAAGGTGAAAAAACCAATAGGGCTGTTGTCATGGGGAACTTCAATTTATCTAAATAAACTGGAACCTTCTGAGTGCAAGAGGTTTAAACAGGGCAGAATTTTTTAGGGGCATCCAAGAGAGTTTATTAAATCAATATGAAAATAGTCCAACAAGAGGAGGGGCTGTATTGGATCTGGTGTTGACCAGGTGAGCAACCTTTCAGTGGGTGAACAGTAACTACAACTCAAGTTTTAAAATAGCTATTGATTTTGTGAGGGACTGTTAAATTAGAGCAGGACAAATTAGGAAAGAGTTAGGCAAGAGCTAGGGAGAGTTCATTGGGAACAGCTGCTCTTGGACAAGTCCACTTAACTGCACAGAGTCAAACGGGTATGTTCTAGTAAAAGAGAAGGACAAGGATAGCACAGTAAGAAAACATTGGATGTTGAGGGAGGGATGAATTTAGTCAAGAAGAAAAAGGAAAAGTATGTACTGAAAATCTTAGGGAGCTAGAACCAAACAGAGCCTTTGAGGATTAAAAAGAAGCCAAAAAAGAATTCAAGAAGGGAACTAGGAAAGCCAGGAGGGGCCATGAAAAGTCCATGGCAGGAAGGATTAAAGAGAATCTCAAGGCATTCTGTACATATATCAAGAGCAAGAGGTTATCTAGGGAGATGGAAGGACCACTCAAAGATAAAGGGGGGAACATTTGCTTGGATGCAGAGGATGTGGGGGAGGTCCTTAATGAGAACTTTACATCAGTATTTACTAAGGAAAAGGGTGTGGAGGACAGTGCTGAGAGTATTGATATGCTGGGGCATTTCAAGGTAAAGAAAGAGGCAGTGTTTGATCTCTTAAAAAGCATTAGTTGGATGTCCCCAGGTTATTTGAAGTAGCTAGAGAAGAGATTGCTGGGGCCTTGACAAATATCTTCATGTCCTCTAGCCACAGGCAAGGTCCTTGAAATGCTCCAGCATATCAATATGCTCAACACCGTCCTCCACGTCCTTCTAGGTAAATAATGATGTAACTCATTAAGGATCTCACCCAAATGTTCCTCTCTTTATCCTTGAGTCATCCTTCCCTCTTCCTAGTTATCCTCTCGCTCCTGAGGTATGTATAGAATGCCTTTGGCTAATGTTGTCCTGTTACTCAAGAAGGGAACGAGGAATAATCATGGAAACCATAGACTGGTATCATGTCATAGTGCTAATTGCTACCATTTTACATAGTATCATGTCAGTGGTAGCAAAGTTACTGGAGCAAATTCTTAGGGATAGGATTTATGAGCATTTAGAAAACCATGGCGTAATTAGGGAGAGCCAGCATGGCTTTGTGCGGGGCAAGTCATGTCTCATTAACTTGACTGAGTTTTTTGACGAAGGTGATTGATGAAGGAGGAGCTGTGGATGTTGTTTACAGTGATTGTAGTAAGGCGTTTGACATGGTCCCTCATGGGAGGCATATCCAGAAGATTTAGATGCATGGGATCCAAGGTGAATTGGCCATTTTGATTCAGAACTGGCTTGCCCATAAAAGACAGTGTGGTGGTCGAAGGGACTTATTCTAGTTGGAGGTCTGTCATCAGTGGTGTTCTGCTGTGATCTGTACTGAGACCTCTGCTGTTTGTGATGTGTATAAGTGACCTGGATGAAGATGTAGATGGGTGGGTTAGTAAGTTTGCAGATGATACAAAGATTGGTGGCTTTGTGGATAGTGTAAAGGCTGTTAAAGAAGCTGACGGGATATAGATCATTTGCAGATATGGATGGAGAAATGGCACTTTAGTAGGTCAAATGCAAGGAGACAGTACACTGTTAAAGGCAAGATCCTCACCAGCACTGATGAGCAGAGGGATCTTGGGGTCCAAGTTCATAGCTCCCTGAAAGTGACTACACAGGTGGACAGGGTGGTTAAGAAGGCACATGGCATGCTTGCCTTTATTAGTCGAGGCACTGAGTTCAAAAGTCAGGAAGTTAGATTGCAGCTTCATAAAATTTCGGCTAGGCTGCATCTGGAGTACTGCATGCAGGTCTGGTCGCTCCATTATAGGAAGGATGTTGAGGCTTTAGAGAGGGTGCAGAATAGGATGTTGACTGGATTAGAGGGCATGAGAGGTTGGACAAACTTGGGTTGTTTTCTCTGGAGCACTAAGGGCTGAGGGTGGATCTGGTAGAGGTTTGTAAGATTATCTTCTTCCAGAAGTTGAAATGTCTAATACCAGTAGGCATGCATCTAAGGTGAGAAGGGGTATTTCAAGGGAGATGTGAAGGCAACTTTTTTACACTGTGGTGGGTGCCTGGATAGAGTCAGAAATATTAGTGGGGTGGGGTTAAGAGACATTTAGATAAGCATACGAATGTGGGGAAAATGGAAAGATGTGAACATTGTGTGGGCATCAGAGATTAGTTAGCCATTTGATTTAATTGGTTCGGCACACCATTGTGGGCTGAGGAGCCTGTTTCTGTGTTGTACTGTTCTAAATACTACGTTCTACTCCTTGTAGTAATGAATTTAGCTACTCTCTGGCAAAAGGCATTTTTCCTGAATTCCTTCTGAAATTTTCTGGTCATTATTTCATACTTATGACCTCCGATTTTGGATTGTACCCTGTAATACCCCACATAGTTCTAAAGTTAACTCCCAGGTCACTCAGAGAAATTCACATTGTTAATGGAATTTGGTTCAACACAGATTGCACTCTTATTGGTTGCTCAACTCAGCTGACTTTTGTCCTCATAAACTGTGTGAAATATGAATGAATTTTCGCCAATGTGTGAAAAAGGAACATCCCATCATAGCAATTGTATGTCACAGCATTGACAATCATTTATTTATTATCATTGTGGAGCCAATTAAGTCTAATCCCACTGGTGTGTTTTCTTCCAATTATACTGAATCATCAGCTGAAAATATGCACTCAGTTTTCATTTCAAAAATGCAGTAATCTGTGCTATAACCACTTCCACTGCAAAATATTCTAGGCTCCATATATCTTTATATAAGGCAGTCTCTTTGGAATATGGCTTGAACCAATCTCTTCTGTAAACAAAGCATATTTTTACACTTCACAAAAGTTCATCAAGGTCTTCTATGTAATGGTGTGTCTGGACAAAACCACTAGCCATCTCATGCACAGTGTTGTCCAGTTGAAAAAGAATGAACAGATGCAGAGCACTTCCACATTAGAACATTTTTGTGCATATCACAAGTGATTTCTGCCAAAAATCAGATTGCTGAATACTGTGAGATCTTCGAGTGCACATAGTGGATACACAGATTTTGTGTACCCATTCACCTAACCCTTCCCGTCTCTGTCAATGCCCATAAAAGCCCTAATTTCATCTGACCATCCAAGTTTCCCCAGCAACAATCCCCACTCCTCCTATTAGTTCACTCTTCCACTCAGTCCTGACCTCCCAAGTAGTGCTGACTGCAGGCAGCCCTCTCAGTATATCCTCCTCCATAACCAATCAATGATTTATGAGGGTAAATTGGTTTAATATTGTTACATGTACCATGGTACAGAGAAAAAGTCATCTTGTATGCTGTCCATATAGATTATTTCATTACAACAGTACCCTGAGGTAGTTCAAAGTAAAAACAGTAACAAAATAACATATTACAGTTAGGGAGATAGTGTAATGCAGGTAGACAATAAGCAGCAAGGTCATAATAATATAGACTGTAAGTTCAAGAATCCATCTTATCGTACGAGGGGACTGTAGAGTAGTCTTGTAACAGCTGGTTAGAAGCTATCCTTGAGCTTGGTGGTATGTGCTTTCCAGCTTTTGTATCTTCTGTCCGATGGGAGTGAGAGAGCAAGTCTGGGATGGATGGGATAATTGATTATGCTGGCTGCTTTACTGAGGCAGCAGGAGGTGTAGACAGAGTCCATGGAGGGGAGACTGATTTCTGAGATGTGCTCTGCAGTTTCTTGCGTCATGGGTAGAGCCATACCATCTGGATAGATGCTTTCTAAAAAAGCTGCCAAGGGTCAAAGAGGCCATGCCAAATTTCTGGTTTTCTCCACTAATGTAAAGCCTGGCTTCTCATCGAGTTAGTTCAACCTATTTTGTCTCAAATGACATCAGGCGCCCCCATCCAATGAACCTTTGTTATCAGGGAGTCCACAACAGCGCATCAGTTGAGCTATTACGGAATTCCTAGCCCACTACATTTTCTTTCTCCTGATGTGTAAATGCCAACAACATCCAACTAACATCTAATCTGAAGAGTGTACATTGTATTTCTCTCTAACTACTGATCTGATCTGGAGTAGTTGTTTTAGTTCAGTACCTTGGGGCCTTTATTGATTCTGATTCTCAAGCATCACTCAACCAAACCGAAATATCTATGAAATGTTTATTGCCCAAACTAAGCAGCTGGAACAAAAGTATTCTGTCAATTGGAATTTGCAGATTTTCCAAAGTGTTTCTGGCATTTTCTGCTTTTTATTTTTGACTTCCAGCATCTGCAGATATTTTATTTTCTGATGTTTTATGTAAACTTGAGCCTGGATTCTATAAGTGTTCACAAAACTAAAGCATAGTTTGGTGGTAAGGGAGTGGCCAGAGAACGATCATTGACACCAAGTTGGCAGCCCTTTACAGTTTTCTGCTAGTGTAGCTGACAGAAAGGTAGAACTGCGATACTTTCAAAATTCAAAGTAAATTTATTATCCAAGCACGCATGTCACCATATACAACCATAAGATTTATTTTCTTGCAGGCATTCACAGTGGATCAAAGAAATACAATAGGCAACCCTCTCACTGGAGTTCATACACCAACTTGGCTGGTTTGCTAACTCTGCTAACAGCAACACGACTCAGTGGTGAGAAGGCCACCTTTCACAAGCAATACGCATCCAGGCTCAGTACAATTTGGGGTTCAACCAAACAGGAACATCATGATGTTCTGATTAAAGGAACCTTAATTTGAGTGAATGCTGTGTAAATACTGCCCATACACAGTTATTGATAGCCCAGAAATTACAGATCATACACCAGCTTAATATGATAAAGTATATTTACCAATTTTCAGCTTTATCAAATAGTTAACAGAGAAAGAAAAAAAAAGGAAGATATTAGGGCCCATTACAATCAAGCCAGTCTAAATGTGCACATAAACACTGGTGCTCATTCCTGTATGAGCTGGGTGTATTGCTTTACTCACAGCGCTGAATTCTCATCGCCAACCACAGGTAGAATGCCCCTTCTTGGAATCCCCCACTTTGTGAAGCGCTCCTTGCAAAGCAATAGGGTCTCACTTTCAGCTGGGGTCCTCCAGGCGTCTTCCCTGGTGCTCTTATCTCCACACCTCCCGCCAAAAAGACCCCAAACCAGGCTATTGTCCTTCAGAAAACTCTCCCCCTCCTCAGCTCACTAGAACCTTCTGTCACATCCTACGACCCTATTTGGCTGACACAACATTCCTAAGTTGGACAACATGGCCCCCTATCTTTACCCGAAGCCAAAACACTCTTTCCAGCAGGACACATGCGTTTACAGAAGGTTGCTAAAATAAAATACCTCACAGCTTCGAAGTAGAAATCTTAACCAGGGCATTAGAAATATAATCAGTGAAAAACTACACACAAAGACTGACAAACAACCGCTGTGCAAAAGAAGACAAATTGCACATACAAAAAAAAACAACATAGAAAATAGGTGCAGGAGTAGGCCATTCGGCCCTTCGAGCCTGCACCGCCATTTATTATGATCATGGCTGATCATCCAACTCAGAACCCCGTCCCAGCCTTCCCTCCATACCCCCTGACCCCCGTAGCCACAAGGGCCATATCTAACTCCCTCTTAAATATAGCCAATGAACTGGCCTCAACTGTTTCCTGTGGCAGAGAATTCCACAGATTCACCACTCTCTGTGTGAAGAAGTTTTTCCTAATCTCGGTCCTAAAAGGCTTCCCCTCTATCCTCAAACTGTGACCCCTCGTTCTGGACTTCCTCAACATTGGGAACAATCTTCCTGCATCTAGCCTGTCCAATCCCTTTAGGATCTTATACGTTTCAATCAGATCCCCCCTCAATCTTCTAAATTCCAACGAGTACAAGCCCAGTTCATCCAGTCTTTCTTCATATGAAAGTCCTGCCATCCCAGGAATCAATCTGGTGAACCTTCTTTGTACTCCCTCTATGGCAAAGATGTCTTTCCTCAGATTAGGGGACCAAAACTGCGCACAATACTCCAGGTGTGGTCTCACCAAGGCCTTGTACAACTGCAGTAGTACCTCCCTGCTCCTGTACTCGAATCCTCTCGCTATAAATGCCAGCATACCATTCGCCTTTTTCACCGCCTGCTGTACCTGCATGCCCACTTTCAATGACTGGTGTATAATGACACCCAGGTCTCGTTGCACCTCCCCTTTTCCTAATCGGCCACCATTCAGATAATAATCTGTTTTCCTATTTTTGCCACCAAAGTGGATAACTTCACATTTATCCACATTAAATTGCATCTGCCATGAATTTGCCCACTCACCCAACCTATCCAAGTCACCCTGCATCCTCTTAGCATCCTCCTCACTGGTAACACTGCCACCCAGCTTCGTGTCATCCGCAAACTTGGAGATGCTGCATTTAATTCCCTCATCCAAGTCATTAATATATATTGTAAACAACTGGGGTCCCAGCACTGAGCCTTGCGGTACCCCACTAGTCACCGCCTGCCATTCTGAAAAGGTCCCGTTTATTCCCACTCTTCGCTTCCTGTCTGCTAACCAATTCTCCACCCACACCAATACCTTACCCCCAATACCGTGTGCTTTAAGTTTGCACACTAATCTCCTGTGTGGGACCTTGTCAAAAGCCTTTTGAAAATCCAAATATAAATAATAATAAATAATAAATCATAATAAATATAAATAATAATACTGAGAACATGAGTGTAGAGTCCTTGAAAGTTAGTCCATTGGTTTGCTCAGTGATCATTTCATTTGAGTGAAGTTGTCCATGCTGGTTGAAGAGTAATAACTGTTCCTCAGCCTGGTGGTATGAGGCCTGAAGCTCCTGTACCACCTCCTCAACGGTAGCAGTGAGGAGAGAGCATAGCCTGGGTGTTGGGGGTCCTTCATGATGGATGCTACTTTCTTGTGGCAGCACACTTTGTAGGTATGTTCAAGTAGAGGGGAGGGCTTTGCCTGTGATAAACTGGGCTGTATCCAACATTTTTTTTGTAGGCTTTTACATTCTTGGGCACTGCTGTTTCCATACCAGGCCAAGATGAACCAGTTAGGATACTGTGCATCTATAGAAGTTTGTCGAAGTTTTAGATGATTAGATGACATGCCAAAGTTCTACAAAAGTAGAGGTGTTGCAGTGCTTTCTTTGAAATGGCACTTGTGTGCTGGCCCCAGGACAGATACTCTGATATGATAACACTCAGGAATTTAAGGTTACTGACCCTGTTCACCTCCAATCCCCTAATAAGCACTAGGTCATGAGACCCCCTCATTTCTTCTTCCTGTAATCAATAATTAGCAAACACAAGGAAATCTGCAGATGCTGGAATTTCAAGCAACACACATAAAAGTTGCTGGTGAACGCAGCAGGCCAGGCAGCATCTCTAGGAAGAGGTACAGTCGCCGTTTCGGGCCAAGACCCTTCGTCAGGACTAACAACTCAACTTTGATATCAATAATTGGCTCTTGGTTTTGCTGATGTTGAGTGAGCTTGTTATCGTGGTGCCACTCAACCAGATTTTCACTCTACCTCATCACCACCTTTGATTCAGCTAACAGCGTTGGTGTCATCAGCAAACTTAAATATAGTGTTGGAGTAGTTCTTAGCTTTACAGTCATAATTGTGAAATTGCATCATCCTTGTGCAAACAATGAAAATTTTGACATATGGTGTATGTGCCTGACTGAAGAGCCAATGGTACAAAGCTGCTATCCCTAGAGTTATGACTGAAAGTCAGAATCCTGCCTAAATGTATTTAACAAAGGCATCAATGTCTTCAGTGGTTGTCACTGGAGATTCTGAGGCATTAATCTTCTTTGAGGTAGGTTTCTCATTTCTTGTCAGTCATTGTCCACTCCCATTTGATCTAAAGGCCTCCCCACATATCTCCTTTCAGCTATCCCCCCTATCCATCAGCTGATTATTTTCCTGACCTCCCACAGTCATCCTCCTTCCAATCATCTATTCCTCCAATTCTTTCCCACCCGACCCCATTGACATCTCATCTACATCCCAATGTTTTTCCTCTCTGAACTCCTCTCTGCAGAGCCAGAAGATTGCAGAGAAAGTGCCTTTCATTGTACTTGCACTTGTAAGGAACTGTATATTCTACCAAAATGACAAATGAGATTGGTTTCTATGAGATACAACAGTAGATCAACCACATTCCTTCATCCAGCATTACTCCATTGCTGGAATGTCTCTGGTTCATTTTTATCGTTCGCTCTGTATATTTGCTCTATATTGAGGAAGGAATCGGCAGTCAGCACAGCTTCAGAACCTGAACCTGATCAATGCTGCCTCATCTGTACCTGGAAGGTTAAAACAACCCCACTTCCCCCCTCTTCATGTTCAGACTATCCCAGGTTTCTCCTCAGTGGAAATTTGCAGTCACATATTTCACCAGAAAATCAGGCCTGGCCATTTGTCCTTAATTAATTTTACTGCCACACCATGAGAGAAGGACCTGCCTTTATAGTTTTATATGCATAGATTATAAATCAGATAGTTTTCCAAGCAGGATTTTATTACAGGCCTATGGAAATACAAGTACCTAGACAAGAAGGTGGCCTTGCAATAAACATTTTAGACTTCATACCCATCAACTGATTAAGACCTAATGTGTGGATATGCTAGGACAAATGCATTGAATCAAGTAGGATCCAGATTATTGACACCAATTGTAAGCTAGTATGGAATTAGTCACCTAAAGCATGGAGCATGTTGTGAGCAGACAAATGATTACAAATATAGGCATCTTGACCATTTTTATTTCTTAGTGGTGTGCTTTTTAGGATTTTTCTATATGCCATAATTCATTATAGAAGCTAGTAAGATAACCATCCCCCACCTTCAACCGAACATTGTGGACTTGCACAGGGTACTGTTTCTCTGAGATTTAGTATGGTATATCCTCTCCCTAGACCTTACCACACACCGCCTTCCGAAAAGTGGCCTAATCAGCATGGCGAGAGGGCAGCACACTTGATTTGTTCCAGGTGGAATTTAGCAGAGTGATTTACAAAGCTTCACATGGTGGATTGATCAAGAAACTGAAGGCTTGTAGGAAAATGAGAAAACAGGGTTTAAAAAAATGGCTCAATCAGAGAAGGAGTAAGAGTCAATGAGAGTTTAAGAAATGAGACGACAGTGAGCACAGGGTTTCATGGGCTCAACATAACGTTCCTTACTTCTTAATGTGAACATCAGGGCAATGTTTCAGAATTTTGCTGATGATACCAAAACTGGTGTTGATAATGAGGAACAAAGTTGTTGGCTACAGGAAGATACGAGGAAAGCGGGTAGATATATACAGGAATAGCAAACAAAATTCAACGTGGAGAAGTGTGAACTGATCCATTTGTGAGAGCAATT
This sequence comes from Mobula hypostoma, assembly GCF_963921235.1. Classification (NCBI taxonomy): domain Eukaryota; kingdom Metazoa; phylum Chordata; class Chondrichthyes; order Myliobatiformes; family Myliobatidae; genus Mobula; species Mobula hypostoma. The sequence goes on from NC_086102.1 coordinate 79,190,089, forward strand.
GGGAAAATTGCTGTAATCAATTTTGTTATTTGTTCATACAACCATTAATTGCAACAAGTTGAAAAAGGAGATTGTAGGGATCGAGAACAAGGTACTAAATTTGGATGATAAAGTACTGAATGACCTTCTGCTCGTCCAGTATTTCTATTGGACAACAGATTTGATTTCCCAGCCAGATAGATCATATACACTATAATAGGACACTTAGTGTGGAGAAATAAAACATTCCTGGAATCTCAATGTCTACCGATATTCAAAGATAAGGCAGCAGGACAAGTAGATAATGCAGCAAAAAGGAAGCTTCTCTGTGAGTAAAGGCAAGGAATCACAACAACCACAAATAGAGCGCTAGTTCTGGTTATCAATCTAGTTGAAAGATAAAAGAAGTTTTGGAGAACTAAAAGGATGTTGTCAGGACTGGAGAATCATTGTGGACTGACAGCAGTGCTGAGGAATTTTTTAATATGAAAAGAATGGTAGGGGTCTGGAACACTGCTAATGGGTGGTGGATACAGAATTCCTCATCACATCTGAGCACTTGAAGAGCTGTGACCTACCAGGCTTTGTACAAAGAGCTGAAAAGAGAGATTAACCCTCTTCACCAACTTCAACAGTGTGGATATAATGGCCAAATGGTCTTGTTCTATCTCCAGATTTCCATGGTTCTTTTTTTGAGTATTTAGCATGAATTTATTTTTCCATATGCACACAGCAAAAGCTCGGTTATTTGGTATCTAATTAACTAGCATTTCAGAGGAAGTGGTTGGGATGGTGTTACTCAGTACCTACGGAGTGCTGAGACTGATATCGGAATAGCCAGGGCAACAGGCTCTCTTCATCAGCTTGTCCTGGGCTTGGCCCAAATGGACGGTCACAGGTCCAGGCAGTGGGTCATCAGGAATCCACTGACGCCAACTCCTGGGCACCATTTCAAGATTACATTTATGTGAGTGAAGAGGAGAGGCAGTGTATTGGTCAGTTCACTGGAGGCTTGCTAGCAGAGCCTAAGTGGATCCTAGACAACATTTTATGTGTTGTTAATTTTGTACATAAAGATATTTTAAAACTAGAAGTAGTAAAAAAACACACAACATGGGTAAAATGTGAGAAAGACCAAAAAATGGGCTTGATGTAGAGTAAACCTCATTCTATATTGCACTATTACACACTCCCAGAGCAGTGACAGCACAGGTTTAAAATAATGGCTTATTTGTATAACCAGTGGCTGTTAAATATTAACTTTAGGGGTAATCAAGCCTTTACCATACATTAAATCAAATTACCTACAACGTATACTGAACCATGCTCAGAGTTGTTTTTAGGACAAGCTCGCAATGTGAGGATTATTCTTTGAAGAGCTGAGTGCTGTACTCAATTTTGTTGTTTATTCAAATAACCATTAACTATAAGATACTTATATTGAGAATGTAATGTGAATGGTTAAAGATTTCAAGGGATCAAAAACAGGGAATGGTTTTGAATAACCAATCATAATCATATTGAATGGCAGAGCAGCCACAAAAGACGACATGACCTAATCCTGTGCTGACTTTCTATGTTTCTATTGGTCAACCTCATTCTAATAACAAACAGATCTTATCGAATTAGAAAAGGATATTTAGGCTTTGCAGAAGAAAATGCATCAGATTAGCCTTCATTTCTGACACAAGGTTGAGGAAGTGGTAAAAATTAAATTAATCTTTTTTAATGGTTCTTGTCAAAGTCGATTGTTGTGTGGATTTTTCCCCCAGATGTTTTCCCTTTGATGCTGCACGTCTGCTATAACTAAAGGGCCAGTCATCAAAAGCCAAAATCACGTACTTCAGCTTAGTTTATCCAAGATTTGTGTTTTGTTTTCGTGTTAACGTGCCCTGCCCTTTGAGAGTTTATGCATAATTCATTGTTAATTTTATGGGCCATAGGGAATGCAGTGAACTGCCTTAGGACTTTCCAGGCAAGTCAGTTCCATTCTCTGGGATGCAATCTGTCAAAATGATGTACAGATTTCCTATTATACTTAACCACAAGACCTGAATAATTCTAGTGCATAGGAGCTTATGTTTTTGAGTTGCAATTAAATAAACATCCCAGTACATAATGGATGCATAAAATGGATTACAACAGGCACAAACATGAAGCAAACCTCTTGTGAAATAAAAATGTAAGTGTCATTGGAAGTAGTTCTACCTCACTCTATCTGGCGAGAAGGGAGTCACAATTCCCACCAAAACACAGCTTGATTTACATCTACCATCTTAACTGACAGTTGTAAGTGCTGACTAATTATTTGACAAGGAGTTTAATTGGTTCTGGCAATTTTATTAAGTTTTTTTTAGTGTTTTCACCAGCGTCACCCCTCTCAGTGCAACTTGGTCTCATAGGAGAAGAGGCAGCCTCTCCTGTCCTGAAGGATTCTCTGCTGCCAGCTTTTCCCCTGCCTGGAAACAACGCCTCAGCAAATCTCACTTCCTGGGTGCTGGCGTGCACTTATGCTCCTCTCCACCCACCCCACCCCGCCCCAACTGCACCATGCTGACAGCCAGCAGCTGCCTCTCTCTGCCTGTTCCAGGGAGTCAGGGTCAAAATGTTTAATGCTGGAGGTATTAAGATGAGGGGAGTAAGTTCAAGAGAAGTGTGCGAGGCAAGTTATTTTCACACGGAGAGTGGTGGATGCCTGCAATGCGCTGCCAGGTGTGGTGGTGACAGATACAGTAGAGATATTTAAGAGACTCTTGGATAAACACATGAATGAAGCAAGAAACGGGCCGGTTCAGATGGCAGCTCCCCAACTCAGCTCTGCACTGAACTTTCTTTGCGATCTTTAGTTCAGAACACTATTTCCTTGCAGTTATAGTTTCCACTGTGTGGTTTGTTCCTCTGCATGTTAGGCGTTCGACTGTCTTTTTTTATGGGTTGTTATTTTTTTATGGGCTTGATGTGTTTTCATTCTCTGAACGTTGGGTTTCGATGGTCTTCTTTTCTTTAATATATGGCTTTTTTGGGGGTTTTTTTTTTGCTGTGTGGCTGCCTGTTAGGAGATGAGTCTCAAGGTTGTATAATGTGTGCATACTTTAATACTAAATGTACTTTCAGCTTTGATGAATATGCAGAGAATGGAAGGATAGGGACATTGTGTAGGCAGAAGGGGTTAGTTTAATTAAGCATTATTAGCTTAAGTAGTGCGACACAACATCATGGGCCAAAGGTCATGTTCCTGTGCCATACTGTTCTTTGTTCGATGTAAATGAGATCTGGAAATTAAAGGAATCTGTGCCTCAATCTGATCCTTGTTCTATCCTCCTGCTTCTGAAAACCATCTCCTATTGAAAAGCAAATAAACTGTGATGCTGGAAATTCGAAATATAAGCAGAAAATGTTGTCTCCCCTGTTTTGATGAAGAGTCACCAACCTGACATGTTAATTCTGTTTCTCTATACGGAGGAGCCGTCTGACCTTCTGAGCATCTCTTAGATAGTCACATGTTCTTAACTCAACACCGTGTCCCGCCCAGCACCATGTCTGGCAACAAAACTGCTCATTGTAGGATATGAATCCCTCTGTCTTTTAACTTGTTTCAAAAGTAAAAGGCCAAAGTTTCGAGGTCTCTCCCCATGAGATACACAGAGATTGTGACCCCCTCTCCCAGGTGAATGTGAAAGAGTCCATGGCATTGTTTGAAGTCTGAGTCCAATCCTAAATCTTGGCCAATGTTTATCTTCAACCAACTGAAAGAATTAACACTTTGCTGTCATGGTTGCTTGATGTTTGTAAAAATGGTGTCAATATTTTCTCTGTTACAGAATTGGTTACGAAGTATTCACTGATTATAAATAGCCATGGGTTGTCCTGAGATTGTCATAGTTGCAAAGTGAATATGTATTCTTTTTTTTCCCCCCTTCTCAATTTAATTCCTAACTCTGTGTGGTTGTTGTAGAGCAAATCAGCTGGTATGATTTGTGGAGGACCACTTCTCAATGTTGACTCATTGACCTCAAGTGAACAGTTAAATAGAAGAGAGCATCTGCTGAAAAAAATGCTCCCTGTGCTGTACATTTACATCCACATGGAACGCGTCACTGGACAGAACCTAGTGAAAAAAGCAAACAGGTATCCCTCAACTAAGTTTCTGAAAATGCCAATGAGACTCTGGACTCTGCTGCCATGTTCTTCAAAGTGAAGGAATAAAAGTTCCCCACCCTGTGAGGCTTCTTTATGTGGTTTCTGTTCTGTCCTTGTTTAACAAAAAGTGAGAGAGCAGCCCATCAGTTTACATTGAATGCGCAATTGCTTAGAAGGACACAGGCATGGCTGAAGTGGAATTTTAAAAGTTTCTGCCTCGATTAGATGTGCTATGCTGAGCTGGTGGCAAATTGTATGATTGCAGCATTTAACTTTAGTGTCCTGTGTTAAAAGTATAAGAAATTAAAGAAGGAGTAAGCCAGTCAGCCCCTCATGTCCAACCCACAGTTTAGTCAGAACAGTGGTGCTTCTGTACTGCACTATTCTCAAGTTCTTTGAATCCCTTAATGTCTAAGAATCTGTTGATCTAATTTCTGAATAAGTTCAGTGACTGAACTGCTGCATCTCTGCTGGATGGAGAATTTCAAAATTACCGACCCTCTGGAAGAAGATATCTCTTTTCCTCTGCCCAGAGTGGCCAGTCCTTTATTTTGAAATATTTTGCAATAATAAAGCGTGTTCTAGACGCCGCAGCCAGGAATCGTACAAAATCCACAAACATCCTGTCAACCACTTAGAATTTTTCACATTTCATTGAAACTAATCTGTAAGAGAACTTGTAATACTTAATCTAGGAGAGTCAGATGCCTCAAGTCCTCAGCTTCGCACACCTGATAAGCAGAAAGAAAACCGATAACAATGAAGAATGGGAGGCTGAGAGAATATTTCATCTAATTTCTCCCCTGAAATTTATAACAAAAGCTGGAAGTTTTTTGAGGAGTTTCCTGAAAAAGGTGTTAGGTTTAGACAGGGACTGTGAACAGGGGGACCAGATGTGGAAGCCATTATACCTCGAGCCCATCCAGCATTAACGTAACGTTCCCAGATAAACTTTCCAGCCTAAATCATTGAGAAGACATGGGGTTGATTTTATCTCTGTCAGAATCAGCATCGTTTATTATCACTGTCCTATATGGCATGGAATTTGTAGTTTTGCAGCAGCAGTACAAAGACATAAAATTAGTATAAATTACAAAGTAAATGAAAAATTCAAAAAAAGGAATAATGAGGTAGTGTTCAAGTGTTCATGGGTCCGTGGGCTGTTGAGAAACCTGATGGCAGAGGAAGCTGTTTCTGAACCATTCAGTGAGGGCCTTCAGGCTTCTGTACCTTTCTTGATGGTAGTAACAAGAGGAGGGAGTGCTGGATGGTGACTGATTGGTGTGCCTGCAGATGAGGTAAAGTAGTTTTGTACAAACACAGATACTCAACTTGACCTATTGACTTTTGCTGGAAAGAACATCTAGCAACTGTATAAAGACTTGCATTTGCTTTAATTGAAACTGGATCTATACGTGATCACATATAAAGGCACGTCAAGTTGTTAATTGGGCTTAAGCCCCCTTGAACAATCTATGGCCAGCACCTGCAGTTTAAGAACTGACGAGAGTAAAATGGTTCTTCGCACAGGAGGGCATCAGCTGATCTATTAAGGTGCAAAGTCACTCTTCCAGTAAGCCCATAAGACATAGGAGCAGAACTTGGCCATTCAGCCAGTTGACTCTGCTCTGCCATCCGATCATCACTGGTTTATTTTTGCTCTCAATCGGATTCTCCTGCTTTCTCCCTGTAATGTCACAGCTGCTTCACTTCAACACCCTGACAAATGAACCAAATGTAAATGGAGGGTCAAGGTGTTGTATTGCCGCAGGTATGAATCATCCTCTTTTGAACGGTCTTCGGTCGTGGTTACAATTATTTCATTCCATCTTTTATCTACAACCTGTTCTTCTAAATAGCTGCCTGCTGTTTCTCCTCCCCCATACAACTTCTTTACACTTGCATAGTCTCCATCATCCCTGGGCTGCAATGTCAGATCAGATTTGACACAGTTACTGCACAGTAAACGCACACACCTTATTCTGTGACTTGCAATTCTATCAGACTGAATTAACCAGTTCAGTGCTGAATCAAGACAACTGCAGATTAAAATCAAGTGGCTTGCTGTCATGTTAAACTGCATTAAACAACGAATACCGCATTTGACAAACACAGATTCTGAGAAAAGTTCTCCTTTGAACCGCTTGCTGTGCTGGGTATTTGTTCTTGTGCCCCGTCTCTCCTGCTGAGATTCAGTTCCATAGGTTCCAAATCACCCGCCTAGTCATTCTTTCAGTGTGAGGGTTGGCAAGGGATGCAGTCAAATCAACAGAAGGGCAACTCTGCCTTCATTCAGGGCACTTGTGCCTCCATTCACTTGAGAATGAGCAGTACAAGGAACCTTGGCTAACATCCATATCCCTACAGCAAAGGCACCATGGCAATCAGAGAACTTCTCCATTTGTTCAAGAGCTATGGATATCCCCGGTATGACCAACATTTATTGTCCACCACTGATTGACTTGCGTGATTATTGCAATGGGAATTTCTTGGCCAGCACTCACCCAAGGTCCACTATAGGTAAAGGTTTCTGTTATGTTTTGTAACTTCAAAACATTAAACTAATTCAAAGGAAGACATGGGAATCTGAAATGTGAGTCTATCTTTGTATTTACTTTAAGCGAGGCACACGTGTATCACGTGGTAGCGTTATGACGTATACGTTTTACATATTTATACATACAACCCGTAATTAATTATTGAAACGGACAAGAATGCTTAATCAAACAATATATTTACAGTTACTGAAATATTAAATACACAACATTCCTCCCTGCTTAGATCATAAACTCCAACTCAATGTAAAATGCACCTCAACTATATACACAGTATACTATATAATGCAGCTGCAATATACAGACATCTTCAGCAATGTAAATTTTAAATTGTCCTGTTCAGTTTCAGGCCAAAGATTTAATTGCTGTGGAGGCTTTCTTACTCCTGTGCGATAACATCTTTCCCTGACAAGGGGGATCAGTCTGCTTGGCAGGTGAGTCTTGTGGCTGTGAAACAATCCCAGGTACTGGGGCTTCCTTGGTGGTGGTTGTAGGAATTGACTCTGAAACTCCGGGAAGTGGTTCCGACCTGGGTAGCCACCTTTCTTCTCTAACAAATGACTCAGCTTCCTCAACTGATCGATGCGTCACCTCCAAGTGATATCAGACACAATATCCACTGTGTGGGAGAGTGGTAATGTTCTGTCCTTAATCTTTCCGAGTACCCACTTTTAGTCACCTCTGTAGACCCTTGCCAGGACTACTTCTCCAGGAGTAAAACATCGAACCCCCTCGTTTGAGGAGCCTTCAATTTGCCTCAGCTGTTTGCCCTGCATTCTCGTCCTGAGATTGGGTTTAAGGAGATCCAAGTGTGAACATAGGGGATGACCCAGGAACAGCACGGCTGGTGAGCTGTTGGTAGTGGAGAGTGTTGGATTACGATAAGCAAGGAAGAATTTGGCGAGCTTCTGGTTCACTGTTACTGCTTCATTGCTCACAGTGTGTACTTTTCACTCGGGACAGACCTTTCCACCAAGCCGTTTGTAGCTGGGTGGTATGGTGCAGATGTAATATGTCTTATTACATTCATTTTTAGGAATGACTGAAACTGATTCACCAGAAAATGTAGTCTATTGTCACTGACTACATGTTCTGGAACACCAATCCTTGCAAAGTGGCTTCTCAATACATCAATAAGGCTATTGGAAACACTTCTGGCCACTTTGTAGCTGCCTCCACTACTACCAAGAAATTGGTGCCCATGAACAGTCTGGGAAAATCCTCTGCCAGGGCAATGCGGGCCATTCTGAGGGATGAAGCGGTGCCACTCTTGGCAGCTTCTGGATGCGTTGGTATTCCAAACGATGCATGGCGAGCTGCTCAATCTGCTGATCTATCTCAGGCCAACAGACAAAGCTTCGAGCCACCACTTTCATTTTAACCACACCTCGAAAACAGGCACGTAGCTCCTCCAACTCTTTAGCTTTCAATCCCCACATAAGGCAATCTCCGTCAAGGGCTTGTTCATCGTGGCGCTGGTAAAAATGGAAGAACTGGAGTTTCTGCTGCACATTCCAGCTACTTTGGGTGGCCATGTAGACCTGAGACAGTGTGCGGTCTATTCTGGTTTCCCTTTGGATCATCTCTGCTGTAATAGGGAGACGTTCGAGTTAAGTTTGGGAAAATACGTCAAAAGGAGTGTCTGTTATTGTAAATTTTTCCGGCATTTCCTTTTCAAGGGCAAATGGAACAATCCATCAGCATTTCCACGATTAGTCATTGTCTTGAATTCAATCCTGTGGGAATTAGTGTCCTCCAAGAAACAGAGCCTATCTCCGCATTTGTGCTGCTGCTGTTGGTGGGACATCCTTCTGTGGATGGAAAATGGACACTGGTGGCTGATGATCAGTAATGAAGGTAGACTCTCTCCCATATGTACTGGTTAAAAAGTTTTACGCCCCAAATGAACAAGAATGTTTAATCGCCAATATATATATATATATATATATATATACAAGATTACCCAAATATTACTGAAATATTAAATACACAACATTTTCCTTCTGTGAATAACATTCTAACATTTATTTATTATTTATTGACATACAGAGTGGAATAGGCCCTTCCGGCCCTTTGAGCCGGGCTGCCGAGCAATCCCCCGATTTAACCCTCGCCTAATCACGGGACAATTTACAGTGACCAATTAATCCATCAACTGGTATGTCTTTGGACTGTCGGGGGAAATCGGAGCACCCGGAGGAAACCTACGCGGTCACGGGGAGAACCATACAAACTTCTTGCAGGCAGCAGTGGGAACACGTCGTTGAGATCACAATCAGTAGCACCTTTCATTCCAAATCACTTCACGGCTGAAATTTTGAAATCTAGTCATAGATGTGAAGGTCCAACCGTCTGCCTGATTTTTTTTAGATCTTAATTGAGACCCCTGGGAATTTTGGAAAGACAGCACCTCTGACTATGTAACTCTCCCTCAGTACTGCATTGAAGTGCTAGAATTTGTGGTTCAAGTCCTTGGTGTGAAGCTTGAGTCCACGTTCTCTAGATCTGTGCCACAGTGCTCTGGTTGACATCCTAAAGTGCAGCTGATGCTTACCTCACTGACTGGCATGCCACAACCCTGCCTGCTGGAACGATCACCATGGAAATATAAACGGACTTCCACAAATTCCATGTGTCTGACCCTAAACCACTGATTTTGTTGTTATAAGCAGTAGCATCTTCTTTTTATTCTTTTGTCAATGAATTCCATTATTAAGGTAGCAAATAGTTGCAGAAATCCATGGAAGATTTGGCAGTAGATGTTAATAAAGTTTCAGAACAACACATTTCATGCCAATGGGGATGGTAATTTTACAGTTGGTTCTATTCTTTAGTATGACCTCATCATTTATAGTTTGTTTAAAGGTCAAGTAATTAAATCACTCAAGTGTTTAGTACACGGTGTTTCAGGTGTTGTCAGTCTCTGAGAGATTTCATATTGTTGGAGCTGCAAATCTGCTGAAACTCTCATAAAACCAGAAGAATGCTACCTAAAATAGCGTGTCTGGAATTTTTCCCCATTCATCGTGGATGAGAGAAAAAAGTCCCAAATTCTTCTTTTAATGAACACAAACCAAGTCTTAATTTGAAAGCTGAAGGAGGCTTCTATTGGATAATGAATGTTGTGCAGACTTTTTTGAACGTTGCCAAGGTCACAATGACTCATAATGAAGGTTGCCAAGGTCACAAAGTCTGCATGGTTTCTGGGAAGGGAAATCTTGCCTGACAAATCTGTTAGAGTTCTTTGAGCAAGTAATAAGCAGGGTAGACAAATGAGAGGCAGTAGATGTCATTTACTTGGATTTTCAGAAGGCATTTGATAAGGTGCTATATATGAGGCTACTCAGCAAGATAAAATCCTATGTTACAGGAAAGATACTGGCATGGATAGAGGAATGGCTGACAGACAGGAAATAGCGAGTGGGAATAAAAGGGGCCTTTTCTGGTTGGCTGCTAGTAACTAATGGTGTTCCTCAGGGGTCAGTATTGGGACCACTACTTTCCACATTGTTTGTCAATGATTTAGATAATGGAATTGATGGCTTTGTGGTAAAGATTGTGGATGATACGAAGATAGGTGGAAGGGTAGTTAGTGCTGAGGAAGCAATGCAATTGCAGCAGGACTTAGACAAATTGCAAGAAAGTGGCAGATGGAATACAATGTTAGGAAATGTACGATAATGCATTTTGGTAAAAGGAACAATAGTGCGGAGTATTATCTAACTGGGGAGAAGGTTCAAACATCAGAGGTGCAGAGGGACTTAGGAGTCCTCGTGCAAGACTGTCAGGAGGTTAATTTATAGGTTGAGTTGGTAGTAAAAAAGGCAAATGCAATGATGGCATTTACTTCAAGAGGAATAGAATATAAAAACAATGAGATAATGCTGAGGCTTTATAAGACCCTAGTCAGGCTGCACTTGGAGTATTGTCAACAGTTTTAGGTCCCATATCTCAGAAAGGATGTGTTGTTATTGGATAGAGTCCAGAGGAGGTTCACAAGGATGATTCTGGGAATGAAGACTTTAACATATGAGGAGCGTTTGGCAGCTTTGGGCCTGTACTCACCGGAATTTAGAAGAACACAGAAGTATCTCTTTGAAACCTAACGAATGTTGGAAGGACGAGATAACATGGATGTGGAGAGGATGTTTCCTAGGTGGGGGTGTCCAGAACTAGAGAGCACAGCCTCAAAATTGAGGGACAACCTTGTAAAATAGAAGCAAGGAGGAACTTTTTTAGCCAGGGAGTGGTGAATCTGTGTAATGCTCTACCACAGGCTGCAGTGGAGTCCAAGTCTGTGGGCATATTTAAAGCAGGAGTTGGTAGTTTCCTGATCAGTCGGTGATATGGCGAGATAGCAGGTGTATGGGGTTGAGTAGGATCCGGGATCAGCATAATAGAATGGCAGAGCAGACTCGATGGGCTGAATGGCCTAACTCTGCTCCTTTGTCTTATGGACTCAATCAATAGCACCCTTGCTTCAGAAGTTTGTAAATTCAAGCTCAGCTGAAGAGACTGATGTGCAAATTTACTAAAAGAGAAGAGAACTTCCTGAGAGTGTGCTGTTCTTGTAGGTACTGTATGTCAGATGAAGCATTAAACTGAAGGTCTGCAGCTCGACTATTCTGTGGGACAGCTCCCCATCAGATACTAGTGAAGAATACTTTATAGGTCCCATGGCATTGCACCAGAAAAAAAAACAGCAGGCTCTCTCGTCCTGGCCAATGTTCAGCTGGCAGCCAACATTTTCAAAATACCTCATCTGGTCCCTTTATATTGCTCTTTATGGGAATTTGTTAAGGCCACATTTCCAAAGGCATCTACTCTCTGAGGCATTGCATTGACTGTAAAGTGCTTTGGAATATTTGGGCAATTGAAGCAGCAGGAGGTTCTGAACTGTCCTTTCAACTCTGATATTTAACTATGTGATTTAACACGGCTGAATAAAAGTATCCCACATTAAAATGAGAGAGAAAAAACTTGGATGTAACATTTCAGAATGTAACATATAAACAACATATTCACTCCCTTCATTTTGCCCTGCTGTTCAATAAATCATGCTGATCTGCATCTTAAAGCTTTGCTGTTCCCAATGCCCTCACCTAATTCTGTATCTGTCTTCATGATGGATGACACAGAAAACGCTCCAGAAATAGTGGAGATCTATGGACATACTTAGAATAAAGGATTTAAAGCAGTTATTAAAAGCAAATAATTGCATGGGAGGAATTAACAGGATTAAAAGCCGACAAGACCTTGGATCTGATAACCAGTAGGTGTCTGTAGGGATAGTGGAAGCATGGCTGTTGATTTTTCAGAATTCTTCAGATGCCCATGCTGTGTATTTAATATTTCAGTAATATTTGAGTAATATTGTAAATATATTGTTTGATTTAGCATTTGGTGCCTTTATTGTATTTGTTTCTACTAACCCATCACCAAGAAATAATTTATGTAATCAATTAATTGTATATTGTGTACTGTCTGATATTTTATTTTGGGGATTTGTACCAGGGCACATCACACAGTATCCACACCAACGCAATTACAGTGCTGGCGGGGGCAACAGGAGTTTACCCTAGACGAACGGGAGCATATTGGGGCAAAGAGTTACATGTTCCAGTACGGCTGCATCACTGGAATCTTTCCACAATTGCAGAGAATTGATAATGTCAATCCCATCTACATAAAACATATCCAGAACAGCCAATTTATGTCTCATAATGTATTCTGTATCAGGAGCAGAGTAATGAATAGTAATTTGGAGATAATAACAAAAGACAGCAGGAGCAGGAGTAGTCACCTAGCTCCTTAAAGCCTGTCTTGCTTTCAATATGCTCATGGCCGATGTGTCACAGGAATCAACTCCTCCTCTGGGTCAGATCAAATTGTCTGATCATCAAACATTTATCTTCCTTTAGTTTAAATATTTCTAATAATCCAGATTCCAAACTCTCTAGGGCAGAGAACTCCAGAGATTCACTACACTCTGTGAGAAGATATTTCTATATACCTTTCATTTTAAGTGACTGGTTCCTTACTTGGAACTATGTATTTTCATTCAAGGTTCCTACCAGTGAAAACATTTTGATATCCACCATGTCACACCCTCTTAGGTTCCTAAATGTTTTAATAGGAGAAGAAACCCTCCTCAATTCCAAAGTGGACAGACCTATCAAAGGACGCATGCATTCTGTTCACCAATTCACAGTTTGAGTTCCATCATGGCCACTTGTTTTCAGACTTCATACTAACATTGATATAAATTTACTGACCAGGGGCTAGATTCCATTAGGAAGGTGGAAGTGACTGTAGAGAAATGGGGCTGCATTGAAGCGAAAGTGATATTGGCCACTATGAAGCTGCTGTACAAGATTGGCAATAATCCTACAGAGTTCTGAAGTAGGTTTGAAGAAACAAGAAATGTGATCCTTCTCCTTTCTGCCTCATGGCTTAAAGGTAGCAAATTTCTGAATGTTTTGCAACATTATGTACTGGAACCAATAAGGGAGCAGGTCGTTTTAGATCTAGTGTTGAGGTAGGAGCTAGGTTTAATACACATTTCAACTGCACATGTAGATTGATCTAAAGTCGATCTTGATATACAGTGCCCATAGAAGGTATTCAGCCCCCCTTGAAAGTTTTCATGTCTTACTGTTTTATAACATTGAATTACAGTGGATTTAATTTGGTTTTTTTGACACTGATCAATAGAAAAGACTTTTTCATGTCAAAGTGAAAACAGATCTCTACAAAATGATTTAAATTAATTATAAATATGAAGCATAAAATAATTGATTGCATAAGTATTCATCCACTTCAAGTCAGTATTTAGTAGATGCACATTTGGCAGCAATTGCATCCTTGAGTCTGTGTAGATAGGCCTCTATCAGCTTTGCACATCTCGACACTGCAATTTTTCCCCATTCTTCTTTACAAAACTGCTTAAACTCTGTCAGATTGCATGGGTTTGTGAATGAACAGTCCTTTTCAAGTCCAGCCACAATTTTTCAATTGGATTGAGGTCTGGACTCTGACTTGGCCATTCCAGGGCATTAACTTTGTTGTTTTTAAGCCATTCCTGTGTAGATTTGGCTTTATACTTGGGGTCATTACCTTACTGGAAAACAAACCTGCATCAGGTTTTCCTCCAGGATTTCCTTGAATTTTGTGGCATTCATTTTACCTTCTACCTTCACAAGCCTTCCAGGGCCTGCTGCAGTGAAGCATCCCCACAGATGATGCAGCCACCACCATGCTTCATGGTAGGGATGGTGTGTTCTTGATGATATGCGATATTTGGCTTATGCCAAGCATAGCATTTAGTCTGATGGCCAACAGCTCAATTTTGATTTCATTAGACCATACAACCTTCTTCCTGCTGACTTCAGAGTCTCCCACATGCCTTCCAGCAAGCTCTAGCCGAGATTTCTTATGAGTTTTTTTTTCAAGTGGTTTTCCCTTTGCCACTCCCCATAAAACTGCAACTGAAGAACCACCCGGGCAACAGTTGTTGTATGCGCAGTCTCTCCCATCTCAGTGACTGAAGCTTGTAACTCCTCCAGAGTTGTCATAGGTCTCTTGCTGGCCTCCCTCACTAGTCCCCTTCTTGCATAGTCACTCAGTTTTTGAGGACAGCCTGCTCCAGGCAGATTTACAGATGTGCCATATTCTTTCCATGTCTTGATGATTGACTTAACTGTACTCTAAGGGATATTCAGTGACTTGGAAATTTTCTTGTATCCAGCTCCTGACTTGTGCTTTTCAATAACCTTTTTGTGGAGTTGCGTGGAGTGTTCATTTGTCTTCATGGTGTAGTTTTTGGCAGGATACTGACTCACCAGCAGTTGGACCTTCTAGATCCAGGTGTATTTTTACTACAATCAATTGAAACACGTTGACTGCACACTTCTTCTTCTTCTTCTCCATCTCCATCTTGTTTTATGGCGGTTGGCACCCAGCTTAATGGTGCATTACCACCACCTTCTGCTCCAGAGTGTGCAATAGACTTACATTTCAAATTCCTTCACCCAATCACACACACACACTTACCCTAACCTATACATTATCCTCCCATCTTTGGCCATCCTAGTACCCTTCCTGCTTATCCATCATATCCTATAAACACCCCCTGTGTCCCTTAAGAAAGCTAAAAATACCCTGACCTGTGCTCTCTCACCCATGCCCAGCAACCCTTTTAATGTGAATTCCTGCACCCCCAATTCCCTTAGATTAATTCTCATCATCTCTCTCTGTATCTCATACTTCCTGCAGCCGAGAACTACATGTTCTACTGACTCCTCTTCCTGACATTCCTCATACAATCCTGTCTGGTGTTTCCCTATCATTTTCAATTTTTTGTTTAATGCACAGTGCCCCAGCCTTAACCTAGTCCCACACATCAAAGTTGCTGGTGAATGGAGCAGGCCAAGCAGCATCTGTAGGAAGAGGTGCAGTCGACGTTTCAGGCCGAGACCCTTCGTCAGGACTAACTGAAGGAAGAGTGAGTAAGGGATTTGAAAGTTGGAGGGGGAGGGGGAGATCCAAAAGGATAGGAGAAGACAGGAAGGGGAGGGATAGAGCCGAGAGCTGGACAGGTGATAGGCAAAAGGGGATACGAGAGGATCATGGGACAGGAGGTCCGGGAAGAAAGACAAGGAGCGGGGGGGGGGGCGGGACCCAGAGGATGGGCAAGAGGTATATTCAGAGGGACAGAGGGAGAAAAAGGAGAGTGAGAGAAAGAATGTGTGCATAAAAATAAGTAACAGATGGGGTACGAGGGGGAGGTGGGGCCTTAGCGGAAGTTAGAGAAGTCGATGTTCATGCCATCAGGTTGGAGGCTACCCAGACGGAATAGAAGGTGTTGTTCCTCCAACCTGAGTGTGGCTTCATCTTTACAGTAGAGGAGACCATGGATAGACATGTCAGAATGGGAATGGGATGTGGAATTAAAATGTGTGGCCACTGGGAGATCCTGCTTTCTCTGGCGGACAGAGCGTAGATGTTCAGCAAAGCGGTCTCCCAGTCTGCGTCGGGTCTCACCAATATATAAAAGGCCACATCGGGAGCACCGGACGCAGTATATCACCCCAGTCGACTCACAGGTGAAGTGTTGCCTCACCTGGAAGGACTGTTTGGGGCCCTGAATGGTGGTAAGGGAGGAAGTGTAAGGGCATGTGTAGCACTTGTTCCACTTACACAGATAAGTGCCAGGAGGGAGATCAGTGGGGAGGAATGGGGGGGACGAATGGACAAGGGAGTTGCGTAGGGAGCGATCCCTGCAGAATGCAAAGAGAGGGGGGGAGGGAAAGATGTGCTTAGTGGTGGGATCCCGTTGAAGGTGGCGGAAGTTACGGAGAATAATATGTTGGACCTGGAGGCTGGTGGGGTGGTAGGTGAGGACCAGGGGAACCCTATTCCTAGTGGGGTGGCGGGAGGATGGAGTGAGAGCAGATGTACGTGAAATGGGGGAGATGCGTTTAAGAGCAGAGTTGATAGTGGAGGAAGGGAAGCCCCTTTCTTTAAAAAAGGAAGACATCTCCCTCGTCCTAGAATGAAAAGCCTCATCCTGAGAGCAGATGCGGCGGAGACGGAGGAATTGCGAGAAGGGGATGGTGTTTTTGCAAGAGACAGGGTGAGAAAAGGAATAGTCCAGATAGCTGTGAGAGTCAGTAGGCTTATAGTAGACATCAGTGGATAAGCTGTCTCCAGAGACAGAGACAGAAAGATCTAGAAAGGGGAGGGAGGTGTCGGAAATGGACCAGGTAAACTTGAGGGCAGGGTGAAAGTTGGAGGCAAAGTTAATAAAGTCAACGAGTTCTGCATGTGTGCAGGAAGCAGCGCCAATGCAGTCGTCGATGTAGCGAAGGAAAAGTGGGGGACAGATACCAGAATAGGCACGGAACATAGATTGTTCCACAAACCCAACAAAAAGGCAGGCATAGCTAGGACCCATACGGGTGCCCATAGCTACACCTTTAGTTTGGAGGAAGTGGGAGGAGCCAAAGGAGAAATTATTAAGAGTAAGGACTAATTCCGCTAGACGGAGCAGAGTGGTGGTAGAGGGGAACTGATTAGGTCTGGAATCCAAAAAGAAGCGTAGAGCTTTGAGACCATCCTGATGGGGGATGGAAGTATATAAGGACTGGACATCCATGGTGAAAATAAAGCGGTGGGGGCCAGGGAACTTAAAATCATCGAAAAGTTTAAGAGCGTGAGAAGTGTCACGAACATAGGTCGGAAGGGATTGAACAAGGGGTGATAAAACCGTGTCGAGGTCTGCAGAAATGAGTTCGGTGGGGCAGGAGCAAGCTTAACCTCACTCCTTAACCTAGTCCACACAGTTTTCCCAAAAACAGATCGTGCATTTAACTAATTATGAGACTTAAAAAAACAATTGGCTGCACCAGTGATGATTTGGTGTGTCATCATTAAAGGGCGGTGAATACCTATGCAATCAATTATTTTGTGTTTATACTTGTAATTAACTTAGATCACTTTGTAGAGATCTCTTTTCACTTTGACAGAAAAGAGTTTATTTTTCAGCTGATCAGTGTGAAAAATGCCAAATTAAAACCACTGTGGTTCAATGTTGTAAAACAATAAAACACGAAAACTTCCAAGGGGAAGGGGGGGGTTGAATACTTTTTATAGATACTATATTCGAGCTCAACATTCAATGCAGTGTTCAAAAGAAGAAAGAAACACAATAAACTCCCAGCACTCTAAAGTTAGGTAAGGCTGCAACTTGCCAGCTGCAAGTTCAAGTTTCCTACAATATAAGAAGAAGGGAAATTATGAAATTATAGACCAGTGATCTTAACATCTGCTGTTGGAATTCTACTAGTCTTTAATTTAGAATAAAGAGACTGAACACCAAAAATGTTTTGTTGGGTCAGAGAGATCCACTGTGAATTTGCATTGAGTGGGTCTGATGAGCTTGATTGATGATTTGAAAAAGTAATTATAGTAGTGGCGGGGACATCTCCATGAATATTATCAGTATGGATTTGCTGAAAGCATTTGATAAAGGCTCTCACAAACAAGAGAAAATCTGCAGGTGCTGGAAATCCGAGCAACACGCAAAAAATACTGGAGGAACTCAGCAGGCCAGGCAGCATATATGGAAGAGAGTGCAGTCGATGTTTCGGGCCGAGATCCTAAATGAAACCCTGAATGCAATTTTTCTCTGATGAAGGGTTTCAGCCCGAAACACTGACTGTACTCTTTTCCACAGATACTGCCTGCATTTTGTGTGATAAAGTCCCTCACTAGAGATCATTAGCTGACCTTAAGGCTCATGCAAATGAAGGCAGTTCATAGATCTGGTAAGGAAACAGGCTCTTGTCAGGAAATAGAGAGAAAGCATAACAGGCAAATGGACACATTGGCAGAGTGTATGGTCCCATAAGAATGCACATTGAGATTGCAACCATTCATTGTGTTAATAAACAATTAGATGAAAGGATAGGAAACCATGTATCCAAATTTGCCAATAATACAAAGATGGGTTACCTTGTAAGCGGTATAGTATCAGATTGCAGAAATATTGTGGCAAATGTAAAGTCATCAGTTCAAACCTAAAATACATGGTAGTGCAGTAGTTAGCATAACACTTTACAGTGGTAGTGATCAGCATTCAATATTCGCACTGTCTGTGTGCAGTCTGTACGTTCTCTCTGTGACCGCACAGGTTTCCTTGCGGTGCTCCATTTTCCACCCTCATTCCAAAGGTGTGCAGGTTCGTATGTTGATCGGTCACATGGGTGTTATTGGATGGTGCAGGCGCATTGGGCCGGCAATGCCGGTTACCTTGCTGTATCTCTAAGTAAGTAGAACAACTCCTAAGTCAATGCTTAGGGTTGAGTCCCTTCATCATTATTCTGAATTGTGTAAAGCAAGAGAGTGGAGATGTAATGTGGGGAGGACATGGTAGAGATTAGGGCAGGGAACTGCTATTCCATTTTCAATACATAGATCACTAAACTATCCATTAACAGGTACAGAAAATAATCAGAAAAGGATTAAAGGATTGCAGACATTTATACCCGGTGCTATATGTGCTCCAGAGTACTATGAGCAGTTCTGGTCATGTACCTAAGCTAGGATATATTAGTCTCACAGCAAAAGCAGCACAGTTTTGCCAGAATAACCCTGAGATCCAATATTGACTTAATTTCACTGGCTGGAGAGAATAGAACTAAGACACAAAAAGCAGAGCCCAACCTTTCAGGTGTTGGGAAAAGCCTCTGTAAACACCTATTGATTTATGTCAATGATTAATTCTGAATCTGAGATTGATGGAATTTTGATAACCAAAAGTACTGAGGAATATGTGGGAAAAAAATTGAAAGATACAAGGTTTGATTCAACATCTGTGGTATGTTCACTGGTGTATCATTTGAAATAACTTCATTTACTATTTTGAACTGTATATCACCAGAAGCCAGGTGAAAATAAGAAGTCAGAATAGGACCAGTAGTATCCAAATCACATCTCTGAGAAAGATGATTCTATTACCAACAGGGATCCAAAGATTTTGAAACAGAAGATGGCACTTTCGCATTGATTCCCTACAGAAAAAGTAAATTGAAATATTTCCAAGAGGAAAACAGATCAAAGGTGGAGAGTGGTGGAAACTGGTGAAGAATGAGCAAGAGAAACAAAGGTGAAGAAGGACAAGGAGAGAGAACTTTTATTACTGTGGTTCTCATGACTTTAGCAGCACTGACATGGCTATATTTATTAACCGCATCTCCTCCTGCCCACACCCACAAAAGGTGATGTTATGCTTCTTGGACAACTGTTATTTTTTCACAGCTGTGTCTTATGGGACTGAAGTAACCAGCCAACCAAACTGATCAGATTCCCGCTGTAAAAAGTATCACTGACAGTGTGGGAGTTTAGATCATCATTTTCTCTTCTGGAATCTGCTCACAAATGACCTGGGATGGGGGTCGTTTGGACTAAATTCATCAATGAGGCGTGTGAATTACAAATGCTGATTGCCTGCTCACCCCAATACAGATAGCTTGTCATGAGCATGCTGCCTGCCGTCTTATATGGTTGCTGGGTAGAGCCAGCCCTGCTGTTGCATGTATCAGCCATGGACCTGATATCATGAATGGCTAGCATTACTTACAGGCAGTCTTCTCTTCTTAAAACAGAGATGCATCATGGCTGCAAGAAAGATTTTCTGGGCTGATTTTGCATTGTATTATATTGCCAGCTGGCTGAAAATACAAGAGGACCAAGTATTGAAAATCTTTAAAACGGTAAAACTCCATGGGGACGCAGAAGCGCTATTCCAGCAAATAAGACACAAATCCATGTTTACGTGTGTCTGAATGTTACATTCATCCGTATGAGGCTTAGACAGTAGCTGGCATTTAGTAAAAGCCAATGAAACCCAAGTCCTGATCTGAATCTTCACCTCACAGGTCTGTAAGTCACTGGGGCTTGGGATCATCCACACATTAGCAGTGCTGTTTACCCTGGAAGACACCCTGCATGCTTCTGACTTGAAATGGGCAGCCTCATCTTGGACTCGATATTAGTTTTCCACATCCCAACCGAAGAGGGGGCATTATGTTACTTGATTTAACACAGCAGATTTATTCAATCCAGTTCTACAATGGGATTTTAACACTTTGGTTTAGGAGAAAGGGTTGCTAAAGAAATTTTTTTTTTTAATCTCATAGTATTTTTCGCTAAGAGGTCTGACATACTGAGACGATTCTTTTAGGTCCATTTCAAGGAAATTCAACAACTGAACCCAATATTTTATTATTAAAAACTATATCAGCCTGAAGTGTGGATTGAGCAAAGTGAGAGGTTCTGCTGAAAGAGTGGTTAGTGAAGCACATGGGATTCTGGAATTCAGTACTAGAGGGATGGAGATTAAAAGCCAGGAAGTTACTTTGAACTAGTATGAAACAGTTCTCTAATTTTATTCACCTAACTTAGGAAAGGCTTGGCAGTGCTACAGAAGTTGCAGAAAAGATTTATTAAAATGATTGCAGTGATGAGGGATTTCAGTCACTCAGCTAGAAGCTGGGGTCAATTCCACTTAGAAAGACGATTAAAAAGAGATTTGACTGAAGTGCACAAAGTAATGAATAGATTGGATGTAGTTGGATATAGAGGGAAGCTGAGCACATTAATAGATTATTCAAGCATCTGAGATGACAAGTTTACAATCTGAGTCAAATGAATAAGAGATAATGAGAGAAACTTTTTTTCCAAGGCTAGAGGGTAGTTATGATCTCATATCACTGCCAGTAAGGGTGGTTGGTGGTAACAGAAATGGTCAGGACTTTCATATTATAATTAGTTGGATATTTTATAGAGTAATGTACAGAACTATGGGGAAAGTGCAGCGATATGGAAGAAATAGGATTGCTATGCTAAGGGCTAACAGGATCGATGGGCTGAATACCCTCCTTCGTTGATACCACAAATCTATAAAAACAATTCCATGGTAGTCTGAGTAGCTTGTGAGTCACTCATTAATTTGCTGGTGACTGTTGGCAAAACGTTTAAAGTAGTTCATAAATATGAAAGGAATCTATGTCAGACACTTTACGGGGAACAAAGACCATGACTTTCGCAACAGCATTTGCCAAAATCACCGGCTGAAATAAAACTAAGTTTTTTTTTCCCTCTGAAATTGCACGGACATCAACCATGAGCATCATAACAGTGTCACTGATCACTGCACAGCAAGGTCCTGGCACAAGCTTTAATTACGACGTGCTTTACAGATTACAAGCCACCATGTAATGAGGCACTCTTGCTCTATATTGCACCAATGTATTTTCTTCAAATAAATAGCTATGCGCATAATGTAATATTAAAGCTAAAACTGAAATTTAAAATATGATGTAGGCAACTGAAGTTAAAGAAAGTTCTACTTCTGAATTCTCCGCACTGAAGACTGACAGAGAAGGATTAAGTAACACCTATAAATTAGATTTTCTAATGATAAGATTTCTGCTTTACATTCATCGAGGTAGAGTATTTGATACCCATTGTGATATCCAGGATCATCTTAAATGGAATTACTGCATAAAATGCAGGTACCTGTATTGGAGATCCCAACACTTCGGCACTCCCTTTCTGGTGAATGGGTGGGAAACAAAGGAATTGGGGAATTAAGCCTGCACTATAATTCAAAGGCTTGCACCGTCTGTGGATGAACAGCACAATTGTCCCCTTCCACCAATGCCATCCCACATCTGCCACTGACTAGCATCCAGTTCTGTGATCCATTGTATCTCCAAAATACACTCCTGCCCATCGAGCCAGTGCTGAGCCTCGTCTCTGGGGCGTCTCCTGGATGTAGGAATGCAAGAAGTAGAAGCAGAATTAGGCCATTTGGTCCAGTATTTAGTAAAATCATGGTCGATATTAATCTCAGCAAATCTCCTATTCCTTGATTCCCATAATGTCCAATAACATTAGACAACAACAAATTTTTTCAGAAGTGTTGCATTCTCAGAATTGTTTTGTTTATTATAAACCACTAGAAGCTGAACACAAATAGAATTTCAGACTACTTGTATCACATAGTAATTTGATGAAACAAGAAATTAACTCTCTGGGGGAGCGCTGCCTGTAAGTCTGTAAATGATGTTAGTGGGTGTGGGGTGCAGTGTGCCCATGATTATTTGGCGGGCTTCATTAAGCAACGGCACTATTTTCTTCGCATGATCTGGTGAAACATTTCACCATGCTCGTCCTGGCAGTGCTAAGATGTGCATGGAGGAAGTCTAATTGGGAATGCAGAAATGAATCTTTAGTGACATGTCGCACTTTGTGGTTTTGTATGGTTGAAACATGTTGGCAACCAGCTGCATGTAGTGTTGTGCTCTGTAGTTGCCAAATGAACTTTCAGCAACATCTTTGAATGCCTTCCATGTGATTTTCTGTGGTCCCACCAAAAGTTCTTCAAATTGCCTGTCACTGATAACCTGTTTGATTTGTGGACCAACAAAAATGCCTTCCTTAATCTTGGTATCTGTTATTCTGACTTGAATTATGAATTGAAATAACAAATATAGGTAATTTCAAAAACAATGGTGCATGAGAGAGAAATTTCATGGTGATTTTCATGATCAGCAGCCCAAATTCCATAAGATACACCCAAAAGTATTCTGGAAGCAAAACTTTTGTTGTCTAGTGTAATCTATCATCCTGTATCTTGAACATACAGAGTGTCAGCCTTCACAGTCCATTCCTCCTGGGTAGAGAATTCTAAATATTCACTATGCTTTGGGTGAACAAATTTCTTCTCATCTCATTGCTACATCTTGGTAAGGGTGAGGGAGAGGGGAGGAGAAGATGGCAGCGTGACGCAGCACGCGCGGCCGCTCCAAAATGATATCGTATTTGTTAAATAGGGGCCGTGCACAATCCTGATTTGATGGAGACAGACGTAAGAAGCACAGAGGAACATCTGGAGAAACTTCTGAAATGCCCGCTTCGCTGCCGCTGCTACTGTGCAATAGAGAATCTCCGGAGGGGAAGGCCCCAGATCCTCAGCTTTTCCTATTGCCTGTTGCCAGGGATGGGGTCGAAGCGCTCGGCAGAGGTGGCGCTCGGTGCTCGGTGTTGGAGGGTTGGTCGGAGGCTCGAAGTTTTCAGACGGACTCAAGATTCAGCTGTGGTCGGGTGCTTCCAGGGTGCTGCATCGGCAAATTTGCGGCGCTGGAAGCTCATGGCAGGGAGAGCTTCTCCCTTCTACCGTCTGCATGAGATGATGGGACTTTCAAGAGACTTTGAGATTTTTTTTACCGCACCCATGGTCTGTTCTTCGTCAAATTACGGTATTGCTTTGCACTGTTGTAACTATATGTTATAATTATGTGGTTTTTGTCAGTTTTTCAGTCTTGGTTTGTCTTGTGTTTCTGTGCTATCATTCTGGAGGAACGTTGTATCATTTCTTAATGCATGCATTACTAAATGACAATAAAAGGGGACTGCGTGTCCTCATAATCTAATCTAATCTAAATGTCAATTACTTACTATGAGCCTCTGCCATCTAGTTCTAGACACCACAGTCAAGGATACATTAGCCCTGCATCTACCCTGAAAGACCCATAAGAATTTTGATGTTTCATTGAAATCACCTCTCATTCTTCCAAATGCAAGAGCATTGAGGAGTACTCGACTCCACCTTCCCTCAATTCCCTTCATTTGAGGGATCAGCTTTGTGGTGCAAATGTTCATACAAGTACATAGAATAATGCTTATGTATAGCATCAAAGGATAGCTACAAGGTATTACTTGGAGCCAGTATTTTGTGGTTAGAGGAGTTCTTGGAGGAGGGGAAGGGATGCGGATTGGCTTTTTGGCTAGTGACAGGAATTTGTACATTTATTATCACAGTGCGTTGCTGTTGATCTCAAATGAGGAGCATGTTGAATTATGCGGTTATGTTGATTTAGGTGGTAATCCGAACAAAGGGGAAAGTTCAGCCATTTGTGTGAACCTCAGAAATTATGTAATACACTAAAATTTCCACTAGCCATCTGTTAATGCTTTGCTGATTGCCTCTTCTTTTTTTTATTAGGCACTACCTTGGGATTAAGGATGATTTACTTCCGCTCTAGTAATGAGGAGGCTATTGAGACTGGTGTAGGAACTGTAGAATTTCCTGCAGACATTAGAGAAGCAGTAGTTTGTGATGTTTCTGCCACTGCTTCTGCCATTTACTCGGGGCTTCTTTGTGTTCCTGATGCATGGCTTAGATGTTCACAATACCACCTCCATTTTAAGCAGTCAGAGGCCATTGGTTCCCAGGGGTCAGCGGGGATGTTGCACTTATTTAAAAAGACCTTTAGCAAGATGGCGCTGGTGACCAACGTTGATGTTTTGCAGACAGCCCACAAAACTACGCGATACCCTAGTATCAGGGTTTGTTCAAGTCTTGGTATACATCTACTTCTGAACCACGATCGCTGCAGGCAGCAGCCTGTAAAATCCCTTTAAGGGATGAACTTTTGTACTGACTAAACAAACCGGCGCTTTGCGATTTCCTGGGGGAATTGGCAAACTAGACTCTCAGGAGTGCTGGTACAGCCATCGTTAGGGGTGGGCTCTGGGTCAGGGCCTGATAGCGCAAGATGAATCCGTGCTCAGCTCCTTCACTCCATGCCAATTAAAGCATTGAGAAAGATTTAAATCATCAAGGCCAGGAGCAGAAAACGAACAAGTGTTCAGTGCCATCTGCCAGCGTTTGACCAGAATCCTTCTCTTCTCGCTACTACCGTCCGGTGGGAGGTGCAGAACTCCTAGGACCCACGGCACCAGGTGGGGAGCAGTCATTGGCCTCACTCACCTCAGCGCTGTGCAGCTGTGGACTCTGCAGTTCATGTCCCTTCTTTCCTTTTTTACTATTTGCACAATTTGTCCTCTTTTGCATGTTGGACATGTGGCGATCTTTGTTATGTGTGGTTTTTTTCATGAATTCTACTGTGGTTCTTTGTTTTGTGAGCAAGGAGATAAACCTCAAGGTTATATATGGTGTACATACTTGATAATAAATTTGAACTTTTTGTACTTGTGAGTATATCCTTGATTTCTTTTTTCTTTGTTCATCTGGTAATCTCTTCCTAAAACAGGGTTTGGAATAACATGTCCACTTTGGGAGCCTGGTGTCATGAGTGTAACTGAGGCTTTAATAAGTTTTAATTGTTGCCCTCTATATGTATGGTAGATGTGCACTTTATTGCCACTATCAGTGTAGGGAAATGGTGAAGATGTGCGTTGCCACTGATATCTTGGTAGCGCTGAACGTCTGCAAGCCTTGGTCCTGCAACGACTGGAGGGTGCAGGCACAAGGCCTGGTTTAGAGTTGTTGACGTACACCTCATAGTTCCAGATTAATCACCTGTTTTCCCCTTCATCCCAAAACATAAACACTGGGGAACTCCCAACAGAATATCCATTGGTCTTTATCCAAGAAATGGCATGTCTATGCAGGGTGGTGAAGGGATGAGGTTGCAGGGCAGGGAGGGGCATCCGGCACTCCTCTCAGATAGAGCAGAGGCCTTTAGCTGCCTTGAGCTGTTTGGTGAATTCTCCACACAATCTTGCCCTGAAACTGCAAGACACTGCTTACATTGCAGGTTCTGGCCTATGTAGTCTTGCCTTCCCAATTAAAGGTGTGGAATGCTGTGAATGATTAAAGATCGCTTCGCTGATCACATTGAACAAGCCACAGTGTCAGAAGCAAGGCACGGCCATTTACTCTCCCTCAAATCCCAATCCTCAACTCTAAACATTATTGACCTCATTAATGAGGATGGAAAATGAGATTAACCACAAAATATGCGTGTTACTGAATTCTGTTTAGAACATAAAACTATACAGCACAGGAGCAGGCCCTTCAGCCCTTTATGTCTATTCCAACCATAACATCAGATTAAACTAAAGCTATGACCTACATCTTTCCATTTCCTGCATCTCCAAGCACATGCCTTAGTGCCTCTTAAACACCACGATGGTGTCTGCCCACTCTCGCTGAAAAATATCTATCCCACACATCTCCTTTAATATATTCGTTTCTCACTATAAATATATATAGTTTCTTATTTTTATTCCTACGTGAAGAAGGGATACAGCATTCGATGTTCTTCCCCTCCCGCATGTAGTTTTCTCATTGTACAACAACAACTGAAAGGTAAGTTTATTGTCACATTCACAAGTACACAAAATGGAAAAATGAGACCATTTTAACACACAGTGATCACATATTAGGAGTGCTGTTTTGTTCAAGAACCTGTACAGCGGATTCCGGTTAAATGGGACACATTTTGGCCCTGTTAAGTGGCTGCCCCAATTAGCTGAAGTTTCATGGAATAGTTAAAAAGATATTTTAAAAAAAGACAAATTGAGTAACAAATTATGCATCTAAACAAAATACAGAGTAAATTAGAACACTATCAAAACTACTAAGGCACTGTAAAACTATGTATCAGTTCTTAATAGTTATCCACGGAGGGATTCATTCGGTGTATACTGCCGATTGACTGTAAATGAATAAAACCAGCGCAGAACCTCATGACTGCCTTCACACAGTGTTTTCATCCATTGCTTCCGCCAAATGTTCATCTTAATTGTAACACCCAAATTTTTCATGATCCCTGACGTTGAAGTAGTGAAATCGTTCTCATTTTCACTCCCGGCGTTTTCTGGCCTCTGGAAGCCACGAATGCTTCAAACTACAGTGAGCAAAGCAGTTCGGAATTGCCTGACTATTTATTACTCGCCAACTGCTTTTTGAACACACGCACGCAAGTGAGGCTCCAGTAATTAAAAGCTGCTGGTTCTGAGCGCAGTGTGTTGTCCGGCAGCCGCACAAGGGCACGCGACTGACGCAAATTAGAGACGTTCGGCAACAGGCGCCTGTCCCAATCAAGCGGTATAGGGTCCCAAATAAACGTAGGAAGTCCGGCTACTTTCTCGATTACTTTCTACTTTTGAGAGTTGCCCTAAGTAAATGGCTGCCTGATTAACCGATTGCCCGATTGACCGGAATCCACTACAGCTGAAGGAGAGTAAATATGACTCATACACAGCAGGACTGTCTGTTTTGCCTTTATTTGTTAAATTGGCCCGCATTTGTTATCATTTCTAATACCTCTTGGTTACTGGTGCGGTTTGACCATAGAGCAGCCATGATGCAACGGAGTCTCTTGCATAGCTCTTGACGAGTTAACTACTTGGCGCTGGTATCGAGTCATACAGAGAAGAGCAGCAAGATGGGATTTTATGATAATCCATATACTTAACTAAATTTAAATTCCACTGTGGGGATTTGAACTCACATACTTGGATTATTATTCCAGCCTTCTGGGTGACTAGTCCGTTATTTATGCTTCTGCTCCCTAATGGAATTGAACTAACCAATTCATGAATAAAGGGCTGACGAAGGGTCTCGGCCCGAAACGTCGACTGTACCTATTCCCAGAGATGCCGCCTGGCCTGCTGCGTTCACCGGCAACTTTGATGTGTGTTGCTTGAATTTCCAGCATCTGCAGAATTCCTCGTGTTTGCGATTTATGAATAAAGGGTCCAGCGGGAAACTGTGGGGAGTTATTCCAAGAAATCATGGAAATAACAACAAAGTTTACCTATATAATCCAGCTTCATCTGAAATTTCGGGTCGCATGTCACTCTGTAGAAAATCTGTGCACCGCTTTTTTCCCTCTTATGTCCATTTTGTTATGGGGGTTCATTTTACAACAGTTTAGTCCGGTCGCTTTGTTCGTGAAAGCTCCTTGCTGACATGAGGGTGTCGTGACATTCCGGAAAACGTATCCCAAATTCGGGAAATTGGCCGAGTGTGTGAAAGAACTAGGCAGATCTGAATTCTCAAGGCAAACCAACTGTGGGAAATGACAGCTCTGGCTTTATTGCCACGGCCTTTTGTGCTATTAGTTTGGTGCTGTTTTAATGTGTCAATTAAACTACTTCTGAGCGAGAACCCTTGGATCACAGCCGAGCTCAGACAATATGCCAGTCGCTCATTCCCTTCAAAGTAATAACTGATAGGACCGCATTTGCGGTAGATTGTCAGCCCTCCCTCCTTAAAGTTGCCGGCTTGTATTTAATTTCCAGCCGCTTTCTGCGGTAATATCCTGCTTGCTTATATTGTTTTTAAAAGATCTTACATATTCCCGCTCTCTGGGCTGTAGTAGACGCACGTTAATGTAGTTTTCAGATTTGCTCTTTAGGGGAAGAAAGCGGAGTTGATGCGTTTTGGACAACAGTCACCAAAATTGGACCAATTTTCGGTTAATTGCAGATATTGATATCATTTCGATACTTTAAGCATAGTTCAAGCAGGTAAACGCCCAATAAGCAGCGAAGTTGTAATTCATCACAACTCATCAATGATTACTTACGAGCGCCTGCGAAAAATAGTGGCGTCCAATTGAAAACCCGAAAAGAAGGAAACAGAGGAACAGAAATTCCTTCTTCCTCATCACTCCCTACCAGCGAGACTGAGTTGCTTCCACACCAGTTCTATGCATACGCGGTGGGTGTTGAGGTCAATGTAGGTCTCACAGGCACCACCCCACATCGGAGTGGGTCGGACTAAGAGACAGGTGCGTTCCTTTCATGCTCTAAACCTGACTTCCATACGCTTCTGACCCAGACAATGGAAATTCTCAGTACCGGCCAAATCCTCCTCCGTTTTGAGTCGTCATTAACCAGGAATTTCCCCCTAGATGATGCTGTTTTTTTTTTCAAATGACACACTGAATAACCTTGAATTTTTTCTTCTTGGTTTCCTGGTATGGGCGCGTTCAAATCCAGAGCACCCATTTTGGGACTCCGTCCTCATGCCGGTGAATGAACTGCGTATGTGCGCATTAAAGCGGGTCCAAATAGATTCATACAGAACGGGAAAGCCGTTCGGCCCAACTCATCCATGTCGACTAGCTGAGCCAGTCCACTTGCCTGCGTTTGGACTATATCCTCATAAACGTTTTCTATCAACATACAGTACCTATTCAAAAGCCTTTTAAGTGTTGTAATTATACCGCCTCTACCACTGCTCTGGTAGCTCACTCATATACCCACCTCCTTATGAAAAAAAAACTTTCCTTCGGGGGACACCATTAGATATTTCCCGCCTCACCTCAAATTTGTGCCCTCCAATTTTAGACTCCCCTACCCTGGAAAAAAAAGATATGTATCTTCCTTAATATTTTATAATTTCGCTGCAGGGGGAAAATATTCTGGCCGGGGAAAGGATAATAACATCAGTCCCCCAAAAGCTTGTGATTTGGGAGGTTAATTGGCCATTATAAACTGTCTTTATTGTGTAGTTGAGTGGTTGAATCTCGGAGGTGGAGTGGAGAGTTGAACATAGAACATAGAATAGTACAGCACAGTACAGGCCCTTCGGCCCACAATGTTGTACCGACCCTCAAACCCTGCCTCCCATATAACCCCCCACCCTAAATTCCTCCATATACCTATCTAGTAGTCTCTTAAATCTAGTAGTTGAGATGAATTTTTTTAATGTAGTGTTGGTGTAAATGAGGTAGGTGGTTGATGGACGGGTCGATGGGCCAGTGTCCGTGCTCGGAGATATTGGAAAGGAGAGGCATAGATGGAGGGGATTGGGGTTAACATTGGACAGAGAGGGAGAGAAAAGGAAATCGAGAGGAAGCATGGATGGGAAGGACAAACGAGACGAAGAAGAGTTGGGAGTAGGGGAGTAAGTGGCGCAGGGGGACGGGCTAGTCCGGTTCACCTACTTTAAAGCCTGTTCATATATGCGTGGGAAAGAATACTTAGTGCGCAAGGGAACGAGGACTAGAAAGCCAGGAGCCCAGTTCTGTGGAGGTATGTAAGGTCTAGTCAGAACAAGAACTGTGGGAACAACCCCCTTCAACGTCCGGTAAAGAGGTATGAAATATCGGATAATAAAGCATTAAATCCAAGGCTCTCATAAATCATCCATTGTTATGGGCTGGGTTTGACTCTATGTCAATGGGAATGAGTCTATTTAAAATATGTTGTAAATCTGGTGAAAGTTTTTAGACCACTGGCCATGCACACAAAGTGCTGGAGGAACTCGGTAAGTTAGGTAGCATCTATGGAGAGGAATACACAGCCGACATTTCGGGCTGAGACCCTTCATCGGGACTGGAAAGGAAGGTGGCAGAAGTCAGAATAAGAGGGTGGGAGAGAAAGGAGTACAAGCTGGCAGGGGATAGGTGAGGAAGGAGGTGGATGAAGTAAGAAACTGAGAGGGGATACGTGAAGGAGCTGAAGGACTGAAGAAAGTGTACACATTTCCTACCCCACCTTCTTATTCTGGCTTCTGTCTCCTAACGACGCGTCCCGGCTAAAAGCATCGACTGTTTATTTCCCTCTATAGATGCTGCCTGACTTATTGAGTTCCTCCAGCATTTTGCGTGCGTTGCTTGAGATTTGCAACATCCGCAAAAAAAAACCCTCCAGAGTTTATGACCGGCAACGCTATTCCGTTCACTCACGCCTTACGGGCTGGTCCCGCAGCACCTTAACAACTAAAAACAAATATCACAGCCTCGCCAGTAACATGGAGTATGGTCCTATTTCGATGGTTTGGAATTTGTTTACCAAATCACTTTGAACATGTTGTCTCGTTACTGGATGTGCAGTGCCCCTAACACAGCGCGTCTCACTCAAATAAAGCTGCTTATGCCAAATGCACCTGCTGTAGTAGTACAGGTGCCGACATTTGTAAGGTTAACGCCCACCAAAACATGTCTCCCCCCCCCCCCTTCCTTGCGCCGCATATCCTTATCGCAGAACCCGCTCTGAATTAGTTGGCGGAGATCCACAGTCGAGGGATAAGACCCCTCGGTCCGATATACTTGTTCAGCGCCACCAGGGCCCGTTCGAATATTTTTGTTGGTTGCACTTGATGAAGAAGTCTAGAAAAGAAGGAACCTTTACCAGACCTTCAACAAGCTGCGCTGTTGGCTGATTCAGTCAGTGAATACTTAATAAAAAACCTCCTGAAGTTATGTATTTCTGTCGTACATTCAATTATTCTAATTCTACAATAGGCGTATTCGTTTTTGAAGTCTAGTTTTGTTTTGTAAACCGGGTATTTGCTGATTCTCCCATAAAAGGCGCAAATTTCTCCAGCAAAGCTGAGCATCCTCTACCTATAGGTCTGATTTTAAAGAAAGTTTATAAGCATTAGTCATATGTTTCTTCAGTTTAGTATCCTATTGCTGGAGGGGGAAAAATCAAGTAAAAACGCGCAAAACGGTCAAAACTTCCTAAATGCTTTTTGCTCTGTAACTATTCCCATTACTTACATTTATGGCCGTGTTTGATTTTTCATTACAATGTGATAGAGCTCTGTCTTTAAGAAGGATGCTAGCAATTTACAGCAACGCACTGCACATAAATCACCAGATAATGCAGAAAAGAGTGAAGAATAATCGAAAAATATTGTGAGGCGTATACTCCATCCTCTGACGGGGAGTGCTTTCTGCAATAACAATCGAGGCGCCTAAACGAGAAGTAATTTTTTACTCATTTTTCAAGGGTGCTGGCAAAACCAGAATTTATGGCCCATTCCGAATTGCCCCTGTGCACTTTGACTTGTTAGGTTACACAAGAGTCAACAACCTTGATGTGGGGTTTGAAGGTATTTAGAAGCCAGAGGAAGGATTTGTTTTTTCTCTCTCTTTAGCTGCCACGGTGGGATTTGAACTGGAGCCTACGATTATTGGCCTTTGGATTACTAACGACTGCACCACCACCCCTGAGCAAGAATAATAAAGAACAACATTGGAGACTTTGGATTTCAGGAGTAAATATATTGAATCCTGTTGGAAATACATTGCCTTGTTGCTGAAAAAAAATCATTAGCTAATAGCATTAATTTTATAACCTTTTTCCACTGATACAGCTTGAATGTTTCCAAGATTTTATAGCAGATTTCCAGCATTGCAGTAGCTTGCTTTTCAAGAACCTCCCGCCTATCAAGGTGGGTGGTAAAGATGTTTTCAGGGAGCCACAAAAGAGCACTTACAACTAGCGAGTGGGGAGGTATGTTGCTGAGAGTTACAGAACTTAAGGCTCTGAATCTGTATTTAATCCATAGTGGGGCAATGTCATTTCCAGATAATTGTAAGGTCAAAATCCAAGAAGTGCAGATATAAATCCAGAAGACATAGGAGCAGAAGTCATTTGGCCATGGCTGATCCCATCTTCCTCTCAGCCCCAATCTCCTGCCTTCTCCCCATAAACCTCCATGCCTTGAACAATCAGGAATCTATCAACCTCTGCCTTAAATATACATGAAGACTTGGCCTCCACAGCTGCCTATGGCAAGGAATTCCACAAATTCACCACTTTCTGGCTAAAGAAATTCCTCTTCATCTCCGTTCTAAAAGGATGCCCCTCTATTCTGAGGCTGTGCCCTCATGTCTTAGCCTCTCTCACCATAGGAAACATCCTTTCCACATCCAATCTATCAAGGTCTTTCACCATGCAACAGACATTTCAGGGGACGGTACAGCTGGGGAAATTAAAGCAATAAGAAGACACCAACCAGTGGAATGATTCAAACATGATGACACCTGAAAACAGTTTCTGAATCTGAGAATATCCCAAAATTTAGGACCAATGTTACAATGGGAGGTAATGTGGGCTGTGAAGCATAAAGATGGGGGAAAAAATGAGAGTCAGTGCTGATTAGACTACTTGCAGCAGAGTTTAGGATGAGTTGCCCATTTACAAAGGAAACAAGGTAGCAGCACAGATAAATGTGTATGAGGGAAGGCCATTCTAGGTGTAACAGAAGCATGGTTCAGGATTTCAGGAGCAAATGGGGTGGAAACAGAAGAAGACCTGAGTTACCATATTGGCCTATATTGTACTTACATAAAGATAATTATCTTATTTAAATTGTTTTGGACCATTCTGTTAGGTACCCAGTTGAAATGGACAAAATGGTAGTCATGTTCTTTTAGGCTGCAATTTATTTCCTTTGCCCCACCCCCCACAAAAAAAAAGAGTTGGCTATTTGTCATTTTACTACCCGGCCATTTATTTATCCTCCATGGTGGCCCTTCCATAATATTAGGTATGAAAGGCATTTTGTATGCAGTAAGGCTATATTTTCTCAATCAATTGATCAAATACTCTTCCTACATCTTTCATAAGAACATTATGGATTCAGGTAGTGCCATCATAAAGGAAATTGTGCCCCATGTGGTGGTCTGAAGCTACGATTTTGAACAGACCATCAGTTGTAAATTGCAACCGATCTCTGTGCCTCAGGGCGAGGGACTAAAATACTTCCATCCCCTTCTTAGAGTAAACAAGTAGCAAGGTAGCACAGATGGTGCCTTTCAGCTTCGGAGACCTGAGTCCAACCCTGTCCTTGAGAGCTGGCTGTGACCAGTTTGCTTGTAACTGAATTAGTTTTCCTCTGAACGCCCTGGTTTCCTCCCAAATTCCTGAGCAAGATGGCAGGTTAATTGACTGCTGTAAATCACCTCTTCTTTGTTGGTTAATGATATAAAATAATCTAAGGAAAGTTGATGGGCAAGTGTGTGAAAGAAAACAGGTTACAGGGATACAAGGAAATAAGGGGTGTGGGGAAAGACTGCATTTCTGGAAGCCTGGATTTGAAAGGCTGTTGTGATAAGTTGTAATGTGATGGTGAGGAAGATGGTATTAATGCTCTAAGTAAACATTTCTGAATCAGAAGTGGCATTTGAAACTTATTTCAGTTTCAGACACAACAAAGAATGTTTCATCATGTTGTATTTGGATGGGGATTAGGAGTAGATCCCTTAAATCAAGAGTTTTTGATGCAAGTCAAACAGCTTGATTAACAATGGGGATCATTGACAATAATAGATAATAGGGCTAGGTGTCAATGGTAGCCACATGAAAGACTGCACACTTGTGGGTGAGTCAGATAAAGAAAAAATAAGTGAATGGTGAAGGAAACAAGGATAGAATGTCAATAAAGTCAGTAAAGGAGGGTCTATGATTATTATCTATATAGACTTCAAGAGGTTGGTCAATAATGCTACTGGATGTTGGGATTACCTTTTGGAACTACAAATTGATTGGCAGAAGGAAGTCAGAAAGTGGGAATAAAATGCTGATAATATGATGAGTAGGGTACGATGTGATGTTTCCTGAAGCACTGTTGGACCTCAACATTATGGGATAAAACAGAAAAAAAAACAGCTGATGGCAAAGGAACGTTTAACTGGGGCTTTGGAGCATGCATGCTGTAGTGGTTGCAAGGGTTGATGACAGGTTCATCAGATATTGGCATTAAACGGGTACATATTAGATAATAAGTTAGACATGCATTTCCATGATTATGAGTGGCAAAGTGATGAAGCGGTAGATAAGTCAAGTGGACCATATGTACTACACTCCAGAGTTCTGAAAGAGGTAGCTGAAGAGATCGTAGAGGCATGAGAAGTTACTTCCAAGAAATTCTAGAGGGTTGGAAAACCACAAACGTTACTACACTTTTTAAGAAGGAAAGGAGGCAAAAGATAGGAAATTACAGGTCGGTTAGTCTGACTTCAGTGGTTGGCAAAATTTTGGAGTTCATTATTAAGTCCATTATGAGGCTTTGGAGTACATAGAGGCACATGATAAAATAGGCTGAATTCAGCATAGTTTTCTTAAGGGGAAACTTGCTTGACAAATCTGTTGGAATTTTTTGAGGAAATTACAGGCAGGGTAGGCAATTTACTTGGATTTTCAGAAGGCCTTGACAAAATATTGCACATGAGGCTGAAGACCCCATGGTATTACAGGAAAGATATTAGATTAGCTGACTGACGGAAGGAAAAGAACGGAATAAAGAGGGTCTGTTCTGGTTGGCTGCTGGTGACTAGTGGTGGTTGAGCCCATTATGTATCACGTATATGTTAATGATCTGGATGACAGTTGACAGAATTGATGATTTTGTGGCCAATTTATGGATGATTCAAAGATAGGTGGAGGGGCAGCTAGCGTTGATGAAACAGGGAATTTGCAGAAGGACTTGGATAGATTACGAGAATGAGCAAAGAAGTGGCAAATGGAATACCATGTAGGGAAGTGTATGGAAGAAGGAACAAAGGCACAGACTATTTTCTAAACAGGGAGCAAATTCAAAAATCACAGGAGCAAAGGAACTTGGGAGTCCTAGTGCTGGATTCCCTAAAATTTAATTTGCAGGTTGAGTTGGCATAACCATATAACAATTACAGCACAGAAACAGGCCATCTCAGCCCTTCTAGCCATGCCAAACTCTTACTCTCACCTAGTCCCACCGACCTGCACTCAAGCCCATTATGGGGAAGGCAAATGTATTGTTAGCATTAATTGCCAGAAGACTAGAATATAAAAGCAAGGATGTAATGTTGAGATTTCATAAGCTGTTGGTCAAAGCACATTTGGAGTATTGTGAACAGTTTTGGGTCCATATCTGAGGAAGGATATGCTGGCATTGGAGAGGATCCAGAGGAGGTTTATGAGAATGATGCTGGGAATTAAACGGTTAACATATGACAGGCGTTTGATGGCTCTGGGACTGTACTTTCCAAAGTTTTGACGAATGAGGCCTACCAAATATGGAAACCCTAGATAAAGTGAACATCTTGGACCAGAGGGCACGGTCTCAGAATGAATTATGTCCCTTTAAAACAGAGATGAGGAGGAATGTCTTTAGCCAGAGGGTGATGAATCTGCGTAATTCGTTGTCGCAGATGGCTGTGGAGGCCAGATCATTGGGTATATTTAAAATGGAGGATGATAGTTTCTTGATTAGTCGGGGCAGCAAAGGTTATGGGGAGAAGGCCGGAGAATGGAGTTGAGAGGAAATATAAAACAGCCAAGACAGAACGGTGGAGTGGACTTGATGGACTAATTCTGCTCCCGATGTCATATGGTCTTGTTTTGCATACTGTTCGTACAGATCAATTCATTACAGTGCACTGAGTTAGCACAAAGTAAAGAACAAGATTTTAGAATGAATGTTACAGTTACACAGAAAGTGCAGTTAAGGTGCGTGTTCATAAAGAGATAGAGTGCAAGGTCGAGAGTCCGGCTTACCGAACTGGAGGGCCGTTTATTCTCCGAGGCATCAGTCATAAGGAACATTGGAGCGAGCGCACAACAACTAGTGGAGAATTTTAAAGTCCGCTGAAAAAAAACAGAATGTGCTGCGAGCCGGATAGACGTTTCCATAGGGAGCAATGGCAAGTAAGCGGACAGGATCTAGTGATCTAAGTGTTGGAAGGAGAGGTCGGAGGTTCGGTCCTGCTGCAGGACCTGTTTGTTCAGGGCAGTGCGGAGCAGCTGAATGACCAAGGACAAGATATCAGCACAATGTTATTCTCAGTACTTTAACTTCGAATGCAGTTTGCATCAATATTAAGCCAGCCGGGAGTCCTAACGTATTTTAACAACTAACCAAGTACCTCTGATGAACTGTCACTATTGGGACGCGCACAGCAAGATCCCGCGTGAAACTACGTGCGAATGACCGACCGCCACTGGGAGCACAGCCGGCGCATTCCTACGCGCCCCCTAAATTCAGGTTCACCGTCTTGTTGTGTGCCGATTCTTGATCCAGGTTCGACCTCCGAGCGTCTCTGGGCGGATAGGAAGCTGACGGGGTGGCAGTCGGTAGGAGAGAGGGTGGATTGCGACCGAGGGGGGGAATTACGCCATTCCAGATCCACATGATCCGCTCCGCGTGTTCTTCGCAACATTTAAAATCTCTTCTTTAAAAAAAAAGGCACCAAAACAGCAACTGATGATCGTAAAGGCGGAGAGAGGTTGGTCTGCTCTGGGAGAAGTCGCCGCGGAGTGGCGGGGGTGCAGAATGGCGTTTCCCGCAAGGTTGCAGTGAGGGGCGGAGGGGGTAGGGGTGGGGGTGGGGTGGGGGGAGGGGGGAAGAGAAACTTTGGGTCGGGTCTGCCATTTATTCTCCCGTAACTTGCAGCCGGGAGAGAGTGAGAGAGAACCATGCCTTTCCCAAAGCGCATCTGTGAGCCGCTGCTCCTAACTCGCCTGGGCTCCGCCGAGCGGCCCGCAACCTTTGAAGAACTGCCCGCTGTCAGCAACCATACGCTGGCCCGGACTCTGGGGCAGCTCGCCGAACTGGCCAAGCATGCCTGTGGGCTCTTCCAGGAGATCGAAGACGAGGTGCTGCGGATCCACCGCCGACTCGGTTCTGTCCAGCAGAAGATCAGCGACATCGCCGCGGCGGTGACCGCCTTGGACGCGAGACAGGAAACAGTGCGTAAGTGGACTTTTCTGTGTGATTTTCCAAGTCAAGGAGCTGGGTGGTGTGTTGGCTCCGTGCGCGCCTGTTGACCTGTCTGTGTGACCTGCAGTGGATCTGTTTGGAAAGACCTGACACCTTCCCGCTCATGTGATTGAAGTCCGCTTGTCTTATCACTAGGTTTGAGCCTCGGCTCATTCAGATCCAATCCTCACCTTATTCACGGAGATTTGTAAACCTATTTCCAGTTTGCAGTGTGTGTTTGATGTTCAAGGTGAATCTCTCCCTCACTAATCACTCTGGCACTGATTTAGGGAAAGTGATGTTTTGGGGATTTGCCTGATTTTGTAGCAGTTTGCTTCAATTGCGTGTTCTGTCTTTCAGTAAATGCTATAATATTTGGACTTTCTCTTCATCCACGTCTCACTCCTCAGCTGAAGGAGCGGGTGTCCGTTCCTGTCCATAGCTTATGTTTGACAAACTCCGCCAGACCTCCGCAGACATTTGCCCGCCCAGATTTTCCGCAGGCCGGCTCTGTTTTTGGGAGACTTTCCCCCCTGGGCTCCCGGCACCTTCGTCTTCGCGCTCCTTTCCCAGTTCCCGCCGCCTCCGCAGGTTGTTCGCCCTTGCGCTGGCCTCCCGACCGGCGATGGGTGTCGGTGCACTTTATTTTTAACAGGTGCTACGCAGCCGTCCCCTGACCCCAGGTCGGTGATGTGTAGTTGAGGAAGGGGGTGAGAAGGGAGCAAGGCCTGGGTCCGCACCCGATGGGTGGGGTGAGGTGTGGGGGGGGGGTGAGAGAGACTTTAAACCACGGCTTGTAGTGTTAGCTCACAGAGAACTGGGTTATGTCAGAAACAGCTTGAAGAAAATAACAGACCGGGCTGGACAGGTCCAGGACCGTCAGCAAAGCCTTTAAATGATTGTCCCCGCTCCGACCCGGTTAGAAAAACATCGCAAAACAAAACATAAATGCAAAGAGATTCTGCCCATCCAGAGTAGCAGAAAAATGCTGGAGGAAATCGGCAGGACAGGTAGCATCTATGGAAATGCATGAACTGTCGTCGTTTCGGGCCGAGACGTGTTTCTAAACAAAACCTGTAACGAAGATCTCATTTTACGCCGCGGTGTCAAATGAGTTCTGAAGTAACAAACACGCTCCACTGTTTGTATTAAGTAGCACGCTCAGGCATTCTGTTAACTGGCACATATCAGCGCGGTGAAATGGTGCTATTTGAATGTACCTTATAAGGCTAAAATTCATCTCTCCCGGGAAAATCACGCCGTCTGAAAGATACTGTGTCGAGAGCTGGGTATATCAACGAGTTGCAAATACAGCGCTGGATATTTCACTCAGAAGTTTCTGTGCTCGGTAGATTTGAGTGGAGGGGATGTGCTGTTAACGTTTGTGATGGTGTCACTCATTGAACATTAACCCGCATGGTTCGCAGACTCTTTGTGCAGGCGGCATCTAAAGCCCACGGATTATGTAGTGGCTCTGTATGTGGTGACAGGATCGGGCACGCAGCGAGTGAGCGGAAGGGCTGTCAGATCGTATCTGGTCAGCCGTCGCTACAGCGCGACAGAACTGCGGCTCATGATGGACCCTCATTAAACTGTTCTGTCGCCAGCTCTCTCCGCACAAGATCCCCAACCTAACTCCCAAACAGGTCCGTACATCGGAGTCCTAAATCATTATCAGGCGCGCTCTGAGCTACCGCGGTCACCCCGGTCACCCCGGTCACCGGGATGTGTGGCGCCTCCTTCTCAGAGAGCGAGGGCAGGTCCCGTCATCTGGCGAACTGCAACCCACCCTACTGCGTGGATCCACTTCAGTTCAAATGTCTGCAAACTCTCATAATTTTCAGTGCCCAGTCACCCGATCCCTGTTCCCCAACTGAGCCCTGACAGACTGGAACCAACCAAAGGTTAAAGCAACTGAATCTTCGAGTCAGCCAACCCATCTAGAAAGTTTAACCAGACTGTTGGAATCCAATCTAAACTTTCAAACGCACCCCGACACAACACATTTTCCCCGCTTGCTTCAATCCGGGAAGGTTGCTTAGGCATAAATGAAAGGACTGTGCTCAGATCAATTCACCGTACAACTTGTAATTTATGTAAATCCATATCTATTTAAATTGCCTTGATTTAGGCTAATGCTGGACATTTGAT
The DNA here is from genome assembly GCF_963921235.1 of Mobula hypostoma. NCBI lineage: Eukaryota > Metazoa > Chordata > Chondrichthyes > Myliobatiformes > Myliobatidae > Mobula > Mobula hypostoma. The sequence goes on from NC_086102.1 coordinate 79,229,719, forward strand.
AATTGCTAGGTTTGTCCCTAGTATTCTCGCGTTTCTAAGGCTGTTAACCGTGTTAAGTCAGTAATTTAATAGACACAGTCGATTATGTAGCCTTTGATGAGTTAAGGCCAAATGTATTTTGAAAGTTATATGCATAAATCTCATGAAGTGAATAGCAGTCTGGGATGGTTCAACCGAACACTGCTATCTGTGCATTTGTCCTCGTGCCTCAGTTAATCTATCCAGAGGACAATGCCGTATACATATAAATTATTCTACATCAGCAGAAGGGACTCACGGAGACAAATGGCTGAAAGGACCTCATATGGGCTGAAAGTAATAATATTTCCATGCTACTTTAAAGTTTGACATGACTACAATCAGGCAGCTTTGGGAACGTGGATTGCTGGCTAACATTACACTCTGAAAACGATTTCGTTCGGGAAACAGGTCAAAATGTTTATTCTTTTGTTGAAGCATGCATTGTGCATATGGGCTGAGTTGCAAATTGACTACTGTAACTTTATTTTTCCAGAACAATTAATTACTAACGTCCAGTACAATTTCAGTGGCGCGTCCAAATGCACTTGCGTTGTACCTAATCCTTGTTCCACCTGCACTAGGTGCGGTGTGATGCTGGTCCTACAAAATGATGCCAGTTCCTGCACCCAAACAATCACAATAATAACGTAAGCAGAATAAAGTATCGGGTCACTTCTGCAACACTGCTTTGAAAGTATCAAGACTATATGATTATGGATGTTACTTTTTCAACAAAAACAGTTACTTTCCAAGATTATGTTGGGGATTGGAATGGGGTGCACTTCTCAGAGCAAACAGGAAGGCCAAAATAAATCTATTACTTGTCGTAAGTGAATATACTTCCTGAACAAAATAAAGGCTGTCCAAGAGAGTTCAAACCCAGTTTGGTGTATGTTATATTATGTGTTCTCAATTATGATACTAATAGGGTGCTTCAACTGAAAAGGATATGCCCGTGATAGGTGGGCGATATGTTTAAGGTTCTTTTCTATAGAAAAACTGCCAGTGAAAGTGATGATCTTGGGCCTGTATCTAGTGGTGATGATTTTTTTCCTCCTCACTTCGTCTTCCAGATGTAAAATGGTCTGCAGATTTGCACTGTCTCCACTCATCCATCCATGAGAACTGTGCCCAAGAAGACAGCTGATAGCTGTAGAACCTCACCCTGCTCTAACCTAGGGCTTTTCAGGAATTAAGTATCCATTAAAAGAAACAAGCTATCTTAAGGGTGGAGCAGTGACCCAGGTGTTAGAGGTACTTTCTCACAGCTCCAGCAGCCCGGGTGCAGGTGCTCATGGTGTGGAGCTTGCATGTTCTCCCTGTGACCACATGGATTTCCCCCATATTAGACCATAAGACCTTTAGATATAGATATTAGGCCATTTGGCCCATCGAGTCTGGTCTGCCATTTCATCATGGCTGATCCATTTTCCCTGTCAGCACCAATCTCCTGCCTTCTCCCCGTATCCCTTCAGGCCCCATTTTCTCTCACATCCTGACCATCAGGGGTTGCAGTGAACAGGTCCCTATGAACGGCCGTTGGTGTGTAGAAACTGGGGAAAAGATGACATAGAAAGAATAGGTTATAGGGAAAATGAACTGGAGAAATGGAATTGCTCTATGATCTGTGATACACTCCATGGACTAAAATGACCTGCTGCTGTGACGTAAAGAAATATGGTGTGTAGTATGACAACCAAATATGTGTGTATTGTGTTGTGTTACAAGCATGTTCAAGAGACATTAATTATCATTGTCTGTTTGATATAAACAGTTAAGTGCAGGGATTGGGATTAAAGGTTTTCTTTACTCAGTTACCTGAATCTGCCAAAGTCTATCACCACATTGCCAGACACTTGGAATGTGCAGACGCACACATGCTGGAGACATGAGGTTTGTCCCATGTATACAGGCTGCATCTTAAAATTCCTGCTGAATTATGCAGAGTAAGATTCTTGAGTTCAGAAGGAACTCAGACAGCTGCAGCAGGGAGGAAATGTTTAGATGTGAGTTCAAAGACTTGGATAGTTTTGAAATCCTTGTATTTCCTCATGTAACCCTCAGTTTGACTAGCGGCTTAAGCTAGGAGATGATAACCCCTGGCCCAGCCAAATTTAAGAAATCTCGTTTAGGTGGATGCTGCGCGATGTGTCCCCGTTACAAATCAGTACCCCAAAATAACAAACAGTACATAATATGTGATTAAACGATTGAGCTTTACAATTCTTAATTTGACTATATGACTAGTAAAGAAACAAAAAAAAGAAAAGGGCCCATTCTCTTGGAACAGTCTAATGTGCAAATGGTGGAGCTCACAGTGTTGTTCGTTTGTTCCTGTTGACCTCCGAGCGTAGCTGACCCTCGGACCCTCACTCCTCAGTCCACTCTGTCCAGCGGTCTACCAACTCTCTCCATTCGTGTCCTCTCCCTTCATCACTCCCTGACAAAAGACCACGAAATCCCTGCTTCCAGACACTCAAGAAAGAACAACATCCTGCTCATTCGCTAACATGGCCCGTTATCTCTAATCATAACCCAAACATTGCTACTACAGAGAAACCATTAGCCTTAGCAGCAAAACATTACAGAGAGGCCATTACATTAGCAGTGAAACCTTACAGCATGTTACACTCATATAGTAGAACTTGTTTAAAGTGTGGAGTCTATCGTCATTGAATGAATAAGTAGAAACACTTTTACTTGAATGCACTATAGTTATCATGGACTTTATAAAAACAGTTGTAGAAGAGTGTGCCCCACAAAATCATTCAGAGTCTACCCCAACCAGACACCCTGGATGAACCACGGGACCTGCAGTCTGCTGGGAGCCAGATCAGTGGCAATCAGATCTGGTAATACAAGAGATCCAGGAATGACCTCCAAAAAGCCAACTCATGGGCAAAGTGGCAATTCCAAATTAAACTTGAATCACTGAAAGATGAAGGGCTTGAATGCTATCACCTCTTACAGAGTAAAACTAAGCGTCATAGGGCTTTGCTTCCAAACAAGCGCAATGCCTTCCGCTACGGCGTATGCTGGCTAAAACTGAAGCCAAGTGCGGAGGAAAGATAGACTCCCATGTAAAGACAGTGACCAGATTTATTGATAAGTGCCGGTGTCTCAGCAGAGTGACACAGCGAATTGCAACATTCTCAAAACTGGCACCCATGATAAGCGTTGACTGGGTGTCCCCTTAAATCATACCAGAATGCAGAATCCTCAAGTCAGTCAAAATAAACTGAACAAGATTAAACAGAAAGCACCAGGGATTAATGACACCCACTAAACAATAATTAACCAATTACAGTGATCCAGAAACCTTGGCGTTGGATACTCTTTGGCTCCCCACACAGGCCAGGAGAGCTCACTTCAGCCTTGTATGCATGCTTGTACCATCAAAACATGGAGGAATCATCACGAACCCCACAGCCTCCGGTGACCCTGTGATTTCAGCCTCTGAGGCTGACGTGAATGAAGGTGAACCCAACTGGCCCAGATGGGGACCTGGCCGAGAGCTAAAGACCTGTTCTGATCAACTGGCTGGAGCGTTTACTGATATCTTTAACCCCCCCACTTTGGCAGTCTCAGGTACCCAGCTGCCTCAATTTTACTAGTGCCCAAGTAGAACATGGTAGCCTGTCTCAATGACTATCATCCAGTAGCACTTACATTCACTATGATGAAGTGTTTTGAGAGGTTGGTGATGAAACATATCAACTCCTGCCTGAGAAGTGACTTGGATCCTCTCCTATTTGCCTACCAGCACAACAGGTCACAGCAGATGTCATTTCATTGGCTCTTTATGTAATCCTGGAACATCTGGACAGCAAAGATGCATACATTATCAACTACAGCTCAGCATTCAATACTATCATCACCTTAGAACTAATCAATAAGCTTCATGTCCCTGGCATTAATATCTCCTTATGCAGTTGCATCCTTGGTTTCCTCACTTGCAGTTTGGACTGGCAACATCTCCATCAGCACAGGTGCACCACAAGGCTGTGTGCTTAGCCCCACTGCTCTGCTCACTTTCTACTTATGACAGTGAGGCTAAGCACAGCTCCAATGCCATATTGAAGTTTGCTGACAGCACCACTGTTGTTGGCTGAATCAAAGATGATGTCAAATCAGCATATAGGAGGTAGATTGAAAATCTAGCTGGGTGGTGGCAAAGCAGCAGCCTCCTACTCAATGTCAGCAAGACCAAGGAGGTAATTATTGACCAGAAGGAGGAAACCAGCGGTCCTTGATCTAGTCTTCATCAGGGGTTCAGAGGGGAGAGGGTCAACAACTTTAAATTTCTCAGTGATATCACTTCAGAGAGCCTGTGCTGGGCCCAGCACATAAGTGCAATTATGATGAAAGCAGGGCAGCACCTCTACTTCTTTATAAGTTTGTGAAGATTGACAAACGTCTATGGATGTGTGGTGGAGAGTATATTAACTGGTTGTATCACAGCCTGGTAAGAAAACACCAATGCCCTTGAGTGGAAAATCCTATAAAAAGTAGTGGATACGATCCAGTCCATCACAGATAAAGCCCCATCCCAACCATTGAGCACATCTACATGGAGTGCTGTTGCAGGAAAGCAGCATCCATCATCTGGGACCCCTCCACCACTCAAGCCATGCTCTCTTCTCACTGCTGCCATCATGAAGAAGGTACAGTAACCTCAGGACCCACACCATCACGTTCAGGAACTGTTACTACCCCTCAGGCTCTTGAAAGAAAGGAGATAACTTCACTCAACTTCACTTGCCCCATCACTGAAATGTTCCCACACCCTATGGACTCAATTTCAAGGACTCCTCATGTTATCAATATTTATCGCTGATTTATTATTATTATTATTTCTTTTTTTCACAGTTTGCTGTCTTTTGCACATTGGTTGTTTATCCATCTCGTTGAGTGTGGTCTTTCATTGATTCTATTGTGGTTCTTGAATTTACAGAATATGCCCACAAGGTATCAAATTTCAGTGTTATGTGGTAACATATATGTACTTTGATAATAAATTAACTTTGGGTGCTCAAGTTTATAGCAAACCAGTGTCTCAAAAAATGACTTTCAATATACTCACAAACAAAAGTCAATTTGCAGATGCTGGAAATCTGTGCAACACACACAAAATGCTGGAGGAACTCAGCAGGCCAGGTACTTTTTTCCATAGATACTGCCTGACCTGCTGAGTTCCTCCAGCACGTTGTGTGTGTTCCTTTGAATATACTCATGGTTTATGGCTAATAATGGATTAATAAACTATTAGTATGACAGGGATAAAAAATACCGGCAGATGACTCAACCTATTGTAGTAATGGTAACATCTGGGGATTCATATTTCGTAATTATAGCATAAGGTACATTTAATGGCTGTTTTTGCTTGCAAGAGGCTGTCAAGACAACTGGTCATAAATTTTTACCTAAATTAGGGTGCCATTGTTTTAATCAGGATCCAGACTATGGGTGTGTCCTGGGAACAGTAATGAGCTCTTGACAGTATTTTTCAAAAAATGCTTGTAATTCTTCTTATTATGACAGTCATGCAGAATAACTAGTAAAATGAAAGGGAACTTCTTTAATAATTATACTTTATGAATGGATTTAAGAATGTGATTTTTGAATGAACGAATCACTACAAATTCAGATTAATCTATTTCATATTATTTTTCAATTTTTTTAATGAAAGGGCTGTATCAAATTTTGCCTTGTTCACAACTGTATTATCACCATGTATAATCATTAATTCTTTCATTATGCTGTGGCATGTGAATTCTATGTGGTGCTGTAATAGCGGATATAATAAGTACATTTCAAGGTTCATACTAAATTTATATCAATGTACATATATGTCACCATATACAACCATAAGATTCATTTTCTTGCGGGCATACTAAATAAATCCATAATAATAATAATAACAACCATTTATAATAATAACATTAATAATAACGCTGGTGGCATAGTGGTATCAGCGCCGGACTTCGGAGTGAAGGCTCCCGTATTCGAATCCAGCCGGCTCCCTTTCACGCTTTCCGCCTGTGCTGGGTTGAGCGTCGAGCTAGCAACTCGGCGTCATGAAAATAAGAAAGCCTGCTAAAAAAAGGCCGTCATGACGGTGTCCTGACGGCTTCACTTGGTGTTAAGGGCTTTCTTCTTCTTCTAATAATAACCATAGTAGAATCAAGACAGACCGCACCAGTTGGGCGTTCATCCAGTGTGCAAAAGACAACAAACTGTGCCAACACAAAAAAGAAAGAAACAACCATAATAAATAAACAAACAATAAATATTGAGAGCATGAGGTGACAAGTCCTTGAAAGTAAGTCCATAAGTTGTGGGAACATTTCAGTGATGGGGCAAGTGAATTTGAGTGAAATTATCCCCTTTGGTTCAAGAGCCTAACTGTTTCTGAACCTGGTGGTGTGAGTCGTGAGGCTCCAGTACCTTCTCCCCGAAAGCAGCAGCAAGAAGAGAGCATGACCCGGGTGAAGGGGGTTCCTGATGATGGACACTGTTTTCTTGCATAATGCTCCATGCAAATGTGCTCAATGGTGGGCAGAGCTTTACCCCTCATGGACTGGGCTGTAGCCACTACTCTTCATCACATTTTCCATTCAAGGGCATTGATGATTCCATACCAAGCTGTGATGCAGGCAGTCAGTATACTCTTCACCACACATTTATAGAAGTTTGTCAAAGTTTTTGATGTCATGTTGAATCTTCACAAACTTCTAAGGAAGTAGAGGTGCTGTCATGAATTTGTGATGGTTCCTCTATGTTCTGACAGGCAAAGCGAATGTAGAAGGCCTTGAATGTGAAGCCCTGTTATCACCTACTTACAGCTTTAGCTTTTGTTTCTGGCAGCACTGCCAGTTTTCTTACACAAAATGATGGGTGCCTTCTGTGGGGGCAGTTGGTGCAAGGTCATAGTTTCTACTGAATGTGGAAACTAACCCTTGTACTTTTGTCAGAAAGAACACAAATTCAGGTTAATCTTAGAACATTAGTCTACCTCCCAATGAATGGATCTTTAATCATTAACAAATAATGCCAGGGAAAAATAAATAATGCTTGGTTTAATTCACATTTCAATTCCTTACTCTGTTCAAAGGCATTATGTACAGCCTTCCTGTGGCAGTTATTACTATTCTCATTGCACCTTGCTTTGCTACAATGGGTCATTGCTTTGTTGCCAGGAGTGGATAATCTGACAAAATAAAAACTGTCCGTGATTTCATGATAATAACTTGTACTATTCATCCACTTTTACAGATATAACAGTGATTTGCTTATCGAGCACAAAAAGTTGTTTGTATTTAGAATCTGGAGGTCAGGTCAGCAATATAATTTTATGCTCTGTGGGCTCACACTGAAACAGCTGTCCCTCTCCCAAGGATAACCATAGGTGCTCAACTGCATACACATCCGTACATTGTAGGATGTGTGTTCTCCACCACTGTGCACAGTTTGTAACAACTGCAGTAAACAATTAAGGTCCCTCAGTGCAGTGCAAATGATAAGAGACACCATACATCAGCTTCAAGTCCGCTAAAGATAAAAGTGTAGGCTTCAGGTTGCTATATTTTCTCAACATAGCAATTAAAACATTCTGAAGTGTTAACTCACAATATTGGACCTACAGGCAGCATTAGAAAGGACGAACGGTGCAGGGCATGGGAATCCTTGTATTGCCCAAGCACCACACTAGAAAAAAGGAGAATGCCTGGGGCACAGATTTCCCTTGATGCCTACATATGGTGATGATATCCTTTTGTTCACGCCCTGGTTTGCTGGACAGCTTCAAGCAGCAGTGTTTCAACGCTTCTCTTCTCTGTCCTGTGAAGTTGTGCTAGTTGAGGCATTAAAGTATTTCAAAGCATGCATTGATGGGGTTAAGTTCAAAATCATCTTTGTTCCTGTGGCTCAGAGGTAGTGGGGAGACATTAATCTTTGGTTACTAGTTCGAAGTACACGAAAGGGTATTGTCTGCTACTTACTCTTACCTCTGCACATCTTCTTCCCAAACTGCACCAATATTCCCACACATATTTAAAGTTGATCGCTAAGGACGCATTTCTCCTGCGCAGAATCGACCCCTAATTTATTGGAGAGGCTTGGAACAGTTACTGTGATTCTGCAATTGGAGTTCATGTTGATGTGTCTATTGCTTAGTTGTTTGCGTAGGTGAAAATGAAAGACAAGTTGATCCCAGAACTACCTAATACCAAACTTTTTCATCACTGCTTGTTGTGCAGACGGGTTCAAAACAGATACAGAATCCTCCACATCTGCTAAATGATTCCATCGCTTTAGGGACCAGATGTCACCCACTGCACAAGCCTTCAATTATTGTTACTTTCATGTTTTAGCAACATAAAATGTGGCAGTTTTCTGATTCGTGCATGTAAATATATGTAAAACAATGCTACAAAAACTTACAGGTAAAACGTTAGCTTTAATCTAACAAACTGTATGGGATATAATGACATAGTTAGGTATTTTTCTATCACATAGCTGAAGAATAATCACAAGGCTCAACTAAAGTCACATCCAGAATATGAAATAAGGTACTTGTAGAGACACACGCATGAGTAAAAATGAGAAATGTGAACAAAGTCAAGTGTAACTATGGAGAATGGACTGATAAGAGTCTGGCTTCCTCGAGCTTGTGCATCAATATTAATGTGATTCATGGTGTTTACATGAAAACTAATGGAGTAAATGGAACTGAGATATCAAAAGGTTCACTGGATTAATTTTGGGCAGCTAGTCTTTTGAAAACTTTTGCTTGAACAGATACACATAAAGTCACCCAGCCATGGGCAGTGGTATGCTGTGGCTAATGGTGGTAATAGGATCCATTCAGTGTACAAGATTTACCATTTCTCATCCGTATAGTAACAGTGTTCTGAATGAACTGATATAGTAGAAAGTTCTGTTTATACGCTATGCATAGAAACCTTGTTTGCACCGTAGCAATAGAGATTTGCAACTGGGGCAGCAGCAATTAATATTGATGTGTACAATCTGGAGATTCATGGACACCATACCTGCCTTGAATCTACAGTATAATTACTTTCTCCTTGGACAAGAGTTAGGTGGGTTCTGTAATAGTAGCTCGTGTATGAGGTGCATGATGTGAGAATTAAGACTGTGCACCTAACTTCCAGTTGGATCATTTGACTTCAAGAAATGTGATCTGCAAAAGGTTGTAGTATAAATTTAGCTTAAGTGACAGTGAGGAGTGCAGCCTATGAACCCTTGACGAAATTAAATACTGAATCTGAAACAGAGCAAAATTCATCCTACTTAAATGTGACCCCCACTCCCTCCCCATATGCAAGTGATGTGGGCAAACATTTGAGAGTTCATCAATCAGTCCTCTAATGCCATGGGATATTGCTAACTCCTACAGGTCCAGGAAATCATGGTCATGGTAAGGATCTCACATTTGACCTTAGTATCCTTGATAACAGAAAAATACAGATTTCCCAGTCCTGATCACACTGAGCAATGTTTGGTGGAGGTGTGGCTTTGATAAACACCAGTGTGCATCTAGAATCAAGATTCTTCTTTGATTCCTTGTGGGAAAAAAACTCTAGCATAACTGAACTTCAACCTCATCTCACCTGCTTATCACCTTCCCCTGAGTCCCCCCTCCTCCCCTTCTCCTGTGGTCCACTCTCATCTTCTATCTGATCTCTTCCAGCCCTTTACCTTTCCCACCTACCTGGCTTCACCTATCACCTTCTATTCTATCCTCCTTTCCCTCCCCTCACTTTTTTCATTCTTGTATCTTCCTCTTTGCCTTTTAGTGCTGACGAAGGCTCTTGGCTTGAAACGTTGAGTGTTTATTCTTTTCTGTAGATGCCACATGACCTGCTGAGTTCCTCCAGCATTTTGTGTGTGTTCCTTTGAATAATATCCAGCTATTCGAGGTAGCTGCAGGTGAACGGAAGAGACTCCCTCATTTGACTGTCCATGCATGTCCATTGGTCATCACATTCTGGCCCTTATCCACTCCAAAGCAGCCACGTCAGCACTGACTGGTAATCCAACCTGATATTGATTGATTTGAATAACCAGTTCCATCTCTATCAGTAAATATATTGGCAGCTGTTAGAAACTAAATGCTTGCCTCAAGCCATACAAATCCCTTCATGGAGTACAGCCTCTGAAGTCACATTCCAGGTGCACTTAAAATCTTAAAGTGCTTTAACAAGAGGATTACTTGTGTTCGAATACACTGTAGGGATTGAAGGAAATGGATATTGGCTGGTATTCAGAGAGAAGGGGTGATTAGCACACTCTTTAAAGGCTAACATCTGCATACGCTGTCTGTAGTGGCGAGGGCATTGGGTGGATGTTAAAGAGGAGTTATGAGAGATGAAGGGCCAGCAAGCCCAGCTGTTCGCCTCTAAATCCTCAAAGATCATTTTCCGATCCAGGGTCCCCATCATGGAGAAGGATGAGACTTGATCATGCTTCTTCCAAAAGGTTTACAGTGGGGAGCTCTGTGATCTACCGTCTTAAAAAAGACAGTGAGGATCCACAGATATGTGGTCCATATGACAGTAAGGCATCAGATGGCAGAACCTCGCAGAACTTCTATCACAGAGGTATTTGGTGACAACAACTGGGACAGTCTGGACCAACCACTGAGCCAGGGGGAACTGAGTGGCCCCATCCTTTCCTTCGATTTATGTAAAGCTTTTGGAAGCTGCAGCTTACCGGCTGATTTGTGCTGAGTCTGTAGGACTGGATGGGCCTGGTCTGCTGGAGGTGTAGTATTTGTGCTTCTTGCTAGCTGCATGTCAGACTCCATGCAGAAAGGCACCATTAGCTTCATCTACAAGCAGAAGGGGCTCAGGGATGGTATCAGAAATTGGAGATTCATGTCTCTTTCACCACCAGCTCTGATTACCTGAAGGTGCTGGGGATCTGGTTCGGAGGGGCTGAGGCACGCATCAAAGTTAGGCTGGAGCAGATTGGGAAGGTAAAATAAAAGCTGGAACTGTGGGGAGGATGCTCCCTCTTGAGAGCTAGCATGAAGCTGATCATCAGGTGTGAGGTATTCCCAGGGCTGATGTACTTGGCCAGGAGTGGCCCATCCTCCAGCTTGGCCATCTTCCAGAACATCTGGGGATCCAAGATGGAGTGAATAAGATGGGTCACAATGCAGAATTCCCTGCAGAGCAAGTGAAAAAATGTACCCAATGTTGCCCTTGTCCCAATGACCACCTTTGTGTATGGCTTCATCAAGTCGTGTGTGGAACCAAAGTACATGGCCACCAAGTATGCCATGGTTCTGTCTGTCCCTGGTGTTGTCAAGGGTGGGACTGGCCCTGTTATCATGCAATGTCCCATTTAGCTGGATGTTGCTGCACTACTTGTCATTCATGGAAAAGTTCTTCTAGACCAACCCTTATGAACACAAGTCCATCAGGGAGTAGTCAGCCTGGAGCATTGTGTAGACACTGCGAGAGAAGGACTCAGTGGACTCTGTGGGGTGGTTCTCTTAGCTGACTGTCCAGACCATTTAGAAGAGCGCATTATCACCAGATCTCACCAAGAAACACTAGATTGGCTGGTCCTGCATGCCCAGAGCATCACTCTGACAGTGCACTGTCCATGGGATGACTGTAGTGGGAATGAGACCATCGCTCACCCCTTTGCAAATTGTGGGTTTTTGAAGGCAGGTGTGAAAAAAGTCACAAAGGCCTGTGTCACGGTTCGTCCTGAGCAGTTGTGTGACAGAACTCTCTGTCAAACCAAGTGTTGTTGGAAGATCATCAACCAGATGAAAGGTGCCCTTTGGTTTGCCCGAAACGTGTTGGTCTGCCAGCGCGTCGACATGTCCGTGGAGGAATTCTGCCAACTGGCACGCTGCAGGCTGCGGGAGTACATGCTGAGGGATGCACTGAAGCTTGGTACAGCCACCGCAAGGGCTCGGTATGGAAGGACAGCAGTATAGGGTTCTTCTGCTACTGTCCAAAGAGGTGCTGAGTTGGGCAAGGAAGCCCCTCAATTATCGTAGTGGTGTTCCTCGCCGGGGGGCCACATGAGTGGCAAAAGTCCTGTCTGTTTTAAGAAATGTAATTGAACACTACTTAACGTATTGTCTATGAGGGTAAGATTAAAAAGGGATTGCATAGTTTATTCTTGTAAATTACTTTTTATGATGAATAACATTTATTTTGGTTAAAGTAACTAGCATCTACATCTCGTTCTTTTTATCCCCTCAAAGGTATGTGGCATTTGGCCTTAGTAAATAGGAGCTACGGTGAAGTTGATGCTGGTAATGCTGTATTCTATCGAATCCAGCTCAGCATCACCATGATGAGATGCACCTCCTGAAAGAACGAAAGCTGTCTGAGTCGATCATTTCAACCTGTATCAGTTACTAGATATATTATGGTTAACCCAACATGCCCGCACCACAGAAAGCAGAATGCTAGAGAATAGCGAGGCAAAATAAACAGAAACCCTCTTTGTTCTCATTGACGTGTAAATCCCTTCCATTGATGTGAGAAGTTGCCTACAGTTGCATTTTTTTTGCTTCCAGTTTGTCACCATCCTCTCTGGTCATTTTCATATTGCTGTCTGTGGGAAGTTGAGGTCAAAGTACATTTATTACCAAGTCACCATAAACCGCCTGTCTGCAAATGAGCTTGAACCAAAAGAAGAGCAGCCGAGACAATTCAGCGATGAACGATTGCTTTAATAAAGACTGTGAAAGTAGCAAGCCATGAGGGGCCACAAGATGAGAGAGCATAGATCCTAAACACCACAGGCAACAAGCTAAGTGAAGGTTAGGAGCAACTGGTTGAAGCTGGTTGGTTCGATGGGTGAACAGAAACTGTGGATGAGAGCTGGGTTTAAGTGCATATCCGCTTAAAGTTGTGAGAAACTGACGTGACTTAAAAGGATAAATGGAGAAGTGTTTTCCTTGTTGGATAACTCCACAATGAGAGAAAAAGTAACCTCAAAATTTGAGCATGGACATATTAGAAAGTACTTTTTTCTGTACAGATGATATGAATATGTATGTATTTACCGTAAAGAGCTGTGATGTAGCATCAGTTGAAAGCTTCAAAACAGTATTAGATGGATAAATAGAATTCAGAACAGAGCAGACATGACCTTCCTAAAACATTGGACAAATGGATTGAGATGGATATCTCTTGTCCCAAGAATGCTGGTAGCCCCCCAGCATCTTGTCCAAATGATCTTCTATCCGGAACTTTGCAACAGTAGCTGATCATGACAGGAGTGGGGGAGAAAACTATTGAAATTCCTTGTGTCCCAACCTAAGGATACAGATGCCTGTTTCTTATTAGGAATTCCCATGGGATGGTGATGTCTTACTACCATTTCTGCCTTTTGGTTTCCGAGGTGGCTGATGAAGCCAAAGTAGGTATCGAGGTCTGTTGTTGGTGAACACAGTGATAAGTGGTGGGAGAATTTCAAGAGTAATCTGGAAAAACTTAAAGTGTTTATAACCATATATGGTCTGGGTTAGTTCTAAACAATTAATTGCCCTTTATTTTTGAGTGCAGGACTAGCATAGACAGTATTATAATGACGAGGTATTAGCAGTGTTTCATTGCTAGCAGTCCATAGACTGAAACTCCAGAAGTTTGACAGCAAAAACTGGGACTGTGCTCCAGTGGAGGGATTGTGGCCCTGCCCTTCTGATGAAATGTTTAAGGATTTCAGCTCTACGTTTAATATAAAAGATTTTGCAGCATTACAATGATACTGAGCAGGAGCGATCTCCTGCTGACCATTCTGTGAGCAAAGTGGGTAAAACAGATAATGTGGTAAAGTGGTCATTGTGTGTGGTATCTCGATGCAGCTGCCCTGCTGAGTAAGTACACCACAACAGGGCTTAATTAGCAGTAAAACATCTTAGATGTCCTGAGGTTGTTCAAAGCTCGATATAAATTTGCCTCTTATCAGAATTGATGGTTTTCAAAGAGAAATTGTGAGAGCTGCCAAGTTATTAATAAGCTGCTGTCGGTGAGTTGAAAGTACAAAGTGAGTTTGCTGTTCATTGGCCCTGAAAGATGTTTGCTCTCACAGCAGAAACGAAGAGGAAGTATTACCTTTAAACATCCCTCCTCCTTTTAAAACAAAATGCTACCAACTCATTATGGCTTTGAAGAGTCTTTCATTCTTGAGGAAGGCTGAGTTTGTGCTTGCCACACACTCAAGGCATCAGGATGAAAGGCCAGATCTCCCCTGAGTAATTTATTTTGCAAAGTGCTCATCTGGGCCATAATGCTGCTTGTCTGATCTGAGGGCTTATAAAGAGATGGCGCGTTTAATATTACATCAGGTCGAGCAGAGCTGCAGGAGAGGGAATGAGTGGGAGTCCTGACTGAACAACAAATAAAAATCAAACTCCTTCAAGAGAAATTCAGAACAAGTCATCTCCTGCTTTGTCAAGTGCTGTTATCAACAGGATCACATTCAGAATCAATCACCTCAGTTGTTTCTGTTACAATACTTTACAGTGTGGGGATTAAAACACTGATTGACTTTTAATTAACCCAGGCTTTAACAGCCGTTAGTCCTGACGAAGGGTCTCGGCCTGAAACATCGACTGCACCCCTTCCTACAGATGCTGCTTGGCCTGCTGCGTTCACCAGCAACTTTGATGTGTGTTGCTTTAACAGCCCTGACATTTTCCTGTGTTTTAATTGAATTGTAGCATATCCTGGATCGTGAATGAGCCAAGTGTGATTTTAACTCCATAATTTTTGATACCACAGTAAAGATGGGATTTGCCGTGCATGTCACTAATATGCTTGCTCAAAATTACAGATACTTCACATAATTTAAATCTGTGGTGCAATTACAATGAAGTTGGTGTGTTGTGACTTGGAAGTGTTGTCGTCATGTAATATGGTTGACGTGACACCTCCCATAGCTACAGAATCAGACAATAATGAGTAATAATGGTGCTAATTGGAAAGGTCTTGTAAGCAGCCAGAATGAGGATAATGGAATGAGCGGCCTCCCTCTGCGCATTAATTCCCCAGTCTTGTCAGGACACGGGTAACGGTTTACTTTGCTGGGTCAAGAAAGGACGAGCTGAATTTGAAAGCATTGAATTCACCCCTGCCTTTGGTGTTCACTATTGGCAATAGAATAGGGAGTTAGTTTCAGCATTTTGCTGAAGCGTTCAAACATATATATCCTGAAGTTGGTCAAGTCAGAGTTCATGAAGACATACAATAGAACCAACATATAGGAGAAGGAAAACAATCTAATTCCAAATAAGTGCTTCAAGGGTTTGGTAAACATGGTGTCAGCTTATTACAATCCATGACATGGTTTGGTAAATGCATTGATAGTCTAGAATGCTGCCAGAGGATGTTTGGATTTAGTTAGTACAATGCTAGCTTGGTTCACTCTGACAGGTTATGTCAGAGTGATAGCCAAGAATACTATGAAGCTTTTAAGATTTGATAAATAAAGAGGCAGTTTAGATTATTGTGAGTGGGCAGATAAGGGTTTAATAAATACAGAACAGAGTCTTGTCAGGGATTAGTAAAAACAACAATAGCCTAGAGTACTGTGAATGGAGTTGTTAGAGGCTTGATAAATGCAGCAATGATAGAACACTTTAATATGGACACCTTGCATCTTTCCCTTTCCAGAAGAACATATTGTAACGAAGGCCAAATGTAGAGACCATCTTGTTCCCCAGCAGATGTCAGCTAACTCCACAAAACATGCAGTGACACTGGACACTGTGGCCCACTTGCCAATTGGTATCATATTTCAACAATGCTCCTCAAGAAACTGCGATGTTATTTTAATATGTGTGTGTGAATACTATAAAAAAGTGATCTCAGTAATTCTGACTAAAGAGAAGAGGACATGTATGAGTACAGTGTCCTTCCAACACCATCATTAATATTCAGCAAAGTACTTCTGAAGTGTGTTTGCTGATGTAAGGTAGGAAAAAGTGCAGGCAATTTGCATACTGCCATCTCCTACAAATAGCAATGTGATATTTGTCAAATAATTTGCTTTAGTACTGTTGCATGAGAGATAATGTAGTCCAAGATAGTCTTCAGAATTCTGCCTAGAAACCACTTATATTTCCAGCCTAAAGTCTTACCTGAAAGTGGGCATCTCTGAATCTGCAGAATTTTCTGAGCAGATCCAACTAATATTTGGTGCTTAAGTCTGGAGTGTGGGACATAAACTTTGCAACTTTCATGTTCTGATAGTCTCTTCCAGCTGCAGTTATGATGAATTCTGTTTTATAAGCTGCCTTCTGATCACTTTAGGAAGCTGAGTGTGTGCTTCATTACATTTTCTGTTTTGTTCCATTACTCTGCCTTTTGCAAAAGGTCCTGAAAAGCTCAGGCTTTTAAAATCTTTAGAAGTGGATTTGCAAAATAAATGCAAATTTTACAGGAGAGCAGAGAAGAAAACATTCAAGTGGCGAGGGTTAATCATGTGCCATTCTCAACAAGGAACCCAGCTACATTTTACTAAGCAAGGCTTTATTGGGTAATGCACATTCCTTTTCCTAAGTACAAGGCAGGTAGGAGCAGCAGTGCTTTTAGATGTTGCCTGATTATAACATGAAATCAAAAGAATTCTTCTGTAATGTCCCTCATGAAAGCCATCTGAAGTCAGGCTGGAAATGTCAATGGGCAAATTACCCCACGTATATCTTTGGATATCTATTGAGATGAAATAATCCCAATACAGTCACTAAAAAGTACAGGTACACTCCCAAAATCAACATAGACAGACTTTTTATCTTCTATTACAGTGTTTTTAAGAGAAAATATTTAAAATTTCACCTTTTTGAAGAAATAGCATTTGTATGAGGGCATGGTTATGGCTGTAGGATGAGAAACCTAATCAAGCCTTTCAAAGTTCAAAGTAAATTTATTACCAAAGTACAGACATGTCACCATACCCTACCCTGAGATTAATTTTCTAGCTGGCCATCACAGTAAATACAAGAAACACAATAGAATCAATGAAAGACTGCACCCAACAGGACAGACAACAACCAATGTGCAAAAAAACCCAACAAACTGTGTGCGAAATGTCAATGTGGTTCACCAGTGTTATCTTGGTATACATGCATATTAAAATATTTTACATAGTCTCTGTGATATGAACAAACCATGCAGCCTAATAATACCACAAGACCATATCAACAAAAATGAGAGGGACCGCAAGTTAATATCTTTTTGATTCAATCAATTATAAAGGAAATGTTGGTCAAGGAGAAAACACCCTTCTTGCAAATGGAATACTACTTTTGGGATCTTTATACCTCACCCATTCCCCTTCTTTAGCTAAACACCTCATCTTAACAAGAGTGTCCTTGACAAGTTGCACTCCCTCAAGCTGTCAGCATAATTTAGTTGAACTCCTTGAATGGAACTAAAGCAGAATAATTTCAGGACTGCAGGGCGAGAGTACTGTCACCTGACTTTTAATGTGAATCATGGCTCAGGTATTGCAGAGTGCTGCCACTTGTGGAAACATCAGATGGATTTGAGGCAAGATGAGTTTTGAAGGCTGGCTTAGATTTTCCCTTCTGCTGTTGCTGCTAAGTGAGATTTGATTAGTTGCAGTCAAGTTAAACCTGGTTGGTTTGGCACACTTTCTGAATTTGACGTGGAATCTTCAGTAATTTAAGAAAATTATTAGAGTTTTTTTCATTTCAGCGTCTCTCTTTTCTGCTCTTACACTACATACATAAACACCTCCAGGCCTATGCCTGCTGCTAACCGCAACAGGCATATCTAAGCGATTAGCTTCTAACTTGAACAGTTGTACTTAAGATTGTATTTTTTAAAAATAGTAATTATAGTGTACAACACACACAAAATGCTGGAGGAACTCAGCAGGCCAGGCAGCACCTATGGAAAAAAGTACAGTCGACGTTTCGGGCCAAAACCCTTCGGCGGGGGGACTGGAGGAAAAAAGCTGAGGAGTAAATTTGAAAGGTGGGCGGAGGGGAGAGAGAAATGCCAGGTGATAGGTGAAACTTAGAGGGGGAGGGATGAAGGGAAGAGCTAAGAAGTTGAATGGTGAAAGAGGCAGAAGGCCATGGAAGAAAGAAGAAAAGTGGTGGGGGGAGGAGCACCCGCGGGAGGCGATGGGCAGGCAAGGAGATAACATGAAAGAGGAACAAGGGGATGGGAAATGGTGAAAGTGGGGAGGGGGATGTTACTGGAAGTTTGAGAAATCGATGTTCATGCCATCAGGTTGGAGGCTACCCAAACAGAATGTAAGTTGTTGTTCCTTCACCCTAAGTGTGGCCTTATTCCGACAGTGGAGGAGGCCGTGGATGGAATGGGAAGTGGAATTGAAGTGGATGGCCACTGGGAGATCCCTCTTGTTCCAGTGGATAGAGCGTAGATGCTTGGTGGTGGTCTTCCAATCTATGTCAGGTCTCACCGATATACAAGAGGCCACACCTGGAGCACCGAATACAGTAAGTGACCCCAACAGACTCACAGGTGAAGTGCTGCCTCACCTGGAAGGACTGTTTGGGACTCTGAATGGTAGTGAGGGACGAATTTGTAGGGGGAGGTGAAGCATTTGTTCCGCTTGCAAGGATAAGTGCCAGGAGGGAGTTCGGTGGGGAGGGACAAATGGACAAGGGAGTCGCGTAGGGAGCGATCCCTGCGGAAAGCAGCAAGTGAGGAGTTAGGATAGATGTGTTTGGTGGTGGGATCCAATTGGAGGTGACAGAAGGTTTGGAGAATTATGTAGTGGGATCTCCCAGTGCCCACCCATTTTAACTCCACTTCTCATTCCCATTCCGATATGTCCATCCATGGCCTCTTCCACCACCAGAATAAGGCCACACTTAGGTTGGAGGAACAATACCTTATATTCTGTTTGGGTAGCCTTCGACCTGATGGCTTGAACACCGATTTTTCAAACTTCCAGGAATACCTCCTCCCACCCTTCACCATTTCTCATCCCCCTTGTCCCTCTTTCATGTTATCTCCTTGCCTGCCCATCGTCTCCCTCCGGAGCTTCTTCCTCCCACCCGACCTTTCTTCTTTCTTCCATAGCCTTCTGTCTCTTTCACCTGCCAACTTCCATCTCTTTGCTTCATCACTTCCCCTCCAAGTTTCACCTGTCGCCTGGTGGTTCTCTCTCCCCCTCCACCCACCCCCACCCCCCGCCTTTCAAATCTACTTCTCAGCTTTTTATCTTCATCCTGCAAGGGTTTTGGCCTAAAATGTCGACTGTACTTTTTTCTATAGATGCTGCCTGGCCTGCTGAGATTCCCCAGCATTTTGTGTGTGTTGCTCGGGTTTCCAGCATCTGCAGATTTTCTCTTGTTTCTGAGTTACAGTGTACGTTCTGTGGCACAGTGATGCAGACAGTGAAACGCTACAGCCTCACAGCCCTTGCAACTCGCATTTAATCTTGGCCTTGGGCGCTGTCTGCATGGAGTTTGCACATCCTCCTTGTGACCAGGTGCTTTTCCTTCGACATTCCAAAGAGGTGCAGGTTGGTACGTTAATTGGCCGCCGTAAATCACCACTTGTGTGTAGGTGAGGCCTGCGAGAGTCCGCGGGAGTGTGGGAAGAATAAAATAGGCTTGTTGTAGGATTAGTGCTTGGTGGTTGGCATGGAGTCAGTGGGCTAAAGTGTCTGTTCCTGCGTTGTGTAACTCTACTAATAAAGGAATTAATTCTTACATAGTTAAGAATACAGGTTAATGGAGGTATGTGGAGATGAGTACAACTGGCATCTTATGTTACTTAACACTTGTGAGGAAAGACACGTTTGTCCATTTACCTCTTGACTGTAAATATTCGGACCCAAAACTGATTTATCATAGGAGATGCTGAGGTCATCAAGTTTTGTAAAATGGGGTGCAGTCAGAGCCTTAGTTTCATTAAAAACCTGGTGGTTACTGATTATGGGCTCTGTCAGGTTCTGGTCATAATATGTTACTTGCAATAGACAAAGGGAATTTCCCAAATTTAGCCCTAGGTCATTCAAGTAGTCCTACTGAGGTGGGGGGGGGGGGCATCATTTGTGTTGTAGAGGAGACTGGCCTGAATTACATTGGGGTTAACAAAAGTTGCCAAATGTGTGTTTTTCCTACCAATTCGCATTGTAAGAACTTGGTTCTGTCTGAATTTGGTGTGGTCCTCCTGCCTTCCATGAAAAAATATAAACTTCAGAGTTGATATTTTCTTCCCTTGGCTTCTAAATATGAGAATGTGTGTGTTTAATGTACAGAGTCTACAGAGGGAAGCCATCTGGAAAACAAATGGCCTTAATTAAATAGACTTTTAAATAGGTGGATTCCAACTGAGGCATCTTTGCATTTGGGAAATGCTTGGAATGGTATGCTTCATTTGAAAAGAAAATGGAAACATTTTAATGCAGGGGAGTAAGAAACATCTTGCCTAAGTGGCCACTATCCACACAGGTAGAGCCAGGCTATTTTTCTGGGAGATAATAACATCAAAGACTAATCCGCCTTTCACCTAACACCCCTCTCTCCTGCACTTAAAATATACACAGACTTGGCATAGGATTAGATTTTTTAGGAAAGGTATTTTAAAACTTCTAATATGATTGAAAAAAAGCTTAGTCTCTCCAATGGCCAAGCTAGAGCTCCAAAGACATATGTCCCATTTCCCAGTCTGTTGGGAATTGAGTGGATCTGAACAACAGAAGCAACATTTTTTCTCAGCTACTTTAGAGAAAATCATTCCTAGTTTCTTGTGTTGATCCTTGCCCAGCTTTATGACATACAGATCCTTACTTCAACAAACTAGTATGTGTAGGAATTTAGTCAAAAATATGGCAAGAAATAGGGTTGCCTAAGCCTTCAAATTTTATTGGATCATTTAATCAGGTGTCAGAGAAGGGTTGTGTTTCACGGTGATAAACATGAATCCGGCTTATTGCCCCTAATGAGGTTTTAAAAAAAAGCACAGCTGTGACTGAGGTGGAACGAGATGCCAACAGGTGAGGCCACAGTGACAAAGAGAAGTATGAAGGTAAGAACAGAAAAGTGAAAGTTTTGTGAGGGAGATAGGCAGGCCTTTAACTCCATTGCTTATTTGTGCAATAATGTAAATCTTTAAGCACAATTTGCATTCAGTGGAAACCAAGCCCCAGAATTTTTTGGTCCTAATCTAACATGCTTTGTTCTAGAACCTAGTCTTGCCCCAGGGTTGTCCACATTAGCTGGTCAACTTTATCATTCACTGACCGCTGGATGTTGCTGGCCTTCAAGGAGACTGGGAAAGTTTTTTTTAGCTACAATGATAAATAATAGGCACTAATGGTTTCGGATATAATTCTGATGCAAGGCCTACAAAACTGATCGGTGCACAGATATAACTAACAAATAACTCTTTATATGTCTAAAAGTATTTTAAATTATTTAAAGTTATTCTGGGCATGACAATTTAAAAATGCTTTTTTATGTTAAACCCACTAATAGCAGTAAGTTACAATTTAAGATACAGAAAGGTATGTTATCTTTTTTTCTAAAGAGTTACATTCTGAAACAATGGCCAGCTCTCCTAATGCATCAAGATTTCACCTGTGTCAGTTTGCAAGTAAACTTGAGCAGAAACTCAGTGTAATAAATAATTAAGAGAGGTGCACATTTAGTCATAATTTGCATCCAATCGTTTGTGCTCAAAGTTGAAACTCTGTACAAGTAAACCGGAAATAAGACATTTTTTGGTTGATTCAAATCATCATTCTCATTGATGGTCTTTGCAGAACTGATTTTTCTCATTACCAGACACTGCATCTTTAAAACTAGTGATGTCTAAAGGTCACCCTAATGCCTTGCAGATGGTAGAGGGACTTTGAAGAGTTGGGAAGCAAGCCATTTACTGTGGAATACTAGGCTCCAGTCCCGGTCTGTGCACCACAACATTTATATTATTGGCTGAGTTCAGCCGCTGGTTAGTGGTAACCACAAAATGTTAATGGTGGGAGTTTTTGGTGATAGGAATTCTATTAAATACAAAAGGAAAGCAGTTGCATTGTTAAATTAACTTGTAAAATGTGTTCACTGATGTTTATTGTTCTATGTGAGGATGGCTGGCTACTTTAAAGACTGGGATCTGGTGATTGTATCAAAGTTCAAAGTAAATTTATTATCAAAATACATAGATGTCACCTGTGATTCATTTTCTTGCAGGCATATTCAGTTAGTCCAAGAACCAATATAGAATAAATAAAAGCCCGTGCCAAAAATGGTGGTAAAACAACTCGTGTGAAAGATGACAAATTGAGCAAATACAAAAGAAACCAGAAATAATAATAATAAATAAATAAGCAATAAGTATCGCGAACATGAAATGAAGAGTCCTTGAAAGGGAGTCTATGGGATGTGAGAACATTTCAGTGATGGGGCAAAGGAAGTTGAGTGAAATTATTCCCACTGGTTCAGGAGCCTGATGGTTGAGGGGTAGTAATTGTTCCTGAACCTGGTGGTGTGGGTCCTGAAGCTCCTGTGTCTCCTTCCTGATGGCAATAGTTGAAGAGAGCATGGCCTGGGTTATGGGGGTGGGGTAATGGTCCTTGTTGACGGATGCTGATCTCCTGCGGCATCACTCTGTATAGATGAGCTCAACAGTGGTGAGGGTTTTACCCATGATGGACTGGGCCGTATCCACTACTTTTTGTAGGATTTTCCATTTAACGGCATTGGTGTTTCCATACCAGGTCATGGTGCAACCATCAATATACCCTGGTGGCGTGAGTCCTGAGGCTCCCGCACCTTCCTCCTGATGGCAGCAGCGAGAAGAGAGCATGAGCTGGGTGGTGGGGGTCCCCGATGATGGTTGCTGCGTTCACAAAGACCAATAATCATGTGCACTACACAATAGAACTTCATTGGAAAATTCAGTTACTAAAAGTAGCTCAATACTAAATACAAGTTCTGTGCAGGTTATCGGATTGCTTCTGCATCCTCGATGCGAATCACATCATCTAATCTTTGGGGCTTCACATGATATCATGCATTTGGACACCACTTGTACAGAATTCATTGAGTAATTGTGAGCCTGGAAGTGGTATGGAAGAAGCAGATTATCATTCCAAGATTCAGCAAGACTTAAAGGAGTCCTGATTGACAGGCTCAAGGCCGTGGAGACCAGTACCCAGAACTGTTCCTCTTTAAAATGTATGCTGGCCCATTATCAAGGGCTTCTTGCAGTCACCTGATTGCAGCCCAAACGCTGGCCAGTTCTCTCCTACAGTCCTACAACTAGACTCTTTGTGCAGCACACACGACTGGAGTCCTGATGAAGGGTCTTAGCTCAAAACGTTGACTGTTTATGCCCTTCCATAGATGCTGCCTGACTTGCTGACTTTCTCCAACATTTTGTGTGTTTTGTCCAACATTTCCTGCACCTACAGAATCTCTGGTGTTTAGATTCTACACGGTCCTGATCCCTCTCCTCTTTCCCCTACCAAAGCCTCTAGGTGTCCCTATACCATCACCGATATTACAAGAACTCCCTACCCCTGACACATTACCTGCCCTCTCTCTCTACCACCCCTCCCCCTCGCCCGCATTGCACCATTTCTTCAGGTGATCTTAAACCTATCCAGTGACACAGTGTGGACAAGATAGGACTTTGACAAATAAAGTATGACTGACTAATCCTGTAGTGCAAAATACCTTGGGTCTTGTGTCCAGAAGATTTCTTTTGGGGGTGAGAACACCAACACACTTTTGTTTTTTGGGCAATTGGATATTATTTTGTTGACAACAGAATAACATCCGGGCCTATTTACATCCAAACTGCAAATGCTGTGCCTATTTCTTTAGAACCTTGAAAACTGCAAAGAAAACTGTGTGCAATTAAAGATCACAATTAGTTGCTAGCACTCTGTAATGAAATTAACAATGTCTTTTCCATCTGTTAGTTTATTATTTATAGTTACCCTTGATATATCCTTACCATCAGTTACATTATGAATAGATGACAGTTCACTAATATGTGAAAAATGAGACCTGCAGAAGGGGTATTGAAGTGTTTATTTAAAAAAAAGGTTAGACTGAATTGAAGTAAATTCCTTAATCGTAAAAATGTCATTTAATTGATTTGATAAATGTGCATTATGCCTTGAATAAGCTTCGCCCACAGAAATTAGATGCAGATATACTATTTACAACTTTTGTGTTTGAGGTACACACTCAGTGATTCAGGAACAGTGTCTTCCCCTCTGCCATCCGGTTTCTGAATGAACATTGAACCGGTGAACACAACCTCACTACCTTTTGTAAATTTCTGTTTCTGCGCCACTTATTTGAACTTAACTATTTAATATAAACATATAATTACAGTAATTCAGATTTTTTCCCGATATTTATCATGCATTGTATTGTACTGTTGTTGCAAAGTTTTAACAAACTTTACAACATATGCCAGTGATATCCAACCTGATTCTGATTTTATTAACCTTTACAATAAATCAACTCCCCATTTGTAAAAAGTTGCGTTATGTCAGGCAGACCTTAATTGAACACCCAGTGAGTTCGATTGCAGTTCTGTTACATTTATGGTCTATAACATTTAAAGATAAACAAAAAAAATCAAAATTGCCTATCTTTTAGATAATCAGAACCACCAAAAAGGCAGGCTGTGCAGTAAGGAAACAGCAGCATCCTCTTGGATGGCTGTGACATGTCTATACTGCAAGTGTAGCTTTTAGCTCTTCTTCATCTTACGTTTTCTTTTTGTTGCATCTCAGATTTGGAAAGAGGTACAATTGTGGGTCAACATCTTAACAACTGACTGGATAATTGCAACTTACTGGATGGTATTAGTTCTCTGTAGGCTTAGTACCCTAGAATCGTTTGTTTGTTGGCCTCACTTAAGGTAATTGACTGCTCTTAGCAAACTGATAATGAAACTAAACAAAAACACCAGGAAACTTGCAGATGCTGGAAATTCAAGCAACACACACAAAATGCTGGTGGAATGCAGCAGGCCAGGCAGCATCTATAGGAAGAGGTACAGTCGACGTTTTGGGCCGAGACCCTTCGTCAGAACTAACTGAAAGAAGAGATAGTAAGAGATTTGAAAGTGGGAAGTGGAGGGGTAGATCGAAAATGATAGGAGAAGACAGGAGGGGGAAGGATGGAGCTAAGAGCTGGGAATTTGATTGGCAAAAGGGCTACAAGGCTGGAGAAGGGAGAGGATCATGGGACGGGAAGCCTGGGGAGAAAGAAAGGGGGAGGGGAGCCCAGAGGAAGATGGAAGCCACCTCCAACGGGATCTCACCACCAAGCACATCTTTCCCTCTCCCTCCCTTTCTGGTTTCTGCAGGGATTGCTCCCTACGCGACTCCCTTGTCCATTCGTTCCCCCCGCCATCCCTTCCCACCGATCTCCTTCGCGGCACTTATCCTTGTAAGCGGAACAAGTGCTACACATGCCCTTACACTTCCTCCCTCACCACCATTCAGGGCCCCAGACAGACCTTCCAGGTGAGGTGACACTTCACCTGTGAGTCGGCTGGGGTGATATACTGCGTCTGGTGCTCCCGGTGCAGCCTTCTATACATTGGCGAGACCCGACGCAGGCTGGGAGACCATTTTGCTGAACACCTATGCTCTGTCCGCCAGAGAAAGCAGGATCTCCTGGTGGCCACACATTTTAATTCCACGTCCCATTCCCATTCTGGTATGTCTATCCACGGCCTCCTCTACTGTCAAGATGAAGCCACACTCAGGTTGGAGAGACAACACCTTATATTCCGTCTGGGTAGCCTCCAACCCGATGGCATGAACTTTGAATTCTCTAATTTCCATTATAGCCCCTCCTCCCCTTCTTACCCCATCCCTCATTTATTTATTTATTTATTTACCTTTTTTTCCTCTCTTTTTTCTCCCCCTGTCCCTCTCACTATAACTCCTTGCCTACTCTCCATCTTCCTCTGGGCTCACCTCTCCCTTTCTTTCTCCTTAGGCCTCCAGTCCCATGATCCCCTCCCTTCTCCAGCCTTGTATCCCTTTTGCAATCTACTTTCCAGCTCTTAGCAGTTTTCCAGCAGCCCTTCATAAAACTGGCCAAAAGGTCAGTTGAAATTGGATCAGGGTGTTTTATAGCATCACTCTTTACTGTGTCATCACTAGAATAAAACCCAGTAAGTTTTAAAACAAAGATAATACCAGAAATATGCCCATGAGGATAGAATTGTACATGATTTAAATATTTTCAAATGTCATCACTAGAATACAGCTGTCTGTTAATAATATCTTAGATATGTAAGACAAACAGCTGTATTCTAGTGATGACAACAATTAACACGAGAATGGATTCAGGACACATTAAGAGTTTGGGTGAATTGGTATCAGGTTTATTGTCATTGACATATGTCATGAAATCCGTTGTTTCGCAACAGCACTACAGTTCAAAACATAGAATATACCATAAAATGTAAAAAGGAATAGGTATAAAAAGTAAATAAATGCAAAAAAGAGCAAAGATAGTGAGGTAGTGTTCATGTGTTCATGGTCTGTTCAGAAAACTAAATGCAGAGAGGAAGAAGCTGTTCTATGAATTATAGAATAATTAATAACTAAGGGTGTGAATTAAATGAACCAGAATCAGAATCAGGTTTACTATCACTGGCATGTGTCATGAAATTTGTTAACCGAGCAGCTCACGCACCCCTCATACAAACTCTTCTCCCTCCTGCCATCTGGTGAAAGGCACCGAAGCATTCGGGCTCTCACGACCAGACTGTAACAGTTTCTTCCCCCAAGCCATCAGACTCCTCAATTCCCAGAGTCCAGTCTGACACCAACCTACACACATGCACACACACACACACACACACACACACACACACACACACAAAATTGAACACCACTCCACTCCCTTTGCAATTTTTGCTCATTTCTTTCTCAGTTCCTGCTGAAAGATTGTTTACATTGTTTACATTAACATTATTTATTATTATATTGTAATTTGCCCTTTCCTGTGCCTATTGTCTTGTTTATTAACTATTGCGCTGTCTTGCACTGTTTTGTGCACTTTACCTAGTCCAGTGTAGGTCTGAAGTCTAATGTAGTTTTGTATTGTTTCACGTAGTCCAGTGTAGTTTTGTGTTGTTTCATGTAGCACCATGGTCCTGGAGGAACGTTGTTTCGTTTTTACTGTGTACTGTACCAGCAGTTATGGCTGAAATGACAATAAAAGCGACTTGACTTGACTTGACTTGAGCAGCAGTACAATGCAATACATGATAATATAGAAAGAAAAAAGAAATAAGTAAATCAATTACAGTAAGTATATATATGTATATTAAATAGTTGGATTAAAAATAGTGCAAACAAATAATATAAAACAACGAGAGGTAGTGTTCATAGGTTCAATGTCCGTTTAGAGGGGAAGAAGCTGTTCCTGAATCATTGTGTGCCTTCAGGCTCCTGTACTTCCTCCCTGATGGTAAAAATGAGAAGAGGGCATGCCTTGGGTGATGGGCATCCTTAATAATGGACACTGCCTTTCTGAGGCACCCCTCTTTGTAGATGTCTTGGATACCACGGAGGCTAGTACCCAAGATGGAGCTGGCTAACTTTATGACTTTCTGTAGCTTTTCTCGGTCCTGAGTTACAGAGACAGGCCCCTCGGTCCATCTTGTCCATGCCAAACCATTAAAACTCCCTACTCTCATCGATGTGCACCGGGACCATAGTCCTCCATACCCCTACCTATGCGGGGTTAGTTTATGTTAACTTTGTGCTGGGAAGTTCAGTGAAACTTTATTTCAAAAAATCACTTCAGTCTTTGACAGCTCTGACATAAAGGAACAGGGTTATATTCCAGTGGACAATGCCAAGAATTTAAAATTTTAAAATGGAATTGATGAGAAAATATTATAACAACACATTGGATCTCTCAATACTTGGAGAATCTCTCATCTAATTGTAACTAAGTTTGGATATACTTGTAGGCTCACCTGTGGATATAGCCAAGGTTTACTTTTTGCGTTTTAATTTGTAAGTAAACTAGAGCAGCTTTTCAAGGATGAGAGGAGATTTGATAGATACAAAATTATGAGGGGTTTAGATAGGCTAAATGCAAGCAGGAATTTTTCACCATGGTTGGCTGGGACTACAACCAGAGGTCACAAGTTAAGGGGAAAAGGTGAAAAGTTTAAGAGGAACATGAGGAGAAACTTCTTCACCCAGAGGGTTGTGAGAGTGCGGAATGAGCTGCCAGCACAAGTGGTGCATGCAACCTCGATTTCAACGTTTAAGAGAAGTTTGGATAGATACATGGATGGTTGGGTATAGAGGGCAATGGTTCCCGGTGCAGGTCGATGGGAGTAGGCAGCTTAAATAGTTCGGCATGGCATAAGTAGGCTGCGGGGCCTGTTTTGGTGCTGTACTTTTCTATGACTCTTATGAATTGTAAGGAGTAGCAAAATCCATCAAGATTGGTTGCATGGTCATCCATCAGCATCAGACCCATGGACTTGCAGGAGTTAGACCTTTGCTCAGTCTCCAGAGTCCTCTAATGTAGCCCAGGGCAACGGGGTGAGCTGGAAAATGTAAATCTGTGGGTTTAAGGAAGTCCTAGGAGTTGGCTCAATCGTCAGTGAAATAATCCTTGGTTGGGGAGTGATGATTGGCTATTGGACTATATTTTCTTTGGTGGCAGTCTATCTGTAGTTAGATTTTTCTCATTGATGCTCATATTCTAGGAAAGGCTGGGTGCAAATCAAAGGGAATAATTGCTAGTCATACTTTATAGGAATTATAGAAAGCTGAAAACTCTAAGGGACATGGATGAGAAACGCTTATTCCCTGAACTCCTGGGACATCGAGAGGAAAACCTCAGCCAACTGAGATTAAATTAACTCCTTTGTCGAGAAAAATAATCACTTCTATTATGTAATAAAAGTTAAATGGCCACAAGTACCTTTAGGTTTATTTTCTTTAATTTGGAAATAATTAATTCAGAAATTACACGCAACAGAGGGAGTGCAAGCCTACTTCAACATAATTGAGTAGATGCCCACCTGAGATGTGGACTCAGCTGGAGGCCAGATCTTTGGCCAGTTTGTTTGTTGTAAATGTCACTCCCTATTCACTGAGCTGGTTCATTTGGATCTTATTGGTTCCAAATAGTCATACGATGTTCAAAACTCAGGTTCAGGGAGACAGACCAGGACCTGCAGTTCAGGTGACTATGCAATTGAATGTGATTTGTTTGCCTTTCTGGATAATTTTTCAATAGTCAACTGCCAACCATTCTTTCTTTAGTTGGGTGCAATGCATTTTGTAACATGATTTTCTGCCAGCAGTAACAAGATTCTACCTGCTTGCGATATGGGAGAATTTTCCCAGTCACTGGAATGCATCCCTGTTTTAAACAGCTATGGATTTCACGGATTAATTTAACCTAATTTGCTGGGAGGGAAGCCTATTGTATTACGTGCAATGCCAACTTGATACCTAGTCTAATAATGCCTTTCATGAACTTACATGGAATGTAAATTTGGGTTCCGTGTATTGTGAGCATTGCACCTGCTCCTTTCAGTTTTAAAACAGGCAAGTTAGGTTAAAATTGCCTCCCAGTGCTGTCGCAGTTGTATGGTATTTCTCCATAAATGAGTACCGAACAGCAGTATTTTCATAACCACAGAGAAAATGCAGGGTTTCCCTGATTACTGTCTTCAGTAATTCTTTATCTGATTCTTTGAGGTTTATCTCTGATTTATTGAACTTGCTTCTTAACAACATAATGCACCACTCCCTGATTTATTACTTTGACAAAGAAATAGGCCATTGTTTCCTTGCCCGATCCCAGCAAAGCAATCCCATCATTTCCATTTCCCTCTTTTCTTGTATCCCTGCAAATTATACATGAACATCAACTCCACTTGCATTTCCTTCTGCCATTTACTCACAGTAGCCAATTAACCTATCAGCACATTGTTAGGACGGAGCAAAGCAGACCACCCAGATGAAACCCTCGAGGTCAGGGGAAGAACATACAAACTGTCCACAGGCAGCAACCAAGGTCAGAATTAAGCCCAGGTCCCTGGAGCTGTGAACAAGCAGCGTTAACTGCTGCATCACCATTTCCATGCAGTGGAATAGATTACACAAAACCGCCCAAAATGCATTTTACTCAGCCTCTTTGATTTATAAAAGTTTGACTTGCAAACTGTCTTTGAGGAGCATATCACTTTTGTACATCAATAAATGGCTGTATTGTTACTTATATCTTCCTTCACACAATGAATAAATTAATTGCTGTTATTGGTATTGAGCCGCATAGGCCAGAGGATTCCTATCTGAGTTCTAATAACAGTGTTGATCCAGTCGATCTTGAAATGAGGCTGCTCATTGGGCCTTGTTACCATTGGGTAAGGGCTCAGAAGAATTACCTGTTGCTATCCAGTAGCCAGTGCTGAAAGTGCACATATGTAGGGTGCAAGTATGAGAAGGGCGCCTTTGTGATGCCACTTGCCTTTAATGCACGAGAAGAATATTCCTCACAAGTGCAGGCGAGGGTTGTTTGTATCCGTGAGCAGTACACCCAGAATATTAATTGAAAGAGTCTGTTTTGTATCTGTTAATCCTGCATTTTACTTTGTGATATTCTTCTTTTGCTGAAACCTATCTTCTACCATCCCTGAGTTGCTGTTTTAACTTGGGCTTTGACATTCCAGGGAGGAAACAGGGCCAACCTTGTCTTCAATCAGTGAACACACATCATACTTATAAAGTGTAGAAACTGGCTATACAGCTGATCTCTTCCAGGCCAATGTTTATGTTCCCCACAAACTGCCTAGTAAGTCGCTTCATGGATGTACTCTAACACATCCTTCCAGTCCACTCTCCCTCACATCTTTATTCAATGCACCTTTATATGATATGACCTCAGTTGTATACAATAGCAATTTCTACATTTCAACTATTCTATTGGTAGAGGCTTTTTCTGAATTCCTTTTCAGATCTGTCAGTAACTGCATTATCTTCTGGCCCCTGGTTTTAATCTCTACACAAGCAGAAATATCTTCTTATGCTTAGCTGATGAAACCCTTTCATAAAGGCCCCATCAGGTCAGTCCTCAGCTGTACCTCTGAGAGAGAAGTGCCCCAGCATGCTCAGCCTATTACACTTCTGATGATATAATCCCTTTAAGTATGTACTTGGTCCAGTGTCTATTTCTGGAGGTTAAAACCATGCAGAGTATTCCAGATGTGATCCTAACATTTAACGTGAACTCCACCTTTTAAATATCAGACAAAAATGAACCACATTGTGTGGTCTGCTATTTTTATCAGCTTAGTAACCTACATTGCTTTTTATTTATTTGTATCTCAGCTAGCTCTGAGATGTCAAGACAACTGGAAGAATCCTGGTTGGGGTCAATCAACTAAGTGTGTTAAAATTATTCTAGTTCTTTTGAAAAAACTCAATGAACCATTGGCCAAGAATATGGAAATTATCAGATAATTTGATGATTTGATCGCTGAAAAGATTTTATATAAAGTAATTGTCTGGAGGTTTACACATCAAAAATTAGTTTATTGTGGTATGATGAAAGTAATTGCTTGTGTGAAGTCTGTTTTCTGTGAAGGACACTTGGACCGTGGATTTCGCTGTTATAATTATTTATAGTTATCCTTCATTCAAACTCATCGAGATCCTTTTTTACACCCTTATGTTTCAGCTCGGAGTTCTTAATTAATAGTATGCAGCAAAAAAGAGAAAAACACTCTTTATGGATAAATTGTCATATTTTCAAACAGTACTCAGTGAAACTGAGATAGTGAGAGTAGCTGGAATGCATGTAACTTCAGAGGCACAGATAATGATTGGTATTGGATGAAGTCGTTTCAATCTCAGGTATAAAGCTTGTCAAGTGAGGCTTCTTCTCTAATGTTGACAGCACTTGACACATTTCTTACAACGCTCTGTGAGAACAACCAGGCTTTGTTGTAGGCGACTGAGAGAAACAATTCTATTAGATACTACTAAAACTTAGTTTTTCTTAAAATACACAGACTGTAAAGGTGCTGTTAATTAGATCCTAAAACTGACTTCTGTGGACATTGGGCAGAAGAAGGAACAGATGTTTTTTTTTGCTTTAAAGCATATCACTGCATGCTGCAAAATAGGAGCACATTTGCCCTTCATGTGTACAGTTGATGTTTCTAAGAGGACGAAGGAGCATCTTCTAATCTTCTGTCTGTCATCTCAGTGTGTTTTGTTCAAAAGCAGCCACTGCCCTACTTTCCAGAAGATCTGCTTTTAGATTTTGACAGGATTTTAATGTTTAATTCCTTTTGATTTGTCACACACACACACACACACACACACACACACACACAACACACACACACACAAAGACAAGTACAGAAAGAGGAGATACACAGACACACAAATAAAAAAGACACATGTATGAACACCCACACACAAGCTTTATTTGAGACAAAGCAACTGCAGGTTAAATGAGAAGCATCAGCAATCACAGTTAAAAAGATAAACGCACAACTTCCTTGATTTTTTTTTCCCAGTTTCTTCTTCTATCTCTTTCCTTTTGCCTCCCTGTATGATGTTCACTCTGCTCTTGCTGCAGACCCAAGACTGCTGATTACAGTCAAGTTTACATCACAGCTGACAAAATCTTACTCTCATGCCTGGCTGGAATTTTGAATAACAGGAGAAATTAGGAATTGGCCATTGGACATTGGATATCAGTACTATGCTGTGCAAAAATATCTGAGTGTTAGATTTGTTTTTGCAATTCATGAAATAGAATATATTTGGAGGAGAGGGAGGCACATGTCTATATCGCGAGGGCAGAATCTATACATTTTAGGTGTTCTGAGACAGGCAAGGGTCGTTGGGAATTTAATCATAAATTAAAATTTTAAGAGGCAAGGGATTTAGCTTTGGCCTTGTCTGGTTCAGCTTCAAATCCCAGGATTTGTTAATTATCATTGGTGGTATGTGTGATCTTTAAAGGAAAAGAAACCTTAACCATATGTTAGCCATTGAATCATATGTGTACTGAGCTGATCAGGATGATAAATAGATTTAATTTTGCATTTGTTCATTGATCACAGTAGAGACTACAGCAGAACCCAGTGTTCTTCGAAAGGGAATGACAGACAATTGGAAGTTCAGGATCACTTGTGTCGAATCAGTGGACATGTTCTGAAAAGTGATACGCTGTGCACACTGAGTGGTTTACGTTAAAATAGATGATGTATAAGGAGGCCACTGCTTCACCTGGCTTCTTTCTGCTGTGACAAAGGAAGAGGTGGAAGGACAGTGCTGCATTTCCCCATGATTGTACGCTGGAGAAAGAAGAATGCACAAGTGCATTACGGAAAGAATGGCTCCTTTGCAGCCAGCACCATGATGCAGCTAGTAGTGCAGCTGCCTCACAGATCCGGTGACCTGGGTCTGGTGCTGACTGTGGAGTTAGCATGTTCCTCCTGTGAATGCATGAGAATCGTTCGAGTGCCCCTGTTTCCTCCATTGTTCCAAAGATGTGTGGTATGGTAGGTTAATTTGCCACTGTGAGTTATGTAGAGTAGGTGAGGGTAGGTGAGTGGTAGAATCTGGGAGGAGTTGGTGAGGGTATGGGAACAACAGGATGGAAGGAGCATTGGATCAGAGCCCATGATACAGACTCCATGGGCCAAGGGACTTGCTTCTGTGCTCTATTTCTCTAACACTGCAACAAGCAATGCTGAAAGAGAGGCAGACCTGTCAATGGTGGCATCATAAACATGAGAAAGTCTGAAGATGCTGGAAATCCAAAGCAACACATGCAAGTGCTGGAGGAGCTCAGCAGGCCAGGCTGGATCTATGGAAATGAATAGACCGCTGATGTTTCAGGCTGAGACTGTTCGTTGGGACTGAGAAGGAAGGGGAAAGATGCCAGAATAGAAAGGCTGGGGGGAGGGGAAGGAGGATAGCTGGAATGTTATAGATAGGTAAACCCAGGAGGGTAGGAAAAGTAAAGGACTGGAGATGAAAGAATGTGATGGGAGAGGAGAGTGAATTATAGGAGAAAGTGAAGGAGGAGGGTATCCGGGGGATGTAATAGGCAGGTAAGGAAAGGTAGGTCAGACTGGGGAATAGAGGAAGAGGGGATGAGGGTGGGGGTAGTTTTTTACCGGAAGGCCACATCAGGAGCACCCGGCATAATAGGTGAACCCAGCAGATTCACAGGTGAAGTGTTGCCTTAGCTGGAAGGACTGTTTGGGACCATGAGTAGAGATGAGGAAGGAGGTGTAGCACTTAGGCTACGTACAGGGATAAGTGTCTGAAGGGAGATTACTGGGGAGGGAGGAATGGACTAGGCAATTGCAGAGGGAGGGATCTCTGCAGAGAGGGATGAGAGGTAAAGGTATGCATCATATTAGGTTAAGAAGCGACAGAAGCTGATGCATTGAATGTGAAGTATAGTGGAAAGCAAAGAGCCTTATCTTTCTTCTGACAATAGTCAACACTGGCTTGCACTCCTTACCCCTCGTTGCTGACTCAATGGAGCAAATGCATGTCACTTAAGGGTGGGATGTGTTCCACCGTCAAGGTGTCTCAGTAACATTCACTATTTTAGGCCACAAAATGGTGCCAAGTGTATTTGAGAACAGCAGCAATACTAGGCCAACGGATTTCAAATCATCCACCACCCACAAATCATACATTTCAGGTGTTGAGGAGAAAGAGAGATGTTGTGGGGTGCGTGTTGGGGGTTGGGGATAAGATTATTGTTACCACCTTCTCACTCTCACCTACTCCTTCCTCATTCTACTCTTCGTGTTGATAGTATGAATGAATGAATCAACCTTTGGGGAATAAGTCAGGAAGTGTTGCAAGGAAATTCGAAATACTAGGCCAGCTAAACTGTACCCAGTTATTGCCAAGGGTTTATGTTTGTTCCAATACAACGGCGTTCTGTTCAAAAGCACTTCAGCTGTAACACACATTGCAAGATTTTGAGGAAAGGTATTGCAAGTCTTCTTTCCTTCTTTGAGAGAGAGCACGTTTACAGCTCCAACTCATACCCAGCAGATACTCCGTTCACTGAACAATGTACTTCACGACTCATTGGTTTGACTGAAAGACATGGAAGCAATCTGCCCTTGAGCCTCTCAGACCAATGATCATCGGTGGTGGACAGAGGGGAGGTGGTGGGTTCTGGGACATACCTGACAGAAGAGAGAGAGTCAACCGGCTGTTTGATTGTCCAGATATCCCAGCAGTGCCTATCTTGTCTTCAGCCGATGTCTACTCATGGAACTTGGAACATAGAAAAGTCCAGCAAATGAACAGGCCCTTTGGTCTACAATATCTGTACTAATCATGATGCTAATTTCATCTGCACATCTGCCTGTATGTGGTCTATGTCCTTCTATCCCATGTCTGTTTACTTGCCAGTCTAAATGCCTCTTGAATATTGCGATTGTGACTGCTTCCACCACCTTCCCTGACAACACATTCTAGGCACCTGCCACTCTCATGTGAAACAAACAAAATTTGCTACATAAATCTCCTTTAAACTTCCCCCCTCATCCTAAAGCTACCCCCTCTAGTCTTTGACACTTCTTTCCTGGGAAAAAGACCATCTACCCCAGTCTGTGCCCCTCATAGATTTATGTACTTTAATCAAGTCACTTCTCAGTCTCCAACACTCCAGAGATAACAACCCAAGTTTGTCCAACCCCTCCTTATAATTAATACTCTCTACAATCCAAGCAGCAGCCTAGTGAGCCTCTTCTACACCCTCTACACAGTCTCCATATCCTTCCTGTAATGCAGCACTAAAACTGCAAGCAAAGATTGATGGAAAACTTTCAGAAATGGAATCAGGTTTATTGATTCCTACTCATCTATCACCCCACCAGCACATAATTCTCTGTAACTTCAGCCATCTCCAATGGAATCTCACCACCAAGCACATCTTTCCTACCCCCTCCCCATACTTTCTGCTTCCACAGGGATCGCTCCCTACATGACTCCCTTGTCCATTCGTCCCTCACCACTGATCTTCCTCCAGGCATTTATCCAGAACACGTGCTACACCTGCCCCTTCACCTTCACCCTCACTACCATTCTGTGTCCCCAAACAGTCCTTCCAGGTGAGGTGAGACTTCACCTGTTAGTCGGTTGGTTTCATCTACTCTATCCAATGCTCCCAGTGTGGCCTCCTGTATATCGGTGAGACCTGACGTAGATTGGGAGACCACTTCTGTGAGCACCTGCCAGAAAACATGGGATCTGCCAGTAGTCACTAATTTTAATTCCACTTTCCATTCCCAATCCAACATGACAGTTCATGGCCTCCTCCACTGTCACGATGAGGCCACACATAGGGGCAACACCTTATATTCTGTCTGGGTAGCCTCCAAACTGATGAACATCAATTTCTCAAACCTCCAGTAATCACCCCCCTTCACTATTCCCCCGTCCTATTTCCCTCTCTTACCTTATCTCCTTACCTGGCCATCGCCTCCATCCAGTGCTCCTCCCCCTTTTCTTTCTTCCATGGCCTTCTGACCTCTCCTATTAGATTCCCCACTTCTCCAGCCCTGTATCTTGTTCGCCAATCAACTTCACAGCTCCCCTCCCGGTTTCACCTATCACCTTGTGTTTCTTCCTCCCCTCCGCCCATCTTGTAACTCTGACTCTTCATCCTTTGTTTCCCAGTCCTGATGAAGGGTCTCAGCCCAAGACATCGACCGTACTCTTCTCCATAGATACTGTCTGGCCGGCTGAGTTCCTCCAGCATCTTGTGTGTGTTTCTCAGGTTTATTGAGCTGTGCCCGGCCACGCAGTCTTGAGTGCAGAGAGAATGGAGCAGTGGTCTAAGCACACATCACTTGGGTATGCCCCTGTGGTTTGTCAGCAAGGATGAGATGTTATTACCAATCTGTACTGACAATGGTCTCCCGATGAGGAAATCAGAAATGTAGCTGCAGAGGAAGGTACAGAGGCCCAGGTTTAGAAGCTTGTTGATTAGTACTGCAGGGGTGATGGTGTTGAATGTCAAGCTATAATTAATAAACAGCAGCCTGACATTGGTATTGCAGCTGACCGGGTGATCCAAAGCCCAACAGATAGCCAGTGAGATGGAATCTGCTGTAGACCAGCTGTGGCAGTACACAATTTGCCTTTTAGTCTATATATTCCTCCATGAGGTTAGGGTGGAAAGAATCTCTGATAGGCTTCCTGACCCAGTTATAGAAGTTGGTTACAACCTTTCTTGTTGGCCTGAGATTG
Organism: Mobula hypostoma; assembly: GCF_963921235.1. Classification (NCBI taxonomy): domain Eukaryota; kingdom Metazoa; phylum Chordata; class Chondrichthyes; order Myliobatiformes; family Myliobatidae; genus Mobula; species Mobula hypostoma. Next base: position 79,267,021 of record NC_086102.1, read on the forward strand.
GCTAACTTGGTGTGGTCCTGTGACAGAATCTGTGTCTTGCTATCAACTCAACTGATTGGTCTTTCTTAAGTTAATTCTGGGGACCTCACTCAAGGATGAAACTGGCCAGATCAAATTTTCAACTCTATATCCCATGCCTTTGGTACCAAAGGCCTGTGTTGCTGAGGATATCTCATAAGACGAGCTTTTAATTTCATTCACATTTTCGTACTGAGTTAAAATGACCACAGCCCCTAACTCTGTGGGCAGTGTTTTTCTTTGATGCTGTTCTTCTTAACTCAAAACTGGTGATAGCTGTTTGTAGCTAATAAAGCCACAGTCTTACAACTCCAGCAATCTGGTTTCAATCCAGACCTCCAGTGATGCCTGTGTGTGGAGTTTTTACTGTATATTCTCCTGACGATTGTGTTGCTTTCCTTGGTGCTCTGGTTTGATGTCAATTGCCCCTTGTGTGTAGGTGAGAGATAGAATTCAGAGCAAGTTGAGAGGAATGGGGGGAGAATAAAGTGTTATTATAAAATGGTAGAAATCAGAGACTTGGAAATCCGAGTTCAACTTGTAGGTTGAGTTGGTAGTAAGGAAGGCAAATACAGTACTAGCATTCAGTCTGAGAGGACTGGAATATAACAGCAAGGATGTACTGCTGAGTTCTCTAAGTTGTTGGTCAGACTTAATTTGGAATATTGTGTGAAATTTTAGGCCATGTCTCTGAGGAAAGATTTGCTGGCCCTGGAGATGGTCCAGAGGACGATCACAAGAATGATCCCGGGGATGAAAGGCTTAAAGAATGAGGAGTGTCTGATGTCCCTGGGACGATACTCAGAAGGGTGAGGGGCAATCTTGTTGAAATCTACCAAATACTGACAGGCCTGGGTAGAGTGGATGTGGAGAGGATGTTTACTTTAGTAGGAGAATAAAGGGGCACCCTTTAGAACTGAAATCAGGAGGAATTTCTTCAGCCGGAGGGTGGTGAACCTTTGGAATTTGTTGCCACGGAGCACTGTAAAAGCCAAGGCACTGGGTGTATTTAAGGCAGAGACTGAAAGGTTATTGATTGGTAAGGGCTTAGAGTTATGGGGAGAAGTGAGTTTGAGAAAAAAGATCAGACATGATTGAATTGTGGAGTAGACTCTGTGGAGTGAATGGCACGATTTTGCTTGAATATCTAATGATCCTATTAGTGGAAGATTAGTGTGATATGTGTTTGGCAGTGGCAGTCGACTCAATGAACCAAAGAGCTTGTATTATGCTGTACAATTCTATGAACTTTGCTGAATGTACAGAATACTTTGGTATGTTGTGATTTCACGAGAGATCTATTGCCATTTTATTGTACATCACAGAAGCATGCCTAGCGTTACTTTGTGGACATACAGTATATAAACTATCCTATGTATTTATATTTATTGTGTTTTATTATTATTGTTGTGTTCTTTATGTTATGGTGTTTTTTTGTACAGCATCGGATCCGGATTAACAACTATTTTGTTCTTGTAATCGTTTATTGGAAATGACATTAGATGATCTTGGATCTTGAATCTTGAATTTGGTCTGTCATACCTGGACCAGCTCTTTGAAAATGCTACAGTACTAATCCCTTGTCTTTCACCATTGCTTTATTTTGTTTTCTTTTTCTTTAAAATTACTCTTTGAAGTCATGCTGGGAATCTGCTCCTGTTGCCGGCTCAGGCTATGCTTTTCAGATCATAACCACATGCTGTGTTCAACAAAAGCTCGTAATCTTAACTCTGCCTCTTTTGCCAATTATTCTAAATTCAGTAATTATCTTAAATCATCTTTCTTGCAAATATGCATTTGCTACAATGAGTACAACAAACGGATGTGGATTGGCTGCACATCATGGAAACCACCTGATTTTTATTCCCATCTTTACACCCAGACACATGTATCCCATGTTTCCTTACACACTAACCTTGATCCAGACATGGGAGATTTATTACACGGTTAACAGTTTCAGTAAAGTCTGTTTATGGTTCATGGAATATTTTTTGAAGCAATTACTAATACTTGGAAAATTTTGCTATCAGTTTTTTGGATTAGACGAGTTAAGTGGCTGTGTTAATTTTAGTTTTTGTTTTGTAGTTACGTTTTTCATGTGGTATTTAAACAGTTTAAACTCTTCACACAGATTTTGGATCTGAGAAATGTTCAGAAAGCTCTGGCGTATGAAAAAAAGGATATCCAATAATCAAGAAAGGAATTTGCTGCAGGGTCTTGCGACATAGCTGATTTGTATGGACTTTGCCAAATAGGTGTCAGCCAGTGGTTAATAGTTAGAGGCACATAGTGCTGGAAGTCTTTCTTCAGTCTTCCCTGTTTTAGTTACCAGCTGTTTGGGTTGTGAAGAGATGCAGTTTACAGTAAACAAAACCTGAGTTCCTGCTTTTGAAAAAGTAGGGGAATCAAAAGAAACTGGTAATCACTTCCGAAAAGATGCAAGGAGATGTTTCTTGTCTCGGAATGATTTGAAGTAGACCTTTCTGAAAGCAGGTGGCTGGTGGTGGCCTGTCCTGCACACGGGGCAAGTAATAAAACAGAATGATATTCCATGAAGGAAAAACAACACCAGGCAAATTTAGAATTCAAAGACATCTGGAGACAATTTTAAAGATTTTTTTTTTGCAAATGAAAATAGCAGTGAAAAAGCAGCATGGTGCATATTCTCTGAAATGAAATCTACCGTAGAAAGCTCATTCTTACAAATAAAACAAAAACTTTACAAGCCCCTCTGGAAAATTCTGTACGTCTGTTGTGGTTTTCTGGAGGGCTTTGCACAATTATTTGAATTTATTACAGAAAATATAACAAAATGCTGTTGTTTCACTGGTGATAAATACACATCAAAAATACTATGTGTTTTTCAGATGGAGAGATAGAAGGGATGGGGGCGGTGTCAATGGTGGATGAGACAAAGATGAAATGTTACACCTTTGATCTGTTGGTGGTCTTTGGAGTTGATCTAGGAATCAGGCCAGCTGCTCATAGCCAGCAGATGTTCATTGGCTCTTCAAGCTCTTGCTTTAGTTTCTTCTCAATGATATCATTAGACAACGTTGTTTTCTTTTCTTATATGTTTTTTAAACCTCCTCCCGAATAAGCTGCTGAGAGTGCAGTGGTGACTTTGCTGAATATTTAAAGTCACGTTTTTTGGTTATAAGTTTGGTTCATTGGTTCCTGCCTGCTATTTGAGTTTATTTATTTATTTTGTTATTGAGATATAGCATGGAATTGGCAATTTAATTCTAGCTTAATCACAGGACAATTTACAATGACCGATTAACCTACCACCTTGTACGTCTTTAGAGGAAACCAGAGCACCCGGAGAAAACCCATGCGGTCACAGGGAAAACGTACAAACACCTTACAGGAGGCGGCAGGAATTGAACCCTGGACACCCGTACTGTAAACTGTTGTGCTAACCACTATGCTACTGTCCTGCATTGTTTGTCAACAGGAAGGGACATGTGAACCTGATTTTGCTCTGGTTTCATTCGCTGCCTCTTATTCAGTGTTATCTCAGAAATCCGGCACGAGGATGAAAGGTGGGACTTGAGGTCCACCTGATACTTGGCCTTGGCCCTTAATGATGGAGAGTTATGATCTGTAGACGGTAAGATCACCACTGGGCAAGAGGACTGAAAATACTAGACTGCTTGAGAGCCAGTGTTGGCTCCCAGAGAAGTGGTGAAAGAGGGTAGCTGTGGTGATGAAACATTTGAAGATAGCAACAATAAAGTTCAGAATGGTGGTGGCCTGTTCCTGGCAAGTACCTCCTGTGGTTTTACTTATGTACTGCTCTCATGGTTGGTTGTATGAGCTGCCAAGGAGCAGCTAGTAGAGCCACCAACGACCCGAGTTCAACTTAGGCCTCTGATACTTTCTGTGTGGAGTCTGGATATTCTCTCTCCAACCACATGCATTTCTCCCTCTTTCCTCCAGTAGCCCAAAAATGGGTTAATTGGCCCCTGTAGATTTCCCCAGGTCTGCAAATGATTGGGAGAATCTGGCAGAATGGGTGGGGTGATGGAGATGTTTCCATTTTTAACTAATTTAACTGTGAAAAGGATTTCTTTTTAAAAAAAATCAGTTACTCGACTTTGATGTACACCTCCAGACAAAACCTCAGTGTAAATTCTCACCACAGATATTTCAGTCCCTTTTCTATAGAACACAAATCTTGCATAAGATTGTGGATGCTATGTGAATTTACATTTCCAAGAGTGAGACCACTAAGGCTTGTGTTGGTTGTCAAGGAATACAGAGAGGTAAATGGAATTGCAGTAGAAAATAGGCAGATTCTGATAGAATCGACTGAGGGGCCGAAAGGAGCATTTTTGACGCACACAACTGGAATACATTTACATTAGTCAACATTGCACAAATAGCACTCTTAAAAAGGAAAATCCACCAGAATATTGAAATTAATATTTTTACTTGTCTTTAAATGCAAGTTGAGAAATACAACAATTAAAACACGAGGAAATCTACAGATGCTGGAATTTGCCCAGAGTGTGTTGCCTGAATACAATAATTAACTTATTTTCAAAGAAGCTTAAAAATAGAAAATGCACTGAAAATACATAGCAAGGTCAAGTAACATTTGAGAGATGAAAAGATATTTTCTAGGTTTCAGGAAGCTTACTTACCATTTATTATTGGGAACTAACAATGGGTGAACAAGCATTACCGCTGGTGTTTCATATGATGAAATTCTGCCAATCCTTTTTTATCAGTAATGTTATTTACTTTTCTCTTCTAATGTTTGCAAAGCAGAGAAATCAAAGACAAAATTTCCATGTTTGGTAATTTGAATTTCTACTTTCCTTGCTGTGGTTATTCTTAAATAAACATGTAACTGTGGAAGGATGAAACATAGCCCTCTCCACAGTTTGAAACGGATCCTTGCTTCTATACTCCACTCCTGGTTTTGTGTCAGATCTAGAGAGTATGAAGATTGAAACACAAAAGGCAATGAGTGGACTATGCGCCTACATTGCTCAAGAAAATGGATGATGAGCAGTGTGCAAGATTTATGGAAGCTGCTGTCAGATGTTAAACTTGTTCCTGTCTTCACTACAGCATTAGCTGTTTTTAAATAAACAATCTATTTACTTCCAGCAAAGTTACTCCATACTTTGAAAGACTGACGAAGTTTTGAGATATTCCTACCCCTTTTGAAGACTTATTTTTATTGATGTCGAAACAAACATGTTTTCATTATATTGCAATTTTCAAAATGATGGTGGTTACTTCCTTTGGCTTGGGAGTTGGTGATGAGAGAGCATCGGTTTAAAATTGTCAACAAGATAGTGAGGCAGGAGATTCGGAGATTTATCTCGACAGAGAGCCCTGTTAGAATATAGATTGCTTTGCCTCAGGGGTGTAGTTAAAAGAAAGGGATTGCAGCAGTTTATAAGAGAAGACTGGTGAGGATCTAAAGCTGAGAGAAAGACATCTAGACCAAAGGCCATGAAGGGAGAGTAGGAATTGTTTAGCATTCCTCCAGCGAAGACTCTTAAGAGCTAAGTATCCTAAAATAGGCTGTGGTTGACCAAATTAGATAAGGATTGAATGGTCTTTTTATAGCCTTGATTTCTGTTTCATTTTGTGGGAACGTGAACGGAGACTGTAATATTTATGGCCAGCAGCTCAGGCCCAATGTGCACTGAGCCCTTCACCTCCACTACTGAGCTCAGTCCCTGGCTCGGAGCCCTCTGTGGGCAAATCGCTAACCCACGCTTCACTGTCCAGGAGGAAAACGTGGTCTGTGACCTGTGGCCTGAAAAGTTTACAAGTAGAGTTGAGGTAACCAGCAACTTTCTCATTGAGTATTGTGTAATGGCATCGAGGGGAAAATATCTGTTTGTCTCCGTCTATCCATTCCATTCACTTTGGCTCAAGATAACTTCACAGGAGTTTGCTGAGTGGCCACCTTGATGGCATGTCTGAAGATAGTAAATCCAAAATAGCTCTGATTATGTCACATCATCCTGCTTACTGTGGGGCAACACGGTAGTGGGGTGGTTAGCACAAGGTGACCTGGGGTCAATTCCCACTGCTGTCTGTAAGGAATTTGTATGTTCTCCCTGTGATTGCATGGGCTTCCACAAGGTGCTTCAGCTTCCTTCCACAGTCAAAGACCTACCAGTTGGTAGGTCAACTATCCTGTGATTAGGCTAGGATTGAATTGGAGGATTCAATGTATCTGTAAGGGCCAACTGTATCTCAATAAATAAATGAATTAATTTCAGAGGTTTCCCAAATGTCATGATAAAAGGCCTGAACAGGTTAGATATGGCAAAGTTATTTCCCATGGTAGGGGAGTCTAGGACAAGAGGGCACGACTTCAGAATTGAAGGACGTCCATTTAGAACAGAGATACGGAGAAATTACTTTAGTCAGAGGGTGGTAAATTTGTGGAATAAGTTCCCACAAGCGGCTGTGGAGGTCAAGTCGTTGGGTGTATTTAAGGCAGAAATAGATGGATTCTTGATTAGCCAGAACATCAAAGCGAATGGGGAAAAGGCCGGTGAGTGGGGATGACTGGAAGAATTGGATCAGCCCATGATTGAATGGTGGAGCAGACTCGATGGGCTGAATGGCCCACTTCTGCTCCTATATCTTATGGTTGTATGGTCTTATATCCATCCGCATGAAGTTTGGGAAGAAAGCCCTGGCTACTATTGTAGTTTCACCTTCACTCACTCCATCACCTCAATTTTAATTGAGGTTTATTGAGACTGTTTAATCATTCCTTTCTGCCAAAGGGAATGAAATAGGAGAGTAGGGTTGAGAGGAATAATGATTCGGTCATGATGGAATGGTGGAGCAGCCTAATTCTGAAAACTTGTTTGGGCACAGTTACATTATGCAGACCTGTTCTTGGATTACTGGAGAATAAAAACAATACATCTCTATACCAATGGCAGAGCCAATACTTCGTGTTTCAGTGAGCCTGCTGTTAGCTTGGAGATGGGTCTTACTGAGCTGTGTGATTGGCCCTCTTCTCTACCACAATCTGAATCAGCATCTGTCACTATATCTCCTTTTGTCAGCGCACTTTAGCTGCTCCCAGGACAGAATTACCGAGTCATTGAGAAAGCAATTGTGTTTTGACCCTGATTCTCTTCAACCCCAGTCAATATTCCACAGACTTCTTCACCAAATCCCCTCCATTGTGCCAATTGTGAATCACTGTTTCTCCCCAGTTATTCCCAAGCGCTGAGGTAAAACAAAGTTCAACGTAAGTTTATTGTCAAAGTACATTTATGTCACCATATACAACCCTGAGATTTATTATCTTTTAGGCATTCTCAGTAAATGCAAAGAAACACAATAGTTTTAATGAAAAAGCACACACAAGACAAACCAATGTGCAAATACTAAAGGAAAAAGAACTAATTAATAATTATAAATAAGCAATAAGTATCGAGAAAATAAGATGAGGAGTCCTTGAATTTGAGTCCATAGGTTGTGGGAACAGGTCATAGAAACGTAGAAAATAGGTGCAGGAGTAGGCCATTTGGCCCTTCGAGCCTGCACCGCCATTCAGTACGATCATGGCTGATCATCCAACTCAGAACCCTGTACCAGCCTTCCCTCCATACCCCCGATCCCTTTCGCCACAAGGGTCATATCTAACTCCCTCAGTGTTGGGGTGAGTGAAGTTGTCTCCTCTGGTTCAAGAGCCTGATGGTTGAGGGGTAATAGCTAGTGGTGTGGGGCCTGAGGCTCCTGTACTTCCTTCCATATGGCAGCAGTGAGAAGAGAGCATGGCCTGGGTGGTGGAGGTTGTTGATAATGGATGTTGCTTAACTGTGACAACGCACCTTGTAGATCTGCTCAATGGTGGGGAGGGCTTTATCTGTGATGTACTGGGACGTATCCACAACTTCTTGTAGGCTTTTCTAATCAAGGGCATTGGTGTTTCCATACCAGGCTGTGATGCAAACAATCAGAATACTCTCTACTGCACATCTATAGAAGTTTGTCAATGTTTTAGATGATATGCTGAATCTTCGCAAACTTCTAAAAAAGTAGAGGCACTGCTGTACTTTCTTCGTAATGGCACTTATGTACTGGACCCAGGACAGATCATATGGAATGATAACACTGAGGAATTTAAAGTTCCTGACCCTCTCCACTTCTGATCTCCCAATGAGGACTGGCTCATGGACCTCTAGTTTACTCCTCCTGTAGTCAATAATCAGCTCCTTGGTTTTGCTGACATTGAGTGAGAGGTTGTTGTTATGGCACCACTCAGCCAGATTTTCAATCTCCCTCATATATGCAGGTTTGATTCACCCAATGACAGCAGTGTCGTCAGCAAACTTAAATATAGAATTGGAGCCATGCTTAGCCTCGCAGTCATAAATGTAAAGTGAATAGAGCAGGTGGTTAAGCAGACAGCCTTGTGGTGCACCTGTGCTGATGGAGATTGTGGAGGAGGTGTTATTGCCAATCTGAGCCTGGGGTCCACAAGTGAGGAAATCGAGGATCCAGTTGTACAAGGAGCTGTTGAGGCCAAGGTTTTGAAGCTTATTGTTTAGTTTTGAGGGGATGTTAGGACCGATTGCTGAGCTGTAGTTGATGAAGTGTATCCTGACGTATGCATTGTCATTGTCTACATGTTCCAGAGTTGAGTGAAGAGCCAATGAAATGGCATCTTCTGTTGACCTGTTGTTCTGGTAGGCAAATTGGAGCGAATCCAAGTCACTTCTCAGGCAGGAGTTGATATGTTTCATCAACGACCTCTCAAAGCATTTCATTACAGTGGACGTAAGTGCTACTGGATGATAATCATTGGGACAGGTTACTACTTGTTCTTAGCCACCACTGTTTGAATTGGATGGAAACCTCAGACTGCCAAAGCAAGAGGTTAAAGATATCAGTGAACACCTCAGCCAGTTGATCAGCACAGATCTATTGTACTCGGCCAGGTAGTGGGAGTGAAATACAAATTTTTGTTCTGAAGGCTCCCATTTCTACTGATAGATTCATCTGTAGGTAAGGTTCATCCAAGCATTCTTTTAACTTTTTAATCACCTGCAACTCTATAAATTTGCTGATGATACTACTGTTGTTGATAGAATCTCAGATGGCAATGAGGAGGCATACAGGAGTGAAATAGATTAGCTGGTTGAGTGGCATGGTAACAACAACCTAACACTCAACTTCACCCAAGACCAAGGTACGGATTGCGGACTTCAGGTAAGGGAAGTCAGGAGAAAACACTACAGTTCTCATCGAGGAGTCAGTGAAGGAAATAATGAGCAGCTTCAACATCTCAGAGGGTCTATCCTGGGCCCTGGACATTGATGCAATTACAAAGAAGGCATGTCAGCATTTCTACTTCATTGGGAGTTTGTGGAGACTTGGTATGGCACCAGTGACTCTTTACAAATCTCTGTAGACTTATAGTGGAGAGCATCCTGACTGGTTCCATCACAGCCTGGTATGGAGGCACCAATGCCCAGGATCACAAAAGGCTGAAGACGGTTGTAGACTCAGCCAGCTCCATCACAGCCACAACCTCCTCCACCTTCAAGGGCATATTCAAGTGGCAGTGTCTGAAGAAGGTGGCATCATCTTTAAAGACTCTCAGCATCCAGGACACGCCCTCTTCTCATTACTACCATCAGGGAGGAAGTACAGGAGCCAGAAGACCCACACTCAATGATTTAGGAACTGCTTCTTCCCACTGCCATTGTATTTCTGAATGGCCCATGAACACTACTTTGTTATTCCATTTTCTGCACTTTTTATTTACTTTTTAATTAATAGAAAGCAACAATTTTCACATTCTACATCAGTAATAATAAATCTGATTCTGATTCAACGCTTTAAAATCCAAGCCACACACACAAAAATGCCGGAGGAACTCAGCAGGCCAGGCAGCATCTATGGAAAAGAGTAAACAGTCGACATTTTGGGCTGAGACCCTTCATCAGAACTGGAGAGAAAAGATGAGAGGTCAGAGTAAGAAAGTGGGGAGAGGGGGAGGAAGAAATATAGGGTAGTAGGTGATAGGTGAAACCAGGAGGGGTGGAGGGATGAAGTAAAGAGCTGGGAAGTCGATTAATGGAAGAGATAAAGGGCTGGAGAAGGGGGAATTTGATAGGAGAGAACAGAAGGCCATGGAAGAAAGGGAGGGAGGAGCAATAGAGGGAGGTGATCGGCAGGTAAAGAGATAAGGTGAGAGAGGGAAATGGGAATAGGGAATGGTGAGGGGGGACATTACTGGAAGTTTGAGAAATTGACGTTCATACCATCAGGTTGGAGCTACCTAGAGGGAATATAAGGATTTGCTCCTCCAACCTGAGTGTGGTCTCACCACGGCAGTAGAGGAGGCCATGGACTGACATGACAGAATGGGAATGGGAAGTGGAACTAAAATGGGTGGCCGCTGGGAGATCCCACTTTTTCTGGTGGATGGAGTGTAGGTGCTCGCCAAAGCCGTCTCCCAATCTACATCAGGTCTCACCGATATACAGGAGGCCACACTGGGAGCAACAGATACAGTAGATGACCCCAAATGACTCACAGATGAAGTCTTGCCTCACCTGAAAGGACTGTTTGGGACCCTGAATGGTAGTGAGGGAGGAGGTGTAGGGGCAGGTGTAGCACTTGTTCCGCTTGCAAGGATAAGTGCCAGGAGGGATATCAGGGGAAGGACGAATGGACAAGGGAGTTGCCTAGGGAGTGTTCCCTGTGGAAAACAGAAAGTAGGGGGAAAGAAAAATGTACTTGGTGTTGGGATCCTGTTGGAGGTGGCGGAAGTTTCAGAGAGTTATGTGCTGGACGTGGAAGCTGATGGTGGTAGGTGAGGACAAGAGGAATCCTATTCTTGGTGGTTTGGCGGGAGGATGGGTTGAGGGCAGACATGCACAAAATGGGAAGAGATGCGGTTGAGGGCAGCTTTGATGGTGGAGGAAGGGAAGTCCCTTTCTTTGAAGAAGAAGGACATCTCCTTCATTCTGGAATGAAAAGCCTCACCCCAAGAGCAGAAGCAGCAGAGGTGGAGGAATTTTTACAAGTAACTGGGTGGGAAGAGGTATAGTCCAGGTACTGTACCTGTGAGAGCCAGTGGGTTTATAAAAGATATAAGTAGATAAGCTGTCTCCAGAGAAAGAAACAGAGAGATTGAGACAGGGATGGGAGGTTGGAAATGGACCAGGTAAATTTGAGGGTAGGGTGGAGGTTAGAGGCAAAGTTGATGAAGTCGACGAGCTCTGCATGGGTGCAGGAAGCAGCACCAATGCCCCAAAATGATGTAGCGTAGGGAAAGTGGGTGAGTGACATCGATGTAGGCTGGCAGCACAGACCTTTCCACGTAGCCGACAAAAAGGCAGGCACAGCTGGGACGCATGCGCGTGCCCACCCCTGCACCTTTTGTTTGAAGGAAGTGGGAGGAGCTAAGTGGGAAATTATTGAGAATGAGGATCAGTTTCACCAGACGGAGGAGAGTGGTGGTGGAGGGGAACTGGGTCTGGTGTCCAGAGAGAAACGGAGAGCTTTGAGGTCCTCCTGATAGGGGATGGAGCTGTATTGCGACTGGGCATCCATAGTGAAAATAAAATGATCAGGGCCAGGGAACTTCAAATCATTGAAAAGATCAAGAGCGTATGAAGTGTCAAGGATGTAGGTAGGAAGGGACTGAACCAGGGGAATAAAACTGAGTTGTGGTATGCAGACATACGTTCCTCCATCATTTTGTGTGTTACCTCGCTAAAGGTTTGCTGATGCTGGGACATGGCAGACCTGTCCTTCTTATGAACACCCAGATTTTAACTGGGGTTCACTATCAGCCCCTTTACATCATGGGTTAATTAAATTCATTAGCAGTTAGTTAGCCACAACAACTTTCCAGATGTTTGATTTAGTCCTGTTGAAGATAAGTCATTGATGGCAGCTGCAAGCTTCCTTTTGTAAGGAAACACTCCATTAGTGTATGTTTTGTTAACAGATTAGTGGTGCTTTCCTACAAGGACAGGCCTTTACAGGTCCAGTGAATGCATCGAACAGTCAAACAATGGCTGCTCCTGATGCCTGTGGCAAAGAAAGAAGACACAATATTTTCAGGAAATTGTGAATTACATTGGGAGGAATCACAGGAAAAATATTCTAAGATTTCTTTACTTCTAAAGTATGTGATTTTTATCTTTTGTAAGGTAACAAATTCTATGTTAAGAAAAATGATCATTATTTGATGGCAAATAATCATAGACAATCAACCGCTCCTCTCCCCTGGTTCCACTATTGCTTGCAGGTGTAGAATGTTCCTTCACACTTCTGTCTTGTTCCTTGTAGAAAGTGGAAAGGACAGGTGGGGGGGGGGGGAGGTTTCAGGGGTTTAGTCATTTACGTTCAGATACCAACCTCCACCAACTTTGGGGTCAGAGGAGTTCTGTGGTTGGCCTGGCTATGTTATGAGTCACTATTAACGTCCAGTATATTGATGATAGGATTGCTTTTTTTAGTTATTCAATACCTGTAGACAGATTGTAGCAAGGTTTCATAATTTTATGCTGGAATTTAGGTGGTGTGGGCACTGTGAAGGATGAATGCATTGATATTCTTTGCTAACATTTGTGGTTCTAATCTTGTAGAAGCTGAAGTCTTTTTCTCAGGCCATTGAGGAATTTAATGTAAAATAGGAAAGGCAACGGTACCAAGCATATAGAATCAACATCACCTCTAAGTCACACATCATCCTGACTTGGTAATGTATGACGTATAATTCCCTGGTATAGTTGGGAGCCTTGGGCAGTGACCCAGCTGAGCTGAAGCACACTGTTGCAACAAGACACCTAAAAGGCATGATGGAGTGGATGGGATTGATGTTTCCCTTGGCTGGGGTCTCTAGATCCTGTAATCAGATCTGCTATACAGGTCTGAGATGAGGAGAAAGTTCTTTTTCCAGAGTGTGGTGAATCTTTGGAATCCTCTCCCGAAGATGGCTGTAGAGAGTTAATCACCAAGTTTAGTCAAAACTGAGATTGATGTGTTTTCTTTTGGTATCAAAGTTTAGGGGTTTGATGCAGGAAAGTAGCTCTGAGGTAAGAGGTTGGCTATAATCGAATTGAAAATCACTCCAATTCATGTTTCTTATATTCTTAAGACAGAAGGAGTTTCCTTAGCTGTAAACTTCCTATATCTTACTTAGGATTGGTTTATTTGTTAACCAAACGCAGCCCTTAATCCTCACCTCTCAATACAGTGAACAAAATTTGCAGAAATTTAATTTCAAAAACTGTCTGGAAAAGAACTCAATCTACTGAGCAGTTCAGTCACCAATTTCCTGCAACTGTAATTTTCCTTACAATTCATTCATATAATTATGGTTTGGGAATCATGGAATTATCTGGCTAAATTCAAAGCACTTGTTTGGCATTTATGCTTTTCAATGTGGTCGAATTCTCACTTTAATTTCCATTGCAAGCTTTTGTGCTGAACAATCTGTACACAGAACATCTTTTTTTGTAACTTTGGTTCTTGTGACATGATGCCATAGCAACAAGTGCAACTGGTATCTCCAACAAATGCTTGCTGACTGTTTGCAGAACTTAATTGCTTTGTAACTTGTTGTCCCTCATCTGTGTTTTTGTCCTGCAAGTCCTCCTGATAACTGTCATCAGGTGTTAAAGTGGAAGGTTTAATTTGCGCTTCAAGAACTGTGCTCCTACATTCCAATATCTGGACTTGGACATAATACTGTGCAAGATTTCATGGATCATGTTGTGATTAATGTTAAGTTCCTTTCATCTGGGATGAATTTATATTCTTGTGCTTTTAAGTGATTGCAAACAGAAATGTGGAAAATGATGTCGTCGTGTTTAGAGCTATGTTAACTGTAGACCAAACCTGTTATTGGAAAAATCAGTCTAATTAAGATGGAAACTGAACATATTTCTCCTTAACTGTGGCTAATTGGATATTTGACAAGGACTCAACATATGTATTTTAGTACTGCTTTGAAGCTATGAAACCAATTGAAGAAATAATTGTAGCCCTTCACTGGAAGCAAATGTTAATCTAGTGGACAGTCTGAAAGAAGTCAATAATGTAGGTGGATCTACAAGGAAAAGATTTTTTTGTTTCTTCTAGGCATGGGTGGAAATTATATAACAGGTGATCTGAGATACGTGAGCAAGTAACAAGTCAGCTTGAATTAATTATTTCTATGAATAAGGATCCAGATGCTGCCTTTCCTGATGAACAAAGTACACAACTGAGTTGCTCAATGTTGTAACAATGCAGAGTGGAAAATAGCACTTTCATATAGCTATTAGTTAGGAAGGGGGTAAAGGAAAAGTACAATCTCCTAGTTAAGAAAACCTGCAACAACTAGTTTTAACTTCCGATATTTGACCAGCAGCTTCCAAACCTAATACTCTATAGGCATTTCGGCAACAGTTCATTTGCCTAAGTTAGTTTGGTAGGACAATAGTTATCGATGAATAATCCTGCTGGTAATTATTGATACATAATACTTTTCAGCTGTCTGGCAGCAGTTTATGGAATAATTTACTTTTAAGAGCCTTGTCTTTTCCGCAACCATTTTCAGATGAATATGTGGGTGGGAGAGGTTAACTTTGATTGGAGAGAAATTACAGTAGTTTAGAGGGAAGGATGGTAGAAGCTGTGGGAATTTAGGGAAAATATTAATCATAGGGACTTGAAGAATCCTGGAATTGATTCCAAATTGTATTAATAGTGCGAACTGGTTAAGTAACATTGGAATGTTGGAAACACAGAGATTCTACAGATGCTGGAAATCTTGATCAAGGCACACAAAATGTGCCTGCCTGTTTATTTCCTCCATGTATTGGAATGATGGAAGAGCAATTTATCATGTGGCCTCTCAAGCCTCCTCTGCCATTTGGGAAGATCTGGTTTGGTAGATTCCCTCAACCCAGCATTCCCACTTTATTCCCATGCCTTCTACCTTTCTGGTGGTTGCATGATACTTATCCAGAGCAGTATCATGTTCTATGTCAGCCCACTCTGTTTGTGCAGTCCAAAATGGATGATGAATGTTTGCCTTGTCAGCAATGATTTAATCCAAGTCATCAACACATAAACATGGAAACTAGTGGCCCCAACACCACGAGTTACCAACTAGAAAAGGCCCCCATTATTCCTACTCTTTGCCTCCTGCCTGCCAGCCAGCCAATCTTCTGACCATGCTAGCATCTTTCCTGTAATACCATGAGCACTTACCTTGTTTCGCCGCTCCTGTGCAGCACCTCGTCAAAGGCCTTCTGAGAATCCAGGCAAACAACATCCACTGACCCTCCTTTGTCTATCCTGCCTGTTATTCCAACAGATTTGTCAGGCAAGATTTCCCCTCGAGAAATCCATGAGATACCATGAAGTGTCTTATAATGTATGGCTATGTAGCCCTAACAGAGGTGTTTTTAACCTTGGCCACTTGTCAGGAAGCAGAGAGACCGATGGTTAAACTGCCATGAATCGCACTCCTGCAGCTGGGATTCTCTACCAGTTCTTGCTGACTTTCCACCCAGAAAAGGCGGGAAGCAGAGCTGACTCAACTCAGGAAACTGCGTGGGAGTGGGATTCCAGGTCGTTTC
This sequence comes from Mobula hypostoma, assembly GCF_963921235.1. Lineage (NCBI taxonomy): Eukaryota > Metazoa > Chordata > Chondrichthyes > Myliobatiformes > Myliobatidae > Mobula > Mobula hypostoma. Next base: position 79,282,635 of record NC_086102.1, read on the forward strand.
ATTGCCCGCTCATCTAAAGCCAAGCTGAAGTTAAAGCAGGTTGCAACTTTTTTTTAAAAAGCCCATTCTTTTTAATTTTCCATGTTCAGATCGGCTCATATGTGTTTCCTGGAGGAAAGCTATTTGTGCCCTCTCTTTTTTCAATTTAGACATAATCTTATTTCTTTTAATTGGATTCAAAACCCCATTAACATTATAGGAAATTATTTTTACCAATTCAGTTTGCATTTTTCTCTAGTAGAAAAAAAGCACTCTCCTTTTCTAACCAAACAGTAAGCAATCCCTTCTCAACAGTAAACCAAGACATATAACCACACCCTAGACATTTCTGAACGTATAACATTTGAAAATTTTCCCCGACTTCCCACAGTGAGGCCTGAGCACCGACCCGCCTCAGTTCAGAGGGATAACCTCTATCTTCACCCTGTGTTAGAGGGCCCTCAGCAGTTTGAATAATCATAGAGAATTTTCTCCTATTTATGTCTCGACCATATTGCTATCATTCAAGTTATTCCGCCTAGATTATTTTCAGTTACCAGTTTTCATTTTACTTTTAAGTCCAATTTACTCTTTTCAGTCATTTCTCTTAATTAATCTGTATTCTCTGTACATTCGCGTCTGAATATTTGCAGCTTTTCCTTGTAGTTTGACACTCTGGTTCGAGTGGAGCGTCCTCGCCCCACTAACTGCCACGACTTCTGCCGAATCCTCTCCAGTAGCGACTCCCGTTGGGTGATAACTTTAATAGGTAGTCCCCGGTCCGCCAGGTCCAACGTTGCCTCCTCCACCGTAGCGTAAGTTTTTGTCCCTTCGTCGTAAAAGACTCTCAGCCGAGCTGGATACAGGGTCTGGAATCTGATGTTGTTTTCCTTCAGGACTCTCCGTGTTTCCGTATATTCCTTCCGTCTGGCAAGAATCCCCGGTGCGTAGTCGTGGTCTAAACTGATTTTACAGTTGTTCCACATGAAACCTTTCTTTTGCCATGCTCTTTTAAGCACCTCTTCCTTCGTTCTGTAACTGAGAAATCTGATCAGAATCGATCTGGGCTGGGCGCCTGCCGGAGGCTGTGGTGCCAACGCACGGTGAGCCCTTTCTATCTGTAAGTCTTTTGCGGCCGGTATATCAAGGTTCTCTCTAAGCAGCTTCTCCACGAAGGGAATCATCAATCCGGGTTTACCTTCGGTTCCTTCGGGAACTCCGTAGATCCTCACATTTTCCCTTCTCGAGCGGCCTTCTTGATCTATTAGTTTCCACTGGAGTTGGTCTTGTAGCTTCAGCATTTCTGCTATCACCTCCTCTGCATTTTGTAGCTTCAACTTTCACTGAAAATTGGTAGACCTGGGGAGGTAATGAACTGCATGTATCTTGGGAATAGCCTTCAGGGGAAGGGGATTGCTCTGTGAGCTGCCAGTGGCTAAATGTCATGGAAAGACGTGGAAAGAGGGCATCTGTGAGGAAAACCGGGTTGATGCTTTAGTCAATGCATTTTTATCAGAAAAGCTAGTAATTTTTTTAATTACAGAGAAGTAGGAGCGGGAACTGTCCGGTTCTCAGACAAATTGGGATTTGTCATCTGAATTGGTTGTTAACTCTCGTGTGTCTAGTCAAAAGATGAGGACTTAAGTTGGGCTTTGTTAAAACACTGCAAGAGGTCAAAGATAGATGTTAGGGAATGGAATCAAAAGCAGGCTTATTATCACTGACATATGTCATGAAATTTGTGGTTTGTGGCACCAGTAGAATGCAAGATATAGAACTCATCATATTATAAAAAAATCATGCAAGGAAACAATAATGAGGTAGTGTTCATGGGTTCATGGACTGTTAAGAAATCTGATGGCGGGGGTGGGGGGGAAGCTGTTCTTAACTATTGAGTGTGGGGCTTCAGGTTCCTGTACCAATGTTAAGAGGGCATATCCCAGATGGTGACAGTCTTTAATGAAAGACTCTGTCTATTAAGGCATCGCCTTTTGAAGATATCTTTGATGGTGGGGAGGGTTGTGCACACAGTCCAAGATGTGCTGGGGGCAGCTCGCAAATGTCGCCATATTTCTGGTGCCAGCATTGCATGGATACAGCTCATTAACCCTAAACTGTATGTCTTTGGAAAGTGGGAGGAAACTGGAGTACTTGGAGGAAAGCCACGCATTCACAGGGAGAACATACATGCTCCTTACAGACAGCAATGAGGATTGTATCCCAATCTTGCTGTTGCCACTGTAAATCTATGTACTGCCCTATCAATTCCTTGGTCTTGCTGATGCTGAGTGCAAGGTTGTTGTGACATCATCAACCTGACAATCTCTCTCACTCCTGTCCACCTTCTTGTTGTCATTAGAGATTCTGACAACAGTGGCATTTTTGGTACAGTGGAACGTGGTGGAGAATTAGGCCAACGGGAAGTATTAGCTTGGCAGACAGAACGCAATCACTCTTCAAAGTGGTCCCTAATCTGTGTTTGGTTTCTCCAGTGTGTGGGAGATCACGTTGTGAACACCAAATGCAGTACACTGAAGCGGAGGAAGTAGAAATAAACCAGCACTTTACTGGAAGGATATTTGCCTCCCTGAATGAAGGGAAGAGGTAAAAGGGCAGGAGTTTCATCTTGAATTGCATGGGAAGCTGCTCTTTGAAGTAAATGGGTATTAATGAAGATGGAAGGTGATGAAGAGAGTCACCAGAGCACTACTCCCATTGTAATGTGACTGGGAAGAGATTGGAAAGTGTTTGTTTTGTCACTATGTGAAATGTGACAGAAGTTATAGATGATGACAGGTTGAATGCAGTGGGTGGTAGTGTGAAAGATGAAGAGAGGGGCGAAGCTTCACCCTGTGGTATCTGAATGAATTTGCAAAGGTCTTGATCCAGTTGGTTTACTTTGAATAAACTGTATGCTTTTCTTTGAAATGGCTGTTAAATATTAATGACTAGGGAAGCAATAAAATTGCAGTGGTGTATTACCTCAAAGTGTCTATTAAACTGAATATACAGGTAATTATGCTTCAAACACTTTAAAAAAGATTAACATGGTTTAATCAATTACTTTCTGGTATATTTATCTTGAGTAGTTTGGTCGAGGTTTGATTACAACATTTATTCCCTTTTCATTCTGGGGCCCCTTTCGTTGTCTTCTTTCTCCCTGCATCTCTTATGAGGCAATCTCAAGACAATCTTTATGACCGGGCTTTTCATCATCCCTGCTAATCTTTCTCCTCTTCGTGTCTGTTTTTCTGGCTCTTGGACAATGTGAAGGAGTTCTGGATATTTTTGCACGTCAGACAAGTTGTTATTCAGACAACTGCCTTGCAAGGAGCTGCACTCTCTACTTTCAACATCTTGATGAATGTCACTGCCACTTTCCAAAGATTGATTCAGTTTGGCTTTGGCGTTTTACACAGAACTCTGGATATTCTGGGGTGAGCTGTTATTGCCTTGAATCTTTTATGTAGCTGATCATTCAATGATAGTTATACTTATCCATTTATACATCAGTAATTCCTAACAGCAACTAGACTCATTTTGACCTCGAACCAAAAATGGGCAAGCCCACCCTCAATAACCACCCACTTTGCTATTTTTAATGAATGACTGCTCTCTTGAAGGATAGATTTTTTTAACCCATTCATCAACAATGGTTTGAACCATTCCTTCAAGCCCAGCCAACAGACATTCTTTAGTGGGTGCCATGGAAACACTTGCTATAAAAGTTCTGAAGTCATTGTAGGAGAGCAGACTCTCAGTGATCGAATGCAAGTGTTTCCATCTGCCTGAATGCAGCTACTGTTTTAAGCTGTGCTGGGCAAGCTTTCTATTTATGACAATGTTATTTTGTGATTAAAATTATCAACATTCTGAAAAATGCCATTTACCCTAATATTCTGTTTCTTTCCTCAGCAGCCAGTAATTTCCCCCTCCTGCCCAGGGGCCTATCCATGATGCTGTATAGTTACGTGGACACTGTTTTGTCTGAAGAGCAACTCTCTTGTCTGAGCTGAGAATTATATGGGTGCCCTATTAGGATTTTGTAGAAGAGCTTATTTTATCCCTACATTTGTCCAAGAGAGATTCAACAAACAACACTTTCCTTTTTCCTACTAAGTCCAGAACAGCTGAACCTAGTTATCATGCCTCCAGTGGCACCATGATCAGCCAGGCAGCTCAGAAGGGAAAATGAACTTGAGTTGATAGCCAGGGATCTGGTTGTCACTGTGACCTACTGCTAAGCTGTCTGACAGTCATCATGGAAAGTTTTTCTTTTAAATCTATTTCGGGCAGCTTTTGAAATCAGTGTTTTGTTTAAATGGCCTTTGACAAGCATCACATAACAAGGGACTCCAAATAAGAGAATAGTTAACTGCAATAGAGGGTTAAAGTTTCATGATTGTTGATAAATTCAACAAGTGTAAATAAGGCGAAAAGTATTAAATGCTGGAACTCAAATCACAAACAAGAGACAATCTGCAGATGCTGGCTCCCGCTGAAGGGTCTCGGTCCGAAACATCGACATTTTTCCATAGATGCTGCCTGGCCTGCTGAGTTCCTCAAGCATTTTGGGTGTGTTCTTTAAGTGCTGAAACTACTCATTAGGTTTAACAGCTTTTGTGGGGAGGGAAACAGTTAGCTTTTTGGTTCACAGCCCATCATCAGAACTCGAAAAGTGACAATACAAGCTACAAAGAGGGAGATGTGGGGAGAATGGGGATAATGTATGTGATTAAGTGCACACTGAAGTTGTCAAGGTAACAATTACTTTAATAGCCAGCATTTGGAACAATCTGATAGAGACCAATTGATATAAAGGTCCAACCACTTCTGTGAAATAGAAGGGGCTTATTTAAAATTGTTAAAATCAATGCTGCGTTCCAAAGTTCTCAGTAGGAAGATGAAGTACTATTCCTCATGCACATGAAAGGCATAGTTACAATATATTGTAAGCGGAACAAGTGCTACACATGCCCTTACACTCCCTCTCTTACCACCATTCAGGGCCCCAGACAGTCCTTCCAGGTGAGGCAACACTTCACCTGTGAGTCAGCTGGGGTGATATACTGCGTCCGGTGCTCCCGATGTGGCCTTCTATATATTGGCGAGACCCGGCGCAGACTGGGAGATCGCTTTGCTGAACACCTACGCTCTGTCCGCCAGAGAAAGCAGGATCTCCCAGTGGCCACACATTTTAATTCCCCATCCCATTCCCATTCTGACATGTCTATCCACGGCCTCCTCTACTGTAAAGACGAAGCCACACTCAGGCTGGAGGAACAACACCTTATATTCCGTCTGGGTAGCCTCCAACCTGATGGCATGAACATTGACTTCTCAAACTTCCACTAATGCCCCACTTCCCCCTCGTACCCCATCCGTTATTTATTTATTTATATACACACATTCTTTCTCTCTCTCTCCTTTTTCTCCCTCTGTCCCTCTGACTACACCCCTTGCCCATCCTCTGGGGTTTTTCCCCCCCTCTCCCTTTTCCTTCTCCCTGGGCCTCCTGTTCCATGATCCTCTCATGTGCCTTTTGCTAATCAACTGTCCAGCTCTTGGCTCTATCCCTCCCCCTCCTGTCTTCTCCTATCATTTTGGATCTTCCCCTCCCCCTCCCACTTTCAAATCTCTTACTAGCTCTTCCTTCAGTTACTCCTGACGAAGGGTCTCGGCCCGAAACTTCGACTGTACCTCTTCCTATAGATGCTGTCTGGCCTGCTGCGTTCACCAGCAACTTTGATGTGTGTTGCTTGAATTTCCAGCATCTGCAGAATTCCTCATGTTAACAATATAGAGAGTTGGGCTTGGAGTAAAATGGAGAATTAAAGTGGTAGGCAACTGGAACTTAAAATTGCCCTGATAGAATGAACAGAGGTGTTCTGCAAGCAGTTATCAAATCGATGTTGGTTTAATGTTAAGGAAAATTGTAATCTTTTTTGAATAATTATATATTTTATTGCATTTACTTGTAATTGCACACTAGTGCTAATCGTTGTTTTCAACTGATACGGGGACAGGCATTTTGAAGGGATCACAAGGTGAGCATTAATTGCATTCATGTAATCAGAAATCATCCTATCTGTGTTTGGTTTCTCCATAATGTAATACACTAGATGGGAAATTCTATCTTTTTTTCCCATCATAATGGTTTTCTTGGGTGAGGATTCCTTTTCCTCCTTCGTTGCTTCTTTCTGGCATTTCCAAATTATTCTGTTTTGTATCGCTTCTATTAAAATGGTTATTATTATTGGATGCATAATTTCCTGGTTCTGAATGAATTTCATCCTGAAGACTTCTATTCTTTGAGGCTAAAGGAACAGCCCCTGATCTAGGCTGCTACTAACATTTTGACCTTTGAAGTGGCAGTTAGCCAAGCTTACTAAATATTGTTGATGTTGACAATTCTCGTGAGCCAGAAATGGTTTTTCAGTCCTTCTGTTTGGTCAGGAGAGCATATTATAGTTAATCAGTATTCGTTAACCTGCCATTGGTGTTTGACATTCTTTCAGAACTCATTTCCATTTTTAGATTGTGATTGAAGGGAATTTTGCTTTGGTCCAGGAAGCATCTTTATAAATATAATTTGTCAGCCCAAACTGAAGTATTTAGTTAAGTAAATAAACTTAAGTTCATATGTATCATAACATTAGCTTTGTGATCGTAAGAGCCCCTTTAGGGGCAACATTATCCAAGCTACTAACGCTGTCCTTTTCACTCTCGGTTTTTGCTCATTTGGACCAAGTTCAAACCAAAGGTCAGAAATGAAGTCTCTGGGGAAAATATTAGAGACTGTTGACTGATGTCACATCAGGCATATTATGAGTATGCCTTCATTCTTCAGCTTGTTTAAATATAATTCAGCTCTTTATTGAAGTCATTATGGACCTGGATCACCTTTGCATTTGGAAAAGAAATATTGCAGGAACAATTGTTTAGGAAGATTATAATTGGTTTGAGGAATTTCATTAGTGTTCTCAAATGGTCAGAGGGACCGGCAGTTAACATTCTGTTGGATTTAACTTCCTTTACTGCTGGCACTGTAGCAATTAGGTGGTATCTGAGGTTCAGGAATCAGATTCAGCCCTTAGTTTGTTACACAGGATGCTGAACTCCAGAAATGAGAGGTTGAAAAACTGAAGAAGTAACCTGAGAGAAGACACTACGTGAAGAAAAGTTTTAAAGTAAAAACAGCAGATAGAAAGAAGCTATCAGTCAGTTGAAAAGCAATGATTATGGATCTCAAATTATGATTTAGAGATGATGAGACACTGCCTTTGTTAGAACTTTGCAATCTAAAATGTTTAACCTGTAAAGGTGGTGGAAACTGATATTGTATGTTTGATAGGGAGGTTAACAAATTGTTTTTTAAAAAGCAAGTGTGAGGCTAAATTTTCTCTTCTTTCTGTGGTACAGGCTTCTCTAATTCAATGATTCAATAGAGAGTGAACTTAAATATCACTTTGGATGGGGGAAGGGCAACTTTTGTTGAAGTTGAAAGGAGGAGTGTAAACAAGTTATGAACTTTCTATTGGCCATGTCACACTATTGTATACCCTCACTTGAGGAAATTGGACTGCTCTCTGATTTCCCATGTTAAATAAAAGATGCTGCCAAACTGTTAAAGAATGATAATTTGTATTGTCACTCCCACAAGTACATAGCTTGTTGAAAGCAGCCAAGTGATGTCACAGGTAGACAAGGTAGTAAAAATGGCATTTAGCATGCAGGCCTTCATCAGGCAGGGCAATGAGTACAGGTGTTGGGACATTATGTCTCTGGCGGGACCATACTTGGAGCACTGTGCTGTGCAAAAGATTTGGTAAAACTGCAAAGAATGCAGAGAAGATTTACAAGTATGTTGCCAGGACTAGAAGGCCTGAGTTATCGGGAGAGGTTGGCTAGCCCGGGTCTTTATTCCTTGAAATATAGGAGGATGATTGATGACCTTATGGAAATGTTTAATATTGAGAGACATAGGTAAGGTAGACAGTAACTACATTTTCCCTAGAGTAGGGAAGTCCAAAACTAAGGGAGGGGGGCATAATTAGGGTGAGAGGGCAAAGATTTAAAGTGGACCTGAAGGACAACTTACCCAGAGGGTACTGAGTATGTGGAATGAGGTGCCAGAGGAAGTGGTTGGAAAGGTATGGTAGTATCATTTCAAGAAGCACTTGGATAGGTATATGGAGGGGCGGGGCTTGGAGGGATATAGATTCAAGTCAGGAAATTGGAACTGGCTGGGTGGGCACCGTGGTCAGCACAGATCCATTGTGTCATGCTGTAGCGTGCCTATATCCATGCTATTTTGCACTATTGTTTTACACCTATGACCACAATATCAATTCCATTTGTTGTTTGTGTTTCAGGCTGGCTGTTCCTGCATAATGCAATCAAAGTAACCTATTAGTTTGTACCAATCCCTATATCAGAATAAGTAGTGCTGGAATTGAGAGAAAATAAAACCAAGGAAACTCTGGTTACAAATGACTGCTGTATGCATTATATAGACAAGTGAATTGGGTGTTAGTTAAACATGTGCCCAGTCTCTCAGAGATGAGCTTAGAGGCTACAGCCTCCAACCAAAGGAAAATTAAGTTTTGGGGTCCATTATGTGTGGCCTTAGAAACTTGGAGGAGAACCAGACCACAGGCACTAGAAGTATTTTTTACTGCTCCATTTAAGTAATAAAAATGGACAACTCATTTAAACAAAAAAAGAAATATTAGCCAGGAAAAACAATTTCAACTCTTGTACCAAGGCCAGGTTTTCAACATTTGAAGTTCTCCGATATGCTGGTGTATGAAAAGCAAGCTTTCCCCTCCCAATGTTTTGCTATTACTTTGATTCCTGTAACCACATTAGCCACAGTCTGGGAAGTGCTTTTCCAATGAAATCAGAGCAATTAGTCTAGCGATCTGGGTGGAGGATTACAAGTCTCAGGATAAAGTAAAATTTGCATCTGAATCCATATGATTGATGGAGGTGTTTTTGTTTCACTCTCTCCCACTTCAGGAACTTCTTTGTGATCTCATTACATCATATACAGGACAATGAGAATGGGGTTCTTTTGTTGTTAAAGCAGGTTTGATTGATACTTCGCTAAGGTGTTTCTCAGCCTTGTGCTAGTGGAGAGCCAGTACACCACCAGTATTTCCAGTTTTCTTCCCCTCATATTTACAACATCTGCAATATTTTGCTGCGTATTGTGTTGAAAAACAAAGCACAAGCCCAATATATGGTGTTTCGGACAAGTCTTACCAGGTAATTTTAGTATCTCATAGAAATAACTCACTTGCAAAGTCCAGTCAGTTCGGATTGGCAACAATATCTCCTCCACAATCTCCCTCAGCACTGTGTGCTTAGCCCCCTGCTCTACTCTCTTTATGCTTATGACTGAAGGGCTAAGCACAGGTCCAATGCCATCTTTAAGTATGCCGATGACACCACTGTCATTGGCTGAATCAAAGGTGGCAACGAATCAGGATAGAGGAGGGAGATTGGAAATCTGGCTGAGTGGTGCCACAGCCAGCAAAATTAAGGAGCTGATTAATGACCTCAGGAGGAAGAAACTAGAGGTCCATGAGCCAGTCCTCATCGGGGGATCAGAGGTGGAGAGGGTCAGCAACTTTACATTCTTCATTATTATCATTTCAGAGGATCTGTCCCGGGGGTCCAGCACGTAAAAGCAATTACAAAGAAAGCATGGCAGCATCTCTACTTTTTAGGAGTTTGCGAAAATTCGGCACGTTATCCAGAACTTTGACAAACCTCTATAGATGTGTGGTGAAGTATATTGATTGGTTGCATCACGGCCTGGTATGGAAACATCAATGCCCTTGAACAGAAAATCCTACAAAAAGTAGATGACATGGCCCAGTCCATCATGGGTAAAGCCCTTCCCTCATTTGAGCACATCTACATGGAGTGCTGTCACAGGAAAGCAGCATCCATCATCAGGAACCCCCACCATCCAGGCCATGCTCTCTTCTTGCTGCTGCTATCAGGAAGAAAGTACAGGAGCCTTAGGACCTACACAACCAGAGGGGATAACTTCATTCACCGCAACACTGAACTGTTCCCACAACCTATGGACTAACTTTCAAGGACTCTTCGTCTCATGTTCCCAATATTTATTGTTTATTACTTATTATTATTTTTTATTTTTTATTTGCACAGTTTTGTGTTTTTTTTCCTGGAAATTGGTTATTGTCCGTCCTATTGGGTGGAGTCTTTCATTGAGTCTATTGTGTTTCTTCTACTTGCTGTGAATGCCTGCAAGAAAATGAATCTCAGGGTTGTATGTGGTGACATATATCTACTTTGATTATAAATTTACTTTGAACTTTGAGGATTGTCTACATGTACTACCTAACATTGAATACTGATTTTATTTTAGGCACTGGCAAAGCTGCCAAAATATTTTCTGGTTTACTGGAGAGCTGAATACTGAGTATACATTCATATAATACCTTGTATGAGAATTCAGGGAACAGTTCCACTCCTAATTTGGTTTTGTTTATTAAACAAAGTTGTAGGAAAGGTTTTATGCTTTAGTCACTGGGAGAGTCCTCCTAGTGAAATATGGGCAAGTAACAGAAAGACATACAGGACGTGAATTTTTGAACTCATGTCTTCTTATACATGAAAGAGAACATGATATCCAGCTTTTAAAAAGAGTAGGCACTGTGGGATAGTTCCTGACTAGTGACAACTGGAGTTAGATGTTACCAGAGATTACTGGTCAAGATGTAAATGTTCCCAGACTTCTCCACTGAGGCAGTAGAACATTGGCACATAGCCAACGAGGTTTTTACATATCAAACCATCTTCCTATTCCTCATTGTGTTATCAATTGTCACAAGTTCATACCTGATTTCATGAACGGCTTCACACTTGTTTTTTGGTCTTTATCAGTGCTCTTTATTTTAATAAAAGTTCAGTGGAAGTTCATGAAAAGGAACTCCAGATTTTGGCTCAGATCTGTTTTTCTGCTGTTGGGAAGAAATCCATGGAAGCAAGGAAAGGCAACATGCCAATAAAAAAAATACTCTTATTCTGTGACTAAAAGAAAGTGGTAGCACTGTACATGCAACTTATGAGAATGTGCACTGTAGACGCCCCTTGTGCAGCAAATTTGTTTAAGGTGGCTTGTAAAAGTCGACAGAAACTGTTAATGTTTGGGAGCACTGCTTTCCTGCCACATGTAGGGACAGGGAGGAGTGTAAGCCATTAGCCTTTTGCCATTCAGTTAGATTATTATCATGCCTTCACTACTCCAACTTAATAATGCCGCCACTCCCACTGTCTGTGTTTAAGTTACACATGGTCTTTGCCCAGATGACCAGGATTAAACATAAACAGCAAATGCTGGACATCTCTGCAAATCATGCAGTATCTGTAGGGAGAAAACCAGAAATCATTTTAATGATTTGGATTGATGGTCTTTCACCAGAGCTACTTCCAATGAAAGATCCTCTGTGTGCATCTTTATAGATGCTGCCTGACATGCTGAATATTTCCTGCAATTTTGCTTTAATTTCAACCTTTTTCACAGCTCCAATTCTTTGCGATTGAGCGTTATTGAACCTCAGTTTGTAATTAATCCAAGTGAGAAACTGAGTCCAGAGACAGCTAGCCAACTCTCAAGATGTTGTCCAGAACAGGATTTGTACACAGCCACACTGCATTTTAGAGCTTCATGTTCTGCTTACAGTACATTTTCATATTAAAACTAAACCAAGTATGTTTTTCACCCAATATTGCGCTGTTACGAAGTCAACAATTACAGAAGAGTTGTGTTTCATACATAAGTAAAAATCTCAAGTCATTGGCAGAATTGTAATCTGACAGCCAAAATGATGGATACATATTCTACTCATCTATCTAATCATTTGATAAAGATCTACATTCACCTTGCACAATAGTCATAGAAAAATACAGCACAGAAATGCTTCCTCCAGTCTAGCAAGTCCACACCTACCATTGTCCACCAATTTACACTAATCACACATTAATCAATACTTTATTCTCCCACATCCCCATCAGTTCCCCAGATCTTCCCACCTGCCTGCACTCCAGCAATAACTCATCTACTAACCTATACTCAGCACATCTTTGGGAGGTGAGAAGAAACTTGGGTGCTCAGGGGAAACATCTGTCATGGGAAGAACATGCAAACTTTAGACATCCTATTCACTAGATCATGATTAAACTCAGATATCTGGCTTCATGAAGCAGTAGTTTTACTAGATATGCCACTGTATTGCTCATAATCGCCAAGGATTTTTATTAATCATGATCTCCAAGGACATTAGAGTCATATGGCTACTGATCACTACTTATGTGAAGAAAATTCTTCCTGACCTACATTCCGTTTTTTTCTAGTGTCAATGTTTAACTTCAATCTTTCATGAACTCCTTTCCAAATTGTTTCTTCATGTAACTAATAAGATAAATTTGCAGAAATAAATTGCCAGTTTTTACAGTGAGACCATGCCTTGAAAATGGGAATGGATTGGTAACAGCCAGTTAAATGACAGTGCTTCTTCAGTTCCTGCTATGGTGAAACTTTGCTGCTGTCCTTGATTAGAATTTCTCTAGGTTGCCTGTAGTTCCTCCTTAAGGCATTAGAGTTGGTAGTAGTGTATGAGCTTTTTAAGTAGTCCATATTATCATTTATGGATATTTCAGATGCCAATATGTCTTTTTAAACTAACAACTGCAGAGGGACGTGATTGTGACTAGTCAGGATTACTGCAGTTAGTATTGACATGGTGCATAGCTGATTGGCTATAACAGCTACTTTTTTTACACCATTCAGTTCTTGAAGCCAACTGCACAATCCTAATCACCACATCATTACAGAAGCACTGCGACCACCTTGCTCTGCATTGTACTTTTTTTTGTTCTAATTGTTTTTTTCTTGTATAATTTCATATATTATGTCCTTTTTGAAGATTCTGTATTTGATGCTACTGTATATACCTGTGATGCTGGTGCAAACAAGTTTTTCATAACACCTGTGTATACATGTACTTGCACATATAAAGGTAAACTCAAACTTGACTTTGACTTAGGCCCGCAGTGTACTTACTCTGCCTGTTACTAAAAGCAGGAAGGGGAAGCAATTTTTAATTTCTGGATTGGAATTAAAGAATTATTGAAATTAAAGACCCTGTCAAATTGACCTGACATTCAGGAAGATCATGGCCAATTTTCTATATCTGCCCTATTTTCCATTGAGTTCCCATATTGTATTCTCTACTTAAGAATACATAGAAGAGTATAGCACAAGAACAGGTATCTGGCTGCCAATGTCTGCATCAACCACGATGCCAATCTAAAATAATCCCATCAGCGTTGACATGGTCTGTATCCCTTTATTCCCTGTCTGTTTATGTCTATCTAAATGCTTCCTAAATACTGCTGCTTCTCCCCTAGCAGCACATTCCAGGTGCCTACCATTCTCTCTGTATATGTGAAAAAGGATACCTGTCTCACAAATCTCCCTTTAACTACCCCTCTAGCCCCAACCTCGTTCATTCTAGTGTTCAACCTTTCTATCTACTACATTTTTAGTCTATCTAAGACTTTAACTATCAACGTGATCTGTACCTCACATCATTATTCATATTTCTATCAGGTCATCTCTCACCTCCAACCCTCCAGAGAAAGGATTCCAAGTTGGTCCAATTTGTCCTTGTAGATAATACACTCTGATCCAGGCAAAGTCATTGTAAACCTCTTCCGTACTTTCTCCAAAGCTTCCACATCCTTTTATGTCATAACAAAAACTGCATGTAATACTCCAGATGTAGCTTACCTGAAGTTATGCAACTGACTTTATGACTTCTATATTCAATGCTCCAACCAATGAAGGAAAGCATGCTATATGCTTTCTTTACTACTTTATCATATGGTGCCATTGTCAAGGAGCTATCCAAGAACCGTCCGTACATCAATACATATGCCATCTATTGCTCATTCGTTTGACCTTTCAAAATGCAACTCATCACATTTACTCAGATGAACCTCCATTTGCCATTTCTCTGTCTAATTTTACAATTGATCGATATCTTGCTGTATCATTTGACAACCTCACTCACTATACACCACTCATCCAATTTTCCTGTTGTCTGCAAACTTAGTAATCAACCCACCAACATTCTTATCTAGATCATTTGTATATTTCCCATACAGAACAGGCAAAGTCCACTCACTCCCACTCCCTAGACATGAAACCTACCATCCCAGAAACCAGACTGGTGAATGTCCATTGAGCTCCCTCAGTGGAAAGCATGTCTCTTTTAGGTAAGAACACAAACCATGCACTATACTCCAGACACAAGGAATTCTGCAGATGCTGGAAATTCAAGCAACACACATCAAAGTTGCTGGTGAACGTAGCAGGCCAGGCAGCATCTCTAGGAAGAGGTACAGTCCTGACGAAGGGTCTCGGCCCGAAACGTCGACTATACCACTTCCTAGAGATGCTGCCTGGCCTGCTGCGTTCACCAGTAACTTTGATGTGTGTCACTATACTCCAGATCTAGTTTGGTGGAGCATTGATCATGTATGTATTATGGTGTATGAGGTTATTTTTAAAGGAAGATTGGGGTGAGGTAAGGGAGATGGAAACTTCAGGTGAGGTTGCGACCAGAAAGGGTAAGTTGTGTGGGTGATTCTAATGTTATTCTGTTATTCATTCTTTCGGGGTTCTTCCGTTTTTCGTGGATGTCTGTGAAGACCAAGAATTTCAAGTTGTATGCTGTATACATTCTTGGATAATAAATTGTCATCATCTGGGAGTTAGATTAGTGAAGGAATAGTGTGGGGTTTCTGAGGATTGATGTCTTCTGAGACTGGAATGGTAAGTGGGAGTCTCCCAAAGAACTGTATCAATGGGTGAATTTAAAAGGTGGGGGCAAGATTGTTTCTGTGTTCTAAACTTCAAGCAATGCAATATTGACAGACAGATCCATGTTAACTTCTGTTGAGGAAAACTATCATTTTGTTTCCACTCACCTCTTTGTGAATGGTAGACTCTTCTCCAGGCACACTGCAAATAAATTTGGCAAAATATATGTCAAAAATATTGCAGAAATGCTGCTGAACATCTTTGCCCATGAGCTTGGAGTTTCCCCAAACCAATTTGCAATCCTGAAAGACCAGATGGGTCTCTAATTGAATGACTTTTTATTGCACAAAGAAACTGTGTTACAAAAAAATTGCTTACCTGGCGCGTTTGCTTGTTCTCTGACATTTGTTATATTCTAAAAGTTATAACATTTTCCCCTTCAATTTGGAGATTAGTATTCTTCATCTGCACAATTTAGTGTAAATAGAAACATGTCATAGGAATAGAAATAGGTCATGTTTGACCAATCTATTGGAGTTTTTCGCGGAGGTTACCAGGAAAGTGGATGAAGGGAAGGCAGTGGATGTTGTCTACGTGGACTTCAGTAAGGCCTTTGACAAGGTCCCGCATGGGAGGCTAGTTAGGAAAATTCGGTCGCTAGGTATACATGGAGAGGTGGTAAATTGGATTAGACATTGGCTCAATGGAAGAAGCCAAAGAGTGGTAGTAGAGGATTGCTTCTCAGAGTAGAGGCTTGTGACTAGTGGTATGCCACAGGGATCAGTACTGGGTCCATTGTTATTTGTCATCTATATCAATGATCTGGATGATAATGTGGTAAATTGGATCAGCAAATTTGCTGATGATACAAAGATTGGACATGTAGTGGACAGTGAGGAAGGTTTTCAAAGCTTGCAGAGTGATTTGGACCAGCTGGAAAAATGGGCTGAAAAATGGCAGATGGAGTTTAATGCAGACAAGTGTGACGTATTGCACTTTGGAAGGACAAACCAAGGTAGAACATACAGGGTAAATGGTAAGGCACTGAGAAGTGCAGTAGAACAGAGGGATCTGGGAATACAGATACAAAATTCCCTAAAAGTGGTGTCACAGGTAGACAGGGTTGTAAAGAGATCTTTTGGGTACATTGGCCTTTATTAATCAAAGTATTGA
The DNA here is from genome assembly GCF_963921235.1 of Mobula hypostoma. NCBI lineage: Eukaryota > Metazoa > Chordata > Chondrichthyes > Myliobatiformes > Myliobatidae > Mobula > Mobula hypostoma. Next base: position 79,298,653 of record NC_086102.1, read on the forward strand.
GTATAAGAGCTGGAATGTTATGGTGAGGTTATATAAGGCATTGGTGAGGCCATATCTGGAGTGTTGTGTTCAGTTTTGGTCACCAAATTACAGGAAGGATATTAATAAGATTGAAAGAGTGCAGGGAAGGTTTACAAGGATGTTGCCGGGACTTGAGAAACTCAGTTATAGAGAAAGGTTGAATAGGTTAGGACTTTATTCCCTGGAGTGTAGAAGAATGAGGGGAGATTTGATAGCGGTATATAAAATTATGATGGGTATAGATAGAGTGAATGCAAGCAGGCTTTTTCCACTGAGGCAAGGGAAGAAAAAAACCAGAAGACATGGGTTAAGGGTGAAGGGGGAAAAGTTTAAAGGGAACATTAGGGGGGGATTCTCCACACAGAGAGTGGTGGGAGTGTGGAATGAGCTGCCAGACGAGGTGGTAAATGTGGGTTCTTTTTTAATATTTAAGAATAAATTGGACAGATACATGGATGGGAGGTGTATGGAGGGATGTGGTCCGTGTGCAGGTCAGTGGGCTAGGCAGAAAATGGTTCGGCACAGCCAAGAAGGGCCAAAAGGCCTGTTTCTGTGCTGTAGTTTTTCTATGGTTTCTATGTTTGGCTCAGAAGAGAAGGGGTGAGAGAAGAAGCAAACTGTACTGATATGGGATTCACTGGTTAGGGGAACAGATACAAAGTTCTGTGGACGAGAACAGTATTCCCAGATGGTATGTTATCTCCCAAGTTCTAGCAACAGGGACATCTTGGATTAAGTCTGCAGCTTTGTTAAGTGGAAGGGTGAGTAGGCAGAGGATGTGGTCCATGTCGGTACCAATAAAATGAGTAGGAAGGGTGACGAGGTCCTGCAAAGTGACTTCAGGGAGTTAGGTGCTAAAGAGCAGGACCTCCAGGGCTGTGATTTCAGGTTTGCTACCCGTGCCACATGCTAGTGAGGCCAGAAATAGGAAGATCATATAGTTTAACATGTGGCAGGAAATAGTGCAGGAGGAAGGGCTTCAGATTTTTGGATTATTGGGCTCTCTTCCTAGTGAGGTGGAACCTGTACAGAAGAGATGGTTTACATCTGAACTGGAGGGGACTAATATCCTTGTAGGAAGATTTGCTATTGCTGTACAGGGGTGTGTGTGTGTGGTTGGGGGGGGGGGGTGGCAGTTAACTAGAGTTGCAGGAGGATGGGAACCAGAATGCCAGAGCAGATGGTGCTGTGGTTGTGGGAAGTTGTTGCTAAGCCTACATACAAAGTTAGGAGTTGAAAGGCTGAGCATAGTGGGACTAATGTTTTGACTTGTGTATATTCCAATGCATGGAGTACTGCAGGAAAGGCAGATAAGCTTAGGGGATGGATCAGCACGTGGATTTTTGACATTGTAGCATTAGTGACACTTGGTTACAAGAGGGGCAGGGACCGGCTCTTCTGCAACCAATGTTCCAGGGTTCCATTGTTTCAGACATGATAGAGTGGGAGGGATGGAAGGGGGAACGGTGGTGTTACTAGTCAGGGAAAACGTCACAGCAGTGCCTAGACAGGACAGACAGCAGAATTTGTCTGCTGAGCCTATATGGGTGGAACTGAGGAATAAGAAAGAGATGACCATGTATACTGGATTGTACCAAACTGCACCCAGCAGTCTACAGGATTTAGGGGAACAAATTTGTCGAGAGGTCACAGACTGTTGCAAGAAACATAAGCTTATGATAGTAGGTGATTTTAATTTTCCATGAATTGTCTGGGACTCCCATACTGTAAAAGGGCTGGATGGGACGCTTTGTCAAATGTGTTCAGGAAAGTTTCCTTAATCAGTACGTCAAGGTCCCAACTAGAGAGAGTTCGATACTCAATTTTCTATTAGGGAATGAGACCAGGCAGGTGACAGACTTTTGTACAGGGGAATACTTTGAATCTATATTGCTATTGGTTTCAAGATAATTATGGAGAATGGTAGATTGGGTTGAGATTCTAAATTGAAGAAAGGCCAATTTTGATGAAATCAGAAAGGATCTGATAAATGTGGATTGGGGCATGTTGTTTTCTGGCAAAGGTGTACTTGGTAAGTGGAAGGTCCCCGAAAGTGAAATTTTGGGAGTACAGAATTTGTATAGTCCTATCAGAATAAAAGGCAAGGACAACAGGTTTAGGGAACCTTGGTTTTTGAGAAATATTGAGGGCCTGATTAAGAAAAAGAAGAAGGTGCACAGCAGGTATAGGCAGAAAGGAACAAATAAGGTACTTGAGTATAAAAATGCAAGAGGACACTCAATAAGGAGATCAGGAGGGCTAAAAGAAGGCATGAAGTTGCTGCAGCAGACAAGGTGAAGGAGAATCCCAAGGGCTTCTACAGATATATGAAGAGCAAAAGGAAAGCAAAGGACAAAAGTGGTGTCCGGAAGATCAGAGTGGTCATCTATGGATGGAGCTGAAAGAGATGGGGGAGATCTTTTTGCATCTGTATTATTTGGGAGACAGACACAGAGCCTATAGATGTGAGGGATAGCAGTAGTGATGTCATGGAGCATATCCATATTAGATAGGAGTTTGCTGTCTTGAGGAACTATGGGTCAATAAATCCCTAGACCATGACAAGGTGTTCCCTCAGACCCTGTGGGAGGCTACTGTTGAAATTGTAGGGGCCTTAGTAGAGATATTTAAAATGTCTTCAGCCTTTTGGGAGATGCGGAGGATTGGAGTACAGCTAAAGTTGTTCCGTTGTTAAAGAAAGGCTCTAAGAGTAAGCCAGGAAATTACAGGTCAGTGAGCCTGACATCAGTAGTGGATAAGTTATTGCAAGGTATTCTAAGGGACTGGGTATATAAGTAAAGTGGATTCCGGTTAGTTGGGACACCTGGGGACCAGTACATTTTGGCCCAATTAAGCAGCTGCCCCAGTTAGCCAAAGTTTAATGGAAGTTGTTAAAAGGGTATAAAAATGATAAACTACCACTTAATTGAGTAACAACTTATGTATTTAAGTGAATACAGAATAAATTAGAAAACTACCAATACTACTACAGTACTATGTAACTGTGTATTAGTTCCTAATAGGTATCAACAGAGGAATTCATTCAATGTATGCTGCTGTGTTCTTTTGATTGACTGTAAATGAGCAACATCAGCACAGACACCCAGTGCGGATAATGGACTGCTTTCATTGCCTTCCTGCATGAAGTAGTGTCGTAATACAACAATAAATTCCTTGGTATCCTGTGTAGTCACCAGCTCAAGTTCAGATGTGTCATCTCCATCACTTTCCTCATCTTCATATCTCCCAGGGTCCATTGCTTTCTTTGAACCTTATGGTGTTGCATGTTTGTAAGAAAGAGAACAGGCCAGCATGTCACAATAAATAGAAAGCCTGTTTCATCGGCATTAGAGATATCATCTACACAAAACTTTTGAAGCAAGTCCAGGAGTTTTGTAGATTTCCATGTTTCTGCACACTATCTTTATTGCTGTGTGGTTTTTGACTTTAATGTGGTGTCTACATTTCCATCGAGACAACCATCTGTTGCTTTCAAATCTTCTGGACCAGCTTCTGACTCATTTTTTGATATTAGTTTTAACATTGGTCACTGACGTGCACAGTTACATTGTTCAGTTACAGCGAAAAACCATTGTCAAGGGCCCCTTCAACATCTGGATTCTTACCTTCCCCACCTTAGTGTTTCGATGCAATGCTTTCAACAATTGTATCTGCCAAATTTACATTTTCATTGTAATATTCAAGATAATTGTCAATATCTTCATTCTGTGTAGTTCCTAACTTTTTGAAGTAGTGAAATCATTTCATTTTCACTCCTGGCCATTTCAGGCAGCTCCAAGCCTGAATGCTTGAAACCACAGTGAACAAACCAGTTCTGAATTGTTTTGCTGCTTATTTTTCCGCCAACTATCACTAGAAAACTGTATTGCCTGTAAAAGGTTAACCCTCATACTCACTTCAGTGGCTGTTGAAGGTGATGTCAGTAGATTTTCTTCAATTGCTTCAAAAATGTTGCTCCTCATCTTTCCGCAATACAAAATCTTAAAATTTTTTGTGATTCCTGTATTGACTGGCTGCACCAAGGATGTTGTATTGGCAGTCAGAAATTCCATCTGGATGTTTCTCAAACATTCTACATTATGGTGCGCTGCACAATTGTCAGCAAGAAGCTTGGTTTCTGCTGTAGCTCCATGTCCCAACTCATCAGCCATTTCTTAAAATTTTCAGCAGTCATTCGTGCAGGTTTTTAGCATAATTTTCGATTGGTAAACCATCCATTTTTAGCCCATTAATAGCATCAAGGTTTAACACTTTTCCCAATGACCAACAATTTCTTTTTATCTGTTCCTGACATATTTGTACAACATAACACAATTATGTGATCCATTGGTTTCTTTGAACCTGATGGTGTTGCATGTTTATAGAAAAGAGAGCTATCTGGCATGGCACAATAATTAAAAGGCCTTTTTCGTTGGCATTATAGATATCATAGGCACAAAATATTTGAAGCAAGTCAGGGAGTTTTGTAGATTTCCATGTTTCTGCATTTACGGCATCAGCACTACCTTTCTTGAATTTAATGTGATGCTGGCATTTCCATTGAGACAACCAACCAGCTGTTGCTTTAAAATCTTCATGACCCAGCTTCTTAGCTAGCTCCTCTGACTTTAGTTTTTTTAACATTGGTCCACTGACAAACGCCTCATCCAGTTACGATGGGAAACCATTGACTGAGAGCCACTTCAACATCTGGATCCTTATCTTCATGCTTTTGTGTTAGGGATGTTTCCCGTCGTCCCTCGCGCAATGCCCTTTCTTCTCGCAGTTTACCTGGCTGATGTATCAAGTGTGCAGCTGTAGATTTCGGCACTCTAGTTTTCTCTGCCAGCTGACGATGAGTGGTGTTAGACAGATGGCTTTTAATTTTGTCCAGCAGGGTAATTATTTTTGGCTAGTGTCAAATCTTTCCATGGCATCTTGACAAGGGTCTCAAAATTTGTTTAAAATCAAAATTTTTAAAAAAAGATCAAACATCACAGCTTTGTGAATCAGTGTCCATCAGCACAAATACATAACATAATACGAGCACACACAACAGACGCAACTGTTTACTCTCAGCATAGTGGAGTGTCTAACGGCCGCACAGGTTCATGTGACTGACCGTCTTCTGCCCCAAATTAGCAGCATGGTATCCCAAATAAACTGAGGGAATTCCAGCCTTTTTCTCAATTTGCTTTTTAAGAATTGTCCTAGGTAAGCAGCTGCCCCAATTAACCAATGGCCCAATTAACTGGAATCTATTGTATATTCAAATGTTAGATAACCATTTTGGACTGCAGTTCCCAGATATCCTTCCTTTCCATCAATCCTTTAGTCTCTGGTTTTTAGCAGGATAGTATTAGGTTAGCAAGTCCCAAGGAAGCAACATCTGAATCGGCCCCACCTCCCACTCCAAATATGTGAAGGTTTGAAAGGGTGGGTAAGTGGAGTCGAATGTAGTTTTACCTTCTCTATTGATTCTTCTGGGTCATTTCTCAATGCCCAGCTTCTGATATATGATGGCTCACAACTCTGATTAAGCACAAGAGGGAAAGATTTCTGATTTCATCATCTGGAGCCCACAGTTTTTTAGCCCACTTTCTCATTTCCATATCAGCATTCTTTCAGCTGGGAGATATGTTTGCACATGTTTTTTCAGCAACAATTGGGGGCAACTGTGATAAGACTGCTGAACGGATCCTGACCTGGATCTGGGCCGTACCCTCCAAATATCCGGACCTGCCTCTCAGTTTTTTTGCACTACCTTACTTTCCGTTTTTCTATTTTCTATTTATGGTTTATAATTTAAATTTTTAATATTTACTATCGACTTGTAATCCAGGGAGCGGGAAGCGCAGAATCAAATATCGCTGTGATGATTTATGTCCTAGTATCAATTGTTTGGCGACAGTAAAGCATAAAGTATAAAATTAATTTTCCAGTTTGCTGTTGGTGTATTGCTTTATGAAGATCTGTAGTTGTGCTCAGCTCGGCTTGCTGATTGCTTTGTGTATGTGATTATTACATCTTTACTCAATTCTGTTTTCACCAATAAAGCTGCAGAATTGAAATACAAGGACTGGGAATGGAATGACTAAATAGCCAATAATTAATTTGCTAATCACTGTATTTTTGCTCAGCTTTCTCTAATGTTAATGTGAGCTGTCTGAAATTTCACTTCCTTTTTGTTTGGTCTGGTCATTGGCTGTTTGACAATAAAAGTGACTTGGACTTTAAAAAGTTGGTAAGAGCAATTTATTAGTAGTATAGAGCAAGCATGAACATGTCCAAATCTTCATGTTTGTATCCAAATGAGCACCACCTCCCATTTACCCTTGACTAACGCTGACTCCCAATACAGCAAATCACTGACCCAAAAGGTCTCATTCTTGTTTTTAAATCCTTCCTTTATGTGTATATGTGTAATTGTGTATATTTGTGTGCATGTACATATGTTCTTGGACGTGCATTTGTATTCTAGAATAATGTCAGAAGTCCTAATGCATTAATTTAATTTTTCAGAGGAAAAATTGGCACTGAAGAATGCAGGCAATATTATCTTGGTCAAGGCAGGCTTCAAAAGTGGCAGAGGAGGAGAGAGTGTCCAGTCCCTTAAGGTCTATTTGGATTGTTGCACTGGCACTAGTGATAAAGTGACTCATCTGTAGGACAGGAGGGTGTTTATGGTTATAAAGAGTGATGGGATTTCTTTGCCTACTTTTCCAAAAGTTCTAAGTTCTAATGGTGCCACTACACGGGTAAAACTCTGAACTCTCAATATGGCATTTATTTTACTTTCTGCTGCCACTGGCCCCTGATACATGCTGTGCCAGAAGCCAGTTGATGCTTAGAAGTAAACCTTGGAAACTGTAATTCATAAGTTTTTTTTGCAAAGTTGCTACCTCAACAATGGAAGATCTCTACAAGATGGTTGGCGCCATCCATTTATCTAGTTATCCATTATTACTGATAATTATTTGTCGGAGATCTGGTTGCTGGTCTCTCTTGCCCAGGTTAGTGGGGCATAGATTTTAATGGAGGTGAGCTCTTGATAGCACTTGGCCCTCAAAAGCGAGTGCCACTACCTGCCTATGCACCTGTTCGACTGTCCACAAAGACATCTTGAGTAGTGATTAAGAAAAAGAAAGAAAACTTTAAATGAGATAGGAAAAGGGATTCCTACACATCCTCTATTTGCCCCTATATTATCCCTATATATCTAAACCATGAAACTTAAATTTCTCTATTATCATCATCTTCCGAGCCATTCCTTCCTTTTGGTCTGTCATGGGTGTGCAATGAGAATGGTTAACAAAATATATGCATGTTTTGAATTCTACATTTAAAGGCCAAATGACCAGCTTCGTCTGATTATGCATCTTCAGACACCCTTTTTCACCATGTTACAGGTGTTATATAAATGCAAATTATTAGTGATTAAATCATCAACAGCCATGCTGCTTGAAAAAATGTTCATTCGGTATCAAGACTCCAACAACCGTGAGGAGTAGAACCACTCCTTTTCTGAAAGACCTGTGGCACCCCTCTTGGCCATGCAAGATGTTCTCAGGATTGTTTAATTAAAATAATCTCATTCCGTGCCACATTTATACAGCCCACATTTCTGTTTCACTCTTAAAGCTATTTGTCATCTGTATTATATAAACAGATTACATCCTTCCCCACTATCAATTTTTTTGCTCTCTGTGACACATTAATTGAGTTGTTGCAAATGCTCTGGGCTGTTACTTTCACACTTACAGTAAATGTTCACTGTAACAGTGACAGTAAATAATCTGACTGGATGTCATTGTAATGTGATGTAATTCAGCAGCAAATAAAATTGCACCAAACAGAAATTGCATTCTGCTGAGCACTGTACAAATTGAAGTGTGAATACAAATTGTCCAGGCTGTGCTTCCCTGTCTCATGGCAGCTACGGCCAGATTAATGATTTGTGACAATGTTTCATGCAAACAGTCTTGCAGCTTTGCTGGTGCTGAGTTGAAGCAAATGTTGGTATAGTTTGTGTACTATAACAGGGGTCCCCAAACTTTTTTGCACCGCGGACCGGTTTAATATTGACAATATTCTTGCGGATCGGCCGACCGGGGGAGGGGGGTGGTATTCAAGCAGGTTAAACTCACCTCAACATGTCTTTTACAGTTAGGGTTGCCAACTTTCTCACTCCCAAATAAGGGACAAAAGTAGCAGTCAAATCCCAGGACACTTGTGTTTACCCCAAGGAAGACTACCATGACCATGAAGCCTTGTGCGGGCACCTGTGAGCACATGCATGACGTGCGGATATGTGACGCGCGCATGCGTGTACATGCTGATTTTTTTCCACAAATTGGTTTTGGCTTAATCATTCCAACTGCTGCATACTGTACATACATTATTTCTACTTTATATAGGCTGTGTATTTATCATATTATTCCTGCTTTTACTATATGTTAGTGTTATTTTAGATTTTATGTGTTATTTGGTATGATTTGGCGGGTTATTTTTTACGTCTGGGAACGCTCAAAAATTTTTCCCATATAAATTAATGGAAATTGCTTCTTCGCTTTACGCCATTTCAGCACGAAAGGTTTCATAGGAACGCTGTACCTTAGCGGGGGAAATACAGGACAAGGGCGGTCCTGTATGGGACAAACCAATTTAGCCTAATATACGGGATGTCCCGGCAAATAAGGGACAGTTGACAACCCTGTCATCAAGTTCAACAGTGCATGACAGGGAATGAGGAGAAGGTGCAGCTGACTCATTATCGTTTCATCGCAGCCCGGTAGCTCATGCTTTGCGGCCCGGTGGTTGGGGACCACTGCACTATAACATATATTTTAGCCATTGGTGTGTAGCAACTGGAAAAAAGGGGAATAGACGCAGAACTTCTGATACGGATTTTTAAAAATTGCATTAAAATGGGACCCTGTGCTAACTTGATCTCGATACTCTGTCGGGAACTGCATAAGTCGGTTGTTAACAGCAAGACTGTGATGCACATTATAATGCTGCCATTGCACTGGGAACCGTTGCTTTACCACATGGGTTGCTTTTTTCTCCAGAGCAAGTGAGTGGAGGAGGAAATCACCAGACGCTGTTGTGAAAGGGGCAGGAAGCTACTGGAGGTGGGCATCCAGGACCGGGAGCCATAATCAGGAATGACTTTGGGGATGACGCAAGTTTTTGAAGTGGGGAGGATAGTGAAAGATGGCACGATGTGAATAGGGTTGCTGAATGGGCAGAGAAATGGGAGATTAAGCTTATTACAGCCTGAGGGTAGCGATGCACGTTTGTTGTAAGAATAGTGGGAGACTGTATAAACAAAACAGCAGAGTTCTAAAGGGACCTCAGGAAGAGAGGGACTTGGCTGAATATGTGCAGGGCATGTCACGACGGTGGTTGGAAAAACCTCTGTGGTTCCTGGCCTCACAAAAGTTAGACTACAAAAGCAGGGGAGTTGTGTTGGGCCTGTGGCGGGGAAGGGATGGTTTAGCTGCACCTTGCCTCTAATTCTATTCATGTAACTTGAAGGATGTGAGCTGCACAGAGTATTCCAGCACAGAAACAGGCCCACTTGTGCTGTGCATCAAATCCATTTACAGGAATCCTTTCCTCCCCAAATTCCCATCTTCCCCAAAAGGTTTGCAGCTTTCCAGCAAGGCTGCTTTAACTGAGTCTGAGACATGTTTACAGATAAAGTAGGACATTCTTTAGGTACATCCTGCTTGCACTGCATTTACGGATAATCCCATTCCCTATGGATTTCCCTGCCCCATGTCCTACCCTAATCATGCCTCTCATCCACACTAGGGACAAGGTACAGAGGCTAGTGTTTGGGATGTGAGAGGAAGCTGGAACATCCAGGGAGAAGCTTTGCGTGGTTATAGGGAGAATGTACGAACAACTAACCCTATGAAGCACTGACACTGTGAAAGAGGGGAATTGGGCACTTGGGAATGCGAGCTGCTCCAAGTGATATTGCTGACACTTCTTCATTACTGCCAGGTAAAAATCTGTGAATGCCCAATTAACAGTTTTCTGGGAGTGCTTTTACCAGACTGCGGCATTGAGGAGGCAGCCCGGCACCAAGTTCACAGATACAACTCTGGATGGGTGTAAATGTCAACGTTGGAATGCTTCTCTTAAATATTAGTTAAAAAGGCATGCACTTAAGCATCTGTACTACCCACCTCATTTCAATCCACCCCCATGTATTAGTGACTCCAGCATTGAAGGGAAAATGTGGGTAGTTTACCATCAGTCGACTAATTTCAGCTGTTATGGTCGTGTAATCAGGCTTGGTGTTCCAAGGCAAGGGGGTTAATGCAGGATTCCAGCTAGCAGGGATGAATGGATAACAAGACCAATGGTGCAAAAGCCAATTTCAGACAAGCACCTGACTGAAGTGATACATCAGAATCATGCAGTATTGGCCCACACAGTGCATGCAAGTCATCAACCACTAATCCTACATCAATCCCAGTTTAACCTTCCCACATTCCCATCAATTCCCCCCTGATTCTATCACTCACCCACACACCAGAGATAATTTACGGTACCTAATTAACCCTCTCATCTCTGAGATCACCAATCCTTGCTTCTGGATTTTTTTTTAATAATATGATGATATTTTTGATCTGCCTGTTGCTAGGAGAAAGGATGCGGGTGGGACAAATAAATTTTGGGTGAATGGATGCAATTCTGTCTTTTCATTAATGGTGCAAAGTCATGCATCTGATTTTCCAAAAGACTTGGTCAATCAGGAGACCTCCATGACAGCAAATGTTCACTGCGCGAGAGAGTATGCTGCCCAGGTAGGTGAAGTTGTCGGCTGCCTGGAGGTTCTGGCCCTTCACCGTGATGCGCGGCTCCTGGTATGGCTTTCCTGGGGCAGGCTGGTACATAACTTCGGTCCTTTTGGTGCTGATAGTGAGACCGAAGTTGTCGCAGGCTTGTGAGAAGCAGTCCATTTCACGCTGCATCTCCTGCTCTGTGCTGGCATTGAGTGCGCAGTCATCAGCAAACAACAAGTCTCTGATGACAGTCTCTCGCACCTTTGTAACTGCCTGCAGGCGCCTAAGGTTGAACAACCTGCCGTCAGTCCTGTATCTGACATGGATTCCTTCTTCGTAGTTATGGAAGGCATCTGTCAGCATGACAGAGAATACCATACTGAACAGAGTCGGGGCAAGAATGCAGCCTTGTTTGACGCTATTTGTCACTTCGACTCGTCGCCGTCATCCAGAACTTTCACCATTATACCGTCGTGGAACTGCCGGACTATTGTGATGAACTTGCTGGGGCAGCCAAACTTTTCCATGATCTTCCACAAGCCTTCTCTGCTGACCGTATTGAAAGCCTAGTGAACATAGACGCTGAGGTCAAAAACAGGATTGCCAAAGCCAGCGCCGCCTTTGGGAGACTCCGTGAGAACGTCTGGGAGCGGAGGGGACTCAGCCTTACCACCAAGCTGAAGGTCTACTGTGCAGTGGTCCTTACCACCCTCCTTTACGCCTGCGAGACCTGGACTGTCTACAGCAGACATGCCAAACAGCTCAACCACTTTCACCTGAGCTATCTCCACAGACTCCTCCACATCATGTGGCAGGACAAAGTCCCCGACATGGAAATCCTGGAACGAGCTGGGCTCTGCAGCGTCTACACCCTCCTGCTGAAGGCCCAAGCCAGGTGGGCTGGACATGTGGTCAGAATGCCAGACAGCCGATTGCCTAAGCAGCTGCTGTACGGAGAACTGTGTCAGGGCAAGCGCTCAGTCCGGGGGCAGAAGAAACGTTACAAAGACTGCCTGAAAGCGTCCCTCAAAGGCCTGGGTGTCGACATCAACACGTGGGAGACCTTGCCCTCGACCGTCCAGCTTGGCGCAGCAAAATCACCACAGGAGCCTGTGCAGCTGAAGTCAGGCGCATCATCGAGGCGCAACGAAAGTGTGCTGTGCACAAGGCCCGAGCAGCATCCACTGCCATGACAGCACCCACCCACTTGTGTCCCACATGTGGGCCAGCCTTCAGGGCCCGGATTGTCCTCATCAGTCACCTCCGGACCCACAGACACCAATGTCCCATTTGACTTTGAATCCATGGTCATCTTCGACTACGAAGGACAAACAACAACATGACAGCAAATGACCTTGTGTTAATAAATTCAGTTATGATATTGAACCCGTGAATACTACCTCACTTTTTAAATATATATTATTTCTGATTTTACACAAATTTTAATCTATTTAACCTAAGTATACTGTAATTTATTTATTTATCTTCTATATTATGTATTGCATTGAATTGATGCTGCTAAGTTAGCAAATTTCACAACACATGCCGATGATGTTAAACCTGATTCTGATTCTGAGCTCTGCTTCTGATGATCCACAAAAGTAAACTAGCATCATAAGTGAGAAAGTCTGCAGACGCTGGAAATCTAAAGCTACACACACAAAATGCTGGAGGAGCCCAGCAGGTCAGGCAGCACCTATGGAAAAGAATATACAGTGTATGTTTTGGGCCAAGACCCTTCTTCAGGACTGAGAAGGAAGGGGAAGATGCCAGAATAAAAAGGAGGGTGGAAGGGAGGAGGCTAGCTGGAAGGTGATAGGTGAAGCCAGGTGGGTGGGAAAGGTAAAGGGCTGGAGAGGAAGAGATCTGATAGGAGAGGAGAGTGGACCTTAGGAGAAAGGGAAGGAGAAGAGGACCCAGATTCATTCAGCTCTTGACCCAACCTGCACAACCCTAATCACTTCCAATAAACAACATTATGATCTCATTGCACTAGAATAGAATTTGGCTATTTTTGTTCTAATTTGTGTTCTTTTCTTATTCAATTTTACAGAATTTCTCTTGTTAATTTGCTTGTGAATGTTGTGTATCAGATACTGCTGCAAGCAAGTTTTTTCATTACACCTGCGTGTGCATGTACTTGTGCATACGTTTAACCATAAGGTGAACATTTGACTTCAGTGCCTTGATGAGAACTGTTTTGGAAGGGAAAATGTCAGTTCCTGTTGAAAATTTTAATAGCATCCTTCTGCTTGTGAAATACCCAGGCAGTCTTCAAACAAGTTGGACCTAAAATCATGGGAGTTTCAGAAAATAAGGTATGACTATTTTGAGAGACTGGACTGGATGGGTGCTGAGAAGTTTTTCTGTGCCAGAGAATTGAGAATTACATAACATACATTGAAAACAATTGAAGATGGCGATGAAGTCTTTTTTTTACTTGCTGTGACTGCCAATTTTTGGAATGCTTTACCCCAAGGATTTGTGGAAGCTGAGTCATTGAATTTATTCCAGCCTGAAGTAGAAAAGTTTTTCTACAATGGAGAAGTTGAGGGTCATGGGAAATGAGTAGATAAATGGGGCTGAGGCCAAGATCAAGTTAGCCACTATCTTATTGAGCAAGTTAGTGGCTGAGTTGTATGCCCTTACTGTTCAGTATCCCTTTTCCCTTCTCTTCCTTTTTACTTAAGTGATTATCCCCAACTCTTACAGCTCTTGTTCTCAATAGAAAGCTAGCTGCATTTCTTATACCATGCAGCAAAGCATGGTCAGGTTTGGGAAGGAGCTGTCTGTTTGAGACCATACAAGTATGATGGAAAAACATTGGATAGTGTTGTGCAAATGACTTATTGGGAAGTGGCTTGAATCATTTTCTCGTCAGAGTGAACGAAACCAGATGATTATAAGCTGCCCAAGGTCACAAGGGCTTATTGGACCATCTGCAAATGATTAGCTTCTTGCAAGCTGGCGGTACCGTGAATTTTCTTAATAGTCTGTCTTAACCGTCATGTTGTTTTGTTACTGATGTTGGTGAATGTTAAGCAACAACTTTGCCTGTTTGCTTTGAAAATGCATTATGCAATCTGTTCAAAGATGTTATAGGGCTGTGACACTAAGATTGTGAATGATAAACTGTGAAGTACTTTCAAGGTCTAAGGTAATTGCTTTTACTAAGGGAATAAAAGCAAAGTGTAGTTTCTGAAAAATTCTAGGAAACTTTCCATACCTTTCCAACTAGGATATACTTGACATTCCAAACTTTTCAGGAAAGTTCAGCCTCCAGATTTTTTCTTTCATGCTTGAAAAAGGGAAAGACAATACAGTGGATTCTGGTTAATCGGGGCAGCTGCTTATTTGGGACAACTCTTAAAGAACAAAAAATAATTGAGAAAATAGCCCTTTTGTTTATTTGGGACACCATGCTGCTTAATTGGGACAGGAGCAGCGTCAATCTTGTGCACATGCGGCAGTTTGACGCTATACTGTGCTTAGATTGAACAATTTTTAAATAGCGTCAGTGTGTATGCTTGTATTATGTTACCTAATTGGGCCAATGGACACCAATTCAAAGCACAGTGATTTTTGATAATTTTGTTTTTCTATTCTGACTTTAAAAAATTCAGACCTTTGCCAAGATAGCACAAAAGGATTTGACACTAGCTGAAAAAAATTACCTTACTGGACCACATTAAAAGTCATCCATCTAGCAGCACTCATTGTCAGCTGGCAGAGATAACCCGAGTTCCAAAATCTGCAACTGCACGCTTGATACATCAGCAGGACAAACTGCAAGAAGAATGGGCGTTACGCGAGGGTCAACAGGGAACATCCCAAAAACGAAAGGGTGAAGGTATGGATCCAGATGTTGAAGAGGGCCTCAACCCCAATGGTCTTCCATTGTGACTGGACAAGGTGTGCATGTCAGTGGACCAATGGTTAAAAAAATATGTCAGAGGAGCTAGTTAAGAAGCTGGTCGGATGGTCTCGATAGAAATGTAGGCACCACATTAAATTCAGGAAAACACACAGCGAGAAAGATAGTGCTGACGCTGTAAGTGCAGAACCATGGAAATCTACAGGAATCCCCGACTTACTTCAAACACTTTGTGCAGATGGTACAATGTTTTTTCTTTAGCTCATGCCAAGCGAACAGCTTGGCTACAAACATGCAACACCATCAGGTTCAAAGAAAGCAATGGATTGCATAACGGGTGGAGTATCTGCACTGATTTTGTTCATTTATAATCAATCAAAAGAACACTGGATGAATTCTTACGTCGATAATTTTTAGGAAATAATACAGTTTTATAATACTGTAGCACTATTTCTAGTGTTCTTTTTTTTCTGTATTTCATTTAAATACATTATGTTACTCAGTTTGTATTCTTTTATTATCATTTTAACTATTCCATGAAACTCAGGCTAATTGGGACAGCCACTTAATTGAGTCAAAATATACTGGTCATGATGTGCTCTAATTTACTGGAATGCACCATATTATCCATTAAGGAATGCTTTATGTCCAACACAGAAATTCTGTCAGTAGCACAGTAGGTACTAGTGCACTGATATGGAAGCACGTCACTGTGTTCCCACCGACTAATAACTTGGGGGCATTCCAGAGACAGAAGTGATTTAAAGGCAGGTGGAATTGCCTGGGACAGCCCATCAGTTGGTCAGGTATCCAGTCAAGTATAAGGATCAAAGTTGCTCAATGTTGCTCTTGCTGCCACAGCTGTAATAGCTGCCCACCTGAGAATCTTGGCTCCCCTATCAATGCTCTTCCATAAAAATGGATTACAGTGGGATCACCCTCCTGCAATGTTTCCATTTCAGCTTCCTCTTCTCTAAACCTTGGGCCACTGTTCAGACCAGTTGCTACATTGGAACTTGCAGAATGTATTTTCCTTCTCCTTCTACTATTCTTCACTCCTGCAGATCTCATCACAAACATATCATGAATGTGGTATTTCAGGCTGGCTGAAACTTTAAAGTTTACAGGGTCCACCTCAGATTTTCTGATTGAATTTAGGGAAGAATGCTGTTTGCATCAGATGATCTTAGATTGCTGTCTTTCGCTGTTAGAAATGTCATACCCAAAGGAGTTATTTTTTCTCCAGTATAAATTCTTAGTTGGATATCTGCAGGCTTCAGTTCAGTATCATAAGTATGAGAAAGTCTATCTATGCAATTGAATAGATAGTCCACACTCAGGCCAAGAGTGGGGAATAGAAAAGTGGGGGGTGGGGATGTAGTATCATTGAAATGCTGTTCACCCTCATTTTGTGGAATGACTAGAACAACCAAACCAGTGTCCAAATCAATTGTAATTAAATTGACTTCTACTTCTGGTGTAAGCCATATTTTGTTTGTCTATTGTTAGTTTTCACATTGTAAATCGTAAGGCTACTTTGTCCTGTGTCACCCTCATCATTATCAGATTTTTCCACTTATTAATGGTTCTGATTATTATCAGAGAATGTATACAAACTGACATATCATAGACATCCATGAAAAACAGAAGAAGCCCAAAAGAATGAATGACAGATTTTCATCAACAACAATCAGATTAGTGCTCTTTTTGAAACTGCAACTTGACTTTTTATCTTTACTTCTTCCTTGTGCAGCCCATATATTTTTGTCTGCCCAACATACTCTTTGAAAGTGTCCTACTTTGCTGCATTTTCTGCAAGTTTTGCATTTAAATGTTCATTGATCTGGTGTATATGAGCCCCTTCCATCTAGTCACTGCAATTTTGTTCACACTCACTTTCATTCCTGACTGCAACTCTGTCTGCTGCTTCCATTGATACAGCAACTTCAACTGCCCTTTTAAATGTGAGCTGAGCTTCAGATAGGAGCAATTTCAAAGTTCAAAGTAAATTTTATTATCTAAGTACGTATGTGCCACCATATACAACCCTGGGATTCATTTTCTTGTGGGCATACTGAGCAAATCTATAGAATAGTAACTATAACAGGATCAATGAAAGCTTAACCAGCGTGCAGAAGACAACAAACTGTTGTCATCACCACCTTTGATTTGGCCCACAACAGTGGTGTCATTAGCAAACTTAAGTATGTCACCTGTGGACCTGTTGTTCTGGTAGACAAATTGGAGCGGATCCAAGTCGCCTCTCTGGCAGGAGCTGATATGTTTCATCACCAACCTCTCAAAACACTTGATCTCTGTGAATGTAAGTGCAACTGGGTGACAGTCACTCAGGCATGTCATCATGCTCTTTTTGGGCACCAGTGTAATTGAAGCCTGCTTAAAGCAAGTGGGTACCACGCACTGCCAAAGCAAGGCTTTAAAGATCTCAGTGAACACACCAGCCAGTTCGTCAGCACAGGGCTTTAGTAGATGGCCAGGTAGCCTGTCCGGCCCAGTTGCTTTCCGTCGATTCACACTTTTGAAGGCAGCCCGCACGTCAGCTTCAGAGACTGAGGTCATAGGATCATCGCGGGATGTTGAGGGGGGGGATGGTTCGTGATGGTTCCTTCATGTTCTGATGGTCAAAGCGAGTATAGAAGGCATTGAGCTCATCTAGAAGCAAAACCCTGCTGTCTCCCATGTTGCTTGATTTAATTTTGTAGGCGGTCATAGCAGTTAAGCCCTGCCACAGCTGTCGAGCATCCCTCATTGGTTCAAATTTGGTCTGGAATTTCCACTTCGCCATGAGATGGCTTTCCAACGATTATACTTGCACCTCTTTTGGCTTTCTTTGTCTACAGATTTGATTGCCTCTGATCTAGCCCTCTGTAGATTTCAATTCTCATGGTTTATCCAGGGTTTCTGACTGGGGAAGACCCTGAATGATTTCTTGAATGCTTTCTTGTAAGATTCCACAAACTAACCAATCCCTCAGTGCATCATTAAGCCCATCACTGAACTAACAATGCTCAGCCAATCTCTTCAATTCAGCCACATATGCTGAAATGAACTCCCCTTCCTTTTGATTCCACTTACAAATCCTAAAGTGTTCTGCAATCAACAATGGTTTTGGTTCTAAATGTTCCTGCATTACTTTCATGATATCAGCCAAGTTAATTTCAGTTGGTTTGGTTGGAGCAGTAAATCTTCTAAGCAAACAGTATGCCCTTCTACCTATTACACTTATCAAACCTTGCTTCTTATTGGCTATCTCATTTGCTTCAAAATACTCCTCAATTTGCTCAGTGTATAATATCTAGTTATCTCTTGTGCAATTTAACATATCTATTCTGATGTAGCCAGCCGTTTCTGCTTTAATTTATGATTATTATCACCCAGTTTTTGCTTTTTATGAATCCATAAGTTCATCTTTTTTCTGCCTAACTTTTTATCTTGACCATTTCTGTCTCTTCCTGAGGAAGCACATGCTGTGCTGTTTTCTTACTTGACCGTTTCTGACTGTGCTTTTTTTTTTATTTAAACATCTTGCTGCGCCTCTTTGGTTAGGTAGTCATCTTGAGTTTGTTTAAAGCTTCCTTGTCACCACTCTTATGTTTTGTGACTCCAGAACTAATGAAAAGAAAAATCACAGAGCCGGGAGATAAATGTCGTGTGTTCATTTTACTTTAGTGAGGCATGAACATATGACTCGGTGTTACGATGTGTGCCATTCACACACTTTTACCATTAACCTGTAATTAATTATTTAAACAACAAAGAATGTTTAATCAAGCAATATATGTACAATACTCCTGAAATATTAAATACACAGCACTTTTGTTTTCAAATCTACCTCTGCTTTACATGGTACAAGACAGCGACGTTTCCCTCTCTGCTGATGCGGAACAAGTGATGTGCAAAACCTGTTTGTTGCAAACCAGACTTGATATACAACCATGTAACCAGACCTGTTATTCCGTTATGTAACCAATATGACCCAGCCCATTCTGCAGGACTGTACAGGGCAAATGTTTATCCATCTGCTCTTAAAGACAAGTCACACAAAAATCACAAGTGAATCGTTTACAGACATTTTCCCTGTAGGTGTTGCGGGTTGCGGGGTGGCACAAATAGGTCAGCACTTTATTGGCTATTCTAGGTTATAGATAAGATTAATTGTTGGCTTCCAGGGACAATGTTATTATTTTATTAGACAAAGCAGCGATCTGCATTCTATATGGATTGCAAATCTGATCCTTTGGGATCCAGTAAGTGATTCCAGCTGGTGTGTAGGTGCCATCAGTAGCGTTGCTTCAGTGAAATCTCACTGTGACTACCCGTGTGCTTTTGTTCCTCTAATTAAGTAACTTACATAAGTAGCTCAAAAAACCTGTACAGATGATTGGGGTGGGATGTATAGCCTCAGCTGATGAAGAAACATTCTTTGTGGGACATATTTTAAATGTTATGGTGAGGCACACATGCCACAGCATCTTCAGCCCTAGTGGAATGTTAAAAAGGCCACAGGGCTGGAGATTTTGACTGATGGCCCATGACGATCTGTAATATGGGCAGGGTTTGAAAGCTTAAGTTCATAGAACACAACATTTAAGTACTTGGCAAACATTGAATCTGTTTGATGTTGCGGTGTTCGCTGAGCTTGGCAATTAGCTTGCAGATGTTTCCTCACCAGATGAGGTGACGGCCTCAGTGTTTCCATCTGGGATCCTGTCCCTTCGGAAAAAATGTCATTTGCAGTTTTCTGAAGGTGGGCTAAAGAACTCATCCTTGGGCCTTGACCAGTGTTCATATCTCAACTAACATCCCAAATCAACTGTCTGATTATTAATATGTTCATATGTCCTTATTTACAAAGAAGCTATTCTGATTTCCTAAATTTCCCAATGACAGTTTAAAAAACGTATTGACTTGTGGCTTGGTATGTGTCAATTATGTAAAGTGTTTTATAAATAAGTCTTTTCATTCTATAGTTGTATTAAAGTGTTAGTCCATAGGAATATCCCATTGTGTTATCCCTAATTTGCATGGTACCATTAAGCCAAAACTGTATATAGTATCATTTTTCATATTTATTCAAAATAGATACTTCATTTCCAAGATCACAGTTACATTGGACTGGGAGAGAACCATTTAGCTCTTAAAAGCAATTCCACCACAGTCAATGAGATTATGGCTTATCTGTGGCCTAACTCCATATATTCCTCCTTTGCTCAATTTTCTTGATACTATTGATTATCAAAATTCTCAGTCTCAGATTTAAAATTAGCAACTAACTTAAAGATATCCTACAGTTTAACAAAAGCCGAAAGGTCTAACTATAATTTTTGCATTGCAACATCTAATCCTGGACTCCCCAGCCTGCAAAAAAAATCTCTCCACTGATGCTTTCAATTCTCCCTAAACTTTTCGAATAGCACTCAACAATACCGTCAAAAACCTTGGTGTGATATTTGATTCCGCCTTTAAGTTTGACAGGCAAGTTAATGCAGTAGTAAAAGCCAGTTTTTCCCAGCTTCGTATTATTGCCAAAATCAAGTCGTTTCTCTTTTTCAAAGATCTCGAGAAAGTCATTCACGCCCTTATATCCTCCAGCTTGGACTACTCCAACTCCTTGTACAGTGGGATTAGTTGGTCGTCCCTGTCCCGCTTGCAAATGGTCCAGAACGCCACAGCTAGGCTCCTGACAGGTGCCCGGAAGAGGGACCATATTACTTCTATCCTAGCCTCTCTCCACTGGCTACCAGTATGGTTTAGAATTGATTTTAAGATTCTCTTGTTTGTTTATAAGCCCTAAATGGGCTGCCCCCCCCACCTTATATCACAGACCTTCTAACCCCTTATCACATTGACTTCTCTAACTTCCGCTAATGCCCCACCTCCCCCTCGTACCCCATCCGTTATTTATTTATATACACACGTTCTTTCTCTCACTCTTCTTTTTCTCCCTCTGTCCCTCTGACTATACCCCTTGCCCATCCTTTGGGTTTTTCACCCACCCTCCCCCTTTCCCTTCTCCCAGGGCCTCCTGGCCCATGATCCTCTCATATCCCTTTTGCCAATCACCTGTCCAGCTCTTGGCTCCATCCCTCCCCCTCCTGTCTTCTCCTATCATTTTGGATCTCCCCCTCCCCCTCCCACTTTCAAATCTCTTACTAGCTTTTCCTTCAGTTGGTCCTGACAAAGGGTCTCGGCCTGAAACATCGACTGTACCTCTTCCTAGAGATGCTGCCTGGCCTGCTGCGTTCACCAGCAACTTTGATGTGTGTTGCTTTATTCACTAGCGTTTGAATCTTCCTGATGTGGTTGATTTTTGGCTTGTGCCTAGGCTCACGTGTTGTTTATTTTGTGCCTATAAGCTGTGTGCCCTCTTGTTTATATCTGTGTTTCTTGTATTTGTGATTTTAGCTATCTGTTTTGGTTTGTACAGCACTTTGGTCAATATGGGTTGTTTTTAAATGTGCTTTATAAATAAATTTGACTTGACTTGGATCTTTATCTCTGAAGAAATTTTAGAGAACACAAGCTTAGTTTAGATTAATATTGCAGGTTGTTATGCCCAGGCTTGCTCTCAGTACTCCAGATCTGGTCTGGTCTAACCATGGCTTTGTAAAGCTACTGTGTTTACTAGTTTTCCAGGCATGAAGGGCAACATTCTATTAGCATTTGCTGTCATAAGTGTACTCAAGTTCAAAATATATTTTCAGTTAAGTTTATAATCAAAGTATGTATACGTTACCTTGACTCATTTTCTTGCATGCACTTATAAGACCATAAGCCACAGGAGCAGAATTAGGCCATTTGACCCATCGAGTCTGCTCCACCATTTAACCACGGCTGATCCTTCCCCCCATACCTCACTTCCCAGCCTTCTCCCCGTATCCTTTGATGCTGTGTCCAATCAAGAACCCATCAATCTCTGCCTTAAATACACCCAACCACCTGACCACAGGAATTAAGAAGTACAATAGAATTTTCCAAAAAGCCACACGTAAGCAATGACTGACAAACACCAATGTCCAAAAAAAAGACAAACTGTGCAAATGAAAACAATACTGGGAACGTAACACGTAAAGAGTCCTTGAAAATGAGTCTGTCGATCGTAGCATCAGTTCAGAGTAGTGGTAACTGAGTTAAGCTACTCTGTTTGAAGAGCCTAATGGTTGTAGGATAATTACTGTTCCTGAACCTAGTGGTGTGAGATCTAAGGCTTTTGTACCTCCTACCTGATGGCAGTAGTGAGAAGAGAGCATGGCCTGGACGGTGGGTGTCTGTGATGGACGCTGCTTCTTTGTGGCAGTGCTCCATGTAAATGTACTTAATGGTGTACTTGCGGATCACATTTTAATGATAATCGTACATGAACTGCCGTACCTCTTTGGACTTTCGCTATTCTAGATGTTTGTCATACAGAGACTACCCTTGCTTAAGCACACCATAAATGGTTGCAGCAGTGCATTACACTCAACCTCTGAAATTGTGTCCCACTGACTTCACTGAAACCAAATTTCAGAAGTAGATTCCAATTGGCTTGACAGGTTGGGGGCCAACCTCAAGACATCTGTGCTGTCCTCTTTATGTTCAAAGTGCACCAATTCATATTTCCCCACATTAAAATCTCATTGCTGCCAGTTTTCTCATTCACTTATTTTTCTTTCTAATACTTTTGTCCTTGCTGCTTTTCACTACAGTACACTAGAAATAATAATGCTAAATAATGGCAGTATGACTCAGGATGGGAACTGGATTCGCAAAGGCTGCTCAGTGCACCCTGTGATCTTTGTGGTGACATATGCATTTCACCCCTCATGTACTGTTAAATATAAAAAGTTACATATCAATCGTGGCTGCATTCACCCAGATATCTGACCTGATTGGCTTAGATTTGAAGTAGAAGCTAGTGTTCTGGAAAAATTAAAATAACTAACATTGCCATCTCCTCCGTTTAAACTCAAGTTCCTGGAATCTGAGTTTTCCCATTTGGGGTAATTGCCAATGTGTTAATTCATGTGCATGAATTTGAAATGTTTTGTGTTTCCATTCTGCCTCCAGGCCTCACTTGTCTGAAGGTGGAGGTGATGAATTATGCATTGGGGATGTGTTGATGATGAACAGTGAGCAAAGCCCAGAATCCACAGGGTTACAAATGGCATTTTACAGACACACTGTATCAAGTCAAAAAGGGCAAGACAACATGAAGGGGTTACTTCCATTGGACATTTCACCAAAACTATCTTCTTATCTTGCAGCAGTTGGAGGTTAGCTGGTCAATTGGTCATAGAACATGTAAAAAGGCTTTTTCAGTCCCCTATGTCTATACTGACCACAAGCACCCATCCAGCCTTTACAAAATGACATAAACTAACGCAGTGAGCCAAAAATATTCATAGCATGAAAACAAAATACCGGAATGTCAAGCTGAGTAACTGGAGGGAGAAGAAGGTCGACATTTTAGCCATTGACCTTTCATCATAATCTGAAATTTTAAATCTGTTTCTCTCTTCATGCTTGTTGCCAGATCTGAGTAGTTGCTCCACATTTTGGTTTTATTTTCATGTTTTCGAATATACAGTAATTTGGTTTAGTGGAAATATTTGAGCCTTGTTATAAACTAACCTCATTCTCTGACACTGAAGGCCATTAATCAATTAAACTTGATATTAAATGTATAAGCAAATAGAATGATTATTTACTCCATTAACGTAACAATATTGTCAGAATATGCCATTTAAACAGAATTATGTCTTTTTTATTTGACATGCTGTACACTGGCATCTCTCATGTTTTTTTTTATTCTTATTCATAAGGGCAGGATAAAGTAAATGGTATTTGGCAGACGTGGTGGCCTGAACATGTTTTGGTGAATAGACTTTGCCCTGTTCCTTCTACCCAACTGATCGATCCAGGCAGCAGACAGATGCCCTATATTCATTTCTAGTCCAGGTTCTTCCAGTAATTAAACTCAACTGACTGGCAGTCTTGGTTGACAACGGTTTCTTCCCTGGTCATGCTGAGTTCCTCCAGTGTGTTGTCAGTGTTGCTTTGACCCCAGCATCTGCAGATTATTTTGTGTTTAGAACTCCTGCAAAGTGAGTTCAGGGAATTAGGTGTTAAGTTAAAGGGCAGGACCTCCAGGGTTGTGATCTCAGGATTGCTACCCATGCCATGTGCTAATAAGGCTAGAAATAGGAAGATCATATAGTTTAATACGTGACTAAGGATATGGTGCAGGAGGGAGGGTGTCAGACTTTTGGATCATTGGGCTCCCTTCCAGAAAAAAGTCAGATCTGTACAGAAGAGCCAGTTTACACCTGAACTGGAGGGGGACTAATATCTTTGTGCGAAGATTTGTTATTGCTGCATGGGGTGGTTGTGGGGGTGGGGGGGGAGGAGGAGGTTTTAAACTAGAGTTACAGGGGGATGGGAAACAGTGCTGCAGCAGATAGTGGAGTGGTTGTGGGGAAAGATATTGTTAAGCCTACATACAAAGGTTCAGCAAGCTGGGACTAATGTTCTGAGTTGTGTAAATTTCAATGCAATGAGTATCGTAGGAAAGGCAGATGAGTTTAGGGCATGGATCAATAGGTGGAATTATGACATTGTAGCCATTAGTGATACTTGGTTGGCAGGACTGGCAGCTCAATATTCCGGGTTTCTTTTGTTTTAGGCATGATAGAGCGGGAGAGTTTAAATAAGGATGGGTGGCAATACTAATCAGGGAAAATTTTATGCCAGTGCTCAGGCAGGACAGACTGGAAAGCTCGTCCACTGAGACTATATGAGTGGAACTGAGGAATCACAAAGGGATGACTATGTTATTGGGATTATATTACAGACCACAGGATTTGGAGGAGCAAATTTGTGAGGTCACAAACAGTCGCAAGAAACAGAAGGTTGTGATAGTGGGTGAAATTAACTTACCACATATTGACTAGGACTCCCAATGGGCAATGCCCTCCCACATTTCCCACCCTTTTTGCTTGTACATCGCGACAGAGACGCAACATAAAAATTTTTACTCCCTCATGTTGTGAGATGTATGTAAGAAACAAAATTCTAGATCTATATCTTAATCTAAATGTACTGTAAAAAGACTGGATGGGATAGAGTTTGTCAAATCTGTTCAAAAAAGTTTCCTTTATCAATACGTAAAAGTCCCAACTAGAGCGAGTGTGATACTAGATCTCCTATGATGGAATGAGACAGGACAGCTGACAGAAGTCTGTGTAGGGGAACATTTTGCATCTGGTTATCATATTGCCCTTAGTTTCTAGATAATGATGGAGAAGGATAGATCGGGTTGAGATTCTAAGTTGGAGAAAGGACAATTTTGATGCTATTGGAAAGGATCTGGCAAGTGTGGATTGGGACAGGTTTTTTTTGGCAAAAGTGTATTTGGCAAGTGGGAGGCTTTCAAAGGTGAAATTTTGAGAGTGCAGTGTTTGTATGTTCCTGTCAGAATAAAAGGCAAGGATATTTGGTTTGGGAACCTTGGTTTCTGAGAAATATTCGAAGCTCGAAGTAAAATTTATAAAATAGTAACTGTGAACAGGATCTGTAAACTGTAAACATCAAGAACTGTAAACTGTACACAAACTGTGCAAGTGCAAATATAAATAAGTAGCCATAAATTACGAGCATGAAATAACAATATAACAGAGTCCCTAAATAAGTGTAGCTATCCCTGTTTGTTCAAGAGCCTGATGGTTGAGGGGTAGCAACTGTTCTTGAACCAGGTGGTGCAAGACCTGACACTCCTGTGCCTTCTGCTGATCAAATCAGAATCAGGTTTATTGCCACCGGCAGTAGCGAGAAAAGAGCATGGCCTGGATGGTGAGGGTCTTTGATGATAAATGCTGCTTTTCTATGACATTTCATGCAGATACACTCAATGGTTGGAAGGGCATTGTTTGTGATGCACTGGGCCAAATACACTACTGTAATGCAGCCAGTCTGTATGCTTTCCACCACACATCTATAGAAGTTTGCCAAGGTTTTTGATAGCATGCCAAATTTCCACAGATTCCTGAGGAAGCAGAGGCGCTGTCATGCCTTCTTTGCAATTATATTAATATGATAGGTCCAGGACAGGAATTTAAAGTTATTGACCCTCTCCACTTCTGATCCTCTGACAAGTACTGATTCATGGATCTCTGGTTTCCCTCACCTGGTCTACAATCAGTTCCTTGGTCTTGTTGACATTGAGTGAGAGGTTTTTGTGATTACACTACTCAGCCAAATTTTCAATCTCCCTCCTGTATGCTGATTCATCACCACCATTGATATGGCCCATAACAGTGGTGTCATCAGCAAACTTGTATATGGTGTTGGAGCTGTACTTAGCCACACAGTCATAGGTGTAAAGCGAGTAGTGTAGGCCCTGGTTAAGAAAAAGGAGGTGTAGGCAAGTAGGAACAAATAAGGTACTTGAGGCATGAAAGAAATGCAAGAGAACACTTCAGGAGATAATCAGGAGGGCTAGAAGAAGATGTGAGGTTGCTCTAGCAAATAAGATGAAAGAGAATTTCAAGGGCTTCTACAGATATATTAAGAGCAAAAGGATCGGAAGGGACAAAATTGGTCCTCTGGAAGATCAAAGTGGTCATCTATGCATGGAGCTGAAGGAGATGGGGGGGAGATCTTTAATGGATTTTTTGCATCTGTATTTACTCAGGAGACAGACACAGAGTCTAGTGAAGTGAGGCAAAGCAGCAGCAAGATCATGGACCATATACAGATTGCAGAGGAGAAGGTGTTCGCTGTCTTGAGGCAAATTAGGGCGGACAGTTCCCCAAGGCCTGACAAGATGTTCCCTTGGATCAGGTGGGATGCTACTGCAGAAATCACAGGGGCCCCAGCAGAGGTATTTATTGGAGGATAGCTAATGTTGTTCCATTGTTTAAGGAAAGTTCTAAAAATATGTCAGCAAATTATAGGCTGATGAGCCTGACATCAGTAGTGGGTAAGTTATTAGAAGATTTTCTAAGGGACTGGATATACAAGTATTTGGGTAGACAGGAACTAATTAGAATAGTCAACATGGTTTTGTCTGTGGTATGTTGTGTCTAACCAATCTTATAAAGTTTTGGATGAAATTACCAAGAGAGCTGATGAAGTCAAGACAGCGGATGTTGTCTACATGGACTTTAGCAAGGCCTTTGACAAAGTCCCACATGGGAGGTTGGTCAAGAAGGTTCAGTTGCTTGGCATTCCTAGAGGCTTGTGATTAGTGGTGAAAGAGTAGTGGTATAATGCAGGAATCAGTGCTGGGTCCATTATTGCTGTTGTCAACTATATCAACAATCTAGCTGATAATGTGGTAAACTGGATCAGCAAATTTGCACATGACACCAAGATTGAAGGTGGAGTGGACAATGAAGAGGACTGTCAGAGCTTGCAGTGTGTCTAGACCAGCTGGAAAAATGGGCTGAAAAATGGCAGGTGGAATTTAATGTAGACAAGTATGAGGTGTTGTACTTTGGGAGGACAAGTCAGGGCAGAGGAGTGCGGTAGAATAGTGGGATCTGGGAATACAGGTCCATATTTTCTTGAAACTAGCATTTCAGCAGATAAAGTCATAAAGAAAGCTTTTTGGCACATTGTCTTTCATAAATCAAAGTTTTGAGTACAGGTGATGGGATGTTATGTTGAAGTTGTATAAGACGTTGGTGAAGCCTAATTTGGAGTATTGTGTGCAGTTTTGGTTACCTAGCTCAAGAAGGATGCCAGTAAGATTGAAAGAGTGCAGAGAAAATTTACAAGATGTTTCCAGGACTTGAGAACCTGAAGTTTAGAGAAAGATTGAATAGGTTAGGACTAGGGCATAGAAGAATGTGAAGAAATTTGATCAAGGTATACAAAATTATGAGAGATATAGATAGGGTAAATATAAGTAAGCTTTTTCACTGTGGTGGGTGAGAGTAGAACTAGAGGTTCTGGGCTAAGGGTGAAAAGTATAATATTTAATGGAACATGAGTGGGAGCTTCTTCACTCAGAGGATGGTGAGAGTGTGGAACGAGCTGTAGAAGAAGTGGTGGATGCGGTTTTAATTTCAAGATATAAGAGAAATTTAGGTAGGTACATTGATGGAAGAGGTATGGAGGGCTATGGTCCGATGCAAGTAAATGGGACAAGGTAGATTATTAGGACAACATTGACTAGATGGCCATTTCTGTGCTGTTGTGTTCTATGACTCTATGACCCTTGAGCTACTGCAGTGAATGTTTTTGTTTTGCTCTGATGTGGGAAGCTGGGAAGTTATTTGTTTTTTTGTTTGTTTATTTATTTATTTCGATACAGTGCGGAATAGGTCCTTCCAGTACTTCGAGCCACGCTGCCCAGAAATCCCCCAATTTAACCCTCGACTAATTACAGGACAATTTACAATGACCAATTACCCTACCAACCGGTACGTCTCTGGACTGTGGGAGGAGATCGGAGCACCTGGAGAAAACCCACGGAGTCACGGGGAGAACGTCCAAACTCCTTATAGACAGCAGTGAGAAATTTACCTTGCTTGTTGGTACTGTAAAGCGTTGTGCTGAACACTCCGCTACTATGCCGCCGTTATGATAAAGCAAGTTTATGACAGAGATTGCTTTTGTTTTCAAAGCAATCTTTGTATTCCAGAAAATAAATGGCAAGTGGATTGCTATTTCAGGCTTTGAAGTGAGGATGAGCCTCAAAGAAATGTGCTTGGGAAACCTGGTGTGACACTGACTACAACATGGCAAAGGCCAACAGCGAATCAGTGACCTCATCCAAGTTGTACAGGTTGGGAATGGGAAGTGGAAACTTGCTTTATTGCAGTAAGAGATAACTTAAAGAGAAGAGAAAAATGTCACTCCATATCTATCTTGTGCTAGGATCCAAGACGTAATGAGAGAATTGCTTGGATCTCTAGTACAGGAATCTATCATCTGAATGACTGGAGAATTTACACGCTCCTGTCATGTAAACAAACAACCACTGCTAGTTAGATGTATCTCACATCACACCATCTTGACACACACTTAATTTTGACCATCCAAATAGCAATTCAAGAATTTCTTCAGTACCTTCTCTATATGCTGCAGCTTTCTCGACAGCTGAACTTTGGAAGCTTTGTCAACAAGCTCAGCTTTTATCTGGCATAGATCATGCTTATTTAAAAATCATTCTCCATAAAATTAAAACTATTCCTCTCTAAAGGTTTGGTGCAAAAGAGTCTGCCTAAGCTGTAGGCATTTCCTTCATGTTTACTGAAGAGACATATGCTCTTAAGTAACTGGGAAACAACATATGCTTATAACAGAATTTCATTTTTGCAGCATCTTTCGTGATATCAAAATAAGCCAAATCATTTTACAGCTGTTGTGATGTGGGAAGCAAGGAAATTTGGACACTGCTACTTTCAAGGCCTTGCAGGGAGAACCATGAGGGCTTTGTTTTATGTTCCATTGAAATATTTACACCTCCAACCTGAACTTCTTCAGTACTATGCAGCCATATCAGGCTTGGCATTATGCTTAGGCCCCTGGAGTGACCCTATAACTTGGTGAACTTAAATTTTTTTGGTGCTTGAGTTGGAAGGGCTACCAATTGAAAACTGGCTGTCCCATTACCTCCCTGTGCAAGTTTTAGCATTGCTTTATGTGAAGGAGTATTAATTAATTACATCCAAGAAAGTCTTGAATGTTCTTTGGGCTGCACACTTAGAACTACTGGGATTTGTTCTGTTTGTGCCTAGACACCACTGTTCCCTCTAAGCTGCATGGGTGCACAGTCGCGCAGTAACTGAAATGCTCCCCTGTACACAGCTGGGATTCTGTTTTAAATAATGTTAGAACATAGAACATAGAACATAGAACATAGAACAGTACAGCACAGGAACAGGTCCTTTGGCTCACAATTTGCCAAACCAGCTAAAAAACAAATCAAAAACACCCAAACACTAATCCCCTCCCCCGTCTACACAATGTCCCTAACCCTCGATCTTCCTCACATTCGTTTGCCTATCTAAATGTCTTTTAAAACCTCTAACGTATTTGCTTCTATCACCAGACCAGGCAGTGCATTCCAGACATCCACAACTCTCTGAGTAAAAACTTGCCCTTCACATCTCCTCTGAACCTACCCCTCTCACCTTTAACGCATGTCCTCTGGTATTAGACATTTCAATCCTGGGAAACAGATACTCTCTGTCCACTCTATCCATGCCTCTCATAATATTGTAAACCTCTATCAGATCTCCCCTTAGCCTCAGCACTCCAGAGAAAACAACCCAAGTTTGTCCAGCCTCTCATGATAGTACATGCCCTCTAAACAAGGTAGCATTCTGGTAATCCTCTTCTGTACCTTCTCTAAAGCCTCAGCATCTTAATGGGGAGTCTGTAGTACAATCCCATCAGTGTGATTCCACCCATCCTATTCCTGAGTTATTTCTTTCTTTCTTTTCAAATCTTTTTATTATTATTATCCAAAATTAGCAAGAGTACATTGAAGTAGGCAACACTTACAATGTCTCAAGAAAAAAAACATTGGTTTAAAGATTGAAAAAAATTTGGTGACAAAAAAATCTCCTACTAACTAAATGGACTCAATATCTGAATCCTTCTTTATGTCTCCCCTGAATTCAGCTGTAATGTTTTCTCTGACTAGTAGTGCAACTCCCCCCTCACTTCCTCCTTCTCTGTCTTTTCTAAAACTTTGGAAACCTGGCACAGTAATCACCCATTCTTGACCCTCTCACTATCAAGTTTCTAATAATGGTCACAACATCGTAGTTCCATGTACTGATCCATGCTCTAAGTTCATCAATTTCGCCCATAATACTCCTGGCATTGAAATATGCACATTTCAAACTATCCGACCCATCATACCTGATATTTTGATTTTGCCTTTCAATACTTTCCCTGATATCTACTGTATCGACATCTACTGATCCAGTCCGATCCTTCTCTTACAGACCTGGTGCTCTGGTACCCAGCATCCTGCAAAATTACTTTAAACTCTCCTAAGTAGCCTTAGCAAACCTCCTGGCCGGGATATTGATTCTCCTCCAGTTCAGGTATAACCTGTCCCTCTTGTACAGGTGACACTTACCCAGAAATGATTGCAACAATTCAAGAACATGAAAACCAGTCCCCTGGACCATCTGCCCAGCCACTCATTCATAAATTTTCTAAATAATAAATGTACCATAACCCTTACTTTGAAACATTTTAGAGCTTCAATGTATATACATTGTTGGTGTTTCAAGTTACAACAGTGTCACAAATTGCAAAAATAAACACAGAATGGAAGTAGGTAGGTCATCATTAATAAACTGCCAGCCTGCTGAATGCCAGCACCATAGTATGCATACAATAAAAACAGTTTTCAGGCTGTGTAAAAATTTCCTGCTTAGAGGAATGGTTGGTCTGCACAGCAGTGGGAAAAAAAATTAGAGGGAATGTTGATAGATACACTACTTGGTTCCCATTGAAGAGGAAACAACGTTTAGTTTTATAATCACTTTTAAATAGGTGTCATTGTGTCCTGAACTTGAGATAAATGTCAGAAAGTTATTCAGTTCTGGTATTAAATTCACTGCATTTGAAATCATTGTGCGAACAAATTATTCCACACATAGGTTGCAACAATATACAGTATCTCTATGCTTGGGACTACACATCTAAGGAGCAATTGCTGATTGATACTAGCCTACACTTTCCAAAGTAAAACTTGTAATTACACTGAATGATTGTGGTTTGTTTATTTCCTTCCTGTGTATGAACAAAATCAGCATTAGTATTGAGAAAGGATGTTGCTAGATTACAGGTCATTAGAGATTTTTGAAGTGCTTCTGTATATGATTTACTCAAGTGAAACATTCACAGTTAGAGTTCCTCAGACAGTAAGATGATCCTGTTACCAGTGATCCAATTCCACAATGAGTCAGTTCATAGAAATTTGGTAGAAGAATGAAAAATACTGCTGTTAGGAAATGCTTTCTATATTTTTCATTGTCCGTGTCACAGTGTACATTTTTAATCGTCACCCTGGTTGTTCTATGACATTGCTACACAAGCACTTTGGTGTTTTCATGGTGTAGTATTGTAATGAACCCAGCCTTCGTTATACTATTTACCTATTTGAAAATCAGAATAAGATCTTTAGCAATGATCTGCAATCATTTTTCCAAATCATTGCCCTGTGATCTACTCTAGCAGGTACAATGACACAGGTCCATTGATGATGACTAGACTACAAGACGTAGTAGTGTGTGTGGGGGGGTGGGGGGCATTAACATTTGACCCTTACATCTACAAGGTCAGAGCCATATTTTAGCATACTAACAATCTTCCCATAATCACCAACTGGTGTTAGTTCACATTTAAACAACATTTTTCATGAAGATTAAAGTATACTTGTCATGCTTTTCTCTATAGTTCTTCCTCCACATACACTCACATATGTTAATAAATTATTGTCAGAAGAATAGCAAAATGTAACTTTCCTTATGAATAGTTTTTCTGGGATGTAACTGGAACATACCCTCTGAAATCAGCAAAATAGTGAAAATCTTAAGCACTACATTGAAACTTTGTGCCTACAATCACAATTATTTTGTTCTGCTTATTTCACCAAGCAATTGAGAATGGACTTTACTCCAAATGAAACACAACAACCACCTTGCCATTTTCTTGTGCTTCCCTGGAAACTTCAATTGACACTTCTCAGCAAGTCACTTCTGTGCCTGACACATATTCTGTTTCTTGTGAAGACTGTTAATCACTTTGGGTTTCTATTTCAAGTTATACATCCTCCCACCCTAGAACGTAATTGCTCTTTGTTCATCGTCATCAGTTCTCATCATTCAACTCAACAGCACGAAGAATGTCCTCTCCAATAGATTCAACAATTGATTTACCACCACTTTCTTAAACTAACACCAGATAACATAAACATTTTAGTGGCCTCAGTTGGGAAATATCATTGTCAAAGAAGATCAGGAGTTGTCCAGTCATATTTCTAGAGAACTCGAACTAAAGTGATGTATTCCACTCAGTGAAAGTTCAGAGTAAAAACAGAGGACAGCAATTAAATGTCTAGGCACAGACACTTCTTTAAGTAGAATTTGAGAAATCTGAAATTTGCGACAGTCTGCTCAATTGAAGGACCATAATGAACAAATAACAAATAGCAACACTGCCAGTGATGTCCACATCCTGCAAAGAGATGAATTCATTTGGAGCTGTGTACAGCTTTTTGTTGAGGCCAGTTTTACCATTATTCTCAAGATAGCACACATATCAATGAATGTTATTGACAGATCAGTGGATATTGACTGTTTAAAAATATATGTTCCTTAATACGTTGTTCAATTGTTTCATGGTAGGAGTCTATCAGGCCTGAATGAAGAGTTTAGGGAATAACATTTCTCTCCTTTACTTAAGAGTAAACTGATTCCACAAAGCTTTTAATATAATTCCTAATAATATTACTTTTAAAATAATCTGCTATGGAGCCATTCTGTGCTGTGAGATATGGAGACACTGAGTTTGTTTACTCAGCGAGCTGTCATTTAACCATATGGCTCTTGCTCTGATTGCAGACTCCAGTCTTACAGGAGCCCAGGGCTAGGACATGGAACTCCTCATCTAAGTGATCAAAAGCCCTGAAAGTAAACAAGCAAACAAATCTTTCATTACTTGATCCTAGTAATTAAAAGGAAGGATTTCATCCTACGTGTTATTTGTAGAGTCTGCTTCAAACTCATTAAAGTCCCTTTGGAGTTAATGAGGTGCTGTGATATACTTATTTACAAAAAAGTTAATTCCAGAAATGTTATGAAATCTTAGTGGGTGTGGAAGGCAATTTTGACATTAATCTATTCACCTAGAACTGGAGTACTCCATTCATTCATTCATTTATTCACCTATCCATTTATTTACTTACCCATTTATTTACTGATTGACTGATTGAGATAGAGCATAGAACAGGCCCTTTTGGCTCTTTGGGCCACGCCACCCAGCAATCCCCCAATTTAACCCCAGCCTAATCACAGCACAATTTGCAATGACCATGTAACCTACCAAATGGTACATCTTTGGACTGTGGGAGAAAACCAGAGCACCCAGGAGGTACCTAAGCAGTCATAGGAGAAGGTACAAACTCCTGACAGACAGTGGCGGGGGAATCCTTTAAATGATTCCAAATATTTTGTCTTTATCGTGCTGGTAAATTCATTCCTCTCTGCATAATACCTGTTATCATTTGCTGATTTAAAACTGTGTCCCCTCACCCTGTGCTGATATTTAATTTGAAGTCATATTAACAGGGATAAACCTTTCTGTAACATTCGCACCATTCTTGCATAATTAAAATTTCATAAAGAAAAACTCAGCAAGTTGGACAGCATTTAAGGTGAGAGAAACAGTTTTTGCAGAAACTGTTGTCTCATTTTAAGACTTAAAAGCCAGTGTCTTACAAGCCAAAGCTATTACTGGAGTGATAGAGCAGCCTTGTTGTTGAGGCTTTTCATTCTAGGACAAGGGAGATGTCTTCATTTTTTAAAGAAAGGGGCTTCCCTTCCTCCACTATCAACTCTGCTCTTAAACGCATCTCCCCCATTTCACGTACATCTGCTCTCACTCCATCCTCCCGCCACCCCACTAGGAATAGGGTTCCCCTGGTCCTCACCTACCACCCCACCAGCCTCCGGGTCCAACATATTATTTTCCGTAACTTCCGCCACCTCCAACGGGATCCCACCACTAAGCACATCTTTCCCTCCCCCCCTCTCTCTGCATTCCGCAGGGATCGCTCCCTACACAACTCCCTTGTCCATTCGTCCCCCCCATCCCTCCCCACTGATCTCCCTCCTGGCACTTATCCGCGTAAGCGGAACAAGTGCTGCACATGCCCTTACACTTCCTCCCTTACCACCATTCAGGGCCCCAGACAGTCCTTCCAGGTGAGGCGACACTTCACCTGTGAGTCGACTGGGGTGATATACTGCGTCCGGTGCTCCCGATGTGGCCTTTTATATATTGGTGAGACCCGACGCAGACTGGGAGACCGCTTTGCTGAACATCTACGCTCTGTCCGCCAGAGAAAGCAGGATCTCCCAGTGGCCACACATTTTAATTCCACATCCCATTCCCATTCTGACATGTCTATCCACGGCCTCCTCTACTGTAAAGATGAAGCCACACTCAGGTTGGAGGAACAACACCTTATATTCCGTCTGGGTAGCCTCCAACCTGATGGCATGAACATCGACTTCTCTAACTTCCGCTAGGCCCCACCTCCCCCTCGTACCCCATCTGTTACTTATTTTTATGCACACATTCTTTCTCTCACTCTTCTTTTTCTCCCTCTGTCCCTCTGAATATACCTCTTGCCCATCCTCTGGGTCACCCCCCCCCGTCTTTCTTCCCGGACCTCCTGTCCCATGATCCTCTCGTATCCCCTTTTGCCTATCACCTGTCCAGCTCTCGGCTCCATCCCCCCCCCTCCTGTCTTCTCCTATCATTTTGGATCTCCCCCCCCCCCTCCAACTTTCAAATCCCTTACTCACTCTTCCTTCAGTTAGTCCTGACGAAGGGTCTCGGCCTGAAACGTTGACTGCACCTCTTCCTAGAGATGCTGCCTGGCCTGCTGCGTTCACCAGCAACTTTGATGTGTGTTACCAATTTAATGTACCAAGAGCAATTTATCGGGCAAATTTTGACATCGAACCACAAAAGGACATAGTAATTGGAATGGCAATTGAAAGTTTGGTTCCAAGAGTTAGTTTAAAAGGAGATGGATGTGTGGAGATTAGTAAAGGTAATTCCACAGGCTAAATCAGAGGCAGATGAACACACATACAACATTAATGAGATAATCTGCAGATACTGGAAATCCATGCAACACACACAAAATGGTGGAGGAACCCAGCAGGCCAGGCAGCATCTATGGAAAAGAGTACAATCAATGTTTCAGGCCGAGACCCTTCGGCAGGGCACATACAACATTTGTGGTTTTCCTAAAATTGGAGAAGTGCAAGAGGTTGGAGGCTGGAGAAGGACAGAAACATGCCTGATGTGGAGGTGACTAAGATTCAGGAGATACTAGGGAATAGGACATGGAGAATATTGAAAATGAGTGTTAAATTGAGGTGTTTCTCAATTGGGACTCATTGCAGCTCTGAATAAAGACACTGCTGGAACAGGACTTGGAACTAAATGGAACATTGGATGCTTTTGATGAAGCGAAGTTTATTGAGGGTATAAGGATGGAGTTTGGTTAGAATATTGAAGCAATTGTGCCTAGACTATCTAAATGTTCACATTGAGTCACATAAGAGATGTTAAGTCAGGTAATCAAAAGCTTGGTTATAGAGATATGTGTTAAGGAGGCGATTTAAAGACCAGAAGCAGAGAGATGGAGTTGTTTTGAAAGGGAATTCCGTAGTTTAGCGTCTTGCCAAAAAATGCTATGGACATCGATGGTGAAGCTAAAATGAACAAGGACACATAAGGATTATTCTGTGTTAAGCTGTGCACCATCTGTTGACCAGAATTTTGGGCATCCACAATTTCTTTCCAATAATTCATCCCTTCTGGAAGTGAGCATTTGCTTTTTCTGGGCTTTGCTGGTCTAAACATTTTCACAAATGCAGGGGGATTTGAAGCAGAAAGGTAGAGTTTAACAACTGTGCTCACAGGAACTGGCTTTCCTAGTGCATTTGGTTCTTCACATCTATATTCAGGGAAGTGTTGCTGGAGCGCTAGGGAGTTGAGTATCTCTCGGAGTCCACTCAATCCATTGTCCACACTGCAGGGTGCAAACTTCCTTCACGTTGGTATGAAAGTAAAATTCTGCATAATAATCCAACAAGTGGCACCATCTGATGATTAAATTGTCTCCAAAGAGTAAAACTAGTGCGTTTGAAATGAACATATTAATCTACCATCCTGTATGGCATAAAACACATTGTTTGGAAAGGGTGTGAATTCCCTTATTTTCCAACAAGACATAATAATACAGGTTGAATAATTCTTATCTGAGATTCCAAAAACTTCAAAAAAAATGATTTTTTTTTTGAGCACTGTTATGACACCACAAATGGAAAATTCCAAAAGACACTGGGAAGGCTCCCAGGCAATACACAGGTCTCCACACATCACAGACAATTCTGAGAAGTAACCTCACATATGTAACGAACAGAAGTTAATGCAAAATAGAAAAAGACTGCATAAAGTGAAAAATAAAGTTCTCGATCATGTATTGAAAGAATGGATTTGTCATATTGCAGTGAACATATATCACTTAACGGTAAGCTTATCATGATCTATCATGGCAAACTGACAATTGAAGGTAATTGTGAATATTCAGCTGGCTGGTTGCAGAAATTTAAGAAAAGGCACAGCATTAAGTTTTTAAAGGTTTAAATATTTTTAAAGGTTTAAATAATTTTAAAGATTATGATTATGAGGACACACAGTCCCCTTTTATTGTCATTTAGTAATGCATGCATTAAGAAATAATAAAATGTTTTTCCAGAATGATATCACGAAAACACATGACAAACCGACTTAAAAACTAACAAAAACCACATAATTATAACATATAGTTACAACAGTGCAAAGCAATACTGTAATTTGATAAGAACAGACCATGGCATAGTAAAAGTCTCAAAGTCTCTCGAAAGTCCCATCATCTCATGCAGGCGGTAAATCTCCAGCGCCGCCGACTTGCCAATACAGCATCCTGGAAACTCCGAGCCTCCAACCAGCTCTTCGACACTGAGCACCATCTCTGTCGAGCGCTTTGACCCCGGCCCCGGCAACAGGCAATAGGCAAAGCCGAGGATTTGGGGCCTTCGTCTCCGGAGATTCTCGATCGCACAGTAGCAGTGGCAGCGAAGCAGGCATTTCAGAAGTTACTCCAGATGTTCCTCTGCACTTCTCACGGCTGTCTCCATCAAATCCGGATTGTGCACGGCCCCCTAGTTACACATAATCGATATTCATTCGGAATGGCTGCGCATACAGCATCGCGCCGCCATCTTCTCCTCCCTCCAGTGTGTCTGCTGATAAAGTGCTGATCGTGAAGCAGCAGAGAAATTCATTGCAACTCACATTGTAGACCGGAACAAGTCTACAATGCTGATTATTTTGATACCTTACATAAATCCTAAAGTAAAATATAAATACAGTGTACTGTACCCTTGTAATCAGACACAGTTTCCTAGGTGGAGATTGAAAGCCTGCCATTGTTCAACAGCTGATTTAGGTATTCTGCCGATGCTGTCGTGCTGCTTTTGTTACCCTGCACACATTGTACTAATGGTATGTAATCATCTTTACTGTGTTACGTACCCCGTAACTGGGTTGCCAAACTAGCAGAAATGGACCACTAGTTGGAGTCTGGATTACTAGGATCTAATAAAGTTTTATTAAAGAAATAAGTATATCAGTACTCTAATCGTAAGGATATAAATGCAACAGGTTAGCAATGATAAAACTCACATGTACACAGAACTAGGGTAACAGGAATCAACCAAGCTCTATCGCAGTCTAGGGGTAAAATGATCAGTCTCAAGTGACGCAGAGTTCAGTTCAGCTTAGTACAGTTCGCAGTAATTGCTGTTGTACCGTTGGAGGGAGGGAGGGAGAGAGGGAGAGAGAGAGAGAGAGATATGCAAATTTGATTCAAGCAGACCTTTGATGTTCTTCGCAGTTGGCTTTCGGGCAGACCCTTTTATGTCTTCTATCCTGCTGTGGTCACCGACTGTGACCCCTCCGTTCTGGATACGACCGTTCTTCCGCGGTGAACCTGGCACCCAGGCAAGGGCAGACACACACACCAGGTTCCCGCCGATCGTACCTTTTCACCCTGTGAGTCAATGGTCGGTTCCTGTGAACCGGACCTCCAAACTGCCACCAACTTGTGGGGGCACACCGCTCTTCCAGGGTCTCATTATCTCGTGATCTCGTGATGTGTCGTGCCTTAGCGAACCTGTTCTTTTTATCCCCCTGCTGGGGTATCGCCTGTCCATCAAACTTCAAACAGTTCAGGTTCAAAGCAACCGGTCTGTCAATATTCTGAATTGTGTCTCTTTTCATTAATCTCTCTCCTCTCTCATTAACATTTTGAACGTTTCTCCATTTGTCTCCCTTAACTCTCTCTCATTAGCATCAATCTTCTGATAACTTGTTTTTTTTTCGTCACACCCCTACCCTTCAAAGGATTTTTACCGGGGTAAAAATTATGGGCATGAATACATTATTAGATACACACTAATATACAGGGTCATCAGCTATTCGGCTAATACAGAGAACTTTAAGTTTTCAACACCTTGACAGACAGTCAGCAATCACATTGTCCGTTCCTTTTATATGTGTTATTTTAATACCAAATTCCTGTAAGACCAGGCTCCAACTTAGCAACCTTTTGTTTTCATCCTTCAAAGTGGCCAAAAACACTAATGGGTTGTGATCAGTGTAAATTATCAGTGGTTTCCATGCCGGACAAATGTAACAAAGGTCGTCCCACACAAACTTTGCATTCTTTGGCAAGAGCTTAGTAAGAGGGAGGGTAATATTCGCAATGTTTTTGCAAAACTTCCGTAGTACCCCACCATCCCCAAGAACCTTCTCAGGGCTCTCTTGTCTGTCGGGGTGGAGACTTCAGAGATAGCCTGCACCTTAGCCTGCATCGGTGCCAGCTGCCCTTGTCCTACCAGAAATCCCAGATAAGTGACTTTTGCATGGCCAATTTCACTTTTTGTGAGGTTCACTGTCAGGCTGGCTTCAAACAGCCATTTAAACAGTTCCTGTACCGCCACAATGTGCTCCTCCCACGTGTCACTCCAGACCACTAAATCGTCAATATACGCTTCTGCATTCTTTAGCCCTTTTATCACTGAATTAATCATCCTATAGGGTGTTGCTTACTAGGCTGACCTGATGTGACAACAACACCATGTACCGGCTCCTTGCATCGCCCCTGGACACCCAGATGTACGTCTGAGTGCCGGTTAATTAGCTTTCTCAGCAGCTCGCTCTGTTCGGGGGTTAAGGGGGAGACCTTATCAGCAAAGTTGGCCAAAACAATAGAATTCTCCAATCGGGTCGGCACCATATTTATCTTTTCAAGATGGGTTTTCCCTGTATCATTTGACACCCCAGTCTCATTCATTTTCGTGATAACACCAACTAGATCTGCTTTCTGATCATGGTAAGCTTTTAACATGTTAATGTGTACCAACTGTGTGGGTTTACGCCTGTCCGGCGTTTTGATAACGTAATTCAAAGGGTCTATCTTTTTAATTACCTTGTATGGACCATGGAATCTCGCCTGGAGGGGGTTGGTTACCACTGGGAACAGAACTAAGACCCGATCGCCCACTCGAAACACTTGTTCGCGGGCACGCCTATCATACCATTGTTTCATTTTAGTTTGGGAGTGTCATAGATTTTCTTTGGCAAGGTCACAGATCCTTTTAAGCCTTTCACGAAATTTTTAAACATAATCAATCACATTAACTTGTACTGCCGGACTGGACCATTGCTCTTTCAGTAAGGTCAGGGGGCCTCTGGGCCGATGACCGAAGACGAGCTCGAATGGGCTGAACCCCAATGACTCCTGAATCGTGTCCCTTACGGCAAATAGCAAAAGAGGCAAAGCATCATCCCAGTCCCTAGCGTTCTCTTGACGGTAAATTTTAATCATAGTCTTTAATGTTGCGCGGAATCGTTCCAATGCCCCTTGGGACTCTGGGTGGTACACGGAGGCCAAAATCTGCTTTGCTCCCATCTCATCCAACATCTGTCAGAATGTGTGAGATGTGAAGACACTCCCCTGATCTGATTGGATTTCTCTGGGCAGCCCCACTGTAGTGAAAAATTTCACAAGCGCCTTTACCACTGCGGGAGCCTTGACGCTTGCCAGGGGCACCGCCTCCGGAAACCTGGTGGCGGTGCACATCATAGTCATCACATACTCTCGCCCACTCGCAGTTCTGGGCAGGGGACTGACAAAATCCACAATTACTCAGGAAAAAGGTTCCCTGAAAGTGGGTATCAGTCGAAGGGGCGCTTTAGGCAGGACCTGATTTGGCTTTCCTACCACCTGACATAAATAACATCGCCTACAATATTCAACAATATCCTTCCTCATGTTCGGCCAGTAAAACTCTCTCATAATTCTATCAACTGTCTTCCTCACCCCAAAATGTCCACCGAGGGGTATCTTGTGGGCCAGGTTAAAAATCTCGCCCCCAAAAATTTTTGGCACTACCACCTGGTGTACCACGCCCCATTCCTCATCTGCGGGCACGGTACTTGGTCTCTATTTCCTCCTTCGTACTCCCTCCTTCACATAATAGCCCACTGGCTCCCTTTTTAATTCTGCTTCGGAGAGAGCTGTCCCTGTCAAAACCATCAGCTCCTCGTCTCGTTCCTGTGCCTGTATAAATTCCTTCCTCGCTAATGATAAATCTACCTCAACTCCCTCACTTCCTTCCGCTCTACTATGCTCCTTCTTCTCACTTTCTAACCCTTCCTGGTACAAGGCTGGTAAAAACGTCTCAGCTAAATCTATATTCGCTTCGGCAGCCTTTTTGGACATGCGCCGAGTCACTGTGCAAACGGGATAAACCTGTGAGTCCATGGACGGGGTCTCAATGCTGGCAGGCTGGCTTGTCAGTTTTACTGCTGGATACAGCTCTCCGCCGGCGAGGTCATTACCAAGTAAGACCTCCACGTCTTCCATCGGTAGTTCAGGCCTCACCCTGATCGTGACCGGACCGGAGACCAAGTCGCTTTTTAGGTGTATCTAGTGCAAAGGTACTGCTTCAGTCCCTTTCCCAATGCCATTTATCACACTGACCTCCCCAGTCTCGGTCTCTGAACTAAAGTCTAAAACACTCCTTAAGATCAGTGACTGACAAGCTCCAGTGTCTCTCCAGGTCCGCACTGGAACTGGGTTTGACCCCTCCTTCACCGACACCAATCCGGCGGAAATAAACTTCTCGCGCCTTTCCTGAACTCTATCAGACCTCTTCTCCCCTAGCGGTTTGTTTGCCAGCTCAATACAGCCAGTCGGAGTCGTTTTTCCTTTCCCTGTCTCCTTCTTTGGGGCAAAGCACCTGGACGCAAAGTGACCGGCTTTCCCACCATTATAGCATACGACCCCAGGAGACTTCCTACCAAGCTGCTTCCTGTCTTCCTTATCCTTCTCACTAGTCCCCGGCTTACTTTCTGGCTTTTCCGGCGGACTCTTTCCGCCCTCTCGACTACCCTTCTGGTAGCTTTTTCTCGGGATAAGCTTTGCTTTATGTGTTAACGCGTACTCATCCACTAACTTAGCAGTTGCAGCTAAGGTTTCTGCCTCTTTCTCATCTAGATAGGGCCTCATACCTTCAGGGACACAACTTTCAAACTGCTCAATAGCAGTCTGTCATAATCCCCATTGACCCCTTTCGAGGCGCACCAACGCTCACAATACATCTGCATCTCAAGGGCAAACTCTAAATACATGCGGCCCCACTGCTTCCTCACATTCTGGAACCTCTGCCGGTACGCCTCCGGGACCAACTCATAAATCCTGAGTATCGCCTCTTTCACCACATCATACCTCTGGGCATCTT
Source organism: Mobula hypostoma (assembly GCF_963921235.1). NCBI lineage: Eukaryota > Metazoa > Chordata > Chondrichthyes > Myliobatiformes > Myliobatidae > Mobula > Mobula hypostoma. Next base: position 79,340,976 of record NC_086102.1, read on the forward strand.
CTGCGGACAATGCTGAGTAAGCTTGCTGAGCTTTTCCTTTAGGTACGCTCTGAAGCAAAACAGCCCACTTATCCCTCAGCCAGTCCTGACTTGCAGCAACTTTTTCAAAATGTAGAAAGTACCGATAAACATTGGCCTCCTCAAATGGGGGAACCAGCCTAACCTCCTGGGTCGCCCTGAACCCTCCACCTTGGTTCGGCCCCTGCACTAGCATCATCCTTAACTTCTCCAGCTCAAATTCCCTTTCCCTCTGTTTCTCTCTCTCTTCTCATTCTAACTGCTTGTCCCTCTCTTCTCGGTCCAGCTGCTTTATTCTCTCTTCTCGTTCTAACTGTCTGTCCCTCTCTTCTCATTCCAGCTGTTTTACCCAGAACTCGTGCTCGAGTCTCAATTTTTCCATCTGCAGCTGTACTGCTTCTCCACCAGGTTTGCCCGTAGATACCACCTCCAGCTCCCCTTGGGGAAACACTCCTTTAGGTACATAATGCTCAATGATAGCTCTGTGCATCTCCGCTCTCCTCATTGTCGACTTCCCCTTAAAGAGATTCAACCGTTTGGCAACAGTTGCCAATTCTGATTTCCTGGCATCCTCTAATGCCTCCAAGGTTGGCGCCTTTAGAAATTCCTCAATCTCCATTTCTGCTGTTTGCCCTTCCTTTCTTTCGGGAATTTTAACCCAATCAATTTACCCAGTCCCAAATTTGGCGTTCAAAATCGCGGACGAGATCCCCACTTATGTTACGTACCCCATAACTGGGTTGCCAAACCAGCAGAAATGGACCACTAGTTGGAGTCTGGATTACTAGGATCTAATAAAGTTTTATTAAAGAAATAAGTAACACAGTACTCTAATCATAAGGATATAAATGCAACAGGTTAGCAATGATAAAACACACATGTACACAGAACTAGGGTAATAGGAATCAACCAAGCTCTATCGCAGTCTAGGGGTAAAATGATCAGTCTCAAGTCATGCAGAGTTCAGTTCAGCTTAGTACAGTTCGCAGTAATCGCTGTCGTGCCATTGGAGAGACAGAGAGAGATGCAACTTTGATTCAAGCAGACCTTTGATGTTCTTCGCAGTTGGCTTTCGGGCGGACCCTTTTATGTCTTCTATCCCGCTGTGGTCACCGACTGTGACCCTTCCGTTCCGGATACGACCGTTCTTCCGCGGTGAACCCAGCACCCAGGCAAGGGCGGACACGCACACCAGGTTCCCACCGATTGTACCTTTTCACCCTGTGAGTCTATGGTCGGTTCCCGTGAACCGGACCTCCAAACTGCCACCAACTTGTGGGGGCACACCGCTCTTCCAGGGTCTCATTATCTCGTGATCTCGTGGTGTGTCGTGCCTTAGCGAACCTGTTCTTTTTATCCCCCTGCTGGGGTATCGCCTGTCTATCAAACTTCAAACAGTTCAGGTTCAAAGCAACCGGTCTGTCAATATTCTGAATTGTGTCTCTTTTCGTTATTCTCTCTCCTCTCTCATTAGCATTTTGAATGTTTCTCCATTTGTCTCCCTTATCTCTCTCTCATTAGCATCAATCTTCTGATAACTTGTATTTTTTCGTCACAACTGTTAAGTACATACGTATGATTATGTCCTTAAGTGTAAGACAAAGACTTCTTACCAGTTGCACATAAATTCTGAGTCAGAAATGAGAGCAGTCCCAAGCTATCTCATTATATATTCAAAAATCAGAAGAAATCCAAAATCCAAAACACTTCTGACCCCAAGCATTTCAGATAAGGTGTACTCAACCTGTATTATTGTGACATGGAGAATCTTACACACAGTAATGACTGATACTCCATAGCTGGAATGTACAATGCTACCTATCCCATCTCATCTGCACTTCCACATCATAGAAAATTTTAACTACATCTTATTATCTAAGGTGCTCCTTGAAGATCTTTTGTTAAACCTACCTCTTTGACCAAGCTGATATCATCTCCCCTGTCATCGCTATGCAATTCAACATTAATTTTTATGTTGTTCTATATGAAGTACTTTGCTATCTTAGACCTCCTGAGTAACTGGAATTCTGATGGCATTGACCATTTTTTAAAAAACTGTAGCGTTATGTTTACTCCAACACAGGTGTTTATAAAATGAAAAGATGTGGTAAAAGTGACGACTACAGTAGTCAGTCAGATTTTTCTTTGAGCAGCTCTCTGGGGTGCCTCACAAGCTGCTGCAACAATAGCTTCGTAAAAGTCCAAGGAACATGATCCAAAAATATTGAATATCTTCCTGATTTCCCATGGTTCCAGATGGCTGCTGGTTCGCATGACATTGTGGGATCGGAGTGTCACACTCTCGCCAGACAAGAAAAATTATGCATTAGCATTTTGTATTTGGATTGTATTGCATTACACCTCTTGTGGGAGCACAGATTAGTAAAAAAATTATTCTGTTTGGATAAATAGGTTTACGCACAGTCATCATAAAATGTGTATGCCCACTGCACCAGCAGTTGAGTATGCTGCTTATTGTGCAGTCAAATCCTCCCGGCATGAAGGTTCTGATTTGAACATCTCCGCCTAATCAGCGATTAAAGGATAAAAGAAAGATATTTTTCTATATAGCCGCTTTCCCAAAATTATGGCATTCCAAAGCAGTATACTACTTCTGAGAGGTATTCTTGAGCTGTTGTCATTGTAGGTGTCTTAGCAAGCTTTCATGACATGACAATGTTGAACACAGGGTATGTGTATCTCAGGACGTGAGAGCTCTCCAACTCTTTGCAATAATGTTGCCGGATCTCCAATGCCCATTATGAGGGGCAGATGGACTCCCGTTTTAACATTTTTTTCTGATAAAACAGCACCCCCCACCCACCCGAGAATTGTGCTGGGCTGACTGCGTAGACTTTGTGTTTTAGTGACCAGAGTAGGACTTGATTCCAGAATATCAGAGGTGAGGTGAGTGTTGAAGCAACAGAGGCGTGGCTGGTGATTTGGGGTGAAAGCAAGGGCACTACAATTAGCCTGTTGACACAATGACTAGGCTGAGGCATGAAGAGTGGCTGTTTGAATGAGAGTGCCTGAAATCAGTGCAGTCACATCTGACCATGGGTCTGTGCCTCCAGGAGAGGAGAAAATTAGAAGTGGGAAACAAAATACACAAAGCTTTAATAAATTAGCAAAAGGAAGACAGGCAGCAATTCAATGTCTTGTAATGAAGACCTTGTTTCAAATGCTTTTATCTCTTGAAATAATACTTGTGTGTCACCAAAATGGCTAAGCCTCCAGGCTTTGACTAATATCAGCCCCTGATAAGTGTCTGGAATGTACCTATATGACATTATCAATCCTACGAAGTTTACTGCTAGAATTATCCAGCTGAACTAGGCACAGGGAGGCAGGAGGTGCAAGAGTCAGCACATCAGGCTGGGCTGATTACAGTTGTGGTTGAATGCTGTAATGTTTATCTGCCCACCCCTTGCCAACCTCCCCTCCCCTGCCCCCATTCAAGCCTCTACCACTCTCCCATTGCTGATGACCTTCAGATAACCTCCTACAAGAGCACAGTGACAAGCTTGGCAGCTTCCCCCACGGGCTTGCTCCTTGGCCATCAGGGAAGATTCCCTTCGCAGTCACTGAACAAAGGCAAACTCCTTGACTGTAACATTTCTTGTAGGTCTTGTTCCTTCTAAGGGGCATCAAAGCCATTAATTATTAATGTTGTTTTATATCAGACTATACTTGACTATAATGGCCAGCAAGACAACTGACAGAAAACCTGAGCACTCATGAAATGCAACATGTTTTTCTTTGTGCTTTGGTTTGAAAGTTTGTTAGCCGGCAGGGTAGGATTCTTTTCACAGAGGCCTTTTGAAAATTTAATAGGAAGAGCAAGTATGTAACAGGTTGAAACACCAGTACTGTACTCTGTCTCCTCTGCCTCCTGCTGTAGAAAGGATGCTGAGTTATAACCAGGAAAAATAAAAATTGCATTTATGTTCAAGTCATCCCCAAGTAACAAATGGGTTCTATTTTTAAAGACATGTATAAAGTCAATTTTGTTTGCGAGTCAGAAAATACAAAAAAATCCTATGGTAACTGTAATGAATGGAATTATAATGAATGACATCAAAGCAACAAGTTTAATTTAAAAGAAGAGAAAATTAACAAAAGTAGAGAGAGTGTGAGGGGGGAGGGATTTGGTTCTGCCATTCATAGGAACAAACTTAAGTAGCTGTTCTTTGGAATATGTAGGGTTGTCAGTAAATGCCTTTCTGAAGTTTAGTGGGAGTCAAAGCTCTTTATAGCCAAGTACTTTTGGAATGTGTTTGTTTTCTTCTGCAGGACGCCAGCTTGTGAATGTGAGAGGGTGAAGATTAAAAACGAAAGGAAGCCTCCAAGCTGGTGGGCTTGTTTTCTCCCCTGTACCTCACGTTGCCACAATGTGCAGTCCTAGCTCCCACTCCTCTTGGGTAGTCGAAGGAGACCAGACTTTGAACATAAGAGGCCAAGAACATCTTTACTGTCACAGTTTAATTGGCAACTGCTCACACACAATTGGATGAAGAAATCAGGAACTTAGCTAAATACATCCTGCTCCTGGAAAGGTTGTGCTATAGATGTTTCCCTTTGCAGAGAATTTATTCATGAAATAAATGGGATGGCATCTAACTGCTGGATGTACAGTCACTAAGCTCAGCAGAGATCGTGGAGAAGTGTGCTTTCAAAGAGATTATAGGTTATTTATTGCCTAACAGCCAGTCCAGCTCTGAAACTTTTAGCAAGTGTGGAGAATTTTTCAGTGCTATTTTTCATGTGCATCTTTTGATACTGGGATCAGGTTTCTGGATCTGGCAATTCCAACAAAGTCGTTAATGTTTTTAATTCCATTACAGTAGCAAACATGAGAATTTAGACCATTAATTGCTACTTAGTAAGAAATAAAGTATGGTCCCCATGTCCTGTTTTTGCACGTTGTCTTTGCCTATGTTTACGTGGCTTATTTTATTTAGTATATTAATTCTGGTGACATTTTCATAAAGGCTGGTAGTTCTGTTTGAGATTTCACGTATGTAGAGTGTAAAAACAGTAGTGCACCCTCACCTCCAATAACACCTCTTGGAAATCTAACAAGGAAACATTTTTGCCCTTATAAAGATGCATCTCTCTTAAGTGTAACTTTTGCCTTTGTTTCAAAAAGAATAAATGTATTTAATTATTTATTTTGCAATACAGTGCGGAGTTGGCCCGTTCGGCCCTTCAAGCCATGCTGCCCCTGCAGCCCCTGACTAACCCGATTAACCCTAACCTAATCACTGGACAATCTACAATGACCAATTAACACAGCCGGCATGTCTTTGGATTGTGGGAGGTTATGGGAGGACCCGGAGAAAAACCCATGCATTCTGCTGGGAGAACGTACAGAGACTCCTCACAGAATGGCACTGGAATTGAACCCTAAACTCTAGAACATCCTAATCTGCAATAGCATCACCCTAACTGCTACGCTACCATGGCACCCAACAAATAAGATTATCAATCTTCCCAAGTTCAAAGTGAATTTATTATCAAAGTACACGTATGTCACCATATACAATCCTGATACTATTCATTTTCTGGGAGCAATAAACCCATAATAGAATAATAGCCATGATATAACCATTCATAAAAGAGGAAAAGAACATGATGTAACTAGCTCGTTTACCAAATGCTGTGGCAATTTCTATTGAAAGAAAAACCTATTTTTAAAATTGACAAATTGGAAGAACGTGGTCTTAAGCCTGTTCATTACAGCAGCACTGCATAAAACACACGGCTGGAGTACTTATTGAGGGTTGATTCATCGACCCAGTTCGGGGAATAAGCACCCCTCACAAGGGGAATCAGAGGAATTTCTAACAGCGAATCAAGGTGGGGGCCCACAGCTTAACTTGTGGCTACTCCAGTGGTCTCTGGGACATACTGCTGGCAAAGTCAAAAGTCACAGCTGGACAATTGGCCATACCTGGGGGAGTATTTTAAAGTTAGACTTCTGACGGCTATGCACAAGGCAGAGAAATTCCACCCTGCAGGAGTTCCAAGGCACTGTATGCGATTGAAGGGGTCTCGTGCAGAAGCTCTGCCAGCTCCTTCACTGAGCATGGGAATTAGCAAGCCATTGACCACTTGCTACATCTGGTGATGAGTCATTCTGATAAGAGAATGTTGATCAAAAGCATTAAATCTGTCTCCACAGGTGCTGCCTGACCTATGAAATTTTGTTTCCATATTTAAAGCATCTGCAGCATTTTGCCTTCATGTTGTTGGCTACTTCTATAGCCATATGTTTGTACCACACACAAATATGCACAGATGTGCACGTGGACTCTACCATGGATGGTGATTGGTAACTGGCATCCTGGCAGATTTGCCTTAACCAGCTGGAATACAATACGATTGGATGTGTACCGAGATCAGCCAACTAAACATAGCTCTGGGTTTGAATTTGTGGTGTACTTTCCAGGCCTTAATCTCTCTCTGACCCAATCTGCTAGCAGTGCAGCTGGAGTGTCCAATTTCTTGATGGTTTTCTTCTGACTGGCCATGCTATGGTACTGTTTATTCATGTGAGGGTGGAATAAGGATGTTTGAGCCAGAGCTTGAGCTCATGAGGGTGTGGTTGACAAAGGTGGGAGTGAGCACCAAGGAAGGAAAAGGAGGACTTGCCACCAAAAAGAGTCAGAAGAAATGGTAAGGATGGCTGGTCTACAGTAAGTCTGGTCATGACAGTACAGGTCTTAAGCCTCTTGCTTCAGTGTGAGAGCCTGCACCATTCTCAGAAATGAATGCATTCCAAAGCAAGGTTTAACCAGCGCAGGTTGTAGATTTGGACTCTCATTTGGTTTTTATGATGTGTTCTAGTTTCTAGTTCTAAGTTCTGGTTGCACTTTTTTTGTTACTACTTTTGGGCAATTTTTGAATCAGGGCAACCTGCAGATAATGAACACTGAGCTGAACGGAATTGAAATACGCCTTTTGCTTTCGTGTTTTATATTCTGTGTTTTCACTCGTTTTTTTTGTTGCCATTTGCATGATTTTTTTGCACATGACGGGGGTGGGGGGTTTGATGCTTATTTTTGAACGGATAGCTTGCATGGTTCTTCTTTGTTTCCTGACTGTCTGTGGGTAGACGAATCTCAGGGTTATATACTGCATACATACTTTGATTAATAAATGTGCTCTGAATCTTTGAATGAAAGAAATTGCAATGCAATATTAGAACTTGCAATATTCACCATTTAATGTCACTTTTTGCATTCGCAGGCTTCCCTGCTTTTCACAAAATCCTGGATTAAAACCACAAAGGTCATCATCAACTTCCTGATAAGATCAAAACCCACACTGCACACAACATTCAGTTACATGAGAGAATTTCAAGCCCAGTCTCTAAAATTCCAGTCTCTTTAATTTAATGGTGGTAATGAGATTATTAAAGGGGGTGAGTAGGTGGAAAGAATGTGTGACCAGGAAGAAAGATCAGAAGTGGTTTGGGTATCGTATAATTATCACTGACTATTATTTCCCAACCAGCGAAAATTCTCAGAAGCCTCTTATGGGGGACTTTTGGGTTCCAATCTTCCAATCTATCTCAGCTTTTAAGATTTGCTCTCTTTTATGACCATATTAGTTTCAAAGTACATTTATTATCAAAGTATGTATGCGGAATACATTTCTGATATTCATCTTCCCACAGGCAGACACAAAACACAGAAACGCCATAGAAACCACTTCACACAACAAAGACCATCAAACAGCCAACGCGCAACAGCAAAAAGTCAGCAAATAACACAGAGAACATTAAACATCAAAACCACAGAGTTCCCAAAATGGTCCAGGAGCCATTCGTTTCAGTGCAGTGTCGATGGCTGCAGGCCACAGGCACAGATCCAGTTCTGGCTGAAACAACCTGATCAAGTCGCATGAATAGTAAGAAGGGGTAAACAAAAACACAAAGAATATGAATTGCAGAGTCCCCAAAAGTGAGTCCACAGCCACAGACACGTTCAGTGCTGAGGACATGAAGCATCAATCCACAGGGTCCTCGAATATGAGACCACAGCTGCAAGCCACTGAGACGATCGAAACTGGCAGCATGGGACCCAAGACCCCTGCACCTTGCACCGGCAGCAGCGAAAGGGAAAATGGTCAAACGCAAGCAGATGGCGCTGAACACCTGTTCGCCAATAAACCAATGAACTGAACTTGCAGCATTCCACATTGACAATGTCCAACAGAGTCCTGCAATCACAAGAAAGGCAACTAAGGTGATCACTTGCTGTTAGACTGCACACCGCCTTTGCACACCAACTCATCTGAAGCCTCCCTGTCGCAGGCAGCCGCACAATCTGCACTTCGTCCAGCTCCTTCTATTTCTCTACCAATGAGCAAATCACTGATGGACTAGACCTGCAGTACTTTAAGTTCTTAATGTCCTGCTGGGTATTGTGATCATAAAAAAATACATTTAAAAAAGCCAATAACACCTCTGGTTGACCCCATATAACTTGCTGCGATCAAACGTGCCGTCATCTTATCACGTTCCACCTACTTCGAGGTGGAACAAAAGGGGAAAACAGAATGCAGAATTCATTCTTCGGGAACAGAAAGCACAGTGCAGAATGGCAAAGTGCATAGGCCACGACGAGGTAAACAGAGCTGAAGAGTTCATCTTTATTGTACAAGAAGTCTGTTCAATGGTCTTGTAGTTGAATTTAAATTCCACAGATACCATGATGGGATTTAAAACCCCCACCTTCTCTGGATTAATATTCCAAGGCGCCAAAGTATTAATCCAGTAATTACACCACCACTGTATTCTAAATGGTAGTTCAAGACAGCCCAGGGATAGATATGTGGGTTATGACCATAGAAAAAAATGGCTGGAGTCGCTTTGCATTTTGATACAAGAGCGTTTATTAGGTGTGTCAAAAATTAACAAAAATTCAGGCAAATACTGAAAAGAAAATGCCAACATTTACAAAATGATATCTACAAGAAAACACAATAATAACTCTGTACTTATTCTCTTCCATTGTGAGCTCCCGGCAGGCCCTATCTCTCTCACAGAGGGCAAAGAGCTCTTTCTGTTTACACGCTAGGACCTAGTATCTTTTGTTACCAACAAAGTTAATTTAAGACCACATATGCGTTAGAATATGATGCACCCCATAGTATTGTTACAGTCATATTACAAAATGGACAAAAGTATCTACCCTAAAAACATTATCCAAACAACATATATACATTATCATATCCCCATTATGAAAGAAAAAGAATATTCTGTCCTGTATGGCAGGAAAGGCACCGTAAAGCCAATCTGAGCGCATGAGCTCCGTTTGGAATTAAACTAACCTTAGTGGTCTGGCTCTGAATGTACGTAGCTACGTGGGTAAATTATGAGAGTACACTGGGGAAGACATTGAAGTGTTTACACTCACCACAACAACAGTGGAATGACAAGGCAATGTTTGTGTGTGAGTGAATGTTCTTCTGTAAGGAGTGTGTTTACCGAGTGCTCTCCATCACAGTCTTCCCAATCTGTGCCCCTCCATGTGTGTGTTTACCTTGGCTGCCATCTGGAACTCTTGGCTCGGTTGATATTATATTGAGCTGAAGGGTGGCCAAGATGTTCAGACAAGAAGATTGTGGATTCACTCTCACATCCATATTAAGTCGACTGAGCTCAGCACAGAACTGATCTGCAATCGAAAGAGGTTCAAACTTTTTTTTTGAAACTTTGACTGATCTCAGCACAGGGCTGATCTGCAGTCAGCCTGGGTATCCACAGCTGATCACTGGTAAAGTGTATGTTTGCATGTAAATAGGCTTAAATATATGAATAAATCCAATAGTCTGATAACCCTCAAGTTTGAAACAATCATGAGGACTGCAATATTGAACATTATTGTACTGTATGTGACATAAGTGACTGTCAGCCACAGGGGTTAGGTAAACTAGTCCAATGAGGATGAGCAGAAAAATATTTTTTTAAGGAACTATCCTTTCAATAATATAAAATTAGCACTTGACAGCATGGTGTTTGATCTGGGTGTTATTTTTACTGCAGTATTTTGATTCTTTAGTAACTCTGTGTAGGTTTAGGAAAGGAGCAAAGCTGTTGTTGGCACAATAAAGCAAGACATGTGAGCTGACTGTGAATGGCGTGATTCCCAGCTTCATTGCTGTAAATAGTTGACGGATAAGGATGAAAGCAATCACCCTGAGTACACACCTCATTGACTGAGGCTACAGTATCCTTGGAGTCTGAATGGAATGAATGCACCAGGGTTAAGGCCAATGGAGTGAGCTGGCTTAAAGTTGAATTTCATGCACAGGGAGTTGTTGGAGCATGCTCTCAAAGCTCTAAGGAGTGGTGGCAAAGGTATTGGGCTTGTGCAACCTTCTGCCTTGCGGATAGACCAACCAGATATTAGTTGATGCTTATCGTGGGATTTACATATCAGTGGAATAAAATGCCATTCATGACATTTAATGTAGAATTGATATCACAGAAATGGATTATTTAAAGCACAGCAGCACAAGCCTTCCACATCCTCCACCCCAACTTTACTTCATCAAATCTATTCCTTTCTTCCTCATGTGCAGGAGGTACTGAAGCCTGAAATCTCTCACCACCAGATTCAAGAACAGCTGCTTTCCTTCAACTATTCGATTCCTGAATCAACTGACAAAACCCTAATCACCTCAGTTTAACAACACTACGATCACTTTACATAAAAAAGGACTTTATTTTATAATTATGTTCTTTCTTTTAAAAAAGCTGTATATTATTTTTTGTTTTTCTGAATACTGCATATGTAGCTAAGCCTGTGACACTGCTACAAGTCTTTTTTTACTGCACCTGTGCATACATGTACTTGTGAATATTGACAATAAACTTAATTTTGACTTCATTCATCTAAATCCACCTATGCCATTCACTTTATTCAAATCAATCTCTGCATAAATAAGGTCCCCTCGAATTCATTAGTGGCAATTTTACATTTACGGTCACTGTTTTAAGTCTCCCCTGAATCTTTGCTACTTTTGTCCCTTTATGCATGCAATAATCATGCAAGTCTCAATCAAATCACTTGTCAGCCTTCTCTCCAAATTGAGATGCAATCTACACTTCATGAAGGGTCTCAGCCCAACATGTGGACTCCATAAATGGTGTGTGTGACCTCCTGTGCTCCTTCTGCATGTGTGTTGCTCTAGTCTCCAGCATCTGCAGTCCATAAGCATTTCTGTCAAGATCTTTGCCCACATTCTGAATTTTCAGTACTCTTGTCCATAGTGGAAGTATTTACCCACAGTCTTTGGTGCAGTGCTCAATTTATGTTGCATTGTCTGAGATGCCATCTTTCTGATAGGGCACGCTTTGTTCAAAGAGACCTAGAATATCCTATAACAATATCTATATTTTTAAAAAGCAATGTAGGGAAGTGTAAAAAGTGGCTGGCAGATGGATATCACTAAGCCAACAGCAGAAGTAAGTTATCTGGCATGATCACAATTCTGTTCATGGTGTTTTGCTCTGATCTCTTTGGCCAAACATTTCTTTAATGAAACTCGTGACTTTACTTCAGAGATGCTGTTTGTATGGCACTTTGGGATGCTATGAGCTTGTGAATATTGCTATATAGGGATTAGAAGACAGGGTAAGCCATTTTGCCCTTTAAACCTGCTCCATGCTAATCTTCTACCTCTGGGCCATTTTCAAGCACTATACCTTGATTCCCTTAACATCCTGTCAACTATCAGTCTCTGTGTTGAATGGGCTCAAAGCTTCCACAAAGCCTCCAGGGTGGAAAAATAACATGGGACACTGTCCTTAGAGTGATGGTATTTCTTTTCTTGGAGCCCTAAAGACATTAATGCTTATTCTGAAACAGTGAAATCTGCCCTCCTCAGTCAGGGAAAACATCCTCCCTATATTCATCTTGCTGTGCCATGCACCCTCCTGGTGCTTAGAAGTTGGGCTGCATGGGGAATGAAGGTCTATCTGGAGAGATGCTTCAGCGTAATCAGAGTCATCAAATTCGACAGTGAGATGAAGTTCAATCTCAGATCTGTCAACTGACTTTTGGTGTCTATTGGATAGTTGAAAGTATATGGTCAAATATCAGGAATTTTTGTTCTCCATTGATGGTGGACTCCCTGACCCCATGACCTGGTTAGTGTGTTTGCTGGGATAGCTTAATTATTTAAAGGCTGAAATGGTACCTCACTTGGCCTTGGATAAGCAGTAGGTTAGCCGAAGATGTACAGAATAAACATGATTTAATAAAATTGGGGAAATATGTTTCAAGAGGTGAATGAACCACCTCTGTTCCTAACACATAGGATATAACCTTTCTGAATTAACTGTACTGATAGGACAGTCAAAGTGCATTAAAAATAGAAAATGTACATGCAACCTATCATAACTTTTGAATCATCAAAACAGCAAATAGCACTGTTTACAAATGGATTCTTTTGAGGAGTTCTCATGTTTTTTTACATATAAGTGAACACCATTGTCAGTTTTCTTAGAGAACTACGAAAGATCATCTCTTCGAATGTCAGAAGTTGGGTTGTAAACGTTGACAGAGATACAGGTTAAAATCTGTCTACCGGTTCTTTTGATTGCCCTTTCCAAATCTCTTTCCAAAGCCTTGAGCACAATAAGTACTGCACTATCAAAGATGTAATATCAAACTTGGGCTCCAATGATGAATATTAAAAATTCAATGATCCTGTCCTGAAGAATTTGTTTTTGCAGATATGGCCAATACATGTTCTAAATTCAATGACACCACCCTAACCTAGTCATTATAATATTACAGGTTGTGGGATTTTTGTACATAAATTGGCTACTTCATGATGCAATGGCTTTACTTCCTGTCACACAGTAATTAAAAGGTAAATGCTTATGGGCTAAAACTTGTAGCAATTGACCTGCTCGAACAGAGCAAAGAAGCAGCATGGCCTTCAGTTTGCATTCCCTGCTTTTGATAGCCTGAGGTTGTCCACTGTGGTGGAGCCATTCTTGGTAGACTCATCACCCATCTTTCTATGCACAGTTACCGTGCATTATTCAGCAGTGTTTTCCCCTCTACAGTAATTTTTTTCAGGTGAACAAAGGCTCCTAAAGATTAGTTTTGATGCTGCTGTTGTTCACTCCTGCCCCATATTAATCTTTAATGCCTGAACTCCGTGGCAAATCTGGAGAATTGGCTTAGCTATGATGGTTCTAGTTAGGCCTGCAAATGGAACCATGTTGAGATTGGTGCTTAGGCTGCCTGAACAGTTCAATACTAAACTGTAAGAAGTGACAAACAGTAAGAATAAAATATATTTCCATATTTCCTGACAGCATTGATGAAAACCATTTTAGCCCATCATATATTTGCGTACTCCCAAAACAATCCCATTCCCTACTTATTTTCCCAGTAACCTGTTTTCCCAATATTCCATCAACTCCTCCCAAAATCCTGGCACAAGGGCCATTTATGGTGACCAATTAGTCTATCAAAACACACAAATTTGGAATGTGGAAGGAAAACAGCACAAAAGCATGATGATTATATTTCCGCTATCAAATGACCTAGCCTCCACAGCCCTATGCCGTAGAGAATTCCAGTGATCCACTATTCTCTTTGATAAGAACACACCACAAACTTCTCCCTCTTTTTCCACTATGTTTTTCCATCCCAGTGTACATTTGGAAAGTTGATGGCCCTCCATTACTACTCTGTGGGTTTTGCACATCTCTGCAAATTCCCTGCAAATTTGCTCCTTAATGTCCTTCCCATTATTTGGAAGCTTATTGAATGGTCCAATAGTGTAATAGTACCATGACTGACCCTTAATTCTATCCTCAGTCTTTGTAGAAAATCCTCTGTCTCCAACACCAGTGCCAACATATAAAAGTTGCCCGTTTCTAGTGTACCCCTGTAAGCATCAGATTTAGGAAGTGAATCTCTCTTTATACTTCTGAAATAGAATCATAAATATTAAAATGTAGTAATTTCATTCCATTTCGTTCCAATGCTAAGTGCAACAGGATAGTCTAGACCTAGCATTGATTGTTTTCCTCTGTTTCACCAGATTTTTTAAACAAGTATTAAAATATTAGAGGAAAGAAAATCTTCATTGTATTCCCAGAAAGGGTTTCGTTGAGAAACTTGGATGTAGGACAGTGTGACTTTTACGCCTTTGTGGCAAAATTGCAAATTCCACAACAGCTTTCTTCCTTCTAGTGTTGCATAACATTGTCATTTTCTGTGGAGCAAATCTTTAATTTCATCATTTATCTTCAGTGAGGCAGACTTTGCAGGGGTTGGTTACATAAACTAGGTCACTGAACTAAACTTCAATTTTGGATGAAATCAGAGAGGACAGGATTTGCATATTCCATTTCTAACATGTTATTTATAGGACAGAAATAAAAGCCAGAAGGAAGATACTGTATAAACAGGAGGAATTGCTTTCATATCAGGGAGTTTACTGAAGATAAAGTTTCAATTACTTTGGCAAACGGTAATTGTACAACTAATACACATGCAAGATGATTCATTTCAAAAAGAATGTTTTAAAAAAACATACCTTATTCTCTGCTGAGATGGCCAAATTTAGTTTGAGTGGAACTGAATATGAATATTGATAACCTGTTGCAACCAGAAATATGGTCTAGGTTAAAATTGTTTATAAGCTAATCATAAATGCAAGTATGAATTTAGCACCAAATCCCTTCTGAGTGTGATTTGCTACCCTGTTGGTTTCACAGACGCATGAAAGCTTTGCCTGTGGTCTACAGTTTATTGAATTGATTTGAATTGAATTGACTTTATTTCTTACATCCTTCACATACATGAGTAAAAATCTTTAAGTTACGTCCTCATCTAAACGTGCAATGCGCAATCATAGTGATTTATAATAAATAGAACAGTCAATGTAATATAGAGTACACTCAAATCAGCATGAGTTAGTCAGCCTGAAAGCCTGGTGGAAGAAGCTGTCCTGGAGCCTGTTGGTCCTGGCTTTTATGCTGTGGTACTGTTTCCCGGATGGCAGCAGCTGGAATAGATTGTGGTTGGGTGACTCGGGTCCCCAATGATCCTTCGGGCCCTTTTATCACACCTGTCCTTGTAAATGTCCTGAATCATGGGAAGTTCACAACTACAGATGCGCTGGGCTGTCTTGTCTGCACCATCTCTGCAGAGTCCTGTGATTAAGGGAAGTACAGTTCCCATACCAGGCAGTGATGCAGCCAGTCAGGATGTTCTCAATTGTGCCCCTGTAGAAAGTTCTTAGGATTTGGTGGCCCATACAAGACTTCCTCAGCTTCCTCACCTCTGAGGTGAAAGAGGCGCTGTTGTGTCTTTTTCACCACACAGTTGGTGTGTACAGACCACGTGAGGTCCTCAGAGATGTGGATGCCGAGGAACTTAAAGCTGTTTACCCTCTCAATCCCAGATCCATTGATGTCAATAGGGGTTAGCCCATCTCCATTCCTCCTGTAATCCACAACCAGTTTTTGTGACATTGAGGGAGAGGTTGTTTTTTTGACACCACTGTGTCAGAAAGATGACTTCATCCCTGTTGAATGGATATCCACTTGATCACCTACAAGTGGACATCCATTCAAGGACTGCCTTGGAGTTATGTTGGGAAGACAAGGTTCAGTGTCGAATATTCTTCTCGTTCTGTCATCTTCCTAGGGAGGCGGGTGTGGGGGGGTGGAGTCATGGTACGAGGAGCCAAATCTGATTAGCATCTGAAGAAGGAGAGAAAAGAATTTATTAAGTCTCTATAAAGGCCCTGGCATTCTTTTCTCTTCCTTTAGGAAAGTGTCACTCATTTTGGCAGATTCCCGCTTTAACAAAATTGAAATAGTGAGCAGTGATGCAAAGACCTCAGCTCAAACCTGGGCAGTGGGACCTTTGACAACTAAAACCATCGCACAGAACCATCCTGTAGACTCTCAATCCATCTAATGTCATCTGTGATGAACTGATAGATGTCCAGGAGTAATCCCGTAGACTCGCAACTCATTAGTGTGAGTTGTGACAACCTGTAACATTACATAGAGTATTCTCAGAGACTCACAACCCATCAGGGTGTGCTGTGATAAACTTATATATTTCCAGAAGTAATCCCAGTGATTTGCAACCCATCAGTGTGAGCTCTGATAACCCTGAAACATTGCATAGAGTAATCCCAGCGACATACAACCTATCAGTGTGAGATTTGACAAACCAAAATATTACCAGAAATAACCCCATAGGTTTATAACCCATCAGTGTCAGCCATAGCAAATTATCAAGTGTAATCCTGTGAAAGTAATGCCCCTGGGTTGTGACCCTCTATTAAAACAAATGCTGGTGATTAACTCCGGGCAAGCTGATCTCGACAATTAAAGTTCCCTTCTCAACGTTTCTATATTAGACGAGGGACTACACTTTAAATGGCATCTCACTGATGAAACACTTTGAGATGTCCTGAGGTCATTGAATGTGATTTGTAAGTGCAGCGTCTTTCTTTTAATGTTTGAATCAATTTTCTTCAGACGTGGTTCAATAATAGTTAACCATTGAGTGTGACACTGAGATTAGAGATAGGTTACACAGGAGAAAGTTTTCCCTCCTAATATTTAAGTAAACCAGTTAGGTTTCTGCAATAGTGCAACACCCCTTGCACAGATGCACCGAGTTTCATCTCTGCGTATAGTGAATTTTAATTCTATAACTTTTGGGTTCTTATCTCTACCACAGAACCATCAATCTAGCAGATTCCTGGCACACTGATTTTAGTGATGTTTGATTAACTTGGTGTGAAACTCGTGTGAATTTTCAGCCTGCAATTAGATCAATGTCTTGTATTGTAGAATTGCAACAATTGAACAATCTGTAACAATTTTGGTTAACATTTTTTTGTTTCAATATTTTTTCTTCTGTGTTGAAAGCATGATAAGCATGAGAGTTTGCTAGTTCCAGCAAACTTTCTCACCATTCAAAACTATGTTTAGTAAAGCATACACGCTGTGCAGTAAAGTACCTCTCCATGGAGCAAAGTTTCTCTGTCCTAACCACAGTATGACCTTTCGGTCTCTCACTGTCACTGCTGTGGTCACACAGTGCTGCAGGCCCTTGCAGTCTAAGTGAAGGCTTGTGTTCAGCCTTCATTCACAAGACTGTGGTAAATACTAATCAGAAAATCAATTCTGCTTCATTGAAACCTGCATGCAATTAGTGCAGACTAGCAACGTAAGGAAATATTTTGACATTTTTTTTGCCGTTTCAAGTGCTAATAAATTGAGCAGTGTGTATTTTATCCTCAGAAAGGAGACTTTAATAACTTCCATATATTCTGAAGCACCTTTTCCACATTTCATATTTCTTTATGACATAGAAGGAAGCTATTTTGGCAAGTTAACTCCATGTCAGCTCATAGAGCAAACTAGTTTCTCTCACTAATTTTCCTTGTCCTAAATTGAATTGTATAAATTATACATATAAAAAAATGTAAAAGGTTATATGTGTGAAAAAAGTACATGATAATTGTGAACTCCTTATCCAAATAAAAACAAAATTAAAAAAAAAGAAATTGAAATTGAAATATCTTTATTGTCATTGCATAGTACAGTTTGTCATGCACCAATACAGCGAAAATGAGTTTGCAACTCTCGTACTCAATGCTATAAAACAACAAATAAAATAAATAAACAATAAATAAAATCAAGTGACCGGCCAGTACAAGCAATGTCCAGCAGTACAAAAGCACAACTCAGATGCATGACAGCCATAAAACCAGTATTAAAGTAGCAATATAACAAATTTATGGTTAATGCTTGATCGATTGGTTCAGAGCTATTATAGCTCTGGGGAAAAAGCAATTTTTCAGTCTGGAAGTGCGGGCATAGAAAATCTTACAACATCTGCCAGATGGAAGAAGTTCAAACAGATGATTGCATGAGTGTGTATTGTCCTTACAGACGCTTGTAGCTTTCCTTAGGCAGCAAGAGCTGTAGATGTCCTCCAGGGCTGGGAGCTGTGTCCCAATGATCTTCTGTGTGCTAGAGACGACCCGCTGAAGTGCTTTCGTATCAGCTGCTGTACTAGCTGAAGTCAGATGTACAGCATGGAAACAGGCCCTTTAGCCCATCTCATCCATGCTGACCAAGATGCCTTCCTGAGTTGGTCCCATATGCCTGTTCTTCACTTTCACATTGGCTACCCCAGGTTCTAACACTGACCTACACACCAAGGGCAATCTTACAGGGGCCAATTGACCTATCGACCTGCACAATGACCTCCAATTAAATAAAAGATCATCTCTTTTAGCTGTTGGTTCAGCGAAAACACCTGCTTCATAAAACATTGTGAATCCAAGCTCATGAGCGTGGACAGGGACTTCAAATCAGGGTCACATTAGGGTACCTGATCTTCAGCCAGGATCAGGTATGCACCTAATGCTGCCAGCTATTGTGCAGCATGTGTTTCAAGCCAGCTCTGTATTTATTGAAGCTCAGAGCTCTGTGGTGGAACAGTCCCAGGGAAGCGAGGAACACTGATACCATCTTCCCTCTCTAAAGATTTGCTGAGGCTGTGACAAGGCAGCATTCCAAAGCGCTGAGACTGCATTCAAACAAGCAATATGCTGTTTGGAGAATATATAGGTGAGAAAATAATGTATTGTTTGGTTTGATGCTCATCCAAGTGACGTGAAACAGTAGATGACTGTAAGGGAGAAAGAACAAAACTGCATAGTAACTGGGAAGGCCTTTCTCTTATGACTTTCTGTTCCCTCATGGCAGCCAATGTTCTACTGGTGCCTGGCTACCAAGGGAAATTTGCCTTTTGAACAAGAGTGCACGAGAAAATAGGAACAGAAGTAGGCCAATTGGCTCCTGCAGCCTGCCCCACCATTCAGTATGTCCATGGTTCTTCTACCCCAGGCCTCAGTTCTTCCTCTGCACCAAGCCCCCATAATATTCATATCAGAGTTAGAATCAGATTTAATATCACTGGCATATATTATAAAATTTGTCATGTCTTGTGGCAGCAGTACATTTCAATACATTGTAATAAAAACTATAAATTACAATAAAAAGTAAATACTTTAAAAAAATTATATGTGTCGTGCAAAATGAGAAGGAAAAGCACCGTGGAAGTGTTCATGGGTTCCTTGTCCATTCAGAAATCTGATGGTGGAAGGGAAGAAGCTGTTCCTGAAAAGTTGAGTGTGTGTCTTCAGGCTCCTGTATCACCTCCTTGATGGTAGCAATGGGAAGAGGATATGTCCTGGGTTGTTGGGGGGGGGGGGGTGATGTCTATTATGATGGATGTCACTTTTTTAAGGCATCCTGCTGTCCTGGTTGTGGGGGAAGCTAGTGCCCGTGATGGAGCTGGCTAAGTTTACAACTTTCTGCAACTTTTTCTGATCCTGCGCCAGACAGTGATGCAACCAGTTAGAGTGCCCTCTATGGTACATCTGTTGAAATTTGTGAGTGGACATTTATTTTCGTGAATCTACCTTTCTCCGCTTTAATGACTTTTGACGATCTGGCATTCACACCTCCCTGAGGTAGAGAATTTCAGAGATTCACTCTATGAAAAGAAATTTATAAGCACTCAGTTTTAAATGGCCAGCCCAACTCATTTTATATGGACTCCTCCTAAGAGCAGAAAGCAAACACATTTTATTCCAGCAGTCAAGGGTGAATTTGAAACCATGATCCAGATATCGTGGTCCTATGTAACTGCAGCAATAATTTCTATCCATTGTACATTCCTACTTTACCATTTATTTGGAAGTTTGGTCAACTTCTGCTTCTTGGTTGTCTGGCCGAGTAGAGGCATCTTCAGGAAATGAGTGGGTTCCATTTTTACAGTCCACAAGTCAATTTTGACCTTAAGTCAGAAAACACACAAATGTCAATTGATATTGAATTGAACTGAATTGACTTTATTTCTTACATCCTTCACATACATGAGGAGTAAAAATCTTTACGTTACGTCTCCATCTAAATGTGCAATGTTTAATCATTGTAATTTATAATAACATATAGAACAGTCAATGTAATATAGAGTACACTCAGATGAGTGTGAGTTAATCTGCCTGATGGCCTGATGGAAGAAGTTGTTCCAGAGCCTGTTGGTCCTGGCTTTTATGCTGTGGTACCGTTTCCTAGATAGTAGCAGCTGGAATAGATTGTGGTTGGGGTGACTTGGGTCCCCAGTGATCCTTTGGGCCCTTATTAAAACACTTGTCTTTGTAAATGTCCTGAATCATGGGAACTTCACATCTACAGATGCTCTGGGCTGTCCACACCGCGCTCTGCAGAGTCATGCGATTGAGGGAAGTACAGTTCCCATACCAGGCAGTGATGCAGCCAGTCAGGATGCTCTCAATTGAGCTTCTGTAGAAAATTCTTAGGAACCGGGGGCCCATACCAAACTTCCTCAACCATTTGGAGTGAAAGAGGTGCTGCTGTGCCTTTTTCATCACACAGCTGGCGTGTACAGACCACGTGAGGTCCTCAGTGATGTGGATGCTCTCAACCCCAGATCCATTGATGTCAATAGGGGTTAGCCATCTCCATTCCTCCTGTAATCCACAACCAGCTCCTTTGTTTTTACACCATTGAGGGAGAGCTTGTTTTCTTGACACTATTGTGTAAGAGAGATGACTTCATCTCTATAGGCCACCTTGTTATTGTTTGAGATAAGGCCAATCAATGTAGTGTCATCGGCAAATTTAATTAGTGGATTGGAGCTATGGGTGGCGAGACAATCATGGGTATACAGGGAATAAAGGAGAGGATTTAGTACACAGCCCTGAGGGGCTCCTGTATTGTGAGTCAGAGGGCTGAAGATGAGGGAGCCCACTCTTACCACCTGCCAGTGATCTGACAGGAAGAATGCTGAACTGTAGTCCATCAAGAGCATTCTTATATAAGCATCGTTCTTCTCCAGATGTGTAAGGATGGTATGTAGAGCAGTGGCTATTGCATCATCTGTCGATTGGTTGTGTCAGTAGGTGAATTGTAGGGGTCCAGTTTGGGTGGTAGCAAGCTGCAGATGTAATCCTTGACCAGCCTCTCAAAGCATTTGCTTATTATTGAGGTGAGTGCGACAGGACGTCAGTCGTTCAGGCATGTTACCTTGGTCTTTTTGGTACAGGGACAATGGTGGATAATTTGAAGCAGGAGGGCACTCTACATTGGAGAGGGAGAGATTAAAAATATCAGTAAACACACCTGTCAGTTGTGCTGCCCACATCCTGAGTACTCGCCCTGGGATGCCGTCCGGTCCCACAGCCTTGCGACTGTCCACTTGTTGGAAACATCTGCATACCTCAGCCTCAGAGATGACCAGGTTGGAGGTTGTAGCGGTGGCTTTCCTCGGAGGCTCAAAGTTAGCGACATCAAACTGAGCATAAAAGCGATTGAGCTCATCTGGGAGAGAGGCCGTGATGTTGGTGGCACTACAATGTTTGACTTTGAAGTCTGCGAAGGTCTGCTGCTCTCGCTACAAGTCACATGTGCTATTCATTGTGAATCTTGACTCAGTCTTGTCCCTGTATTGTTTCGCAGCCTTGATAGCTTTGCACAGATCATAGCTGCTTTCCTTGAGCTCTGCTTGATCTCCAGCGATCAGCTAGAGCTCAAGAAAACAAACCTACACCGTTTGTAATGAATGGCCTCAAAAGCACATAAAGAATAATTATTAAAAGTACAGAGAGAGAGTAAACAAGTTCTTCCATTCATAGTAATAAACATATGCATATTAGACTTTTGAATTTACTATGATTATGGAAATTCATTCATGTGTAGTAGTGTCCATAAATCAAGTTTTCATAACCAGGGATAGCCAGTTTTACGTTTCATTAAACAATAGGGGCTGCAGGAAACTTCTAAGTTCTTTTTGCTTTTCATGGGATTGTATGTTTGCACTTTTTGTCGATTAGAAAGTCATTTGATACAAACATTAATTACAGCATAGATCCTGCCATTTGGTGCAATAATTCTCTGCTGTAATGCTGATAAAAGTTTTTGTCTCTCTCTCTCTCTCCCTTTCATAGATTCTCTGCATGCTTACGGGAAGCATTCTGACTTTCTAGGTATTTGCTAAAAGCTGACCAAGAAAGGAAATATGAGCCAGACAAGTAAGGGATAAGGATCTGGTACTAACTGCACTGAAGGTAGAGAGTACACTGACTACAATTACGGGTGCCATCTGTTATCAATGGAGCCATTGAATACCACCATTAATTTATAATTGTTGCCTACTGTTAAGATTATCTGGAATCTATGTAGCGCAAACCAGATGCTGTAACCAGAAGTACATTTTATTGAGGGATATCTGTAAGAATTTGATTTTGCATGTTAGTATTGCATTGATTCACGGTTATGTGCTTCCTTACCTGAATAGCTGCATTAAAATATTTCTGAATGTAGTCAGGGGCAGACATTCCACTGGATTGAGAAAGCTCTTACACCTTTGTAGTCTGCAGAATCTCATGGTTTCAAAGCAATCTTTAAACCATACCTCAGGAGATCACTGGAACTATTCGAGTCCCGCTGGGTTCTTGAAAGATACTTTGGACAACCTGTGCTCAATCATCTTGTGAATGAGTGAAAGTTGGCAAGAGTTGGCAGCTGATAATGTTATTATGCTGGTACATCGGTATATTTGACCAAACAATGGGTGCAGGTGCTTCTGTGCAGTTCCACAGCCTTCCCATAATGTAGATGTATAACTCTGAGAAGGAAATGAGCATATGTTTCAAATTGGAATCTGCTTAGTGTCAACCAGTAGGTATGCACCATAAATGGAACAGCATGCTTTAGAATTGTTAGTTCATCTGACTTACTGTCTTCAGAAATGGGGACATAAAACCTTGACTGACATTCTAATGCATTGCTGAGGGAGTGCTGCAGAACCACCACACTTTGGACTGGATATCAAGGTTCAAAGTTCAAAGTAAAATTTATTATCAGAGAACATACATGTCACCACATACAGCCCAGAGGTTCTTTTTTCCTGCGGGTATACTCAGCAAATCTATAGAACAGTAACTGTAAACAGGATCAATGAACAACGAACTGTGTAACTGCAAAATAAATAAATAGCAGTAAATACAAGAGCATGAAATAACAAGATAAAGAGTCCTTCAAGTGAGACCATTGGTTGTGGGAACACCAGAAATAGAATGAGTGTAGTTATCCCCTTTTGTTCAAAGGCCTGATGGTTGAGCGGCAGCAACTGTTATTGAACCTGGTGGTGTGAGTCCGGAGGCACTTGTACCTTCTACCTGATGGCAGCAGCAAGAAAAGAGCCCTGCCTGAGTGGTGAAGATCTTTGAGGATGGATGCTGCCCTTCTACAACAATGTTTCATGTATAAGTGACAGTCAGTTTTCATATTAATTCAAGTGCATGGAGCTTAGAAAAATAGAGGGCTATGGGTAACCCTAGGTAATTTCTCAGGTAAGGACATGTTTGACATAGTTTTGTGGGCCAAAGGATCTGTATTGTGCTGTAGGTTTTCTATATTTCTATGAATATGAGAGAATTTATTGAAACATAACAGGTTAATTATTCCCAGTCCCCTGGCCAATAAGTAATCCTTAATCAACATTATTCAAATGGGTGATTTGGGCATGGTCATTGTGGGAACTGGCCCTTTACAAATTAGCTGTCACTTTTTCTTTTTCACCATATGTAGAAACTCATTTCATTGACTGCAGAACACTTTAAGACACAGTGACCATGTGAGTCTCTGCATAAATGCGGTCACTTTTGCTTAATGACATCCGCAAACAGGAGGTGAAGGTTCACCAGACGTATTCATGGGGGTTGTGGGTCTGCCATATGAAGGCTGCTGGTATTGACTTGATTTATATAGAGTTTGGAAGCATGAGAGGGGATCTAAAAGAAGCATAACACTCTGGCAGGGCTGGACAGACTGCATGCGGGAAGGAAGTTTTCTCTGGCTGTGGTGCTTAGAGCAAGGGGACACAGTCTGTTCTCAGAACCGGAGAAGCAGATGGTTCTTCACCCAGAGCTGTGGAACCTGTAGAATCTGTGACCACAAAGAGCCAGGAAGGCCATATCCCTCAATATATTTCACACGCTTGTCTTATCTTGAACGCTTTTGGTTGTCCACCTATACGAAGGATGCCATTAAGCTGGAATGGGTGCAGAAGATCTGCACCAGGATATTACCGGAACTGGAGGGCTTGATATATAACGAGAGGCTGGATAGACTGGGACTTTTTTCCTTGGACAGTGCAATGCTGAGGGGGGGTCTGCTGGTATATAAATGAAGGGCAGAGATAAGGTGGATTTTACCCAGGGTAGAGAAGTCTAAAACTAGGGGCCATTAGTTTCAGGTGAGAGTAGGAAGATTTAAAAAGGAAGTGAGGGGATTTTTTTTTTCACACAGCGGGGTGGGTATATCGAACAAACTGCCAGAGGAAGCTTGGAGGTGAGTGTTATAACAATATTTAAAGGACACTTAGACAAGTACATGTATAGAAAAGGTTTAGAGGATTGTGGGTCAAACACAGGCAATCAGGACTACCTCAGACAGACATCTTGGTTGGCATTGACATGCTGGGATCAAGGGCCTGTTTACTGTGCTGTATAAGCCTGACTCTAAGGAGAGAGATACATTTCTAGATGCAAAATGTATCATTGAGGAATGGGGAGAAAACAAGAATATGGTATTGAGATCAATGAATAGCAATGATTACAAAGAATGGTAAAACAGATTCAGAGGACTTGAACGCCCTACTGATATTTAGGAACTTGCAGTCCCTAAGAGCAATATAATTGGAATGAGGTTAAAATAGAGTTACTTCAATAGAACAGATTTCATCATAATCCTGTAAAGATATCCCATGGAGAGATTTAGTTCTTCTCTGTTTACAATGCTGAGAAATTATACAACCCTCGCTGTAACTGGCAGTGCATTCTGTGTGGGCAAAAAAAAAACCGGCCAAGGGACTCAAAACCTGTTATTTCTCTTCAGAGCATATTGGATTGTGATCAGCGGTTCCCTTTGGCACATCTTCAGGCATCATGTACTGACCTTTGATAGGAGTCTCTCAAAATAGGAGAAATAAACTACTGTCTGAAGAGACCATGTTCAAGTGAAAGCACACCAAAAGATATCTGAACCAGTTCTACAGATCCTGTTTGTATACTTGTGGAAGCCGGACACCCAAACTTGAATACATTTAGAACTGACATTACGGAGGGAACCTACAAGAGAATCAGAATCAGGTTTAATATCGCCAGCGTATGTTGTAAAATTTGTTGGATCTGTGGCAGCAGTACAATGCAATACATAATAATAGAAAATAATGTGAATTACGGTAAGTTTGTATATAATAAATAGTTAAATAAGTAATGCAAATATAGAAACAAAAAAGGTAGTGAGGGAACCATGGGTTCAATGTCCATTCAGATATCAGGTGGCAGAGGGGAAGAAGCTGTTCCTGAATCGCTAAGTGTGTGTCTTCAGGCTTCTGTACCTCCTGCCTGATGGCAGCAATGAGAAGAGGGCATGTCCTGGGTGATGGAGGTCCTTAATGATCAAGGCATCGCTCCTTGAAGATGTCCTGGATACTATCGAGGCTAGTGCCCATGATGGAGCTGACTAGGTTTACAACACTCCACAGCTTATTTCGATCCTATGTAGTAGCTGTGACCCCCCCAACCCCCACATCCATAATACACGGTGATGCAGTCAGTTAGAATGCTCTCCATGGTATATCTGTACTGAAGTGAAGTCCACTGTTTAACAACACGATGACCACTTCACTTTGCATGAAGTGAACTTTGTTTTGTTTCCACTTTTGTTCTTTCTTGTTAAAAAGGCAGATAATTTACTTAACTTGTTTTTCTTATGTGTTACTTCTACGATGCTGTGTCCCTGTGATGCTTCTGCAAGCAAGGTTTTCACTGTACCTACATGTACTTGTGCATATGACAATAAACTCATTCTATATTAGGCTTCACCGTCTGCTCCAGCCGCCTTCCATTCTAATTGCCAAACTCTACCATGCCCCCAGCGGCTTCTCGCTCATGTATATATCAAGCTGTGTTTTAAAGATACAAGTGCTATCTGTTTGATCCAATCCAGACGGCAGAGTGCCCCATTCACCCTGCCCCCAGAGTGTAAAGGGCCCTTCTAATTTGATCTATTAATGACCATCTTATATTAATGGCCATCAGTGTGGACCCACCCACGAGTCCTTATCGCATGCTTCCATAATAATGGTGAGAAAAGGTTACAGCTAAAGCACAACAAATATAGATAACTCTGTGAGTGACGTTTGTTATCAACACATATTAGTCTCTGAGGAATGCACATTAGTCCCTGTTTGGAGCACTGAGCTGTTGATTGGCAGTGGTGCCAAAGAAAGGAAACACAAAGAATAAATGAGAACCGAGAGCTGCCGATATTCTCCAGCCTCTACAAACATTGGAAGGATGGATGTTTTTTCCAGCGATGCACAAGGGTGAGGTATTTGTGCAGCCTCCTGTGTGTTTTCAGCATGTGACGCGCCTGCTGGTGATGCATTGCAGCCGGAGCAGGGTCACTGCTTCGCTGAGAGTCGCCTCGAATCCAGACGGCAGGAGTGAACCTGCAGGCAGCCTTTCACTGAGCATGAAGGCTGGAAGGTGGCTGGATTAATTTAGTGAAATGCCCCAGTCTACATTCATTTTTGCTAAAGGAAATTCACCAACATTCACGTTTATCTCTGGGCACATGACCATTCTTAAAGGGGCAGTCTTAGCCATCAGGAGTGGATGTAGACCCTGAAATAACCACCAGTAAATCTGTTATGGAAAAGTTGTCGCGTAGCCCTACTATTAGTTTGTGCGGAAATTGAAGTAAAATAATATTTGCATTCAAGGCCAGAAAGCTGGTGAAATATCATGTTGATAAAAGTTTCCTTTATAAAAATTTACCACTCCTCCCCCAAATCATTATTGCAACACCACTGACTAGCACATCTGACTAACTGCTGGGATTGGCTGAATGAGTATTTGAAAAGCACACCCAATCTTAAAGCAAAATAAATGAAACTTTGAGTTCTGAATGGTTGTCACTTCCAGCAGCATAGAGTCTGAGTTGATACTCCCTGGTTGGTCTTCAAGTGTATTTTTGGTTTTACTGGTGGAAACCGAAAAGTTCAAGTTTAAGAGGAACATGAGGGGAAACTTCCTCAGTCAGAGGGTCGTTAGAGTGTGGAATGAGCTGCCGGCACAAGTGGTGCATGTGAGCTCGATTTCAATGTTTATGAGCAGTTTGGATAGGTAGGGGTATGGCTCTGGTGCAGGTCGATGGGAGTAGGCACTTTCAATGTTTTCAGCATGGCCTGTCTTTTCTATGACTCTACCTATGCAGCCCATTGGACATCTTCACACTGTTACTGTCGGGTAGGAGGTACAGAAGCCTGAAGGCACACACTGAGCGATTCTGGAACAACTTCTTCCCCTCTGCCATCTGATTCCTAAATGGACATTGAACCCATGAACACTACATCACTATTTCTTAATTACAATTTATTGCACTACTTATTTTAACTTAACTATATAATAAACATAAATATATATTAAATGTAACTCAGTTTTTGTTCTCTATATTTATTTATCGTGTATTTCATTGTACTGCTTCCGTAAGTGAGTTTCGGTGAGTGGGCGGATGCATGGCAGATGCAGTTTAATGTGGATAAATGTGAGGTTATCCACTTTGGTGGTAAGAACAGGAAGGCAGATTATTATCTAAATGGAGTCAAGTTAGGAAAAGGGGAAGTACAACGAGATCTAGGTGTTCTTGTACATCAGTCACTGAAAGTAAGCATGCAGGTACAGCAGGCAGTGAAGAAAGCTGATGGCATGCTGGCCTTCATAACAAGGGGAATTGAGTATAGGAGCAAAGAGGTCCTTCTGCAGCTGTACAGGGCCCTGGTGAGACCACACCTGGAGTATTGTGGTCTCCAAGTTTGAGGAAGGACATTCTTGCTATTGAGAGAGTGCAGCGTAGGTTCACAAGGTTAATTCCCGGGGTGGCGGGACTGTCATATGTTGAAAGATTGGAGCGACTGGGCTTGTATACTCTGGAATTTAGAAGGATAAGAGGGGATCTGATTGAAACATATAAGATTATTAAGGGATTGGACACGCTGGAGGCAGGAAGCATGTTCCCGCTGATGGGTGAGTCCAGAACCAGAGGTCACAGTTTAAGAATAAGGGGTAGGCCATTTAGACTGGAGTTGAGGAAAAACTTTTTCACCCAGAGAGTGGTGGATATGTGGAATGCTCTGCCCCAGAAGGCAGTGGAGGCCAAGTCTCTGGATGTTTTCAAGAAAGAGATGGATAGAGCTCTTAAAGATAGCGGAATCAAAGGTTCTGGGGATAAGGCAGGAACAGGGTACTGATTGTGGGTGATCAGCCATGATCACAGTGAATGGCGGTGCTGGTTTGAAGGGCCAAATGGCCTACTCCTGCACCTATTGTCTATTGTAAAGCTAACAAATGTCACGGTTTATGCCAGAGATATTAAATCTGGTTCTGATCTTGTGAAAGCCGTCTTGCAAAGTACCTGTATTCTATTTGCAAGAAACCATGTGTGCCACCACATATCTAGTGTATATCTAACACTTCGTGCTAAACAAGTTAGAGGATAAGAAATCATTTATGTCAAACACAAATTATGGCTTTATGACTGTTAGAACAACATAATATTTTTCTTTAGTATAGATTATTTGGATGGATTGATATTTTTAAACAAGTTTTTTCAAATAGAATTGATAGATGATAGCAAGTTTCTTCTTTCAGTGTCCCAGGGAATGAAAGAGAGGCTCTGTGGGAGTTTGCCGGAGGACTTGCATTCGTCTGGGAGCTCACAGAAGTGATAACCATTCAGTGGCCTCTTTGTGTTCACGGTGTTGCATGTTATTAGCCTGTGGGGCAGGCACCTCATTCTGAAGCCACAAGCAGTTCAACGGTGACAATAAGTTTATAGCGCTCCATCATTCAGAAATGAGATGGAAACCAGGACAACATCCATGCACTGTCAATCCATGGGCCATGACACTCAGGAGCCTCAGCTACATTACTATTTCTTTAAATTTTTTATAACTATGTTTTTCTGCTATTATAATTATATTAGTGTGCTGTGTGTGACTCTTCATTCTGTGTTTTGCACCTTGGCCCCAGAAGGACACTGTTTCATTTGGCTGTATTCATGTGTATGGTTGAAAGATAATGAAACTTGAACTTAAATGAAGACCCTTGTAGAGAATAGTAAGTAAGCATTGAACAAGGACTAATCAATTGCCTATCCAAATGAGCCTTTATAATGCCTATACAGTAATGAGATAGAAGTGCAATAAGCTGCAATAGTGTATTTAAATAATAACAATGGCACCATATCAAGTATACAGATATCCATTGATCAAAATATTTCCTGGTGGCAAAAAACAGATGCTTTAAAGTTGAAATCAAAGAGTGAAAACTGTGAATGTTCACCAATTCAGAATAACAGAGTACATTGATAACTTTTCATCAGCACTCATCAGTTCTTTCTCTAAATCTGAACGGACAATAACCCTTTTTCTCCCTTCCAAAATGCTTTGTGACCTGCTGGGTATTTTCAGTTTCACTTTCAGGTTACCGCTTGTCTGGACTCTGGTCATGAGACCAGACTTGGGTATTGTGTGCAGTCTTGGTTACCTAACTAGAGAGAGGGTGTCATTAATCTGGGAAAAGTGCAGGAAAGATTCACAATGATGTTACTGGGACACGAGGGCTTGATTTATAAGGAGAGGCTGGATAGGCTGGGACTTTTCTCCCTGAGGTGACAAAACTGTGGGCTATCCGCTTACAGAGATACAGTGCCTCGTAAAAGTAATCAACCCCAACTCTTTGTTCACATAAATGAGTATTACAACTAGGGATTTTCAATAATTTAACTGAGAATTTTTATTTGTGAATCACTTGCTCCTTTTTTCACAGCAGAGCCCCAAAAAACGGGGAAAATTGAATAGCATGAAAAAATAAAAATTCAAAAACTGTAATGTCAGCATTTAAAAAGTATTCATGCCCTTTTGCTCAGTACTTAGCTGAACCACCTCTCACAGCCAATAGTTTTTTAGGATAAGTCTTTATTAGCTTTGCACAATGTGATGGAGCATGATTTGCCAATTCCTCCCTGCAAAGTTACTCAAGCTGTGCCAGGTTAGTTGGGGAGTGGTGGTGCACAGCAATCTTGAAGTCTTGCCAGGGATATTCGATCGGGTTAAGGTCAGGGCTCTGACTGAGCCACTCAAAGATCAATTTTCTTCATTTGAATCCACTTCATAGTTGCCCAGGTAGTGTGGTTTGGGTCGGTGTCCTGCTGAGAAACAAACTTCCGCAGTTTAAGCTTTCTGGCAGAGACTAGTAGGTTTTATAAAATTCAGGATCTCTCTATATTTAGCAGCATTCACCTTTCCATCAAAGCTGACCATATTTCCAGTCCCTGCTGCTGAAAAGAATCCCCATAGCACGATGCTACCTCCACCATGCTTTACATTATGGATTGTGTTACCTGACTGATGAACAGTATTAGATTTACATAACTTAGTGTTGAGGCTATAAGTTCCACTTTAGTCTCATACGACCACAAAACCTTCTTCCACATCTTTACAATATCTTCTAAGTGAAACTTTGCAAAGTCTTGATGGGCATGGATACATTTTTTTCAGCCAGGGCTTCTTCCTTGTCACTATTTCATAAACACCCTCTTAGTGCAAGGCCTTAGAGATTGTAGAGCCATGAACTTCATCTCCAGTGCAACCACTGACTTCTGGAGCTCGCTCAGAACAACTGAGAGCCTGTCTTACAAGTGCCAATCTTCCCCAGTGACTGAGTTTAGAGGAGCGGCCTGACCTAGGCAGTGTGCCCGTGGTTTCATATTTTTTTGACATTTTCACGATGGACTGCACTGAGCTCCAAGGTATGTTCAGAGCCTTTGAGGTGGTCTTGTACCCTTGTGCTTCTCTATTACAATTTCCCTGTCTTGTCTTGAATGACCTTTTGTCTTCATTTTGGTTTGGTCTTTTGGAAATCTACCATATTGTTGGACCTCAGAGAGAGGGGGGTATTTATTCTTATGAATTCATTGAAAGCATGAGTTGGTAAGGTAATATACAGTACTGCACCTGAGGAAAGTTAGCATAGTAATTACAAAGGGGATGAATACTTCTTCACCCTCACAATTTTGGTTTTCAAATTTTAGTAAATTGTTGACAGGTTTTGGAATTTTTCTTTTGATTTGGCATGATGCACAATGTTTTGTATCTTACCTCATATAAATCGTACAATATATTTTAAATTTAGAAAATTACAGTAAAATGCAAAATTAGTTGTGGGGGCTGAATACTTTTTCAAGGTACCGTAACTTGAAGACTTTGAGAAGGATCTTAAGTTTGGCAAAGGGGACACAGGACACTGCAGAAACTTCAGATATAACTAACATGGGCATCCCACAGATCAAAGATTAAAACTTTCTTGAAACAAAGGGCTTCTAAATTCATACCAAGTAATAAACAAGTATTTCAGAACTATGAGCACTCTCTGAAGGATTCAACATGTCACTGTGTATAGTTTTTTTAAAGATCACCAAAGACTAATAATGAACATTATAATGTGGAATTATATTTTTAAAAAGTTTTGTAATTATGTTTACTCTCAGTTTTGCTAAGTTTAAAAAGTGTAAACTTTAAGGGACTCAACCCCCTCCCTCCCCCAAGTCATTCTCCAAATTAAATAAAATTACGAACGTGGACAGAGTTTAGACAGAGCAGCTCTCAGATTATCCATTATGAACTGTTATGCCTTTAATTTGGAAATACAAGACAGAACAAACATGCTTTTGAACAATGCTATGTTGATTTATGCGGAACTACAACATCCACTGAACGAATGTTACCTCATTTGAAAACCTGAACTGGATCAGGATGCCTAACTGGACTGGAGTGGGCACTGTACTAGAGAAGCTTCAAATGTTTTAAAGACTTACACTGAATATATACAGTTTTTAAACTGCCAGATACATTCTGAACAATAATGCAGAGGTTATTAAGCATAATCCACTACACAAAGAACTTTGCAATAATCTTCACCCATCTACCTGATTAGTGGTGTATATGAGCTTGTATTTAAGCATAGTCTGCAGAACCTCAAATATTATCAGCTGCTCAGGTACCATACCCTGGAATCTATCTTTGAACCAGGAAAATCAGAAAGAGCATCTCTTTCTTTCAAGGCCTAGAACAATGTAGATTCTATTTCATATTTTTCACGTTCATGGAGAGGCTGAAGAAAAAATCCCATCCGTGTCCGTATTGGCCTCCATTGTGGATTGATTTGTGGAATAATTTCAGAGCAACCATACATGAGAGAGGAAATAATAGCGCCTCTTGCCATTCTCCCAGTTATTTTTGAGCAATGTTGGAAGATTTGGGTATCTGAGATCACCCCCCCCCAATGAAAACTCAGGAGTTGAAGTTCAATAATGATATTTACAAATACAGTGGATTCCAGTTAATTGGGCTTTCAATTAATTAGGATAGCACATATTTGGGACAACTCTTAAGGAACAAAAGATAATTGAGAAAATAGCTGAGATTCCCTTTGTTTATTTGGGACATCATGCTGCTTAATTGGGACTGGAGACTGTTGAACAGGTTCTAACCAGCGTCAGACGCATGCAGTTGTGTGGTCGTTATACACTACATCATGCTTAGAGTGAACAGTTTTTAAATAGCATCAGTTGCATGTGTTTGTGTTCAAAAAGCAGTGATTTTGGTCACTGATTGCTGCTAAGAAATAAGCAGCAAGTCAATCAGAACTGTTTTTACTCACTGCGATTTCAAGCATGCAGATTTGGAGATGCCAGAAATGGCTGGGAGTGAAAATTAAACAATTTCACGACTTCAACAAGCCAGGAAATACAAGGAATTTGGAGGTATTGATAATCATCTTGAAACTGACAATGGAAGTGAAGATTTGGAGGACGCAATCATTGAAAGCATTGTACGAAGGCAGTCCATTATCAAGGTGTCTGCACTGATTTTGTTCATTTACAGTAAATCAAAAGAACACACTATCATCACTGGATGAATTCCTCTGTCAATAACTATTAGGAACCAAAACAGAGCTTAAGAGTACTGTAGTAGTATAGGCTCTGTATTTCATTTACATATATAATGCGTTACTCAGTTAAACAGTAGTTTGTATTTTTATACCTATTTAACTATTTCCATGAAACTTTGGCTCATTTGGAGCAGCTGCTTAATTGGGTCAAAATGTTCCAATTAGCCAAAAAAACATCTGAGTGAGAGAAACAGAATTAGTAAACTCTCTCTATTTCTCTCTCTATCTCATTCTCTCCCCATCTCTATCTCATTCTGTCTCTCTCTCTCTATCTGTATCTTCACCTCTATCTCCACAGATGGCATCTGACCACTGAGTATTTCCAGCAGTCTCCTTTTTATTGTCGCAGGATATGAGAAAACCTTGGTTCAGCATTTTGTTTGCAAGTACCTTCCTTTGCGCTCACTCTCTCTCTCTCTCTCTCTTCCCTCCCCCTCCCTCTCTCCCTCCCTCTCTCCCTCTCCCCCCCTCCCCTCTCCCCTCTCCCCCTCCCTCCCTCCCCTCTCCCCTCTCCCCCTCCCTCCCACTCCCTCCCTCTTCCCCCCTCCCTCCCTCCCTCTTCCCCTCCCTCCCTCCCTCCCTCTTCCCCCCCTCCCTCCCTCCCTCTCTCCCTCTTCCCCCTCCCTCCCTCTCCCTCCCTCTCCTCCCTCTCCCT
This sequence comes from Mobula hypostoma, assembly GCF_963921235.1. Lineage (NCBI taxonomy): Eukaryota > Metazoa > Chordata > Chondrichthyes > Myliobatiformes > Myliobatidae > Mobula > Mobula hypostoma. Next base: position 79,374,841 of record NC_086102.1, read on the forward strand.
CCCTCTCTCTCCCCTCCCTCTCCCTCCCTCCCTCTCTCTCCCCCTCCCTCCCTCCCTCTCTCTCCCCCTCCCTCCCTCCCTCTCCCTCCCTCTCCCTCTCTCCCCCCTCCCTCCCTCCCTCTCTCCCCCTCCCTCTCTCTCCCCCCTCCTCTCTCTCCCCCCTCCCTCTCCCCCTCCCCCTCTCCCCCCTCCCTCCCTCCCTCTCTCCCTCTCTCCCCCTCCCTCTCTGCCTCTCCCACCCTCTCTCCCTCCCTCTCCCTCTCCCCCTCTCCCTCCCCCCTCTCCCCTCTCTCTCCCCCTCCCTCCCTCCTCCCCCTCCCCCTCCCTCCCTCCACCCCCTCCCTCCCTCCACCCCCTCCCCCCTCCACCCCCTCCCCCTCCCTCTCCCCACTCTCCCCTCCCCCCTCCCCCCTCCCTCTCCCCCCTCCCCCCTCCCTCTCCCCTCCCCCTCCCTCCTCCCCCTCTCTCCCCCTCCCTCCTCCCCCCCTCTCCCCCTCTCCCCCCTCCCCCTCTCCTCCTCTCCCCCTCCCTCTCTCCCTCCCTCTTTCCCCCCTCCCCTCCCTCTTTCCCCCCCTCTCTCCCTCTCCCCCTCCCTCCCTCTCTCCCTCTCCCCCTCTCTCCCCCTCCCCCCTCCCCCTCCCTCCCCCCTCTCTCCCCCTCCCTCTCCCCCCTCCCCCTCCCTCTCCCCCCTCCCTCTCCCACTCCCCCTCCCCCCTCTCCCCTCCCCCCTCCCCCCTCTCCCCTCCCCCCTTTCCCCCTCCTCTCCCCTCCCCCCCTTTCCCCCTCCTCTCCCCTCCCCCCTCTCCCCCCTCTCCCCCTCCTCTCCCCCCTCCCCCTCCTCTCCCCCCTCCCCCTCCCCCCCTCAGATCTTCTCATTCCTTTCTGGGTAAGAGATAGTGAATTTTTTCATTCCCTTGTTGCTATTTATCAATCCACTTGTTTTTACCCTTTGCTGTTTTAAAAACATTATTGCGTATGCTAATAGGCTACCTACACTGCAATGGTACAAAAACACAGTGTATTACCTTTGATTTTTTGTTTTAAAACTTTTAACAAGTCTGAGATTGCTAGCTTACTGTAGGAATATGGAATTATGACTTAAAAGGTTCTATGAAGCAACCCCTAGACTGATACAATTACAGTGTGCTCTCTGGCTTGAAAAATGTTTTGGTTTGATTCCTGCCTGCTTTGAAGTTGTTATCCTCCGTTAACATGGAAGGGGAATTGAGCAGCCACTAGCACCATCAGCCGAGTTTTGCGGGTAGATGGGAAGCATTAATAGTGGCTTTAAACGCAAACAACAGGAATTCTGCAGATGCTGGAAATTCAAGCAACATACATCAAAGTTGCTGGTGAACGCAGCAGGCCAGGCAGCATCTATAGGAAGAGGCGCAGTCGACGTTTCAGGCCGAGACCCTTCGTCAGGACTAACAGGATTAATAGTGGCTTATGCTCTTGGTGGTATGATTTAGTCTCCTATAAAGAAAGGCATTTACAAGTGAGAGTGAAATGACAGAAGGTGCCTCAGTGGAGAAGGTGAATAGAAGACGTGCAACATGATGGATACCCTCTAGATCAGGGGTTCCCAGTCTGGGGTCCACAGACCTTTCGGTTAATGGTAGGGGTCCATGGTATAAAAAAAGGATGAGAATGCCTGCTCTAGATAATGAAGAACTACAGCAAAGTAAATAGCGGTAGATTTGTTTCCACTGATTGAATCATTATTGAAGATACTAATTGCCTAAAGCAGGGTTGCCCAACCTGAGGTCCATGGACCCCTTGCTTAATGGCATTGGTTCATGCCATAAAAAAGGCCGGGAACCCCTGCCCTAAAGCAATAAAGCCAAGATTGTAGTACTTTTCTTTGCCAAAATCTAATTTGAATGCGGAGGCTGATCCCATAAAGTCAAAAGGGCTTAGTTGTCTAACAGAAGGCATGATGGGAATGGAAAAGGCACAGGAGGTGGGAATCTGGAAATAGACCAGGTGACACATACACTTGTGACACTCCTATCACTGGGCCATTTCCCTGAAAGGGCCTACAGTCTGTATTTCAGGAAGGAATCCAACTGGAAGAGAAGAGAAAATCAGTATGAATAAGTAAATGTAAGGGACTTTATTTTTGCAAAATTAGAATATCCAGGTGACTTAACTGCTTCTTTGAAAGGAATGCAGACAGGAGTTGGAATTTTGTATTTATCATGCAAAACCTAATGAACTGGCTAACATGCTGTCCTGAGGTGACACATTCTGTCCCTTTGAAGGTTAAGTCTTCCTGTCCTTATATAAGCAAGATTAAGTTGTATTTTGTAATTTAATAACTAAATAACCAAGCAAAGAGAATGTACTTCATATGTGTTCGGCTTGCAGCTATATTCTGCTTTCAAGAAAGTGAGAGAGGGAGATGACTTGGGGCCAGTCAATTGCTTTCACACTTGGGAATGAGATAAGAAACACTGTCTACAGTTTAATGTTCAGTTAATCCAAAAGATTTTAACAGTGACCCTGAATGTTTTAATGTGTTTTATTGTGCCTATTAAATAGAATTTTTAAGTAAATTAAATTAATTCGTCATCTGAATTGCAAAGAAGTTACATTATTTTTTTTCCTCGCACTATCAGGGACTTGAATTGCTATTAACTAACATCTTTACCATTCCCACACTCATGACCTTGCCTCCTCGTACTGAGACCTTGGCCGTGTATAACGTAGGGTTTCTCAGAAGTTGGAAGATGCCACAGCGGAAGAGGGGAGCCACAGTGACCGGGTCTCTGGCACTGAGTCTGCGGCTGTGGCTCAGAAGAGCAGAGAGGTGAAGAGGATTGCAGTGTTGATAAGAGATTCCTTAGTCAGAGGAACAGAAGTGAGATTCTGTAGGCATGATAGAGACACCCGGGTGGTATGTTGCCTCTCTGGTACCAGGGTCAGAGATGTCTCAAATTGGGTCCTTGGCATCCTCAAGGGGAAGGGTGAGCATCCAAATGGTACATATTGGCACCAGTGACATAGGTAGACAAGGTGAGGAGGTCCTGAAGTTAAATTTTAGGGAGGTAGGTGGAAAGTTGAGAAACAGGACCTCCAGGGTAGTAATCTCTGGATTGCTGCCTGTGCCACGTGCCAGTGAGAGTAAGAATAGAATGATTTGGTAGATGAATGCATGGCTGAGGAACTGGTGCAGTGGGCAAGATTTCAGATTTCTGGATCTTTGGAATCTCTTCTGGGGAAGGTGTGAACTAGACAAAAGGGACCAGTTATACCTGAACCCAAGGGGGTCCAATATCCTTGCGCACAGGTTGGCAAGAGTTGTTCAGGAGGGTTTAAACTAATTTGGCAAGGGGATGGTAACCACAGTGATAGTGCTGAAGACAAGGTGGTTGGTTTACAAATAGGGACAATGTGCAGTGAGACTCCTGCCAAGGAGAGGCTGATGATAGGGCAAAATTCCAGTCAACAGCATGAGTTGCAATGTAAAGGTGGACAAAATTGAAAAGGGTGAATACAGGACTGAAGGTGTTATATTTGAATGCATGCAGTATACAGAATAAAGCAGCTGAACTTGTAGCCCAGTTACAGATTGACATGTATGATGCTGCAGGCATCACTGAATCATGGCTGATGAAAGATTATAGCTGGGAGCTTAATGTCCAAGGATATATATTGAATTGAAAGGTCAGGCAGGAAGGCAGAGGGAGTGGAGTTGCTCTGTTGATATAAAAAATGAAATGAAATCATTAGCAAGAGGTGACATAGGGTCAGAAGGGATCGAATCATTGTGGATAGAGCTAAGGAAGTGCAAGGGTAAAAAGACTCTGATGGGAGGTGTCTACAGACCCTCCCAAACAGAAGTAAGGATGTGGTCTAGAAATCACAACGGGAGATAGAAAATACATGCCAAAAGGACAATGTCACAATAGTCGTGCGGATTTCAATATACAGGTAGATTGGGAAAATCAGATTGGTGCTGGATTCCAGGTGGAGGGGATTTCTAGAATGTCCGCGAGATGGGTTTTTAGAGCAGCTCATGATTGAGCCCACAAGGGGATCAGCTATTCTGGATTGGGAGTTGTGGAATTTTATTTATTTATTTATTGAGATACAGCGTGCAGGAGGCCCTTCCGGCCCTTTGAGCTATGCCAGCCAGCAACCCCCATTTAACCCTAAGCTCATCACGGAACAATTTACAATGACTAATTAGCCAACCAACCGGTACATCTTTGGACTGTGGGAGGAAACTGGAGTGCCTGAGGAAACCCATGCAGCCATTGGGAGAACGTAAAAACTCCTTACAAACAGCAGCACGAATTGAACCTGAGTCGTCTGTACTGTAACGTGTTGTGCTAACCACTAGACTTAAAGTATAAGAACCCTTAGAGGAAAGTGATCATAATATAATTGAATTCACACTGAAATTTGAGAAGGAGAAGCGAAAGTTAGATGTATCAGTATTACAGTGGAGTAAAGGAAATTATGGGGGCATGAGAGAGAGGAGTTGGCCAGAATTGATTGGAAAAGGACACTGGCAAGGATGATGACAGAGCAGCAGTGGCTGGAATTTCTGGGAGCAATTCGGAAGGCACAGGATATATACATCCCAAAGAGGAAGAAGTATTCTGAAGGCAAGATGACACAACTGTGGCTAACAGAAGTCAACATAAAAGCCAAAAATATATATAATACAGCAAAAATTAGTGGGAAGTTAGAGGATTGGGAAGCTTTTAAAAGCCCACAGAGGACAACTAAAAATGTCATTAAGAAAGTAAAGATGGAACACAAACATAAGCTAGCCAATAATACTAAAGAAGATGCCAAAAACTTCTTCAAATACATGAAGTGTAAGAGAGAGACAAGAGTGCATTTCAGATCACTGGAATATGATGCTGGAGAGGTAGTAATGAGGGACATTGAAATGTCAGACAAACTGAATAAGTATTTTGCATCAATCTTCACTGTGGAAGACACTTAGTAGTATGGCAGAATTTCCAGGTGTCAGGGGTCATGAAGTGAATGAAGTTACTCCAGCAGTTTCCCCACCACTGACGTTAGGCTAACCGGTCTATAATTCCCCGGTTTCTCTCTCCCTCCTTTTTTAAAAAGTGGAGTTACATTAGCCACCCTCCAATCCTCAGGAACTAGTCCAGAATCTAACGAGTTTTGAAAAATTATCACTAATGCATCCACTATTTCTTGGGCTACTTCCTTAAGCACTATAGGATGCAGACCATCTGGCCCTGGGGATTTATCTGCCTTCAATCCCTTCAATTTACCTAACACCACTTCCCTACTAACATGTATTTCGCTCAGTTCCTCCATCTCACTGGACCCTCTGTCCCCTACTATTTCTGGAAGATTATTTATGTCCTCCTTAGTGAAGACAGAACCAAAGTAATTATTCAATTGGTCTGCCATGTCCTTGCTCCCCATAATCAATTCACCTGTTTCTGTCTGCAGGGGACCTACATTTGTCTTTACCAGTCTTTTCCTTTTTACATATCTATAAAAGCTTTTACAGTCTGTTTTTATGTTCCCTGCCAGTTTTCTCTGATAATCTTTTTTCCCCTTCCTAATTAAGCCCTTTGTCCTCCTCTGCTGAACTCTGAATTTCTCCCAGTCCTCAGGTGAGCCACTTTCTCTGGCTAATTTGTATGCTTCTTCTTTGGAATTGATACTATCCCTAATTTCTGCTCTAACAAGCAGGATAGACAAAACAAAATAGGTTAATGTTGTGGATTTGGATTTTCAAAGGCTGCTTAACAAGCTACAAGCCCATGGTGTTTCAGGAAAGATTCTATCATGGATAAAGCAGTGGCTGATTGGTAGGAGGCAAAGAGTGGGAATAAAGGGAGCCTTTCTTGGTTGGCTGCTGGTGACTAGTTCTAAAGGGGTCCATGTTGGAACCGATTCTTTTTATGTTATATGTAAATGATAATCTAATCTAATCTAAATGATTTGGATGATGGAATTGATGGCTTTGTTGCAAAGTTTGCAAATGACATAAAGATGGCTGGAGGAGCAGGTAGTTTTGAGAAAATAGTGATGCTACAGAAAGACCTAGACAGATTAGGGGAATGGGCAAAGAAATGACAACTGGAATACAGAGTCGGGAAGTGTATGGTCCTGATCTTGGTAGAAGAAATGAAAGGGTTAACTATTTTCTAAATGGAGAGAAAATACAAAACATTTAAGGTGCAAAGGAACTTGGGAGTCCTTGTGCAGGATTTCCTAAAGGTTAATTTGTAGGTTGAATGTATGGTGAGGAAGGCAAATGCAATGTCAGCTTTCATTTCAAGAGGACTAGAATATAAAAGCAAGAATGTAATGTTGAGAATCTATAAAGCACTGGTGATGCCTCACTTGGAGTATAGTGAAAGTTTTGGGCCCCCTTATCTTCAAAAGAATGTGCTAAAACTGGAGAGGGTTCAAAGGAGGTTCACAAAAATGATTCCAGGATTGAATAGCTTTTCATATGAACAGTGTTTGATAGCACTGAGCCTGTATTCACTTGAATTCAGAAGAATGAGGGGTGACCTAATTGAAACCTATCGAATGGTGAAAGGCCTTGATAGAGTGGATGGGGGAGAGTTTAAGACCAGAGGATGCAGCCTCAGAATAGAGGGCTGTCCTTTTTAGAATGGAGGTGAGGAGGAATTTCTCTAGCCAGAGAGTGGTAAATCTGTGGAATGTGTTGCCATAGGTGGCTATGGAGGCCAAGTCTTCATGTATATTTAAGGCAGAGGTTGGTAGATTCTTGACTGATCTATGCATGAAGGGATACTGAGGGGAGGGGAGGGAGGGGAGAGACAGGAGATTGGGGCTGAGAGGGAAAATGGATCAGTCATGATGAAATGGCGGGGAAGACTCAATGGGCTAAATAGCCTATTTCTGCTCCTATATCCTACAGTCTTATGGTCTTAGGCCTTATACAAATGGCAGATATTTACAGGCAATGTCACTGAGTTAATTTATCAGGTTGTCTTTAACCTGATGCAGCTACAGAGAAGGCACGATAGCAGCCATATTTCTTTAGGAGTTTGAGGAGGTTTAGTACATCACCAAAAATGCTCAGAAATTTCTACAGATGTACTGTGAAGAGTATTCTAACTGGCTGCATCACTATCTGGTATGGGGGGAGGTGCTACGGCACAGGATCGAAATAAGATGCAGAGAGTTGTAAACTTAGTCAGCCCCATCATGGGTACTAGTCTCCATAGTATCCAGGACATCTTCAAGGAGCAATAACTCAAAAAGGCGGTGTCCAACGTTAAGGACAATATATTTCACGACATATGTCAGCGATATTAAACTTGATTTTGATTCTAAACCTTTAAGAGTCAGATATTGTCCAGTACTTGCGTCACCGACAAGGACCTCAGAGTGGTTGATTCCAACAGCAGAGTTCAAAGTACATTTCAATACTCAAAGTAAAGTAAAAACTAAAGGTTCTTGATATCATGTGTGTCTTTGACTGAGTCTTCTTGGGATGTACAATTCAATCAATGGAATTGGAGTCCTCATGTCTTGGGGGCATGACAGGATGACATATTGTACATGCCTCAATTCAGTTCACTTTTAAAGACCCTGTAACTCAGCAGCTCTGTTCATTACCACACATCAAATACTCCTTCATGATTTCCACACAAACTGTAAATCTCTATTGCACTAGAATGCTGTGTAATGAATAATGAAAGATGGCCACAGGACATGTCCGTTATGAGGAAACAGCTGATTTGTGATAGGGTTGCTGCATATTCACAGCTGCAGCACAACAGGAGAATTACAGATTATTTATGACAGATCTTAGCTGATACCTATCCCAATGAAATTAGTTAATTAAGATTTTATGTCAAATACAATAGTGGACCCATAAAACATTTTACTTTATACATCAGTTATACAGTGACCAATGAATTGTGGAATGTGTGCAATGATTAGTGAGGAAGTTGTTCAGAGAGGTTTCTGCTTCAGTTGCTCGTGCTGAGCTATATTGGATCTAACAGCAACGCTTGGGTACTGAATAGATAATGCCCATCCATTCCGATGCCACGCTGGGACCCAGTAAATCTTCAGCAGCTAGGACACTAACCAGGAAGCCAAGTGTGGACAGGCCAGAGACTGAACAGAGCCAGAAAGAGACAGGGTGCCTCAATAGAACAAAGAAGAGGCAGTGGGGAGCAAGGTACAGCTCCAAGTAGCGTGTGGGAATGGATAATTAATGAATAAGCACAGTAGACATCAGTAGCAGAAGGTTTCCTTCTAGCCACTGTGACCACATTTTTTTATTGTAGTCTCAATATTGTCAGAATTATGGGATTCCTGCGGGTGCCTCTGCTTGTGCTTAAAACTATTAAGCAGGTCTTTCCAGGAGATCAATCATTACTGCACTACAGGAAGACCTGGAGGTTGTGGTGACTGAACGGCAGAGCCACATACTTTCAGACCATGGTGTTCCCAATAAGGAATAAGAGAACAAAAAGGCTCAGCGTGATAACAGTATGCAGACTTTCCTAATAATATCAAAGCACGGAATTTGGTATCTGAGAGACTGTATTATCAGAAAGAAATTTTCCCACAAGTTGAGCTTCAAAGTTGAAACATATTGCAGGGAAAGATGATGAATTATTATCGAGTCTAATCCTATTTGCATTTATTGGTGCTGTTTTTTTTTACTACTGTTGGGGTTTATTGCTACCAGATGCTTTTTCCACTCTGGCTGATAGTGGCTGGAATAAGGGTGCTGATTTCACTTGGCCATTCCTTTACTCGCACTCCCCTTCAACCTCTGTTCCTAGCAAACACAGATAAGGAGCCACGTGTAGAGTCCCAAAGCACCTCAGCTGATATCAAATCATTCCAAGAATAGATCCTAAGGCCCCAGGGGTCCTCAGCAACCAACCAACCCTCAGAAGAAGCAACACACACAAAATGCTGAAGGAACTCAGCAGGCCAGGCGGTATCTATTGAAAAGAGTAATCAGTCGACATTTCGGGCTGAGAGCCTTCATCAGGTCAGATAAAGCCAGGTTAACCCTAAGAAGAAGCCAGATTAACAGAACAGAGATCCAGTATCAATCCAAGGGACTGGACTAGAGTCCAGCCAATTCTTCTGTGGGGATGTACTGAGGGCAGAACTGCACCATTCCTCAACTTGGTAAAACCCTTTTCACTGACTCCAAAGGGAATAGAAACTGACAGCAATCTTGGCAGTTTTGTTCTTGTGCTGGAGATGAGTTTCCCCTTAGTCTGTCCCTGCTTCACCTCCAGTAAGAACACAAGACTCATCACAGTTCCTTAACATATTGAAAGATAGGTTTGCATTTATGTGGAGTCTTTCACCTCACCCTCAGAACACCCCAATGTACTCTCTATGCATAGAAATGCTTTCGATATGAAGTGGAGGAAGAGTTTCAGGCAATTTGCACATGGCAAGATTTCATGAGGAGCCTATTGGGAATGATTAGATAACTTGTAAGGTTGAATAAGGGATTCATGTTGACAGTAAACTGAGAATAACTGCTTTGAAATAATGACAGGAGGTTGTCTACATCCTAACAGAGAACGAGCAAGCCTCAGTTTTAAAGTTCTGTCCAAAAGACAGTGCAGCACCTGACTGGGGAGTTTCCGAGTGGCTGTGAACCGGTTGGTTCCAGAGGCAAAGCTGCCACCAAATTAAACTGACATGATTACCCAGGTAAATCAATAAAGCAGGACTTTGAAGTGAATTTTCAAGACTTTGCTAGGGGATGGTGAGGTGGATGAAAATGTCAGATCTGATTTCCAATTTTAATTTTATTGTGATTCTCTAGGGCCTTGATCTTTTTTTAATAAATGGAATTGTCGAACAAAAACAGCTCCTGTGTTTTGTGCAGTGACCCTTTCATGTGTGTGTCACGATGCTTTAATTTTTCAAAACAGGATGTGTGAGCTGATTGTCAAACAGAAAAACAGTTGTAATTTAAACATAGTTTATAACTTTTTCCTCATAAATGATTCAATTATAAAGGACAATATAGACTTCCCATATAGGAATGGTCATGTATGTGATGCTCACCAATGCAGTGAGGCCATTATTACTTCATAATATTTGTTTGAGTGAATTTTATTTGTTTCCTTTCAGTGACAAACTTTTTCAAGATGTAATATCCTCATTATCTTGGGGGAACCTCTGCTCCAAATGGAGAAGGAGCAGAAGGAGCATTCAGAAAGGCACTGAGTAACGTGGACAGAGCAGATCTGCATGTAGTGAAGCTGGTGCCTCTCAGCTCGAGTGATGCAGGTTCAGTCCTGAACTTGGGTACTGCCCGTGTGGAGTTTAAACATGCTCCCTGTGTTCACATATGTTTTCTCTAGGTGATATTGGTTTCATTGACTTGTCATTCTAAGCGGCCCCTAGTGTGGTAGGACTTAGGCAGGGGTAGGTAGAATGCAGTTGACAGGAGTGTTGGGAGATTAGGTTGCAGGAAAAATTAGTCAATGGACAGGATCACTCTGAGAGCTAGCACAGACTCAATAGACTGAAATGTCATCAAGAAACACTGAAATAGTTCAGGAATGGCCCAGGGCATTGTTTACATATTTGATAGAAATATCTTCCCTGGTTTAAAATTAGCTAGCTTTTACCTTTGCATTCTATTAATGTGATTTGCCATTCTCTGACTTCAAATTCAAAGTAAATTTATTATCAAAGTACATGTATGTCACCATATACAAACCTGAGATTCATTTTCTTGTGGGCATACACAAGTAAATCCAAGAAACACAAAAAAAATCAATGAAAGACTGTACCCAACAGAGCGAACAAACAATCAATGTGCAAAGGAAAACAAACTGCAAATACAAAAAAGAAAAAAAATATATAAGCAATAAATTTCAAGAACGTGAAATGACGATTCCTTGAAAGTGAGTTTATAGGTTGTGGGAACAGTTCAGTGATGGCGCAAGAGAAGTTGAGAAGTTATACCCTCTGGTTCAAGAGCCTGATGACTGATGGGTAATAACTGTGGTGTGTGTACTGAGGCTCTTGTATCTTCTTTCTGATGGCAGCTGTGTGAAGACAGCATGACCTCCTTGATGATCGAGGCTGTTTTCCTGCAACAACACTCCATGTAGATGTGCTTAGTTGTAGGGAGGGCTTTTTCCATGATGGACTGGGCTGTATCCACTACTTTTTGTAGGATTTTCTGTTCAGGACATTGATGTTTCCATACCAGGCCATGATGCAATCACTCAATAAACTCTCCACCACACATCTATAGAAGGTTGTTAAAGTTTTAGATGTCACGTCAAATCTTTGCAAACTTCTAAGGAGGTAGAGGCACTTCAGTGCACTCTTTGTAATTGCACTTACATGCCGAGCCCAGGACAGGTTCTCTGAAATGATAATACCCAGGAATTTTAAAGTTGCTGACCCTCTCCACCTCTGATCCTCCAATGACGACTGTCTCATGGACCTCTGGTTTCCTCTTCCTGAAGTCAATACTCAGCTCCTTGGTCTTGCTGACATTGCGTGAGAGGTTGTTGTTGTGGCACCACTCAGCCAGATTTTTAATCTCCTTCCTATGTGCTAATTCGTCACCATTAAGGTCATCAACAGTGACGTCGTTAGCAAGCTTGAATATGGCGTTGGAGCTGTGCTTAGCCTCACCGTCTTAAGTATAAAGCGAGTAGAACAAGGGACTAAGCACATAGTCTTGTGGTGCATGATAGATATTGTGGAAGAGATGTTATTGTGACTGAACTGATAAGTGAGGAAATCAAGGATCCAATTGCACAAGGAGATACTGAGGCCAAGATCTTGAAGCTTATTGATTAGTTTTGAGAGGATGATGAAATGTTGAATGCTGAGCTGTAGTCAATAAAGAGTATCCTGATGTACGTACCTTTGCTGTCCATTTGTTCCAGGGTTGAGTGAAGAGCCAATGAAATGGCATCTGCTGTTGACCTGTTTTTCTGGTAGGCAAATTGGAGCCGATCCAAGTCACTTCTCAGGCAGAAGTTGATATGTTTCATCACCAACCTCTCAAAGCGCTTCATCACAGTGGATATAAATGCGACAGGGTGATAGTCATTGGGGCAGGTTACCACGTTCTTCTTTGGTTCATGTATAACTGAGGGTGCGCACTCTAGGCAGGTGCTATTGAGGAATACCCGAGGTCTGCCTGGTTGACTCCCCCATCTCACCAACCCACTTTGAACCCTGCAAGAGAGAGTCTGTGTTGCTTTCAGCTCCAAATTATAACAGCAGTAATGATATTTGGAATAGAATAGATCAATTGCAGAGACTTTCTTTCACAGAGGAGATAACATTTGCTGAGCTGAGACACGTTCTTGATGATAATTTAATAGATAGCTTTGCACAGTAGCATAGTGGTTAGCACAATGCTTTACAGTACCGGCGACCCAGGCTCAATTCTCACTGCTGTCTGTAAGGAGTTTGTACGTTCTCCCTGTGACTGTGTTGGTATCCTCTGGGTTCTCTGGTTTCCTCGTACATTCCAAAGACCTACTGGTTCGTAGGTTAATTGGTCATTGTAAATTGCCCCATGATTAGGCTAGGTTTAAATCAGGGAATTGTTGGGTGGCACAGCTTGAAGGGCTAGAAGGCCTGTTTTTTGTTGTATCTCAATAAATTTTTAAAAAAATCCATTCTGGACTGCAGAATGCAGAGTCATTCTGCTGCTCTTCTCTTGGAAGAGGCTAGTAGCCTTTGTATAAGAACTGAGAAACAGACCCAATTTGTCAGTGGTGACCAAGATATACATTTTAAGTAGTCCCAAGTTAGACCCATATTCCTCTGAACCTTTCCTATCCATGAACTTGTTCAGCTGTCTTTTAGATGTTGTAATTGTACCTGCTTCTACCACATCCTTTGGTAGCTCATTCCATACACCCTCCGCTCTTTGTGTAAAGTTGTTGTCCCTCAGGTCCCCTTTTAAATCTTTCTCCATGCATCAGAAACCCATGTTCTCTAGATTATATTTCCCTTTCCCTGGAAAAAGGCTGTGTGCATTCATCTAATCTATACCCCTTATGATTGTACATGACTTGATAAAGTCACCCCTCTATCTCCTATGTTCCAAGGAATGAAGTCCTAACCTGCCCAACCTCTCTTTATGACTCAGGACATTGAATGCGCACAACGTTTTGGCAATTCCTTCAGCACTCTTTCCAGCTTAATGGCATCTTTCCTTTAAAAAGGTGGTGAAAACTATACACAGTATTCCAGGTGGAGCATCACCAGCATCCTGTGCAGCTGCAGTGTTCAACTCCTGCACTAAATAGAGTATACTGACCGATGAAGCCCAGCACGCCAAATGCCTGCTGCACCACCCTATCTAGCTGTGACGCCCTTTCCAGGGAATTATGTACATTGACTACAATGCACTTCCTTTACAACATGGGGAGATCGTAGATGCTTCCGATGTTCTGGACCTGTGCGGGGTACCTCTCTGGTTGTGGCAGCTTGAACTCTACATTTCAGAACTGGAACAGTGACTGGAATCGCTGGAATGCATTCTTGATGCTGAGAGCTTCAGGATGGCACAATTAGGGAAGTGGCATTAATGGACATGTGGGTGTCTGCCGGACAGAGGACAAACAGGCAGGTAGCGTAGACCATAATGTATGTATGTTTCTGACTGATGGTGATATTATTGTGTGCATCACAGGGAATGATGTGGTTAGGGTCTGTCTGCAGTTGCCAGTGCTGATCTTCCACCTTTCCAGAGCAGGAGGTGATACTGCGTTGGCAGTAATAGACATTTATTTGGTCTCGGCTAGAACTATGGTGGTTGGTTGGAAAGGATGCTGGTGGAGGGTAAGCAACTTATGCCCTCTGCCCCTCAGGGACTGTGAAAGACTCTTATCACTAATTAGTGGATCCTTCTGGAATGGGCCAGAACAAGGTGATAATGCCTACACAAAGGTCAAGCACTTCCTAGTCTTCCACATGTACTAGACTAGTTTTTAAAACATCTATTGGCTTTAGCAATGTGGACATCATAATCACGACCAGCCCTTGTCTGCTGCAACCTTTGAGAGGTCGGTGGTGAGCTACCTTCTTGAACTGTTATCCAGAGACCTCCTGACAAAACCAGACCCGGTGTGGAGAAAGCAGAGGAGTACAGCACAGCAACCACTGCTGGGTGTGGAGTACAGTGGTGGGGAGTAGAGGGAGGAAATCACTGCCTTATACTCACCAATAACAGGAAGAAAGGAAAGTTGAATGCAGACCCCTCCCTGTCACAGCACTTCCTGCTTTGATTTACACTGACCTTTCCAGTCCACCTCGGGTAACATTTCTGAACAAGAGATATACTCCTTAAAGCACACTGGATTTATTCTTTTATTGCCATTTCTTTTGCCAGAGTCCAGCCAATGTCTTCCCAATGATGAAGAAAAAGAACTGGTAACTGACTTCAAAGAGCTATATTAGATGAGGTAGCTTGCATGGATTTTCTGCAAGTCTGAAAACTGATTAGATTTTTTAAAACATTTATGAGCCATGTTGGCAAAGAGCCATGATGCTACAGCACCAGTGGCTGGCTGCAGACGTTATATAAGATCATAAAATTTTCCAGCTTTGTTAACAACTTGTGATGTCATTCTTTTGTACCATGAATTCTTGGTTGAATCTGTCATTGGAGACAAAAATAGGGGTAAATGCACTCCTCAAATAGATATGTCTATTAGCATTCAATAACAAAGAACATTAAGCAGCAGCAATGTTCAGAAATTACTCTTACAGTCACCTTTTAACCACAAACATACTGAAGAGGGTTAATCTTTATGTAATACATGATACAAATTGATATCACAAGCCGACAGTAATGCTTTTAATTCAATTCTCCTCAGAAATACAAGCATCTGCTCTTGATACATTACTGGTAAAGCTGAGGGGAATAAGTAAGATCATCGTTACATTTGGATTGCCCCTGTATACACAGGCGTAGTCACACTGAGTTAACTAGTCTTCTTCTGTGCCATATCATCATGTTTGCTTGCAACCTGAATGATGAAGATCTGATAAAAGTTGTTTTGCTATCATTACTAAGTAGTTGCATTGCTATGAGAATTCAGCTTTGGATGAGGCTGGTGTCCGATTTCTACCACTGAAATGGGCCAAAATACACAACATAGAAGTAGATACCTGAAGCCCATTTTAACCAAGTCCACCCAGCATAAACAGTGTTGATTTGCACGCTGAATACTCTTTTAATTTTAAACACAGAAAGTCTGCGGATGCTGGAAATCCCTAGCAATGCATACAAAATCCTGGAGGAACTCAGCAGGTCAGGCTGCATCTTTGGAAATGAATAAACAGTTGACTTTTCGGGTCGAGACCCTTCTTCAGGATTTATCATTTCTCTCCCAGTTTTATGCTTTTATTGACTTCTGAGGTATAAATTGGTGCTGAGGTAAACAAGCGGCTGACCCACATTGGGTGTGGTGGGCCGCTGTTGGTTAGACTAACCCAGGGGCTTGCCTGTGAAAGGAAGGAGATGGCTGGGCACCCCCATTAGCGAATGAATATGCTGTCATTTTGCCTTTGTTGCAAAGGAGCCAAGGGTGCAAAGTGGGGAGATTAACATTCAAATACATACAAGATAAATATTGAGGTCCTGTGGTGACACCAAATATTCATTGCTTATTTACTCATCAGAAATATAATTTGGACTCCCGAGGCATCTGATGCAATGAGAGAGAACAAGGCAGCTTGATCTTCCATTGTGAAGGTAAATAATAATGGAAGTAATATCAAAGCAAAGGATTTCTTTTTTTTTATTTTATTTTTATTTGGATAAGGAATTCACAATTATCATGTACTTTTTTCACACATATAACCTTTTCCATTTTTTATATGTATAAAACTACAATTATTTATACATTCTTAAGTACACATTGAGATGATATAAAAGGAAAATAAACATTTAAATAGATAATTATGTACTGTGGTAAATCTAACCTATTAGGCTAAGTAATGAAATTAGTTGTTAAGAAAAATGGTAATAATAGTTTCCATACAACCCTTCTGGACCATTTCCACTGGTCCAAAATGTTGCCTACAAGCCTATATACCAACCATTGTAGGTGTTTATATCCCAATTTGTTCGTGCTTGTTCCTGCCCGCAGACATAATTATCCAATCCCTATGTACTTATTTACTTAATTTTTTCATTTTTTTTAATCCCTTTCCCAAATCTTTCCCTTTACTTGTGTTAATTCTCTATTTTCCAAAAAAAAACAACAAACATTTAGACTAGGGGTGCTTACGTTAGCAATATTACTGTGTTGATGAGAAGAGCAATATAAATCATTAGGAGAGTCATCTAAAGTCTGCTCGCATTGGGGTTATATATTCAATCCATTTATTCCAGATTTGATAAAATGTTTCTTTTTGAGTTCTCAGGGAGTAAGTCAACTTTTCCATTTTAAATATTTCCAAGATAATTTCGTACCAATCTTCTAATGTAGGTGGTATTGGATTTAGCCATTTTCTAGTGATTGATTTCTTACTTGCCGCTAAGAGGGCCTGCAGCAACTTTATATCTTCCTTCTGTTCAAGGAACAATACATGCCCCAAACAGAGCGTCTCAAAGTTCAGAGGTATCTGGGACCTAAGTACCTTAACTAATGTTCTATGAATACCTTCCCAAAATAGACTTAATTTAGGGCAATCCCAGAAAATATGAAAATGATTTGCCTCCTTGGAGCCAACACATCACATTTGTATCTTTATATTTTTCCTGATATGGGGGCTTGAAGTATCTTATAATGTTTTTCCAACAATGTTCTCTCCAAGTCAAAGAATTAGTCGAGGACCATTGAAAGCTGCAGATTTTCCCCCAAGCCTCCTCTGAAAGTACCAACCCCGCTTCTTTCTCCCACTTCTCTTTAATATACAGTGTATTTACATTTTTAGCATGGGAGAGTGCATTATATAGGCGAGAAACTGATTTACTAGGTATTGAACTGCAAGCCGAATTCAGAATCTTGAAAAATTCTAATTCTACTGTTGATAGGTCTGTATATCTACAACTCTGGTTAACATAGTTTCGTATTTGAAGGTACCTAAAAAAGTCATTATGTTCTAGGCCATGTTTGTCCTGCAGGATTTGGAAACTTTGTAATACTCTTTTATCTATAAATGAGAGGTAGGTTGTAAGACCTTTCTTTATCCATAGCTCAAATCTTTTATCTCCTCTGTTGGGAAGGAATTCGGTATCATATGCACACCATCTAAAGAGTTTTAGCATGTTATTAATTCCACATGAATTAACCACCTTCTGCCATACTTTTAATGTAAGATTTATCCAAGCATTATTAAATTTTTCCAACTGGGCCATCAATCCTTTGTCAGCTATTGAGGCCTGAAGAGGAAAACTGTCAACTAATCCAAATTCTATTTCCTTCCATCTAGCCTTATATTCCCTATTACACCAATATAACAGAGGGGTTATCTGTGAGGCATAAAAATAATTTCTCAGGCAGCAAAGGATTTCAGTACCACAAAAATTCAAGTCTCTTACTATCTCTTCTTTCAGTTAGTCCTGACGAAGGGTCTCGGCCCGAAGCGTCGACTGTACCTCTTCCTCTAGATGCTGCCTGGCCTGCTGTGTTCACCAGCAATTTTTATGTGTGTTGACAAAAATTACCTGGTTATTTTTGTGTCATGTTGAATACTCACTCATTGATGTTCCACTGAATACAGCCCATATTTCTCAGTGCTGTGCCTGGACCTCCAGTGCTGCTGGTGTGGAGTTTCCTTTCTTCTTTTTAAATCTTTTTATTAATTTTCAAAATTATAAACTCAATAACAAAGTTGGTACAAAGAGATTGGAATAATCTTAATCAGCATATACAAAAAGGATTTTAAGTAACATAGGAATAATAGACTTCCAAACTCATAATGAAATTAGTCATAAAAAAGAAATAAAAAGAAAAAATATATATATAAACAAAAAAAATCCCCAAAAGAAAAAGAGAACCCCCCCCCCAAAAAAGAACAAAACAGGGCTAGACAAATATCTTGAATCAGACACGTTCAGTAATGTCGTCAACTCCGCTCCTCTATTCATATAATTTAAGTTAGAAAAAAAAGATTCGGAAGGGTCAGATTACATCATATGAAAATGTTCAGTTTCCTTGTTTTCTTTGTGACTCTGGCTGCTCCGGTTTTCAGCCACCTCTCAAAGGCGAACTGATAGGTTAGTTAATCACTGTAAATCCCTGTGTCTGTGTGGATGGATTGGAAGCACAGTGAGTTGATGTGAGAGAGGAGACATAAGTAGGAAACAGGAGAGTTGGGATTACTCTGAGAGCCAGCATAGACTTGATCGGATGAATGACCTTCTCTGTAGTGAGGAAATATAAATATAAAGAAATAGAAGCAAGAATAAGCCTTTCATTCCGATGTTTGCTTCACTGTTCAATAAGGTCACTCTCCTGCAGTGACCCTGTTGCCCCTTGAAGAGTCATGGGAGTCTTTCTAGTGAATTTTGTTGTGTGGTCGTGGTTTTCTGCTGCTGTTGCCCATTCACTTCAAGATTTGACATGTGTGTTCAGAGATACACTTCTGTACACCAGTGTTGTGAAGTGTGGCTATGTGAGTTATTGTTACCTTCCTGTCAGCTTGAACCAGTCTGGGCATTCTCCTCTGACCTCCCTCATTATCAAAACGTTGCTCATAGAACTGCCGCTCACCATTTTTTGTTCATTTCACCATTCTCTGTAAGCTCTAGAGACTATTGTGCATCAAAATCCCAGGAGATCAGCAGATTCTGAGATACTCAGACCACCCTGTCTGGCACCAACAATCATTCTAGTCAAAGTCACTTAGATCACATTTCTTCCCCATTCTGATGTTTGGATTGAACAACAACTGAACCTCTTGACCATGTCTGTATACTTTTATGCATCGAGTTGCCGCCACATGATTGGCTGATTAAATATTTGCATTAATGAGCAGGTGTACAGGTGTATCTAATAAAGTGCTCACTGACTGTATAAGGGCTATATTCAAGGTATGGATTCACTAAAGCCTCCTATGATTGAAGCATGATTTTCAGAAATTTTGGCTCAAATATCTTTGCATTAAAGGGCAACTTGCTATTTGCCTGTCTAATTGGCACAACTTTTTGGGCTGAAGGGCCTGTATTGTGCTGTAGATTTTCTATGTTTCTATGACAAGAACCTCAGAGACCTTGGCCTTGACCCTGCCTTATGTAGCTGGATCCTGAACTTCCTGTCGATCGCCAGCAGGTGGTAAGAGTGGGCTCCCTCACCTCCACCTCTCTAACTCTCAATTCAGGAGCCCCTCAGAGCTGTGTACTGAGTCCCCTCCTTTACTCCCTGTATACCCATGACTATGTCACCACCCACAGCTCTAATCTGCTAATTAAATTTGAAAACGACACTACATTGATTGGCCTTATCTCAAACAATAATGAGGTGGCCTACAGGGAAGAAGTCATTTCTCTGACACAGTAGTGTCAAGAAAACAACCTCTCCCTCAATGTCGCAAAAACAAAAGAGCTGATTGTTGATTACAGGAGGAACGGAGACGGGCTAACCCTTATTGACATCAATGGATCTGGGGTTGAGAGGGTAAACAGCTTTAAGTTCCTCGGCATCCACATCACTGAGGACCACACGTGATCTGTACACACCAGCTATGTGGTGAAAAAGACACAACAGCGCCTCTTTCACTTCAGACGGTTGAGGAAGTTTGCTATGGGCCCCCAAATCCTAAGAACTTTCTACAGGGGCACAATTGAGAGCATTCTGACCGGCTGCATCACTGCCTGGTATGGGAACTGTACCTCCCTCAATGGCAGGACTCTGCAGAGAGTGGTGCGAACTGCCCATTGCATCTGTAGTTGTGAACTTCCCGTGATTCAGGACATTTACAAGGACAGGTGTGCAAATTGGGTATTATGTAAGTAGGATCACTGGGGACCTGAGTTGCCCCAACCACAACCTATTCCCGCTGCTACCATCCGGGGAACAGTACCACAGCATAAAAGCCAGGACCAACAGGCTCCAGGACAGATTCTTCCACCAGGCCATCAGACTGATGAACTCACACTGATTTGAGTGTACTCTATATTACATTGACTGTTCTATTTATTATAAATTACAATGATTGCACAGTGCACATTTAGACAGAGACATAACAAAGATTTTTACTCCTCATGTATGTTTAGGGTGTAAGAAATAAAGTCAATTCTATTCAATTCAAAGCACTACCCCCACCCCCAGCTCCTCCCTCCCACACATAAGCAGCAGCAAGGTTAACAACAACCCCCACCAGCAAAAAAAAGCATCAGTGTCCTCCACCAAGCACTCAAGCATGCAGCAAGCATGAATAAAGACACAAACTTGCAGTACCCCAAAGACTACTCGTTAATCCGGTAATTCACCATACCACAGGCTCTCTCTCTCTCTCCCTAATAAGGGAAAAAGAGGTGTCCCTGTTTCACAGCCAGAGGAGAGACATAACAAACAACTCATTTAGCATACAAAGAACCGAAATCAACATCCCTTACCCTGCCTCCTCATTACCCATTACACCTCCAGCACTGAGAGTAGTGGTATATTGATTTATTTATTTTTGTTGCCTTTCAGTGCTTCCCTGGTTATGTCCCAACATATTCAGCTCATTATCCACAAATCCTCAACAGATCATGATTTTATTTTCATTTGCCTCTGAGTGTTCACCTTAACATCATTCTACCAAATTCCACTCTAAGCATTTGGTGAGTCCATCTCAAGCCTCCTGATAATTATTGTATCCACGTTGTCAAGGCTGTACTGTATATGTGTGGATTTCATGCACAAGGCCAGGATCTCCAAGATCCTGGAACTCCAAGAAGTTCATTCCTTTGTTATGTGCTGTGTCATATGACATGAGTGATCATGGTCTTTCCATGACCATGATTGTTCTTGGCAAATTTTTCTACAGGACTGGTTTGCCATTAGCTTCTTCTGGGCAGTGTCTTTACAAGATGGGTGACCCCAGGCATTATCAATACTCTTCAGAGATTGCCGAACATCCGTGGTGGCATAAGCAGGACTTGTGAACTGCACCAGTTGCTTATGTGACCAACCACCACCTGCTCCCATGGCTTCACGTGACCCTGATCTGGGAGGGGGGTGGGGAGGAGTGGTGGCTAAGCATTTGCTATACCTTGCCCAAGTTTGACCTTTGACCTGCAGCTAGCAGAGGGAAGAACGGCTTACACCTCCTTTAACAGAGATTTTTCTCCACCCCGCCACCCATCCAAGAGGCAAGAAAGGTGACATCTCTTGAATTGTTTTATGCCACATTGCCCAAGCAGTGGCAATATTGTAGACATGACAGACCCAGACCTATTCCAGTCTGACCTCAAAACCAGTTCATAGTAATCAACACTAAATGTAAGGTTGGAGTGGAAGAGTTTAATATTGATTATACGAACAGCTATCCACGTGCCTACAGAATGCACCATAGATTGGTTTTCTGAAAGCTTCCAAGCGTCTTCTCAAAATCTATGAAGTTTGTGTCGAGTTGTCAATGCTATTTTAACATTAGCCTGTTATGTTTACTAGAGTAAGGATTCAATCTGTGCATCCATAGACTTTCTAAAAGTGCTTATTCTTTTGTATATCCAATATAGGCCTCTGACACATGCTGAAATATGATTGTACATATGACCTTGCTTCACACATTTGGCAGTATAATACCATGCCAGTTATTACACACATTGGGTGCTTTCTCAGCTTTCTTCACGCAACCCTCTTGATCCATTTATCGGGTACTATTTTCTTTTCTCAGACAGATGAGAATATAGCAAGGAAGAAAAGTCAATGCCAATATCAATATTCACAATAAAAACAGATATTGAGGGAAAGGTTTGGCAGGTCGGACAACATCTGTGGAAAGAAAAACAAAGCTAACATTTCAGGTGGTTGACCCTTCGGAACTGGGAGAGTGAAAAAACAAATAAGCTTAATGTTGCGAAGAAAATGGGGGAAGGGTGGACAAAACAAGGGGATTATCTCTGAGATGATGAGGATGGGGACGCCCTTGTGTTTCCATTGTTTAAGGGGCGGATTGGGATGATTTTGCGTCTGGTGCTTGGGGAGTGGAGTGTTGCAAATCAGAAGGGAAAATATTAGAGTGAGTATGAGGAACTTGAGGTAGTCAATGTCACATTAAAAGATATTAATGACAAAATCTAGAGAAAGTAGGTATATATTCGATCTTGAGAGATTTTTCAACCACTATTCTCAAGTTCTTTAAGAGAAAGTTCATTGACTTTCTTTGGCGAAGTCCCTTTCATACGTTATACTCCACCTGCAACCTTCTTGCCCACTCATGTAATCCACCTAGCTCCTGCATCAGTTGCTTTGCAAGCTGTTAATTTCCTATTTGGTCCAGAGTCACTGTTCTGGCTCCTTGACTTACTAACACTCCTTTCTTCCTCTCCAAAGTTTCCTAAGTTTCTTCTTTCCTGTATCCATCCAGTTCATGATTGCAAATAAATGTTGAGTCTGCATCCAACAACAGAAATTTACATTTAACGGGCATCCTAAGTAAAATACAGTATCCAGGTGCTTCGCAGCCACAAATGTGAAACAAAGTTTGGCATGAACCCATGTGAGAAGATACGAGGGCACATGATCAGAAATTTGATCAAAGAGATAGGTTTTAAGAAGCACCTGAAAAAGACGAGAGAGAAGTGGAGGGAATTAGAGATGAAATTTTACTTTCCTTCTACCAGAGCATTCCAGATCAAACTTCTTCATTGCATTCGAAAACATTTGCCTTCATTGTTTTGCCAAGATTTTAATCTTCTGAGAATGTGCTGCCAATGTGTGGAGACAGCAATCAGCTTTTCTGTTATATGTAATGATGGAATTTAGGCCTTGTGTCTACAATGGTGAACCTGACTTTCAAGTATGCCTGGAGAGGTGTGGTGTGAGGCAGTGGTGGCTTGTGAGTGTGAGAAGAAAGTTCTATATATTGACTGACAACAAAATGGGACACAGCTATTTCTTGGTTTACAAAGAAAGACATTTTATTAAGGGAAATTTCATAAATTGAAAAGACTAGGCAAAGAGCCTTGTGGGTATTTCAGTGCCTTGTGTTTCTATGTGAAGAGTGTGACACACTGTTTATTAGAATGGAAAATTGCTTTCTAAGTCAGACATATATATCCCAAATAATGGTATTATAGCATAATAGCAAAAAGTTATAAATCGTACTGAAGAATTATTGAATTTCTCCATAATGGTGCCTGGTATGATTTCGAGAATTTGGGATTGTATTTTCATCTGCAGTCTTGACCTCTCTAGAACTCAATCACCCCTCTTCTATGACCTCTTTTAGACATACATTTTCAGATCTTTTCCCCCTTAAGTTTGCCTAAGCATTTAAAATTTTTTTTAGCATCTCCCAAGGAGGCTGGGCTGTGAGAGCTGTGCACAGGTCATGGCTCACACAGTACAATATTACTAGTTTCATGGCGTGGGCTGGAGGATATATTCCAGTTTGTCATTGTTCTTGTTAGAGTCACATGCGCAGGTACATTTACGTACAGGTGAAATGAGAAAGTTACTTGCAGCAATGTCACAGGCATGTAGCATCAGATAAGGAGTATTCACAAAGAAAGTTACTGACAATTTCTGCAAGAAAGGACACAATCAGAACTAAAGGAAAACCAAGTCTATTGTAATGCAAAGTGATCAAAGTGGTCACAGTGTTGTTATACTGAGGTAGTGAAGAGGGTTGTGCAGATAGGATCAAAAGCCGAACGGTTGATGGAAAGTAGCTGTCTTCAAACATGGTGGCGTAGGACATCAGGCTTCTGCAACCCCTGCCCAATATTGGCAATGAGAGCTTACATGACTAGATGGTTGATATTTTGATGAATGATGTTACCTGCTTGAGGCAGTCCATCATGTAGATACTCCCGATGATGAGGAGGGGTGTGCATTTGATGCATTGGGCTGAGTTCACTATATTCTGCAGCTTCGTACGTATATTCCTGCACGTTCAAATTGCCTTACCTGTTCATGATGTAACCAGTCAGAACAGTTCCAACAGTACGTACTTGTATCAGTGGGAAGGCCAAGTCCTTCCCTAAATCTGAATTTGTTGCCCAGTTATATGACCACATTGAGAATGTCAGGTATGTGATCTTGCCTACCATCCTGGCTAGAGATTTGTACACTGGGAGAGTGAGGCTTCATGGAGTGAAAATTAGGGAAGGTGGAGTTGGGGTGTTGGGTAATATATGTTGGGATTAGGAAAGATGGATGACAGCATCTAACATTCCTACTGTCCATATACCTTACCTTGAAACCCAAGACCTCTATTAGTTAGAAGGCCATAGGAATACCACCACCTGGAAGTTACCTTCCAAGCTGTACACACCATCCTGACTTGGAAACAGTCAAAGTCCTGGAACCCCCTCCATAGCAGCATTATGGGTCTACCCACATCTCAATGGCTGCAGCAGTTCAAGAAGGCAGCTCAACACCATCTTCTCAGGGGCAATTAGGAATGGATGAATTAAATGCTGGCTCAGCTTGTGAAGCCCACACCCCTTGAAAGAATGAAATAAAATCTTGATGACTGGAGTGGGAAATAGAGATGGTGCACAGTGAGGAGGAAGCTTCAAAAGAACAAATTACGTAAAACCGGACCTTCTGTTCAAGTAACACTTTTTCATATTTCTATGATCACAGCGAGTACCTCAGTAGAAGTTGAACCTTTAACTGTAAAACTCTGAATGCGTGCTGTGACTTTTTTCGGAGACCAGCATTTCTGAGTATAACATCTGTGTTGAATGAGACTTCAACTGTTTACATTAGGGTGCAGTTTGAAACTTTTGCCAAAACACACACTGGAGAGGTGGATTGTGAGAACTCTCTTCCATGCAGGATCCTGATAACTGGAACATAACTGCTTGTGCTGGAGACAGAATCGAATTAGTGGTGATGCCACATTATATAAAACGCTGCCATTGCCACAGTTGCCAACTTGTGTCTTAGAACTCATTGTTTGTGGTTGAACCTGATGATGAGGATGTTGGAATTGAGTTTGGTGATTGTCGGAACAGTAGAAGAAAAACCAACCAGCAGTGACACATCTGTTTCCAGTCCAACCCCATTGTTGCTGAATGTGAATGTATTAGTTGTGAACTGGGTTACATCCAGCACTGGAGAGCCTGCGTTATAGGGAGGCTAAGTCTCCATTACTTGGAACGCAGGAGGGCGAGAAGCAACCTTATAGAATATTTTTAATTCTCAGAGGTATAGAGAAGGTGGATGGTACCAGTCTTTTCCTTAGAGTAGATGTACTCATGAATCAGGATCACAGGTTTGGCGGGTGAGACAGACAACACTGACTGCGAGTAAGTATATTAATCATTTATTTGCAAACAGTAAAAATTCAAACATACATTCAACAAGCATCACTGGGGAGGTATGCGCGCAGAGCATACCTCCCCAGTGGTTATGTGCAGCTTGCCTTAGACAAAAGAAGAAGAGAGCAAGTCCTTTCCAAATGCTAATGTATACCCGGGACATTTGAAACAGGACACCAGGCGACGAACCAATGGGAAAAACAGCTGCAGTTTCTATACTAACCAATCACAATGGAAGCAACTTATAATGAGCAGAATAAGCCACACCCCCCCCCATAGGACAGTTAAAGTTAAAGTCTGTCCCGAGCCTTATGGCCCATCAGGCCGTGTTTATGCCAGTTTCTGTGGCGTGAAGTGACTGAGAGTACGAGACTCCCCCCCCAGATAGGACACCAGTCTATCACAAGGTTAACCCCCAGCATTTGCCGGTACCCATTTTCAGCTGGGTGGACTGGAGCAGTATGTGGTTAACTGCCTTGCTCAAAGACACAACACGCTGCCTTGGCCGAGACTCGAACCCACGATCTTCAGATCGTGAGCCCAACACCCTAACCACTTGGCTCACAGGACAGTAGGGGAGTCCAAATCCAGGGGACATAGGTTTAGGGTGAGAGGGGAAAGATTGAAAAGGGACCTCATGGCCAACTTTGTAATGCAATGGGTGGTGAGTATATGGGATGAGCTGCCAGGAAAAGTGGCTGAAGCAGGTACAATTGTATCATCTAAAAAGCACTTGGATATATGTACATGGAAAGGTGGGACTTAGAGGTATATGTGCCAAGTGCAGGAAATTTGGACTAAATGGTCGGGCCTCATTGGATTGTATCCATCCTGTTTTGCTCTATAACTCTTGTTCAATGTTTTCCAGAGATTTCATCTCATCACTTCCTAGTTTCAGTCACCAAGCTCCTCCTTCCCTACTGTTGAGAAAGTACACTCATCTTCACAGTGCTTTGTCTTCACATCCCAGTCAGAAAACATATCCATTTACCTGACTGCCAAGCAGCCAATCTTTTTATTTCATCATCAGTGCCTATAAGTTGAACAATATTCAAATGTAATGTGGATGTCATACACAAGTATTATTAATGCCTTTATGGTGTATCTCCTGAGTTGTCTGTGGCAGTGTCCTCGAAATCATGAGTTCTTGGAGAATGGAAAATTTAGATCTAAGTATGATCAGAGGAGCAGCGTTCTCTTCACACCTCCCCACCACCATAAACTGCTGGCCAGGAACCAAGCAATGGAATTGTGCAAAAGAACAAGATTCTGAAGGAATCTAGCCTGTCAAGCACCATCAATGGAGGGAAATGGACAATCAACATTTCAGGTTAAGACCCTTCAGCTGAACTGGGGATAATGGTTTGGTTGGAGGGAGGGAAGTCAGAGGACAATAGTGAACTGAAGGAACTTGTTTTTTTAGTTTCACTTGTCTGTGGCATGCACTTTTTAGACAAAGGATAAAGGTAGCACCAGCAGAATATTGCAAAGTGCAGATAGTCATGGGTTCAGTGTCCTGCAGGCAATGAATTAAACACCCCAGCTTCAATGTTCTAAGCAACTCTTCTCTGAAGCACCTCACCTCCCCATCATCCCAGATTAAATCTGCATTCCAATAGCTGATGTTTTAAAGGATGGCTAGTAAGAAGCATCAACAATAGAAGAGTAGGTGCAAACATCAGAACAGAAACAACTCTGTATGAGTCGTAGCTGATGGGGCTTATTGCAATCGAGGTAATTGAAATTTCTCAACTTTATTTTTGTTTAATTTCCTTTTCTCATCAAGTTTCTCCAGCCATCTCTTTTCTTGATGGCTTTGACCTTGCCTTGTCCCATTCCTTTTCATCCTCTTGTAACCCGAGAATCTCCAGTAATATTTTCTTTTCCTGTTCCTACATGTTTACCTCTGAAGACCTTCAAAGATACATGCTTGAATACATCTCAATTTTCATCTATTTGGTAGCATTAGTCAACAACTGTCTGGCTCCATAGTCATGCAGGTCTCCTGCCTGGACCACCACCACTTGTCATGGCCTCTCCGCCACTGAAGTTGCCCTGCTGCAGAATCTGATACCCTCAGTATAAGACAAGGGTGCCAAGGCTCTCTTCAATTCTGTCCCATACGTGTGAACTTCCAGGAGGAATCACGTCAAGCAATCAGGAGGGTGGACTCTGGCTGATCTATCTCACCTAACTTTCTTCCCTCATTTAGAGGATTTTAAGTCTACAATGTTGCTGGGAGAGATCAGGGATTGAAGCTGGTCATTTGTTGCTGTCCATGACCTCTGAACTCATTGGATAAATATTGGACATGCTTACACACCAGGAACTGCATTTGAAGTACTTATATCTGCTCATTCAGGGTGGTCTGTTTGCTATCAGTTTGATGAAGCTCTCTAAGCACGTACCAAATGTTATCTCCCATTGCTTGTATAGACCAGGTTCAGTCAGTAAGTGTTCATTTGTAAACTTTACAATCAACTATTTGGAACCAATTGACACCATTGTCAAGGCCAAAAGATTTGACCTTTGAACTGACCTTTTGTGCATGGATCTTTTGGTCTCTGTGAGTTTATTGGATAATACTGACTCTGGACCCTGTTTTATCCCAAGATTTAATTCCAAACTTTGGTTGCTGCAAGTGGGGTAGGAATCTTCAATTCCTCCTTAACCTTTTTCAGGTAGACTTCGTGTTGCCAAGGGTAATCTTCTCTGCCTTATTGATGATAATGTTAGATGAAAATGATTGCATGTGGGTGTTGCTTTTACTGGGAGTGCTTCAGCTCTCCCAGATTTGCCCATATTTCTGAGGTGCTATTTCACAGGTTATTATTAAACCATGGGTGCTTGTTAGGCAACACAGAGGCTATCCTATATTAACCACTTCTAGAAAAAAACCACAGTTCCTTCAAAACCTTCTTCTTTGACTAGTGTTCCACCATAATCTCCTTAAAAATCCACCAGCAAAGCCCCTTCTTTTCTCCATTTGTATCACACAGCATATCTTTCTTTTTACTGTGAAGCATCTGTGAACAATGTGTGAGGAACATTAAATGAAAAGGTCGGCTATATACCTCAATGCTTATTGTACCTGCTGAAGTCTAATTCTGCTTTTCGTGGCTCGTGACTGTTTTAACATTTTAACATTCCATGTATATTAATATGCTGAACATTGATAACCAAATTGTTCAATAGTTCCATTTAATATCAAAGAATGTATATAACATACAACCCGAAATTTTTGCTCTTCACAGAAATCCACAAAAACAAAAGGGTACCCCAAAGAATGAGCGACAGTCAAAACTCCAAAGCCATCCCTGCTCCCCCTCTCATACACAAGCATCAACCATCCCCTTCTCTATCCCCCAGTTTACTACATCAAAAAGCCTCAGCACCCACCAGCCACCAAGCAAACAATAGCAAAGCTCCCCAAAGAGACAGAGTTCTGCAGAATAAACAGCGGCATACTTAGCAATCAATTATTCAACAACTGTGCTGTTGTTGGTATTACTAATAAAGGCATAAAATAATCAGTTGCCACTGATTTCAAGCTGAGAGTGGTGTAGAACATAAAATATTAGCTTTGTGAATTGAAGGTAAATTGTATTATGGTTATTATGGTGGCCTGAACGAGACTTATAATTTTCCCCAAACTCTGGTAAGTTCCAAAGCTTCCTGTTGGATGTTTGTGAATGCTTGCTATATGTACTATTACAGTAATGTAAGCTCTCAGAAAAGGTGACAACATTAGTTTATTTTTTATTTTTGCTTCCTGGCTCAGAGCCACTTTGGTTGATTAGCGTTTGCTGCCAGTTTGAGCTATGAGCTGGGGTGAACATAGAACTTAGCTGCACTGAAGATTGTTAAGTATTATAGTGAGCAGCTAAGCTGTTACCAAGCTCTGCAAATCATATTTTATGCATCAGTTGTTTTTCTTTTTGGAAATTTAGGGAGTGGAAATTATTACAAGAGTTTCCAGCTCCATAATGTGAGAGTGAAAATGAAGTGTTGTCAGAGATGAAACAATCAGCAGTATGCTGATCTCCAGGCAATAAAATGCACCCTGACACTTTGATTCTTGGCTTTCGTGTGGTCTCGAAACGGATGGTGAGCCTAGCCACGTGGCTGGGTTGCTCCTCACCATGAATGATAATTGGCCATAAAGTTAAATCAAGGAGAAGGTTTTTAAGTTGATGGGCTACTTAGAAAGCTCTGCTCCAGGAAACACTCATATAATGGGCAGGTTGGCCAGACAGCGCTGAGAGCTTTGGTCTTTAGGACTCTCACTAGAGAAGGATATGTCGGTCCATGTGAATCTCTCAAAGGAATCACTTGTTTGATCTGAGGTGGAGAACGTTGATAGAATGCAGAACAAGGCCTGGACTAGCTTTCCACCCCACCAATAAATAAACCCTTTTAAGGTCACTGAGTTTCCTTTGTAAACTCTTCAAACTTTTTTTATATAGTGCAGGAAATGCCAGAGCAAAATGAAATAATGAAATAAAACAAGATGCTTATAGCAGAGCCGGTCAAAGCTATAGAATTTCACCAAAGATACACACAGATGGAACTCCATTTCTTCACAGTCAGCAGAACCAGTGGGATTTTTGTTCTTTTCATAGTCTTTAAATACATGCTCCCTTTGTCTTAGAAAGTGCTGGGCTGTGGCTCCAGTGACACAGTCTGGACTTTGTTAAAGCGGGTAATCTTTGCTCTCTCACTGTAGCCGTGAGTTGGCTGCCTTGTTAAACCGAGAGGTGGATGGTATTGAATTCCTGATATGTGATATCACAACAAGAGCACGGACGTATAAAATCATTCTTTTACTTCAAATGTCCAGGTAAGGACTTATAAAATGTAGAGGACGTTGCAGCTAATCCTATGCTCTCCTAATGTTGCTGCAAGATGCGTACAGATAGTATGTTTGCAGATATGCACAGGCATATAAAGAGGCATGCATATACAGTATGTAGCCACACCAAAAAGATGAACACTGATGGATGAACCTACGCATTCAGAAACACACACATACACATAGATATAATTATACGTGCTTGCAATTATGGAGATTCATGCATGCTCACGTGTGTATACATATAAAGCATGAATGCACTCAGGCAATGTACATAACAGGCAAGCAGACATAGACACAGGCACACAGTACCTGTAATGTATGGATCTATTTCTTTTAGTGCAATGACCTCCCCTTAGCACTACATGTTGATCTGTTGTCTGCGCTTGCACTGTTGTTTACGCATGCGCAATGCTCTCTCACTGCAATGTGAATACACCAGTTAACGCCATCACCCGCGTGCATGCTTTTATTTAAGATATATGTAGTTGTGCACAGAGACCACAAACTGGTGGTGAGCACAGTCCTGAATGTCAGAGAATATCATTAACTGCACTGACAGTTACGGAATGAAACAGCAAGAATTAGACAGCTTGAGAAGGCCATCAAGGACGCTAACCAAGGAATGCATGAGTAACATGGAAAGGTGCACTGAACTTAAGGTGAAAATAACATGGCGATGGCTTCAATCGGAAAAGTTGCCAAATTTGATAGTCCTAATGAAGGCTGGGACTCGTGTATCGAGAAGGTTGAACTGTCTTGTGATGCAAACAACATGGAGGAGCACAAGAAAGCCCTTAGACTTCTTAGCTTAATGGGTGAAAGAACATACAGTCTCTTACGCAACTTAGTAACCCCTGAAAAGCCAGCAAGATATTTGATAAAACGCACATAAGACGCTGGAGGAAGTCAGCCAGCCATGCTGAAACCTCAGCTGTACACTTTTCCATAGATGTTGCCTGGCCGGCTGAGTTCCTCCGGCATTTTGTGTGTGTTGCTTGGATTTCCGGCATCTGCAGATTTTCTCTTGTTTGAAAGATGTTCCATGAAATTGTTCCAATTTTACAAAATCACTTGAGCTCTTAAATGCAGGTAATAGTTGAGAGATTTCAATTTTACAAAAGGAACCTGTCTAAAGATGAAAGCCTTTTTGAATACATTGCAGAACTGCACAAGTTTTCCCAGTACCGTGACTTTAGAGATGGGACAGGCTTGTATGTGGCATACATAATCAAAGCACTCAAACGAGGTGACTGGCAGAAAGAGTCCTGGCAGAACATGCATTGACCATTGCAATATCTTTAGAGACTGCAGCAAAGGATGCAGCAGAACTACGGAAAAGGAGGTTAGAATGTGAAATGCACAAAATGTCACTGAAAGGTGCAAAAAGCCAAAAATGTTATCGATGTGGCAGATCCTCCCATGATGCAAATAACTGTTGGTTCAAAGAAAAAGTCTGTACAAAGTGTCACAGGCAAGGTCACCTAGAGAGAATGTGACAATCGAACAACGTAGAGTCTGACAAAGGTAAACTGTCATGCCTAGAACTGCATAGTATTACAGAAGCAGATCGCAACATAATATGGATCACAATAGATGTGTCTGGGGTAAAACTGAAAATGGAGCTGGATACAGTGTCAGCTTTGTCCATACTTCCAGAGGCTGACTACAACAGACTGTTTTCTAATATACCATTAGAGAAGACCTCAGTGATGCTAAAGACCTACACAGGTGAAAAAATGTCTCCCAAAGGCACAGTGAAGGTGAATGTGACATATGGAGGCCAAGCATAGCAGTTAGAGCTTTATGTATTGATAAGTGGAGGGTCTGCACTTTTCGGATGTGAATGGTTGAGAAAAATCCAACTAGACTGGCACACAATCAAAGCTCTCAGTGTGGCATCAGCAGCCAACTGCAGCCCAGATGGTAGCACTAACCAGAGGCTGGCAGAGCTGCTTAATGCTAATCAGAAGGTGTTTCAGAAGGGAATAGATAAACAGATTGAAGACTTGGCCAAAATCTGTTCGGGATGCCAAAAAGTGCAAAATACAACCCCACAGGCACCGCTACAACCGTGGGAGTAGCCATCATCACTATGGCAAAGAGTACATATTGACTTTGCTGGGCCATTCATGGACTCCATGTTTCTGATTGCTGTGGATGCTCATTTGAAGTGGCTGGAGGTTATACCAATGAAGTCAACCACCTCAGCCAAGACTGTTTCCACTCTGAGGACTATCTTCACCAGAAATGGCTTACTATAACATATTGTGAGTGACAACGGACCACAATACATGTCAGAAGAATTTTGACTGTTCCTGAAGAAAAATGGCATCAGATATCTCCAGTCGGCTCCTCACTACCCAGCAATGAATGGGTTAACTGAAAGGTTTATCCAAACCTTCAAGAAGTCCATTAAAGTGATGGACAAGGAGGACATTTCTCTACAGCACAAGGTGGACAATTTCCTTTTTGTGTACCGGTATTCTGTTCAGGCAATGATAAATCAAACACCTGCAATGCTGTTCATGAGCAGGAGTCTGAGATCTCGCATGGATCTCCTGAATCCAGACCTCCAGAGGGAAGTACAGATTAAACAGTTCATCCAGTGGCCAAGTGAAACAGCAAGGAGTTTTGAGATTGGGCAGGAAATCCATGTACATGATTACCGAGAAGACAAGTGGACACCTGGTAGGACAGCTACAAGAAATGGACCACTGATGTACACAGTGGATGTTGGAGATCAACCATGGAGACATCATGTGGACCAGATACTGGATGCTCAACTGAAGAACACACCTGAGTCAACTGCATCCAACAAGATGGACACATTACAGTCACCGGACTTACCTCTCAGTGATGATCATGCCACTAATAGCAAAGTGACACTTGAAATTGAGAACGTTGTCTTAGAGAAGACACTTACCAAACCTGATGCCACTCCACAGGTCCAGAGCTGCTATCCTGAAAGAAATAGAAAGAAGCTCTTTTGCCACCCAAAAGAGTGGATCTTTAGAACTGTGAAGTTGGTTATGCACTGTTGTTGTGAAAGCATGTTGGTTTGGAATGTGGGTTTCAAAAGGGACATTGAATGTCTTGGATATATACAGTTTATATTACATTAATCTAAAGGGGGATGACGTGTAATGTATGGATCTATTTCTTTTAGAGCAATGTCCCTCTTAGCACAAGATATTGATCTGTTGTCTGCGCATTTGCTGTTGTTTACGCATGCACAATGCTCTTTCACTCTCTTGCTGCATGTGAATACACCAGTTAAAGCCATCACCCACGTGCGTGCTTTTATTTAATATATATGTAGATGTGCACAGACACAACAGTCCCCATACACATGTACGCATTGAATCAGCACTCAAACAGGCAGGCATTCAGGTACCAACATTTAGGTGAACACTAAGAAATTTGTGATAGATACGTTTCTCTCTCACACACATGCTCATGTGAACACACGCACACGCAGGCGCCTGCACGGAGCCAGCAAGTAAAGTACACCAGTGAATGCTGAAAATATTCGACATCCCTGAGGGAACCTGCTAACGTTTCAGGCCATAACCAGTTATGATGAAAATTCATTAGCCTGAAACATTGCCTCTGTTTCTCTCTCTCTACAGATACTGCCTGACGTGATGAATATTTGCAGAATTTTCTGTTTTTATTTCACAGATCTTACAGTGGTCCTTGCAAACCACTGAGCAGCAGGAACCCAAGCCAACTTCTGCTGGCCAGCCCAGCAGTGAGAGTTACAGTTGACACCAGTTCCACAACTCCTTTCTTGGCCAAAGTCAACTCATTCACCAGTGTGAAAATGAGAAATGGACTTACAATCTTATGAATTTGTGAAAAAGTATATGATTTTTCAGACCTGTTGTAGACATTAATGAAATTTATTTTTATTGTAATGCTCTGTAGTTCACTAAGTTGATCTATTCATTGTGTTGGTTAGACTTCAGTTGTGAAGCCACATTATCACTTGACCACTGGAGAGGAGAAGGTAAAGTTATAAAGCTTAAACAAAAATGTTTTATTCTGGACCCCAACCAGTACTGCTGAAGGGTTTCAGCCCAAAATGTCCACTGTACTTTTTTCCATAGACTCTGCCTGGCCTGCTGAGTTCGTCCAGCATTTTGTGTGTGTTGCTCGGATTTCCAGCATCTGCAGATTTTCTCTTGTTTCCAACTGTTCTAGGTTAGTAATGCCTTAAAGACAACTTACTCATATTTTAGGTTCCAAATCTGTATGCCACATATTCAGTTAAAAGAATAACTTGCATTTATATAACTGTTTAATATTTGATATTTTATGTTCTGCGTGTTGTCATGGAAGTGATGCTGCTGCAGGCAAATTTTTCACTGTACTTGCACCTCACTGTACTTGTGCATATGACAAAAAACTCGACTTGACACCCCAAGCACCTCCCAGACAATTATATAGATATTGAAGTGTGGCCATTGTTAATACATTGTGAACAGGGATTGCCATAATCAATAATGTAATAAGAACCTATATTTTGTTGATGTTGATTGAGAGATAAATGTTGTACAGAAAGCACACTGGCGGTGACTTTACTGTTTTCCTTCAAACTAGAGCTTTTCGGTACCTTAGAGTGCAACTAGGTATTCTTTTAAATTTCATTGACACTAGAGTGTTCCTGCTACGTATAGCTCACTTGGCGTTGTAATATGAAATTTCAGGCTTCCTATCCAAAAAGCCAACTAAACCACGCCTGACACAAGCAAGCATTTTCAAAATTTATTACAAAAATATCATGCATTTAAAATTCACAGCACTAATTATATATCATTTCATGAATAAGAAATCGTGTCTAGGCGGTATGTTAAATACAGCCGCAGTACAATTTT
The DNA here is from genome assembly GCF_963921235.1 of Mobula hypostoma. Classification (NCBI taxonomy): domain Eukaryota; kingdom Metazoa; phylum Chordata; class Chondrichthyes; order Myliobatiformes; family Myliobatidae; genus Mobula; species Mobula hypostoma. The sequence goes on from NC_086102.1 coordinate 79,409,978, forward strand.
GTGATTGCCTTAAGTTTCCTAAAATATATTGTCTGAACCATCTGAGAGTCAAACTGCACAGAAAGAGCCCAACCATAGAAGGCACAGTTTCTCTGAGAGAACAACCTACAGAGTTTCACACACAGCTGTTCATTCCTCAAAGCCCTGGCAAGTTTTTAGCCTTCAATTTGTCCAATTCTTATTTGAAGTCTCCCTTTCAATGGTCTTCCAACTAATCTGTTCCAGGTCTGAACAAGTTGCCTCTTAGGATTTGTCTTCCCTCCACTGGTTCTGCTCCTATCTCTCAAAATTCTCTACAGATCCCACCTCTGGTAACTGTTTGTTGACTGTAGCCTAAGCCCTCTCAACAGCTTGTAGTGTTGACAGGCATCGCTGTAGGGAGGATCAGTGCAACCCAGTGCGTGGTGCTTGGACAGTTTAATGCCACAAGGGCTTCTTTATGCTACCCCAGAAGGAATAGGAAAGTAGATTTAAAGAATAATTGTGTGTGTGTGTGTGTGTGTGTGAGAGAGGGAGAGAGGAAGAGAGAGTGTGTGTGCGTGCGTGTGTGTGTGTGTGTGTGTGTGTGTCTGTCTGTCTGTATTTGCACGTGTGAAAATGCTGCCTGTGCCAGTCTATATTTGTGTGATTGTGAGGTGCTTGATGTGAAATCTTATGGCAATTGCACAACTCCCAGTTTGCTATAGATTTTCCAACACAGTGCAAAGTAATATCCTTCTCTGTCTATTGCATGACTGTGACAGTTTGACACCCCCCACCTATTTGCTGTGGTAAACAATCTGTGCCTTACCATATCACGGTCATGTGGTTTGTCAGCATGAATGAGCCAGGACATCGCACAAATCAGCCAGGTTTTATAATCGTGGCAGCAAGTTAACAACAACAGGGAATGAATGAAGCAAGTTGCCATGGCAATGCATTCCTGTTATTCCAACTGACCACGTTTATGTGGTTCATCTGCATAGCCTTGCAGTTACCAGCAAGGACGTGAGTTTAATGTCAGGTAGAACTGTAGTCATTGTCTGAAGGAGGAAGGCATTCAAAAAGAACTAAGCAGACAGACTGGCAGCGACTAACTGGGACATGGTGTCCTCACTGCCATGCTGTAATCATTAAAATAAACCGCCAAAATCCAGTCTGTGGAAGAGTACACATTTCATCTTGTCTTCTCAAAGGTGTGATGTAATTAGTGAAGCAGATTCTAAAAGATATTGATAATTATTTTCCACCAAAGTGAACATTTACCAACTGATTTGTGTGTTTTTTCTTTCCCTCGTGGTTTTCTCTCTCTGCTTTCTGGCCAAAACGAATGATGTTACACAGTAAAAGCCTAGGTAGTGACTGTCTGCAGGCTATTTGACAGGGTGAAGCATCGCCCAAGATGTTAACTCGAGTTACCGGTAGTCACATAATTGGTGTTTTATGTTTATTGGCAAGTTAACCCTGTTTTTTTTTCTTGGGCCCTTTTCTATCCTCTTACAGGTGCACTTCTGCAGCTATTAATAGAGTCAGTGATCGAAGGGTCAAAGTCTGATCCTTACATCACTTAACCGGTAAACAGCGTTCAAACTCCTCCCTAGCTCCAGGCCAGTTGCTTTCTCGGGTCAGAGCCAGGCTTGTGAGTGAGTGATTAGCTTGCCAACGCTTGTTGTCTGGGCTCACAGACAAGGGAGTCCAAAAAATGGGCTAAGGTTATTAAGGATGCCAAGGAGGCATCAGGCGTTCAGCCCAGGGGCAAGAATAACACAAGCGATGGATAATTTAAAATGGAGTTAAAACAACTTGTTTGGAATTTGGGCAGACCTGCCTGTGAAGGGCTAATCTTTTGAGAAGTCTCTATTCATTTTCCTTCCTGCTTAATACTGTACATTGCTGTTCAATATGTTGCTGAACACTTTTGCTCTGGTTTGATAGTCAGCAGCACTGATCATCTCTTTGTTTGAAATCTATCCCAGGGCTCCTTTCAACAAATAGAGTACTGAGACCAGTAAATGCCTCAAAGAGAACAATTTAAGTGACCCATGAGCAACTGTTGGAGTTATTATCGCTCAGAGTCCCACCAGGCAATGAAACCTCACACTAGGTAGTAGGTGTAGAAAGTTCAACAGGTGTTTCACTGTGTAAGCCATCATTCTTAATGTATCAGTTCTTAAAATATTCAGCAAAAAAAAAGAACTAGTCTTGGGATACGTCCAAGTAAAACAAATGGGATGACATATTTCTTTGTCTAAAAATAACCTCTCTTTCAGACGAAGAATCTTCTTTGAAATATTTGCTGTAAAACAACTTAAGTTGCAGCGAACCAAAACACACATGCTCACTGGAAATATTTAGGGGCACATCAAAGAATTTTAAAAAGAGAACTTCAGTCCCTGAAGGTTTACAGTTAACTCCTTTAGACTAATAAATAAAAGAGCCATTAATTTAATGCGTTCCTTCCTGACGGTGTGTGCAGCCCTCCTGTGCACAGCAACAATAAAGGATAGAAGATTATAATTTCTTAATAACTGTTTTGTTACACAATCAACTGCACTTGATTTAGTTCAGCAGCAGATTGCAATGAGAAGCACCTAGACTCAGACCTGCGTAAAAAACCATAATCTGGTTTAAATTATGCTGCAATTGCCTGGTACGTGGCAACATGCAGTTAAAGTGCCAGTGCTCCAAGCAGACCTGAGGCTGGTGATAAAGAGTAGGTCATTTACTGCATCACATAAGGCAAGCCGCTTTCTCGTATTGTATCAGCATCCGCCCCATTGGAAAGGGATTTCTAAACGTGCTGTAGAGAAGCTTTCTGGTTCCGTGACTTCGGGTTTCCAATCGATGGCTTTCTCAGTTATGGGCAAGTCCACTCCAGAAGCTGGAGCGCGTCATTCAACACCGTGATGTTCCTAGGCAGGAATGTGGGAATGCTGCACTGTTGGAGGTGCCATCCTTCAGATGAGATGTTACACTGTTCTGTTTTTTGAGGAAGACCAATGAGTTCACACCAGTATCCAGTTCAGACAGCACCACTGGCTTGGAACTTCAATAGCTTAACATGGTTTACCTTTAAGCTTCCTTTTTGTCTCCTTTTTTAAAGAAAGGGGCTTCCCTTCCTCCACCATCAACTATGCCCTCGAACGCATCTCTCCCATTTCACGCACATCTGCTCTCACTCCATCCTCCCGCCACCCCACTAGGGATAGGGTTCCCCTTGTCCTCACCTACCACCCCACCAGCCTCTGTGTCCAACATATAATTCTCTGTAACTTCCGCCATCTCCAACGGGATCCCATCACTAAGCACATCTTTCCCTCCCCCCCCTTCTGCTTTCCACAGGGATTGCTCCCTATGCGACTCCCTTGTCCATTCGTCCCCCCCATCCATCCCCACCAATCTCCCTCCCGGCACTTATCCTTGTAAGTGGAACAAGTGCTACACATGCCCTTACACTTCCTCCCTCACTACCATTCAGGGCCCCAGACAGACCTTCCAGGTGAGGCGACACTTCACCTGTGAGTCGGCTGGCGTGATGTACTGAATCCAGTGTTCCCAATGCGGCCTTCTATGTATTGGCGAGACCCGACGCAGACTGGGAGACCGCTTTGCTGAACACCTACGTTGTGTCCTCCAGAAAAAGTAGGATCTCCCAGTGGCCACACATTTTAATTCCACGTCCCATTCCCATTCCGATATGTCAATCCATGGCCTCCTCTACTGTCAAGATGAAGTCACACTCAGGTTGGAGGAACAACACCTTATATTCCGTCTGGGTAGCCTCCAACCTGATGCCATGAACATTGATTTCTCTAACTTCTGTTAATGCCCCTCCTCCCCTTCTTAACCCATCCCTATTTTTTTTCTTGCAACACACATCAAAGTTGCTGGTGAACGCAGCAGGCCAGGCAGCATCTCTAGGAAGAGGTACAGTCGATGTTTCAGGCCGAGACCCTTCGTCAGGACTAACTGAAGGAAGAGTTAGTAAGAGATTTGAAAGTGGGAGGGGGAGGGGGAGATCCAAAATGATAGGAGAAGACAGGAGGGGGAGGGATGGAGCCAAGAGCTGGACAGGTGATTGGCAAAGGGGATACGAGAGGATCATGGGACAGGAGATCTGGAGAGAAAGACGGGGGGGTGGAACCCAGAGGATGGGCAAGGGGTATAGTCAGAGGGACAGAGGGAGAAAAGGGAGAGTGCCTATTGTTGTTTTCCTATTTTTTTCTTCTCTCTTTCTCTCTCACAATAACTCCTTGCCTGTTCTCCATCTTCCTCTGGTGCTCCCCTCCCCCTTTCTTTCTTCCAAGGCCTTCCGTCCCATGATACTCCCCAGCTTGTGTGCAGAGAAGTAAGCACATATATCTGCTCATATCTAAGACTGACTGCCCATGTGATTTTTAAAACCAGCCAATTGTAGACCAGAAATAACTGGCATTGTAAGTCCTGGAGAGTGGTGAATCCAGGTCAGCTTAATGTTCCTCACTTTACAATTGGAATCAGACATTTGTCAATATGCATTAAATGAGATATAAGGTAACCCACTTAAAAATTGGCCAAGCAGTAATTTATTGTGGAAATTAAATCAAATAAAAACACACTGCAGCCTACTAATGACTAGGTGCATGAAACTACTTAGTTTTAACAATGGATCAAAGCTCCAGGAACAAAATATACATATGGAGCTGGGTTTCAGTTGCAATGCCAATGGTAATCCATTCAATTTAGGTGTGTTACTGTCAGTACTATAATTAGAAAATCATAGCCCATATCTTACTCTTCTGTAATATTCATGGATGTGAATAATTTAAGAGATTTATTTATTCAAATGAAATTATCTGTTTCCAAAATCAACTCAAAGGCATGAAGATGTGTGGCATGATTTGTTTTCACTTTCATTGCCAATATCTCTGCCTGCCTCTCCAAGCCCTGACCTCTTATAGTTAATTACATAAAACTGGGGACCCACTAGTTTTTCACTCCAACAGTGTATTATTCTGGAATGATTATTGATGATAGTAATATTAGGCAGCCGTTGATCCAGGGGATCGTGGGTTTGCGCCTCTGGTGGACTGTGTCCTCTCCAGTGTGCAAGCCTGGGCGGGAAGATTTGAAGAACCAGCTGTTGCTTGTGCAGCGGATTCCTGCTCTCCACGTCACCGATGTAGTCCAAGGGAAGGGCAAGCGTTGATTGAGCTTGGCACCAGCATTGTCACAGAGGTTGCCAGAGTGAAGTTGTAAACAGCACCAAACTGCCTTAGGGAATCCAGCTCTGGATTTCTTCCTCAGGGTTTATTCCTGAAGCCGTTCCCATGGGCGGGTATGGCCACAAGGCAGCGGAGGTTTAAAATCAGAGTTTTCCTTCCCCTTGGCATGCTGCCGTCCAAAGCTGACGAGCCCCTCCTGCCCAAAACAACTGGTTTTGAGGCGTCTGTTGTCTGCCTTTGCCCCTTCTCTCATCAGGAGAAACAGTTCCGCTGGGCCTAGTAGCTAAGCCACACGTGAAGATCAAGAGTTGGACTTGGTTGACAGGGGCTGTTAGAGTCACGCATCATTTGGAGCATTTTATAGGTAGTGGGAGCTTATCCCCACCACAACCCCGGCTAAGACAACCTTAGGAGCCTTATTGATGGTGAGAGTCAGACAACTATACCGTAAGAGAGAATGAAGTGAATGTCTCACTCGAAGTCTATCCTCTCCCCATCATTTTGTGGGAAGAGAAACTAACTGACCTTCCCTTCCCCAGCCCTGGAGCTCTTTTACACGAAATCAGGTAACCTTAACAATAAACTCTGTTATAGTAGTGAGATTTTGCTTTGAATAATCCAATGAAGTGGAAAAGTTAGTGTGGATATTTCTGTATAAGAGTCTCAATGCCACTAAATGTTGTGTATATATTGCTCTTTAAAGAAAACTGCCAACTGAGTCATTTAGTGACAGCAATGTGGACTCATTTGTGTGCAGAGATGTTCCACCAAGATCTTGACGCTAATTTGTACTTCAGGCCTCATATGGAGCAAACTAACCAAGTGTGGCAGTCAGTACAATGCCTTGGTACATTTGCCTGCTGTGAATTTGAATACTTCATCAGAACCATTGTGCTCATAGATCCTGGGAAGTCTGTAATGAAAAGAACTGGATAGTCCTGCATTTATGTGTTACTGTGCCAGCAGCAAACATTACGACTGGCCCAAAATCAGAAAGAACACTTTCTTTTTATAGCATTCATTTTTAATGAGGTGATGGTGAACCCAGAATATGTGAGCTATTTCTGACTCTTCTGATGAATTCAGGAGGGAGATCCTAAGGCAAATCTTGGCCAATCTTTAGTGTTGCACCTGCTTTAGGTTGGAATCATTGGCACTTGGGTTGTGGCAAACTTTAGGTATGGAAGTTGGTCACCCAATCCCAACTCTAAGTGAGATGACTGCAATCAATTTTCCCCCATAAAAGAAAAGTTTTAAAGTCCCTTGCCTTTCACTTCCCTTCCATTCCATTTCTTTTTCCCATGGGTTCCAAGCACTAAAATGAATATATTACCAGGTAATGCAAAAAAAAACTCACTGGAAAGTAATCCTATTAAAGCCAAAGCAACTCTATTTGGAAACTATCTGAATATTCAGCGAAAATTGAGGCCACTTTTCTTAGCTTTATTCGCACAAACAACCCTGCTTCTGACCTGTGAAAGTCTTTGGCCTGGTTGTTTCCCTTCACTCCAAACATTGCTTCATTTGGAATTTAAACAAACCCCAGGATCTGCACCTCAGCATTTCCCCTTCAGCCAAGTTTTGAATTCCTTATCTAGCCTTGGATCCAACTGGAACACTTCTTTGTTTGATGGACTACAAAATGGAATGGAATCAGAATTCTCATATAGCTCAGACCATCCTCCACTAGAAAGGATTTGGATTGTGGGGTGGAGGGTAGTCTGAGGGTTGTGGAGGGTGGAAGATCCATACCGTGCTATTCTTACTACTATGAGGAATGATTGTAGTTTTCCTGCATTCCTGATCCATATAAACGGCACCTGACAGATCTTGGGTCCCATAATCTGCCAAGGAAGACTTATTACTTTACAGCCCCAATGATATGGGTGGTTTTGGAGCCAGGTGTCTCAGTGCCCAAGTGACCTTATCAGAAAGGGTGTGTCCCAATTACCTGGTGTGTGAGCAATAAGCCTGCATCAAACAGGCCAATTGAATGTTTCCATCCCTACCACTGGTTAAAAAAAAGACATCTTCTTTTGAAAAGTAGCAACATCCTTTTTGTATTTCAAGAGAATAGAAGTGTTGGTTAGTTTCTTCTTCAGTTTACAATATTTTTATTATATATATATATATATATAACTTCTATTTCTCAGTTTTCTCCTCTCCTTGACCCTATGACCCTCTGGGATTTCTGTGGTCCTTCAGTTCTGACTTTCAGATGATTTGTCCTGGAATTTAATGGCTCCACAACTGGCATTTGTGACTTCAACTGTTGAAGTTCTAAGCCCTGGAATTCTCTCCTTCCTCATTAAAGCCACTCCTCTAAACCATGCTTTTAGTAAGGAACTCTACTATCTCCTCATATACCTCGGTGAAGGGAATTTTCTCCTCTCCTTTCCTTCCCCCATCACACCTATTCTATACCTTCCCTCTTCTCTAATTCAAAACCATTTGAAATAACTGTGACTCTAATGACGACATCCTTGGTACCCAGTGTACAGTGAATCTGAAAGCACAATTGTATGTGTGGCTCAGTGCTATCAGGCTCCAAGATTACTAAAATTGGTATATCTATTATACTACAAAGTTAGCAAGGTTATTCAGTGGAATGAAGGTAGGCCATTCAGCAGAACAAGAGATCATTAATAGAACATAGAATAATATGGCCCAACATGATGCCAAATAATACTCCTCTCCTCTGTCTGCACACAATCCATATCCCTCCATATTTATGTGCCTATCTAAAAGCTTCTTGAGTACCATTCAATGGAACAAGATTGGGCCATTCATTTCCTTTTGCTTATAAGATCATGACTGAAAAGTATCCTAATCTCCTTGATAGCCTTAAATTTGATACCCTTCCCTAACAGTAATCAGTAACAACATTTTAATATCCTTTATTGCATAAATCTTTGTAATTTCTTGAGGAATAAGAATCCAGATTTCCACTGATTTGTCATTGAACAACTAACTACTTCCAATCATCACTCTGAGCAGCCAAGTTTTAATTTTAAATTATTGTCTTCAGTTCTGGACTCCACTTCCAGGGAAACAGGTTTTCTGTCTGCCCAATAAAATCCATTAATCATTTCAACCTGATTTAAAGCACCCCTAGATATTATATCCAGGGGAATACATTCACCCTAATTATCTAACCTTTTTTTTGGGTTAGATATCAGACAAATAAAAACAAGTTTATACTATTGGTAATGAAAAAATGAAATTGAGAATTCAAACCAGCTGTGCAACATACAACATCTTCAAGCCATTAGATTTAATTTGCGAACTGTAAGCTGCTGAAATCATATTTGCTTAACTGAACATTGTGGCTTCTCTCTCCACTAAAGAGGAAGTTGTCCTTGGAAATAATTCCTGAGGAATTGTTATTTCAGGGTGACCTAATTTCTGTCTAACTGTGCAGATTATCGAGGGCCATATTACACAATTCTAAACATATTTGTTATGAAAAAGTTTAGTTTAACCAGTTGTCAGAAATTGGGGGTCCATGAAATAACCCCTGCAAAATTTAGAAGGACGTTTTAGGAATGTAAAGTCTAGAGTTGGGTGTAAAATTGATGGTTAATTTAATGAAGGAAAATAAATTTATTTCCCTCAGAATCTGAGCAAAAAAATCTTTTTGGCCTATGTCAAGGATGTCCTGTACTCCCAGGGATGCTGCCTTTCAGATGTGAGATTAATCAAGGTCTTCCTACCCTCCCAGATAAGTCAGATGATTCCACAATATTATTTGAGGAAGAGCAGGTTAATTTTTCCTGCATGACAACAAAATGGTTGATGTGATCATTATCACATTGCTCTTTCTGGCCACTTGTTACCTACAAAATGCCTGCCACATTTCCTGCATTATAACAGTTAGGTATCTTCACGACAGCTATAAAATTAACCAGCATATTCAGTACATTCAGCTAACCTTTGGCTGACTCAGGAAAAGATTGCTGGAAGATCAAGACCTCAAATCTGGCACAGTACAGCCACAAATATTGCCCTCCTGTATGTTTCTGAAAGCTGGACCACCCACAGAAGGCATAGCAAGACACTGGAGATGGAATACCAATGCTACCTCTGCAAGGTTCTCCAAATCCACTGGCAGAATAAGCAACCCAAAATCAGTGTCCTCTCCCAGGTCGACATCTCCAGGACTGAAGCCTTAATCATAACGTGAACAATGTTCTTCGCATGCCCATTGCTAGAATCCTGAAATGAACACTCAGTCCTAAGCAACACACATCAAAGTTGCTGGTGAACGCAGCAGGCCAGGCAGCATCTGTAGGAAGAGGTGCAGTCGACGTTTCAGGCCGAGACCCTTCGTCAGGACTCACCTGCCCCTAAGTCCTGCCTCAGTCCTAAGCTCTACCAGACAGACAGCGGGAAAAACCAGGGATGTGCCTCCCATCACAAACAAGAGAAAATCCGCAGATGTTGGAAATCCCAGCAACACACACAAAATGCTGGAGGAACTCAGCAGGCCAGGCAGCATCTGTGGAAAATAGTACAGCCGACATTTCAGGCTGAGACCCCTCAGCAGGACTGGAGAAAAAAAAGCTGAGGAGTAGAGTTAAAAGGTGGGAGGAAGGGAGGGAGAAAGACAAGGTGACGGGTGAAACTGGGGGGGGGGGTGAAGTAAAGAGCAGCAAAGTTGATTGGTGAAAGACATACAGGGCTGGAGATGGGGGAGTCTGATAGGAGAGGACAGAAGGCCATGGAAGAAAGAAAAGGTGGGGGGAGGAGCACCAGAGGGAGGTGATGGGCAGGCAAGGAGCTAGGGTGTGAAAGGGGAAAAGGGGATGGAGAATGGTGAAGGAGAAGGAGTGGGGGGGGGTCATTACTGGAAGTTAGAGAAATCGATGTTCATGCCATCAGATTAAAGGCTACCCAGACGGAATATAAGGTGTTGTTCCTCCAATCTGAGTGTCGCCTCATCACGACAGTGGAGGAGGCCATGGATGGACATATCAGAATGGAAATGGGAAGTGGAATTAAAATGGGTGGCCATTGGGAGATCCCACAGTTTTCTGACAGACAAAGCATAGATGCTTGGCGAGGTAGTCTCCCAATCTAGGTTGGGTCTCACCTATATACAGGAGGCTACACTGGGAGCACCAGACACGGTATATGACCCCAACAGGCTCATATGTGAAGTGTCGCCTCACCTGGAAGGACTCTTTGGTACACTGACCATAATGGTAGTGAGGGAGGAGGTGTAGGGGCAGGTGTAATACTTGTTCTGCTGCAAGGATAAGTGCCAAGAGGGAGATCAGTGGGGAGGGGCAAATGGACAAGGGAGTCACATAGGGAGTGATCCCTGCGGAAAGCAGGAAGTGGGGGAGGGGGAGGGAAAGATGAGCTTGGTGGTGGGAACTCGTTGGAGATGGTGGAAGTTGCAGAGGACTATGTGCTGGACATGGAGGCTGGTGGGGTGGTAGGTGAAGTGCTTCCCATGCCTTGTTCAGGGTGGAAAAGGAGCATTTGAGGTGAATCTAGACATTGGGAAAGGAAGTAAATCAACCTTGATCCCAAGGGACTGAGGGTCTGCCTCAGAAGATGTACTCCATGAGTTATAAGATATGTTGATTTGTCTTGAGATTATGCATGCAATGTTAAAGATAAATGCTGTTTATTTTGTTATAGCTTATTCCCTTCAGTTTTGACGAGAGAGATAATTGTCTTTCTTCACCTCAGTCTCACTATGTATTTACCAGATTAACGGACTCTTGCAGTTGGAGTAGACTAGGCTTCTTCTTCTCAGGTGGGACAAATGGTTGGGAGATCCATGGAAACCAATGAGTGAGCCCACCAGACACATTGCATCATGAGTCAGATTCAGCTTGTTTTCTGCTGATAGGCCAATAAATACATTTATATTGTTACAAGCATCACTTCGGCATTAATGTGCCCACTTCCACTGAAACTGGGTACTTTATATTCAGTATTGCCAAAATTTAAAACTGTATGACAATCTTTTAAAACTAACGAGATGTAAAGTGCTGGAAACACTGAGGAGGTTAAGCAGCAGTTGTGGGGAGAGAAACAGAAGATAAAAGGTCCAGGAGTTGAAAATGATCTATTTATGCAGATGCTGCCTGACCCTTAGTGTGTCTAACATTTCCAATTCCTATCGTCGATAAAATAATGGTTTTCATTCATTGAAGCAAACCTACCGTTCAGGTGACCAGTTGTATCCAATATATTTAGAATGCTTTTCATTCTTTTTCCAATTCCTATCCCTCCTCTGCTGACAGTATCACAGACTGGGTATAGTTAAGCAGGGATTAGGTTGCAGTTTTGTATTTTAGTGCTACATCAGCAGCACTAGGTTAGCCATGTTGTCCTCTGATGTCAAGTAACCCCAGTAGTAGTCTGGACTCGCTATAACAACATACACTGGCTGACTGCTGACATCTGCCAAATCCTGCCGTGAGTTGCAGCTTTGGGGATAGCGAGGATAAACAAAATAAGGGATAATGATGAGAGAGAGGCAGTGATGGTGACCCTGATTGGGTATGTATAGGAACAGCCTCGGGGTAAAGCTTTGGGCATTATTCATTCTTGGTTTATTCCTGGCTAGGTGGAACCTCAATGTTAAAAAAAGCAGATGTGTTGTGTAGATCACTTTGATATGTTCATCCTGTAGAAGAGATAAACCATGTCCATGTAGTGTGATAAAGCCATCAAGGCTTGACAACCCACTTCAACAGTTCATCTAGCAGGAAAAAGCTCCATTGCACACAATAAGTAATGTCCTAGTTGGGTGTTATTTGCTTTGCCTGATGGGGCTGTGAGTAGATAATTGATCAGCTGTTGACACAAGGTGGGCAACTCTTTAAGATTTGTCTTGTTGATCTGAAAACCTTCAGATTAGATAGTGTCACAATAAAAATAACCAGCTCAGGTCAGAATTGCTCTGGGAATACACAATAATTGACTTAAGGTCAAACAAAAACTGGTTATTTACTTTTTTTGTTGGCATGTTTGGCTGTAAGATGTTTATTTGGTTATGTACAATTCCTTTTAGCACTTATCATTTCAGAGGTGTTAAACACTGCTGCCAAACTATACCTTTAAAATCCCTCAAACAACACACACAAAATGCTGGAGGAACTCAGCAGGCAAGGCAGCATCTATGGAAAAAAGTACAATTGACGTTTCAGGCTGAAATCGTTTGGCAGGACCCCTCTGCAGGCAGTATGTTTCAGGCCGAGTGTACTTGGTGTGTTAAATAGTGACACACAATGCTCACTGTGTTAAGGAACCCTGATCTGGTGTAATGCTATCAGTATATGTTTTTATGTCTAAGATTTCTCTTAGTATAAATAAGGTAATTTTCTTCCTTTTCTATTCTTTCAGTGCATAACTAAATGTACTAGTCAGAGTCCCTATCTATTTATTTATTTTGCTCTAGTTTATATATATATATATATACTTACTGTAATTCACAGTTTTTACTTCTCTATAACTATGCATCGCATTGTACTTCTGGTGCAAAGACAACAAATTTCATCGGGAAAGGATTTCCTGAAGAAGGGTCTCAGCCTGAAACGTCGACTGTTTATTCATTTCCGTAGATGCTGAGTTGCTCCAGCATTTTGTGTATGTTGCTTTGGATTTCCAGCATCTGCAGATTTTCTCGAGTTTGAACTTCACAACGTATGCTGCTAATATTACAACTGATTCTAATCTCTCAGATGAAATGACTTCAACTACTGCACAGAGTCTTGTCATCTTCAGAAGTTTTCAGATGACTCTGCCATAGTTGGATGCATCAGCAAGGGAGATGAGGCTGAGTGCAGGGCTACGGTAGGAAACTTTGTCACATGGTGTGAGCAGAATTATCTGCAGCTTAATGTGAAAAAGACTAAGGAGCTGGTGGTAGACCTGAGAACTAAGGTACCGGTGACCCCTGTTTCCATCCAGGGGGTCAGTGTGGACATGGTGGAGGATTACAAATACCTGGGGATACGAATTGACAATAAATTGGACTGGTCAAAGAACACTGAGGCTGTCTACAAGAAGGGTCAGAGCCGTCTCTACCTCCTGAGGAGACTGAGGTCCTTTAATATCTGCCGGACGATGACGAGGATGTTCTACGAGACTGTGGTGGCCAGTGCCATCATGTTTGCTGTTGTGTGCTGGGGCAGCAGGCTGAGGGTAGCAGATGCCAACAGAATCAACAAACTCATTCGTAAGGCCAGTGATGTTGTGGGGATGGAACTGGACTCTCTGACGGTGGTGTCTGAAAAGAGGATGCTGTCTAAGTTGCATGCCATCTTGGACAATGTCTCCCATCCACTACATAATGTACTGGGTGGGCACAGGAGTACATTCAGCCAGAGACTCATTCCACCGAGATGCAGCACAGAGCGTCATAGGAAGTCATTCCTGCCTGTGGCCATCAAACTTTACAACTCCTCCCTTGGAGGGTCAGACACCCTGAGCCAATAGGCTGGTCCTGGACTTATTTCAGAATTTACTGACATAATTTACATATTACTATTTAACTATTTATGGTTCTATTACTATTTATTATTTATGGTGCAACTGTAACGAAAACCAATTTCCCCCGGGATCAATAAAGTATGACTATGACTATGACTATAAATATGGGATATTAATTTGCTTTGCATAACACATAGAAGGAAGCCATCCACCCCGTTGAATCTTTGACAGATCTCAGAGCAATCCCATTCCCCAACTTCTTATTTCCACATACTTTCCCACCTGCTCTTTAACAGCCTCTGATTGGTCCACTAGCCACCTAAGGTTGAGGCAATTTGCAGCAGACAATTTACCCACCAACCAGAGCATCGTAGAGATGGGGGATGAAACTGTAGTATCCAGAGGAAACCCATATCTTCACAGGGAGAATGTGCAAACTCCACATGTACAGTACCAAAGGTCAGCATCGAACTGAAGTCACTGCAGATATAAGGCAGCAACACTGCCCACTGCACAACTGTGCTGCCTATGTTAAGCCATCTGTATTTTCACAGCAGACACAATGACCCTATGAACAAGGGGAATTATTCTGGTTAACCTCACTGTACAACAACAAAACGTTGGTGACTAGTTACCGTGTCGCTGTGCACAAAACTGATCACTTATTTTCCCATATTACAGTGCTTCAATGAGTTATCTATATGCAGGTCATTTTTCTCCTCAAAACTGTTATTTCACACCAGATTATGGTTTACACAACACCTTCCCAACTAGCTACTGTATAAAACTAGAAAGCATGTACTGATGAAAGCAAAGTTAATCTCACTCCTATCCTCGCTTTTCTCCTTAGAGAGTAGCTAATCAAAACTGAAATGGGCTGACATTGATCTTATTTACATCTAGTTCATTATAATAGAGCAAAAAAAAGAGGATTAACCTTACCCCTACAAACCTATGAACTTATACACAGAAAAACTAGTTAGGAAATTGGCATCATATTGTGGAAGCTGTCTTAGCTGACGCCCCAGAGAAATTTTTGGTGATTACAGTCTACCTATAGCCTGAGGAGCTTCAGTATTTGTGGAAGTTTTCAGAAGGCAGCTTTAGTAACTAATTCTAATGCTCTGTCATTGTTCTGCTCACTGCAGCACATACAGTTGTCAATTCTCTCTTTACATAAAACTGTACAACTCCTAGGAGGAGCAATGAGAAAGGCCATTCGGTCCCTTGAGCCTGCTTCACCATTCATTAAGATCGTGGCTGATCTGACATTCCTAACGTTTGATTTCCTGCCCTTTCTCCTTAAACCTTGATTCCCTTCCTCTTTGTTTATTTCAGCCAAGGACTCTACCCACAGCTTTCTGTGGCAAAGAGTTCCAAAGACTTGGGAGTTCTGAGAGACGAAACTCTTTCCCATCTCAGTCTTACATCCACTTATTCTGAGCCCATACCCTTTCATTCTGGTCTCTTTTTTGAGAGGGAACATGGTCTGGACATTTATCCTGGCAAGTCACCTCGGAATCCAATATACGTTTTAATAATTGCCCCTTATTCATCTAAACTTCAATGAGTAGAATCCAAGCCTCTTTGAGGACACCTTTCCATTACCAGGATCAGATGCTGGAAACCTGAAATGAAAACAGAAGATATTGGAAACATTCAACAAGTCAGGCAGCAGAGTTAATGATTCAGGTCTGAGATCGCCCCCTTATATTCTGTCCTTCCCTGAGTTCAAATTGAGTTTACACAAACTGTGCTGACTTGACTTTCTGAAACTCAGTATAACTTTCTGCAAACACTCTCTACCGACAGTACTCTCACAGGTGCACTTAAAATAGGAAAGGCATGCAATTAAACACACACACTTTTGTTTTTTGAAATCTGTACATAATATTGTTAATTTTTAATCTGCTTCTCAATATACTTCTATCAATATTATATGGTCTAATTCCTATGGTCTAAGTGTCATTAAGTTATTTAAATTTTTAATATTTATTAATTTTAACTATTTTTAATATTTAATATTTGTAATTAGGGAGTGTGAAGCGCAGAATCAAATATCGCTGTGATGATTGTACGTTCTAGTACCAATTGTTTGGCAACAATAAAGTATAAAGAATTAAAGTATTAAAGTATTACCCATGAATGGCTTCAGTAAAAGGCAGCCACTATTAAAATTACCAACTACTCCCTGCACAAGAACAGGTCACAGCTGAATAATACATTCACCCTCAATTTTTTTTTTAGCAATATCACTATGTCAAAAACAGATCACTTGCAGAGACACAAAAGATTCTGCAGAGGCTGGAGATCCAGAGCAACACGCAGAAAATGCTGGAGGAACTCAGTAGGTTAGGTAGCATCCATGGAAACTCTTCCACTGTAAATCTATTGGGTTCATCCACTGTTTCTGGTGCTGCTGATATGGCCTCCTCTGCGCTGATGAGATCGACGTAGAAGAAGGGATCGCTTTGTTGAGCACCTTTGTTCCATCGGCAAAAAGCAGGATTTCCCGGTGGGCAACCATTTTAATTCCAATCTCCATTCCCATTCTCACATGTCAGTCGATGGCCTCTTCTACTGCCGTGACGGTCCATTCTCCTCTCATTTCAGATTCCTTCTTCACCTTTTCCACCTATCACCTCTTGACTTCTTACTTCATCCACCCTCCACCGCCCACCTAGCTTCACCTGTCATCTTCTAGCTCGTACTCACTCCCCTCTCCCCACTTTCTTATTTTGGCTTCTTCCCCCTTCCTTTCCAGATCTGATGAAGGTCTTGGCCCGAAACATCGGCTGTTTATTCATTTCCTTAGACGCTGCCTGACCTCCAGCACTTTGTGTGTGTTGACCATTCAGAGAGATTTCAGGAGATTTGAGGGGGCTTAGACATGGCATTTATGACGCAAATGAAAGACTCTTGGTTAGATTACTACTTTGTAATCAGTCCCATCTATCTTTAGGCTTTGGAGTTCTTTCTTCACTTTAGAGTTTCCTTCATAACAGAATTATCCATTCTGACAACGGCAACACAAGCTAGAGAATAACTAAACTAAAACTGAGAGGATTGCATTACCTTAATCGATCATCTGACATTTAGCAAGATAAAGCATCTCCATAGTACACAGGACAAGTCTGAATGTAAATCTAATCTAGTTATAAATTATTCAGTAATTGAGAACAGCCCATTATTAATTAACTAATCTGAATGTCAATGAATGCTCCATAGATGACTCTGTTACTGAGAGCAGAACTGAGCTAGGCACGAAAATGTGGTGCAAAGTTTGATGCTTTTTACTAAATAAATTGCGTACAGTTAAGGCAGGTGCAGGAACACCAACCTCAGTGTTCTTGGGCTAAGCAGGGGAAAACCCGCCAGTTGCCCCTGACGAAAATGGTGTGTGCATGGATGTTCACGAGAACAGGGGCAGGTTTTGATGTTATTCCTTTTATTTTCAAATACTCACTGCCTCACGCAAAAAAAAAACGGGCACTGTTTGCTCGGTGCCTGAACCTCTATGCCAGCAAGTTGGCACATTTAGGAAAGACAAGGAAGGAACTGAGTAGGAAGGTGAATTAATGAACAAGAGCTTTACTTAAGAACGCACATATAAGATGCCATATTAAACAAGACTGCCTGGAAAAATTACTCGGATCCATTTAAACAGTTAAGGAAATCTTTAGTGTGTGCACACAATGCCCAGAGGGATTTCCAAACAGTATTGCTTTCTTACAACAGATTTGTGAGGTTCAATTGAAAAGAAGCAGTGACTGGTAATAAGCTGAATTTTGCTCTCTCGCATTTAAGCACTGTTTCCTGTGACCTGTTAGCTTTCTGAGTTCTACATAAACCAGCAATTATGGAAATTATTTTCTGCACACCCTTCTCAAGTTGATTCCACATTTTGTGAATAACCACTAAGCACTATTCGAGGCATTCCACAGGATGAAATATTGTTTCTTGCTCGTGTTGCCATAAAGTTCTCCTTCAACATAATATGTGTAACAACTTCATATGATCTTTGGAAAGCCAATTTACTTACTGCCTATTACGCTGCTGGCATTTTGGGCAGCAATGAAGGTCCTCCATCTCCATCTGTCCATACTGTCACACACCTATGTAGATGGACTCTTTGTTGCTGTTTCCATACCAATCAGGGTTGTTAGCCCTGAGCTGAATCCCTGAACCCGGATGACTGGTGGACCATTCTTAATCTGGTTTCTACCCTTTGACCTGTTTGGCATGGGTGACCCAACCAAGAGCTAAAGTGTACTGTTGTAACTATATGTTATAATTATGTGGTTTTGTTAGTTTTTTCAGTCTTGGTCTGTCCTGTGTTTTGTGATATCACACCGAAGGAAATATTGAATCATTTCTTAATGCATGCATTACTAAATGACAATAAAAGATGTCTTCATAATCTAATCTAAAGCCAACATAGTTCTTCAGGTCATTGAGGCATGCAAGCCTCCAAGCTCGATGGCAAGGCTGTGATCCTCCTGGAAAGACAAGCAAAGCCTTTAAGACCTGTTTATCAATTTCAACTATAGAACAAAAGCTTAACCTATTGTGGGACTGGATCATATGAGGCAGAGGACAGTCAGCACTGACCAGTGGGTACAGATACCTTGACGTTAAACTGTGAGGTCTGCCGTTTAGGTCAGAGCTTTGTTACACTGTTCATTAATTTTGGGTGTACTTGCAAGGAGTCAGTTGTTGAATCAGACTTCAGGTAGACTGTTCCCAGGGATATAATATACTGCTGTAGGATCACCATTTGGTGAAAGGCACTCTTTGGTGGGTGTGAATGTAGTTAGCTTTCCAGTGTAAGGAGATGTTGCACAGGTGAACGCTGCCACCTGGCATGGTCTAAGGTGCAGAGGGAAGCACCTATGCTTAGTACAGCCACCACAAGGTCTCTGTGAGGTAGGATCACAGACTAGGATCCTGTCCCCCCTGAATACTGATGGGTTGAGCCTGTATGTAACAGCCTCTCAAACACTTAATAGACACGTTGCTTAAGAAGGAAACAAAAGTCGTATTGATGCAGTGTAAGAGAATGTATTGGATTGATGTCACAATGAATGTATACCAATTATATTTGCTGTACTCTTTCGAATTAAGGAACACCTTCATCTGCAAACTGATGCACTCACACGCTAAAGCATTTTCAGAGTTGAATGTGTTTCTTGGTGCTCTAGATTCAGAAGGGTGGTGCCCAGATTGGCTGGCCAGGAGGTGGCAGTAGAGCAGAAGAAGAAAATCAGGAGCAGGAGGCCAACTGTAAATGCTGGGGGACAAATCAGCAGTAGGGAGAGGCCGTGGGCTGGGGAACAAGCTCTTGGTGTAACAGATGGAGGTAGGATGCATGCTGGGACCTGGGTAATGGTCACCTTTGTAGGAAATGGGAACTCCGCTGTTAGTGGTGTGAAAGGGATTGGAAACAGGACACTGCAGTTTACATTGTTGGTTGGGTGGCGGGAGGGTCAGCAGTATGTTGGGAGCAGAAAGTCAGCTGTTGATGTGGATGGTAGTAGGAAGCAGCATCAGGAACCTCAGGGTGATGGTATTCCACCCACATCGTGGGTGAGGGGTGAATAAGTCATGGGACTGGTGGGACTGCAGACCAATGTGCCAAGGACCTGTTTGACACAGAGTGGAGATGGGGCTATGCATGCAGTTAGGGGCAAGTCTGTACACCCATCAGGTAACCTAATGAATCAATGTTGTCCCACCAGTGTCCATCCAATGATAACTACTTCTAGGACACCACTGCCCAAGTCCACCACAAATCTCCAAAAGAAGAGTGGCTCTTTGAATGATATTATCACACGTACCCATGGTACCAGAGTGACTGACAGCTGGAACTATCCAATCGAGTTCTCAGGGTAGATGATTTAGCCTGAAGTAGTCATTCTATTTCAATGTGCAAAAATATATCTTCACTTACATAACACTAATAAGTTATGTAACTGAATGTCTAGACAAATAAAAATCTCTCTGATATTTTATAGTGTGCAAAATTATGTTTCTTATTAATTTTGGTATAGAATTGTTCTTGTTCTTGGTCAGTTCAATAGACATTTACCAGGATAAAACACCATCCATGGGAAGTTACTGATTTGGGTTGTTGGTTGGATGTGGCTCGGGGTGGTGGGGGGGCGGAGGAGGACTATGTGCTGAGACATATTGTGCAGCTCTTAGCTCTCATCCTCGCTTAGGGTCTGAACTCTAGACCAAAATAGAGGCTAACCCAGCACAAATCCAACTTCAGAGCAACTGTGTGTGTGTAATCTCAGTACAGGAGCCAGGTCAGCAGCTGCTAGTTCCACCCTCAAAGCGAGCACATACATACATCATCTTCCAACTTGACCTTTTGCACAATGTGGTCTAAAGTCTTTTAATTTGTGTAGACAACTTAAGAAGACTGAAATGCATCGGAAACGTCTTTGAATCCATATCAGAACATTCAGATTTTAGCCGCTGTTAATCATTCACTTGGAGAGTAATAAGCAAGCAGAGAAAGGAAGGATTTCAATGTCAGCAAATATTCAGAGGCTTTACGTGAATGGTGCAGCCCGAATTAACCCTGAGCATTTGCAATGCGACAATAAACCTTGTGTTTTATACCCAATCACTCACAATACCCAATGAAACTCTATACATACCAACTGATTTGTTCCATGGTGTTAATGCTGGATTTTCTGTGCTGTTGAACAAATTTGAGACTTACAGAATTACAGATGAGGCTCCTGTCTGACATCATGCTGCCCTGTTGATGGATATGCAAAGTCAATATTTGATACAAGGCTGTGTGTTGATGCTCTTGCTGACCAGGATTGTAAATTCTGCAGCAATCACATGGTTTCACCTTTAATCATCTATCCGATTATCTTCTTATGTGGCTCAGTGTAAAAATTGGATTAATAACACTCCTGGGAAGTGACTCGGGATGTTTTCCGACACTAAACTGACAATATTATTTGAAGTTGTTGTTACATTGAAGTCTTCGGATAGCATCAGGAATGACAAATAGAAGCTGTTGTCACATGAATCCCAGTCAGTTCAGGTGTAACATCCAGATTGCCTGTCATCAGGGAATGACTTACTGACATACTGTCTGTTACACCTCTGGTCTTTAGGGCAGCAATGAAGGTCCTCCATCTCTGTCTGTCCTTGGCCATCTTCCTACCATCGCACACAGATGTAGATAGATACTTCATTGCTGTTTCCATAACAGTTTTGTTTGACCAATCAGGGTTGTTAGCCCTGAGCTAAACCCCCAGACCTAGTGGACTGGTGATCCACTCTTAGTCCGGCCTCCGCTCGTTGACCTGTTTGGCATGGGTGACCCTACCCAAGAGGCAAAGCATAAAGCCCTGACTCCAGCCAGCATAGATCTCTGGGTCATTGAGGCACGCAAGCCTCCGAACCACAAGCAGGTTGTAGTCCTCTTGGAGGATCAGGGAATAAAGATACTTGTAAATAAGTTTGAATTGGGAAATAGAATTGTGAAACCCAGCTGGAAATCCAGTTCTGCTATTGCAGCTGAAATATACAGAAAGGAGCAATGAACTTATTCAGCTGTTTGTTTTCACCAAGTGAACATGTAAATAATGAAAAGTCTGGGTCTAGGTATTTGAGAGAACTGGTAACCAAGTGTGGGACTCTTACCAGTTACATCTTAACTTGAAAGGCAAATTACTTTTGTTTATATGTTAACTTCACAACTGTCTTTTGGGAAATTTTTGTTAAGTAACCTCTTTTTCAAAACTATTTTTGATCTATTAAGAAAATGAATGCATTTGAGAACTGGAAAGGACAGGGGCCTTTTTCAGAGGAAATATATTTATTTTAAATTAACTTTGTTTTGAAGGTTTCTTTGTGGGGGTGAAGGGTTAATGAGGCCCCTGTGGGAGGTATACAATGGCACAGTGTCACCTTAAGGCAAGTTTGATGCCTGGATTACCACTTTTCAATGAATGAGGTTGAGCCTGACAGAATTTGGATGTGTTGACACACCTCCAATCTCCACAGACTGATTAGTCAGGCAGAGCTGGTGCCAGGGAGTTTACTGCACCATTCACAAAAGACTGGCTTGGAAATGCCAGTCAATCATTTTTCTAAAATGCAGCCGAGCCACAAAATCTAAACCCCGGAAATAATAAGTGAAGACCTCGGTCATTTGAACCAGAGCCAAACTGGAAGGGAAGAGTAAATATGGATGAGGAATTCTGCCAGTTACTCTGTAGAAGGAACACCCGGACCTATTGCCTGTTCCATGTACGTCTTCCATGGTTGTAAAGTAAGGTGAATTACTTTATTAGTAGTAGATCACCTCATTAATAAAAATGATTTACCCTAAACCAAACAAGTGGTCAGTGGCTGAGGAGCCATTCTCTTTTGTGGTATTCTGCTGCTCTCACTGGGCCTCAATCACTGTGTGATTTGAATCTGGGGTTTGCATGCATAATGGCTTTGGAAAGGACATTTTTATTGTAGCGCTTCTTATTGCACAATCTTATTTATTGATTGCCATTTGGTGCCATGGTCATAGACTTCTCCCTAATTAAAGAGCATTGCATGATTCCTGCTGCTTGAATTGACCATTTTAGTTGGATGACTGTCGCATTTTCATAATTCCTTATGTTATAGAAGGAGGCTATGCGGCCCATCAAGTCTAGACTAACTCTCAAAATATTTCCATCAGTCTCATTCCTCCACTGATATCTCTGTAACTGAATGCAACTGTCTTTTTATAAGTTCAAAAATGGACTTTTTCTCGATTAATGATATCACAACGGAAGAAACTGTGCAAGAAATACAATGTTTACATTCATAGTCATTATATTCAGTGGTGTAAACTTTAAACAGAAAATGGCAGAAACAAAAGAAGTGAGACCTAGACCTCACACTCTTACCATCCAACTACAGCAGGGGTAGTTGACAGTGGGTCATTAACCAACCAGCCAGCAGTTCTTCAGGGTTATGGGAAGAAACTGGAGCACCTGAGGACAGCTCATGCAGCCTCTAGGGAGAATGTGTCTGATTTTAAAGGATAGAGAGGGTGTACAGACGCTGCCAGAAATGGTTTGTGCGTGAGACCCAAAGTGAGAGGAGCATCTTGAGAGTTTTAAGATCTTACTGAAATCTCACTCAAAGGACTCAAAGTACATTTATTTAGGCAGTACACAACCCCGAGACTCATCTCCCCACAGACAGCCACGAAACAAAGAAAACCATGGAGCCCTTTCAAAATAAAACATCAAACCCACCCTCCCCATGGGCAGAAAAAATCACACAAACGGCAACAATAAGGAACGAGTGAAAACACAGAATATAAAAGGCAAAAAGAAAAGAGTCCGTACTCAGTTCAGCTCAGTGTTCGTGATCTACAGGCCACCCTAATGTAAAGTCACCCAAAAATAGCAACAGAGAAAGCAATGGCCAGACACCAGAAGACACATCATAATGTGAACTCCAGTCCAATCCACAAATCGTGTCGATAAACCTTGCTCCGGCTCCATCCTCTGACAGCATCAGGGAGAGAGACAATGGCCAAGACATGAATTACCTTGGTCGTGGAGTTGTTCTAAAATGGTAGGGAAGAGCTCTTTTATACTGCAGTGGCTTAAACTGAGCAGTCATATGCTGTTGAAGATGCCACCTTTGGGCTGAGATATTGTCTGATATCTATAAAATATCCTAAGGCATGAGACATCAAATAAAAGGAGAGTTCTCCATAGTCTTGGCCAATATATCATAGATAGATTCATAGCACAGAAATGGTTACTCTTGGCTCACCTTATCCATGCCTTTGCCTGCATTGCCACAAATTTTTGGATTGTCTTTCTGTTGTCTTCTTTGTCCATTAACATTGCTGAATTTTGAACACGTTCAATTTAAGAAAAATGATATTACGTTGTTTTTTTTTAAACTGGGTCCTATGTTAACACCAGTAATTACAGTAGGCACATATTGGGATGCAAAATGCATTGAGATGCACAATTGTGAAAGAGACTATTTAAATCCAATTTTTCACTTCATGGCTTCATCGTGGATTTTAAAGCCCAAGCTTCTGGACACTCACATTGTTGCTAGCGAGGCCAATAATATTTTCATCTCCATTTACCTGGAGAAGGTAGTGATGATCTGCCTTCTCAGATCACAGCAAACATTTCTGATGAAGCACTTGCAGAATTCAGCTCATCTACAGTCAGTTCTGCCAAATTAATGCAAGTTGTTGGCCTGTTACCTATTGGGGTTTTTAATTTATTTGTAAAGACATGGTTCTACTTATGAAGTGTTTAATGGGCTATGGAAGTTATCTTCTTACACATCACATGATGTTGCAGCACTGGCCCACCTACAATGATTTTGATTTAATCATGTAATCATTGCAAGCTGTGTGGTTGGTGGGAAGTGTGAGCTCCATAAATCGTACCAGCTCCTCTGGGTGAAATGGGATGAAGCCAGAAATACCCTGTATCACCCATTCCCCATGGCAACTAAGTCATACAAATATTGTCTTCTGTAGGTGAAGCTATTTTAAGTGGAGCCAAGTTTGTGTGGTTTATATACAAGTAATCAAAGCTGCTTCTTGTTTCAGACTTGCAGGCGTCAAGCTAGAAATTTAAGTTTACTGTCAGCCCAATACCGCACTATATTTCTGCTGTCTTATCCTTTCACACTTGGGGAAAATTCACCGCAATTTTGATCATTAAGAACATCAGGCAGTGGAGAGTATAGGGTATGATTTCATTAAGTAGCCACCTTGTTTGCTGCAGCCATTTTCTCTCTGAGGTCAGACTCGCTACAAGATTATAGATTTGGCAAGGAAAGATAGATATAAAATGCAACTTGTTAAACTAATACCTGAGCAGTCATTATCTGCAAGACACATTCATTAGGTTGTGGGTGTCACTGTCAAGGTCAACACTTAGTCCCCCTGCTCAGGGTCCATTGAAATAAATAGTTTTCTTGTTACTTTCAAGGGTATTTGAAGGTCAATTATTCTGTCAGTTTGGTGTTATATATGGGATTTCCTTCTCGAAAGGATGACAGCCCATTAAATTCATGGTATTTATTATCAATTCAGATTACTAATCATTCTAAACTTTATAAAAATGAATTTAAGTGGCCCCAGTTGCTAAGAGCCTATACCTCTATGTTTGCAAAGCAATCTTCTGGAACACTGGAGTAGAAACTTAACTGCAATGTTAATGAGAAGGGATAATACTTACTATCATCTGCGCTGAGATAGTGTGTTTGTGGTCAATTAAACACCGCAATGCTAGAGATAGTTGGGGTTACCTGATCAACACACACAAAATGCCAGGCAGCATCTATGGAAAAGGGTACAGTCCTCATTTCGGACTGAAACCCTTGGCAGGGGTTACCTGATTCTTGGTTTAACCAACATGTACAGTACATGAATTTTCTAGGCTCTGGTGAGATGGTACTCTTCAGGAAAATACCATTCTCAATAAGGCAAAGGAGATTACAAAGGTATTAATAACTTGGTTGCAGGCATTTGGAAAATGCAACACACACACACACACACACACACACACACACACACACACACACACCTAAGCTTGGGAAAAGAACACCAAGTATCAACCAGAGATTATTAAAAGATTCTGTTGTGGGGACTAAATCAGAACAATAATGGGACTTGGTGCATTTAACACTTATTTTACGTTTTGTTCTTAGGGGACTAATTTAAATGTATCACATCTATGCATTTCTACCAAAGAAGTTCAAAGCACTTTCTTCATATATAACAAAAAATCTGCAAAAGTTTAAATAATGTTCAGAAACATTGCTGAAATGGGTTGCAAAGGAATGTGGCAGTTCCTTACATCCGTCCAGAAAGTAAAATTTTTTAAACTTTTGTTCTAATTGTGTTTCTTTTCTTCTAAAATGGATAATTTATGTTTAATTTGTTTTTCTTGTGAATGGGGCTTATTTGATGTTACTTGCCTGTGATGCTGCTGCATGTAAATTTCCCATCGCATCTGAACACGAGCTTGTGCATGTGACAATAATCTCAGTTTTGGAGTAATGATGGCATTGCAATCTGCCAGAAACAATTGCAGTTTTCAATTGCTTCAAACAAATATATACTTCCCGCCGCTGCCTGTAAGGAGTTTGTACATTCTCTCCGTGACAGTGTGGGTTTCATCCAGGTGCTCCGGTTTCCTTCCACAGTCCAAAGACGTACCGGTTGGTAGGTTAGTTGGTCTTTGTAAATTGTCCCATGATTGGGCTAGGATTAAATTGGGGGTTGGAGGGCAGTGAGGCTCGAAGGGGCTATTATGCACTGTATCTCATAAATAAATAAATAGACGGATGAACAAATAAATAAATAAATTGATTGATTGATTGATTTGCCTGTAAACTTGTGCAGTATGTGTTCCTCTGACCCGAGCCTCTATTGCACTCTTCACCATACGTTCCTACTCTGGGATCTCTGTACCTCACTCTTCTCCTTAAATTCTGCCTATTTGATCCCCCTTGCCTAATATTTCCTGGACACTGTGTCAATTTCTTATCAATCTCCTCAGTCCTACAGACAGGAAAACCACCTTGATACATTTTACTGCATAATAGATGCCATATAGTTCAAAGTTCAAAGTGAAATCTATTATCGGAGTACATACAGGTCACCACATACAACCCTAAGATTCTTTTTCTGTGGGCATACTTAACAATCTATAGAACAGTAACTGTAAACAGGATCTGTAAACTGTTCACAAACTGTGCAAATGCAGATATAAATAAATAACAATATAACCGAGTCCTTAAATGAGTGTAGCTATCCCCTTTTGTTCAGGAGCCTGATGGCTGAGGGTAGTAACTGTTCTTGAACCTGATGGTGCAAGTCCTGAGGCTCTTGTACCTTCTACTTGATGGCAGCAGTGAGAAAAGATCATGGCCTGGGTGGTGAGGATCTTTGATGATGGATGCTGCTTTTCTACGGCAACGTTTCATGTAGATGTGCTCAATAGTTGGGAGGGTTTTCCCATGATGTACTGGACCGAATTCACTACCTTTTGTAGGATTTTCTGCCGAAAGGCTTGGTGTACCCATACCAGGCTGTAATGCAGCCAGTCAGTAGACTTTCTATCACACATCTATAGTTATCTATAAATAATCATTGTTATTGATCACGTTCCAGTGACTTCTCCTGGATTTATTAGAGGATGTCAGGGAATTGCTGATAAAATTCATCAATGAATAGTTTGAGTTTGTGTAAAGATCTGACAACCGTCTGTTGCTTGAGGAAATTATACTTCACCAAAAAACATAATACCTTGAGGTGAAGCGAGAACATTGATTTAAAAAAGAAAGAACTATTTGAATGACTGAGTGCAGTTAGGTTATTCCTCAAAACGATATCTGTGTGGGCTGATTAAAACGCCGGATAAAGTAAAATACAGCTGATACTGCTTATCTCATGCCTGACTCATTTTACATTGTGTTATGATTCAGCTTGACAGAAATCAATGTTGATTTTCTAATAATTTCAAAACATAGTAAAATCAATATGTTTTGATTTACTTTTGTTTCTGTCAATATGGGTTTTCAGGATTGTGCAAAATAATGGCTGGAGAAAAGAACAGGCAATTTGCCAATCACACTGTAACATTAAAAGCTTAATATAATGGCCTTCCATATCCAAAAATATCTGTATAAAGCGTATCTATTTGCTTTAGCAACTTGTATTCATTTGGCAATATGTTGGTAAGAAAAAAAACATAGAAATGAAAGTACATTCTCAGGTCTTTTGTTGCTGAAGAGTGTAACGTAATGAATTTTGACTATTAATAATGAAAAAATATTTGATCTGTAAGGTGAAATCAACATTTACCAATAGAAATGCCAAGGCAAGTTATGATGTGTTAGAAATGATTTGCAGGAGTGCTGGTGCCTATTGCACCTTGTTAGACCTGCTTACCTAAAAGATGGGGAGAACAGGAATAAAATAGATAGATAGATAGATATACTTTATTAATCCCAAGGGAAATTGGGTTTCGTTACAGCCACACCAACCAAGAATAGAGTGTGAATACAGCAATACAAAAAAACCCCAGCAATCAAACACCAAAATGCAAACTATGCCAGATGGAAAATAAGTCCAGGACCAGTCTATTGGCTCAGGGTGTCTGACCTTCCACAGGAGGAGCTGCACGTTCGATGGCCACAGGCAGGAACGACCTCCCGTGACGCGCAGTGTTGTATCACGGTGGAATGTGGCCGAAGTCCAACAGTAAAATGTTCAATATCCAGTCTGCAAACACGTTCCTCGATCATAATATACCCCGGATTGCACCATCCGTTGTTAGCCAGAACAGTAAGCACCGAAATAGTGGACTAGAGGGAATTTGGTGTTTTTAGCGCATAGGATTTGCTCTCTGAAAGCACTCAGTTCAGGGAAGACTTGAATTTATGAAGCACACTTTGCAGTATTTCAAGGTGATTTGCAGCCAGTGAAGTAATTTTCAAGTATAGCCACATTTTACCATGGGGAAGACTACAGCCAGTTTGCACACAGCAAGTATCCTGTCAACAACTATGCAAAAATGATCAGAAAACATTTTCTTGAAGCTCACTGAGGGATAGAATTATTTCACTGAATATGTGGTAAGGACCTGCTGTCTGAAAGGTTTGTAGAGGTAGAATCAAAATCAGGTTTATTATCACTAACATATGTCGTGAAATTTGTGTTTTGCAACAGCAGTACAGTACAGCACAATACATAAAATATACTATAAATTACAGTAAAAAATATATAAAAAATAAATCAATGTTGCAACAAAAGCAAAAATAATGAGGTAGTGTTCATGGCTTCATTGTCTGTTCAGTTCAGTGAACACTCAAAAACCTCTATAGATGTACCGTGGAGAGCATTCTGACAGGCTGCATCACTGTCTGGTATGTTGGGGGGAGGGGCGCTACTGCACAGAACCGAAAGAAGCTGCAGAGGGTCATAAATTTAGTCTTGGGTACTAACCTACAAAGTACCCAGGGCATCTTCAAGGAGCAGTGTCTCAGAAAGGCAGCGTCAGTTATTAAGGACCCCCAGCACCCAGGGCATGCCCTTTTCTCACTATTACCATCAGGTAGGAGGTACAGAAGCCTGAAGGCACACACTCAGTGATTCAGGAACAACTTCTTCCCCTCTGCCATCCGATTCCTAAATGGACATTGAAACCATGAACACTACTTCACTTTTTAAATGTACATTATCCCCATTTTTTGTACGATTTTTAATCTATTCAATATACATATACTATTATTTATTTATTTTTCTTCTGTTTTAGGTATTGCTTTGAACTGCTGCTGCTAAGTTAACAAATTTCACAACACATGTTGGTGATAATAAGCCTGGTTTTGATTCTAATCTAACAGTGGAAGGGTTCAAAGGTTCAAGGCTCAAAGGTCCAATTAATGTCAGAGAAATGTGTACAACATACATCCTGAATGCTTTTTCTTCACAAACATCGAAGAAGCTTTTCCTAAAATGTTGAGTGCATCTTCAGGTTCCTGCACCTCCTCTCTGATGGTAGTAACAAGAAGAGGACAGTGAATTACTCACCATTTTTTAAAAAAGCAGCTCGGTGTTTGCAGAACTACAAATTGCAGAATTGTGGACATAGGGAAGGGAAGTGGAGTTGACTTGATGTTGAGTTTTGCCCAGCATGGACATCTATGGAAAGAACACTCATTCTGTGCTTTAATTTTCTATCATTCTTGACATCAGCCAGGATGTGAGGGAAGATTGGTCTGGTCATTAATTCCAGTCATGGGATCTGGAGGGCTGGATGGGTCAGCTGACATTGCAGTACACCTTCAACTCTCCCAGAGCTGAGTAATTCACCACTAAACATTGTTTCAGCTGTCACGCAAACAATATTCACATCAGCCCAAGGTACCAGAGATGCAGAAATGCTGCCTGAGTCTGAGGGGTGAAAAGAATTTCTCAGTTAGAATGTGCTACCAAAACAAAATCTCAGCTGGAATACACCTGGAACCTTCAATTCTACCAACTGTGCCACAGCTGATATTGGAAAACATAATATCAGTTTAATTTTCAGAAAGGTGGATTCAAATTCTGCCACTTTGCTCTTTGAAATGAAGGTGCATTTTTCTGCAAATTTCCAGCCACTGGGCTGTTTTACTATAACTCAGAATTCTCCACATTGCCACTTTGATAACTTTTAATGAATGACAGATGGTAGTTTAACTCAGGCCTCAGGTCTATTGTTCCTTGATTCGTTTATTAGACCAAAATATTAGAGATCTTATGTAAAATCAATAAATGTTGAAAGCATTCAGCAGGTCAGGTAGCACCTGTAAATTGAGAAAAAATTAATGTTTCAGGTCAAAGACTCTTCATTTCAGATTCCAGCATCTGCAGTTATAAAAAAAAATACACATAAGAGACAATTGCTGTGCACGAAAGATAAATTTGTTTGATGGCTTTTAATAATATTTTATGTTGCATCACAGACTGTTGCCCTAATAAATTGGGATTCCTTTCCAAAGGAAAAGAAGATATCTGAAGACAGCAGATGCTGGAAGGTGGAGCAAAAAAACAGTTTGCTGGTGGAACTCACTAGGTCAGGCAGCATCTGTGAAAGAAAAGGGATAGTTGGCTAATTATTGTTGGTGATGATCTATTATTGCAGTCTATACAGTACAAAAGTAAGTGTGTACCTTGGATTTCTACACCATTGGTATTCTGAGATGCACCTAGAACAGAGATATTAAATGTTATCCTTTATATTCTTGTCTGAGGAAGGAGGTTCTATGGTTTCAGCTCCCTTCGTGGTACTTCAGAGAACTATCTGATACTCCTGTGCTGCACTGTTAGAAGTGATGTTTCTTTGAACAGTTTCAAAGCAAGTGCTCCTTTCTTCCCCATCTTAAAAGATCAATTGGTATAACTTTGAAAAAGAGCAAAGATTTCTCCCTCAAACAACAGGAATTCTGCAGATGCTGGAAATTCAAGCAACATACATCAAAGTTGCTGGTGAACGCAGCAGGCCAGGCAGCATCTATAGGAAGAGGCACAGTCGACGTTTCAGGCCGAGACCCTTCGTCAGGACTAACTGAAGGAAGAGTGAGTAAGGGATTTGAAAGCTGGAGGGGGAGGGGGAGGGGGAGATGCAAAATGATAGGAGAAGACAGGAGGGGGAGGGATGGAGTCGAGAGCTGGACAGGTGATAGGCAGAAGGGGATACGAGAGGATCATGGGACAGGAGGTCCGGGAAGAAAGACGGGGGGGGGGTGACCCAGAGGATGGGCAAGAGGTATATTCAGAGGGACAGAGGGAGAAAAAGGAGAGTGAGAGAAAGAATGTGTGCATTAAAAAGAGTAACAGATGGGGCACGAGGGGGAGGTGGGGCCTAGCGGAAGTTAGAGAAGTCAATGTTCATGCCATCAGGTTGGAGGCTACCCATACGGAATATAAGGTGTTGTTCTCCCTTGTGTTTTTGCTGATATTTATCCCTCAACCAGCAAGTAAGAACAGATTATTTAGTTGCAGATTGTGGCTTTTTAAAAATTGGCTACCATGTTTACTACTCACCATCACTTTGAAATCTGTACTTATGTAGTTGAAAATAATATTGAGAAATCCTGAAGTCATGTGTGGCACAATATAAATGCAAGTCTTTCCATCATGTCGGTCCTGGCTCAGGCTACTTCTGTTCATTTCCACCACCCCCTCTTGTCAGCAGGCTACCACTGTTCCCTTTCCTTCCCTGGAAGTGCTAAGTGCCTGCTGTACAATGTGGCTGCAGTTGTAATTGATGGTGCTCCCAGATACTAATCAAGAGGAATTTTGCAAATACTTTCTGTTCTACCAGACTTCTAGGTCTTTCACAATATGCCCTTTTACTCTGCTACTGCAGCAGCCAGAATTCAACATTTCTACCATCATTATTAGCACTAAATGAGACCAGATAATATTGAAGTATGGTGACCTAATTAGTCAGAGTTCCAGGTCTCAGATTAGTTCAGAACATATTGCAACCAATGTTAGATTTTGGTTTTCATTAAGAAAAACATGTTTCTAAAGAATTAGCCATTAACAGGGACAACAGAATTACCCAATCTTCTCCATGCCTTGTAGATGTTTTGAATGACTTCAGTTGATTAAAATCTGAGGAAGGCATTTGATCCATTGTGTCTATTGTTTAACTTTTTATTGCCACAGTAGTGATGCAGCCGAACAAAACTTTTCAAATTACTCATTTTAAGTGAAACTCCAAAAATGCTATAAAGAACCAGTTGTTCCTTCAATCTGCAAAGAGAAGGGAAAATAATGACATTGAACTCTGTCAGTTTAATTTGAACCCTTTCATAAGACTTGAATAAAGTGGGCGAATGCAATAATAGCATTGAAATGCAGTGCATATGGAGGGTTACAGTGTTGTCACGGGGTAGGAACAAGTCCGTAATTGTGTGGTATGTGATGTGGTAAGAAAGCAACCAGAAGGTTCGTGTAAGTCAATCCTAAACTTTACAATAACACAATTTAAATCTCCAGCAGCTCTCTCCTAAGTGCTAGTGAAGTTATTGCCGAACTGAATGCTGCTACCGACATGTTGGGCTGTTTTCTCGGTCTACTTTACGCCTGTATTGGCTCTAGTCCATGATTTTTCAAGATTTGAATTCTAAGAAAAACTTAAACAAAAAAAATTGCAAAGATTGCTGATGAAGAAAGATCTACTACATTCTGCTTTTCTCTTACCATTCTTAAAGAGGCTGGTTTATGTTTTAATCTAAATCCACAGGTAAAACTCTCTCCAAAATTGCCACCCTTTATGCATGAAGTAATGTGTGTCATCCATTGAAGAGTAGTTTGGGTGAGCCTTTCCCCTCACGGTCACACTTTCCATGAAATGCCACAGCTCAGTGATCCAATCCAGGCATCTGGATTGCTTTTCCTCGCCTAGCACATAGCCCAGTGTAGAACAGGAGTCATACAGATCTCGCTTATCTATGTGGTAATGTTAAGCCCTGGCTCAGTTTCTAGTGACCAACCAAAAGGTTTGTGAATGACCATGTAGTTTGCAACGTTCGACTTATGACTGTGTGGGTTTCCAGCAAGTGCTCTGGTTTCCTCCTACATCCCAGAGATGTGCTGACTCTAACGAAGACTGCACATAGTTAAGCAGGGATCAGGTTCCTTTCTAAGGTCGCAGTTTTGTATTTTAGTACTACATCAGCAGCACTAGGTTAGCCATGTTGTCCTCTGATGTCAAATGACTCCAGCAGTACACTGGCTGACTGCTGACATCTGACAAATCCTACGGTGAGTTGCAGCTTTGGGGATAGTGAGGATAAATAAAATAAGGGATAATGATGAGAGAAGGGCAGTGATGCTGACACTGATCGGGCATGTATAGGAACAGCCTCAGCAGTAAAGCTTTGGGCATTATTCACAAACAATAGGAATTCTGCAGATGCTGGAAATTCAAGCAACACACATCAAAGTTGCTGGTGAACGCAGCAGGCCAGGCAGCATCTCCAGGAAGAGGTGCAGTTGACGTTTCAGGCCGAGACCCTTCGTCAGGAAATGTTAACTGTTTAAATGTTAAATGTTAATTGGACAAGGGAGCTGCGTAGGGAGCGATCCCTGCGGAATGCAGAGAGAGGAGGGGAGGGAAAGATGTGCTTAGTGGTGGGATCCCGTTGGAGGTGGCGGAAGTTACGGAGAATAATAAATCCTCCCGATGTGGCCTTTTATATATTGGTGAGACCCGACGCAGACTGGGAGACCGCTTTGCTGAACATCTACGCTCTGTCCGCCAGAGAAAGCAGGGTCTCCCAGTGGCCACACATTTTAATTCCACATCCCATTCCCATTCTGACATGTCTATCCACGGCCTCCTCTACTGTAAAGATGAAGCCACACTCAGATTGGAGGAACAACACCTTATATTCCGTCTGGGTAGCCTCCAACCTGATGGAATGAACATTGACTTCTCTAACTTCCGCTAAGGCCCCACCTCCCCCTCGTACCCCATCTGTTACTCATTTTTATGCACACATTCTTTCTCTCACTCTCCTTTTTCTCCCTCTGTCCCTCTGTATATACCTCTTGCCCATCCTCTGGGTCACCCCCCCCCTTGTCTTTCTTCCCGGACCTCCTGTCCCATGATCCTCTCGTATCCCCTTTTGCCTATCACCTGTCCAGCTCTCGGCTCTATCCCTCCCCCTCCTGTCTTCTCCTATCATTTTGCATCTCCCCCTCCCCCTCCAACTTTCAAATCCCTTACTCACTCTTCCTTCAGTTAGTCCTGACGAAGGGTCTCAGCCTGAAACGTCGACTGCACCTCTTCCTAGAGATGCTGCCTGGCCTGCTGCGTTCACCAGCAACTTTGATGTATGTTGTGGGCATTATTCATTCTTGGTTTAAAATGCAGGATTAGCTCCTCTTCCTGGCTAGGTGGAACCTCAATGTAAAAAAAAGCAAATAGTCATAGTCATAGTCATACTTTATTGATCCCGGGGGAAATTGGTTTTTGTTACAGTTGCTCCATAAATAATAAATAGTAATAGAACCATAAATAGTTAAATAGTAATATGTAAATTATGCCAGTAAATTATGAAATAAGTCCAGGACCAGCCTATTGGCTCAGGGTGTCTGACCCTCCAAGGGAGGAGTTGTAAAGTTTGATGGCCACAGGCGGGAATGACTTCCTGTGACGCTCAGTGCTGCATCTCAGTGGAATGAGTCTCTGGCTGAATGTACTCCTGTGCCCAACCAGTACATTATGTAATGGATGGGAGACATTGTCCAAGATGGCATGCAACTTAGACAGCATCCTCTTTTCAGACACCACTGTCAGAGAGTCCAGTTCCATTCCCACAACATCACTGGCCTTATGAATGAGTTTGTTGATTCTGTTGGTGTCTGCCACCCTCAGCCTGCTGCCCCAACACAAAATGGTAAACTTGATTGCACTGGCCACCACAGACTCGTAGAACATCCTCAGCATCGTCCGGTTAATGTTAAAGGACCTCAGTCTCCTCAGGAGATAGAGACGGCTCTGACCCTTCTTGAAGACAGCCTCAGTGTTCTTTGACCAGTCCAGTTTAATGTCAATTTGTATCCCCAGGTATTTGTAATCCTCCACCATGTCCACATTGACCCCCTGGATGGAAACAGGGGTCGCCGGTACCTTAGCTGTCCTCAGGTCCACCACCAGCTCCTTAGTCTTTTTCACATTAAGCTGCAGATAATTCTGCTCACACCATGTGACAAAGTTTCCCACTGTAGCCCTGTACTCAGCCTTCTCAGCAATATTACTTTGATATGTTCCTCCTGTAGAAGAGATGAACCATGTCCATGTAGTGTGATAAAGCCACCAACCCACATCTGTTAGTTGGTTAATTGGCCACTGTAAATTGTCCCTTGTGACTTGGGGAGTGGTGGGAATGTAGAGAGAACAGGGTTCGAGTAAACTGGTAGTTGATGGTTATCATGGACTTGGAGGGCCGAACAGCCTCTTTTCGGGCTGTATCCCTTTATAGTTCTGTAACCATTAACCCAGTTGGGCACTGGATCTTATTCTTTTCTTGAAGTCTTATTTATTCCTAATAATACATACAGGAAACCCAGTTGTTTCTTGTTTTTCCTCTACATTCCTTATGCCACCAAATCAGTATATTCTCTTACAATGCATTAATATCCCCACATCTCTTTTTTAAATGAAATAAACAATAGACAATAGGTGCAGGTGTACCATTCAGCCCTTCGAGCCAGCACCCACCATTCACTGTGATCATGGCTGATCACCCACAATCAGTACCCTTTTCCTGCCTTCTCCCCATATCCCTTCACTCCGCTATCTTTAAGAGCTCTATCTAACTCTTTCTTGAAAGAATCCAGAAAACCTTTCCTCCACTGCCTTCTGAGGCAGAGCATTCCACAGAACCACAACCCTCTGTGTGAAAAAGTTTTTCCTCAACTCCGTTGGAAATTGTCTACCCCTTATTCTTAAACTGTGGCCTCTGGTTCTGAACTCCCCCAACATCAGGAACATGTTTCCTGCCTCTAGTGTGTCCAATCCCTTAATAATCTTATATGTTTCAATCAGATCCCCTCTCATCCTTCTAAATTTCAGTGTATACAACCCCAGTCGCTTCAATCTTTCAACATACTTGTGAAGCATTTGAAAGATTGTTCCACAAGCCTCTTACTAGAATAATGGCCACTTTATGGTGGCTATACCGAATTTCAGTGTATTCCTCGGCATTCAATCTGCACCTTAGGATATGCTAGTTAGTAATATAAACTAAAGGACACCTCATTTCACGAAAAGGCCAACAGGTTTCAGACAGACTAAAGAGTTTCTTTCACTGAGCTCATGACATTGCTGTAGCAGTTGATGTTTGTCTCAGTACATGTCCCTGGAAACAATCCATAGACCACAGTATCTTCAGTTACGCAGCCATTCAGTAAAGTCTTGACAAGGACTGCTGAATCTTTTCCCGGACTACACTGGCTGGCAAGTGCAAGAGAGATGTATGAAGATCTCGCCTGCATCGCAGCTGTATTGAGGGCAGTGTGCCGCAGGAGTGAGATTCTGCCTGTGCAGGAAGGAACTGATAGGAAGCAACCAAGTCTCATTGTAAAAATCTGGAAGGTTTACTCCGCTTTCTCTAAAAGGCTCTGAGCTAAACATCTGTAGACTAGCTGTTGCCTTCAATGGTCCCATTGGACCAGAAGAAACCCTCCTGTTGAAGGTTCCTGAATTGTGCAAGCCAAGGTCTTTATCCATTGATCACCGACCAATTGACCATCAGAGTCTTCCAATAGTTTAGTCTGCCTCTTGGTATGATATGTCAATAATTTTACCCCCACAATTGGTTTGTGCACATAAAATTAGTTCAACAAGGTCAGATTTCAGTCTCATACTGATTAAGTGTGTCATCACCATAACTTCTGAGCTACCTGAAAAGGAGAGCTAAGATTAAAAAAAAATGTATGCTTTGACACAGCTTGTTTCTCTGTTATCTTCCGCTCCATTGACCTCTGTGCTTCCTCTGTTGTCGAGCCAGAAACAATTTAATTTTTTTTTAGAATGGTGTACTGATTGATGTATTCAAAAGGCTTGTTCCAACTTGTGGTTCATGAGCCAGTCAATATGCAATCAGACTTTGTAATCCTTTCACTGCTATTAAGCAGTTGATGGGCAATTGACATCTCTTTTATATTTCCCTTGACTGTTTTTTTCCATTAGTGAGAGAGAAAGGAAATGAGACAAAATGTAAGAAGGGTGGTAAATTTGTCATTTTCTATTTTTCCAATGATGTCATATTCAATACATAGAATTTTTGTCCTTGTGTTTTTCAGTTGTGAATATTGTATGCATACTTCTGTCTGATATGTCTTTGCTAACTCAAGAGAAGCCTTCACGAGTAAAATGGGTTTGATTTTTACTCTGTCAGAGATCATCAGAACATAAGACATAGGAGCTGGAGTCAGCCATCTAGCCCATCAAACCTGTTTTGCCATTCAATAAGGTAATGGCTGATCTGTTCATGGACTCAGCTCCATCTTACCTGGCTTCTCTCCATCCCCCATAATTCGCCTGTTATGCAAAAAATCTATCTAACTGTATTTAATGAGATAACTCCTTCCCTGGGCAGAGAATTCCAGAGATTTACTACTGTCTGGAAAAAGAGTTTCTCCTCATCTCCAACATAAATCTATTCCCCTGAATCTTGAGGCTTTGCCCCATAGTTCTAGTCTCACTTACCAGTGGAATCAACTTTCTTGCCCCTATCTTATCTGTTTCTATAAGATCCCCTCTCATTCTTCTCAATTCCAGTGAATATAATCCTAGGCAACTCAATCTATCCTCGTAGGCTAACCCCCTCATCTTCAGAATTAATCTTGTGAACCTCCTCTGTATCACCTCCAAAGCCAATATATCTTTCCTCAAGTACAGAGACCCAGAACTGCACACAGTACTCCAGAAGTGGCCTCACCAGTACCCTGTATAGTTACAGCATAGCTTCCGTGTTCTTAAATTCAATCTCTCTAGCAATGAAAGACAGCACTCCATTTGCCTTCTTGGTAACTTATTGCACCTGCAAATCAATGTTTTGCAATTTATGTACAAGCACTCCCAAGTCCTTCTGCTTAACAGCATGCAGACTTTCACCATTTAAATAATATTCTGATCTTCTACTTTTTTGTTCCAAAGTGGATGAATTCACTTTTACCAACATTGTTCTCCATCTGCCAGACTCTGCACACTCAATGAAACTATCTATATCTCTCTGCAGACTCTCCACCCTCTGTGCAATTTGCTTCTCCACTCAACTTAGTGTCATCAGCACACTTACATATGCTACACTTGGTCCCTCTTCCAAATTGTTAATGTATATTGTGAACAGTTGCAGGCCCATCTCTGACCCCTGCAGCTCACCACTGACCACCAACTAGAGAAACATCCAGTTATCCCAACCCTCTACCTTCTATTGAATAACTTATTGGCTAATACATTATCTCCATCTCCATGCATCCTTATTTCATGGATAAGGCTTTAACGTAGCTCCTTATTGCGTGCCTTCTGGAAATCCAAGCTTGCAATTTCCACCTGTCCTCAATCCTCAAAGAACTCCAGTAAGTCTGCCCTTCATGAATCCATGCTATGAATGTCTGATGGAATCACTTCTGTCCAAATGTCTTGATTTTTTTCTTGCTGCTAGCTCAAGCATTTTAACAAAATATGGATGTAAAGCTAGCTGACCTATAGTTACTTGCCTTTTGCCTGTATCATTTTTTAAACAGTGGAGTACACTTGCTGTCTCCCAATCCACCTGGACATGCTCAGAGCCCAGAGAATTTTAGTAATTTATCACAGTACCTCTGCTATAAATATAAGATTGTATTTTCCCTTGTAAGTTCAGTAACAGGCAGTAAAAGAAAGCTATCATAGTTGCATGCTATGAAGTTTTTCTCAACATTGCCTTGACCAACCTGACTCGCCCAATCTGTGTGCAAGTTGACAACTGCTGTTCCATTCTTTCTTGGGTTATTGCCCTTGCCACTGTAATGTTATTACTTGGTGGCCTAAAGACAACTCCCAGCAGTGATATTTTTCCCTTTACTATCCCTAATCTCTTCCCAGATATGCTCAACATTCTGCCTCTTGGATCTTATATCATCTCTCACTATCGCCCTGATCCCATTCTTAATTAAGAGCACTATCTAACTCCCCTACGTTCCTTCCTATTATTCCATATTACCTGATACCCTTGGATATTTATTTTCCCGTCATCTCCATCCTGCAACCACGTTTCCATAATGGACACTAAATCACACCTTTTGGTACCGATTTGTGCCACAAGTTCACTGACCTTGTTCCAACTACTACGGGCATTCAGATGAAGTGCCCTGACACACATTGTCCTTTCAGAATATAGCAACCTTTATGTTCTTTACATTTGACCTTTCTGTACTCCACTCTGACTTTTCCCTTTTCTAACTTTTGCGTTGGTCTCACATTGCTTCCCTCTGACTTCCTGTGTGGTCTTACCTCATGTTTTTATATGGAGAATCTGCAGTATGATCTCTATATACAGAAGGAAGATCCTTTCAAAGGTTTTTGTAGTCTTTTAATTCTTTCTGTCTTTATGACACCTACATATATTGGAAGTAAGTGGTGGTGAAGATGGAAATAGTGTTTAAGCCTGGAAAGTCCAGTCATCGTGACAAGTTACAGTACAGAAGGAGGCTATTTAGCTTGTCATACACCATGAACATTTAAAATTCTTGTGAACCTTCAACTACTTTGTTTCAGAAACGTTTTTGACTGTTTCCAATTGACAGAAGAAAGTAAATTAACAAGAAAGTAAATTAACCCATATAACAAAATAATACTGAAAAGAACCTTTTATATTATTTTCTCACTTATGGTGCTGGCTATTGGATCCAGCTGTTTAGCTCTTAGATTTGATTGTTTAATTGTTATTTTCTTTGCAGCTTAATAATTAATTATCTGCTTGTATTTTAAGCCTCAGCTCTATGGCATAAAAAAGTTGGGGACCCCTGCCCTA
Source organism: Mobula hypostoma (assembly GCF_963921235.1). Lineage (NCBI taxonomy): Eukaryota > Metazoa > Chordata > Chondrichthyes > Myliobatiformes > Myliobatidae > Mobula > Mobula hypostoma. Next base: position 79,449,709 of record NC_086102.1, read on the forward strand.
GATATGTAACACTAGTATGATTCTCGAAATTTCTCTTGGTACTACATTATTTGAATAAGGGTTATCTTATTGGCTAATTCTTATCTACAAGTTTGAATGGAATTTTCCTTATCTATGGGTATAAAACAGCTGACCACAAAACTGTGCCAACTTAGTTCTTCTGTCTCTCTCTTTGCTTAGCAGACCTTTATCAGTGTCTGTTTTAATTTTTCTTTGTTCTATCAACGCTTAATAAAACTATCATGAAGCAACAAGTTTTGTGCCTCTTTCCTGACTTCTGAAAAAACCTTGGATTAAAACATCAGAATTCAACACGGCCTTGCATTGCATATACTGTGCAAATACCTCCATTGAATACACTTGCCCAATATCAAAGACTGAAATTAACAGTATATGCTATGTAACAAGCAGTTTTGTCTGTGAGTTGATAAAATTAAGAACCCAGTCTGTGGCCTACCACCAAGTTAAATACTCACAGTATTAAGTATTTGCTTGTTGACAATCATTGTCACAATGGTCTGCTATCTCCAATATTTTTAGAGCTTTCATTAAATTTTTTTTAAAAATCAGTAATATTTAAGATGACTTGTACTTATATGGTGTTAAATGCTGCTGCTTTACTATATTGGTACTACAAGACCATATAATCCTGTTTGGATATACAATCTTTGTGCAGTAAGTATTTGCCTTCATTATTTTTCCTCGTCAGAAGCAGACTCCGAAAGAGTTGGTATGCATTTCAAATAATTCTTTGTGGTCCTGTTGCATGGTACTTGTTCAAATGAACACTAGCCCTTTTTAATTTGCTGTTGACATCAGCATGCCCTGCACTGCTTTCAGACTTGTTGCTAGACTTGGACTTTTCTTGGAACTTAGAACTTTTCTCTTCAACTTTCTCTAAATTTTGTTTAGCCATGAAATGTCCACCAGTTGCAGTGAATTTCAGAGAGGGTTGAAAGTCTGTGCATCCACTTGAAATTGGATTGAGGTAGACAGCAACAACAGCCTACTTTAAATCATGTTTTAATATGAAGATACTTCACCAGGCAGGAAACACGGTGACCAAAATACATAGTAAGTTTTGGGGGTCTTTTAAGTGAGATTATGCCTAGAGCTGTGTCATTGAAAATGAAGTGGGGGAAGCAAGATGCAGAGTCAATAGAGGAAGATCTCTGTCGATGAGGGAAGGGAAATGTTGCTGTTGTAGAGAAGGTGAGAGCACAGACAGAATTGTAGACCAGGATGAAAACTTTAAATCAACACATAGCGGAAGGATCGCAAACGATGGAGGGTACGGAATATAGGGATGTGCAGAGCTTAATGTAAGCAGGATTTTGAGCAGCAACATTAGGGGAACTTAGGTTCTAAGCAGGAACAGTTTGTACAGACACTTCAGAGCATCACTGACATCCTGCAATGTATAGTTGGAGAAAAGCTTGGCTTATCAAAGTTCAAAGAGCATTTATTATCAAAGTATGTATGTAATATATGACCCTGAGATGTGCCTTCCACACAGACGGCCATGAAACAAAGAACTCACTCAAAGAGAAGCATCAACTGCCTCGCCCACCACAGCGCAAAAAAAAACCAAATCACTCAAAGGGCAAAAAAAAACAAGCAAAACCTCAGAATATAAAACACAAAATCGAAAGAGTCCAGGCACGTTCAATTCAGCTCAATTTGTTATCTGCAGGCCACCACGATCAAAATCACTCAAAATAGCAACCAAAAAAAAAGTATACCAGAAACCAGAATGTGGTAAAAATGTTGCCATTAGACTCAGTGATAGTTGAGAAACTGAGAAGTTGGAAAGTTAAGGTGAAAAATTACCCCAAAACGTTCTCCTCTTACATATGGTATATGATGAAAGACTGAGTAATGATCACTGAAAGAACCTGGTTACTTTATTTTGAGCTGTTGGATTTTGAATGGATGTGCTGTAGGGGAAACACTAATGCCTCAAAGCTGTGTAGTACAGACAGCTTTGGATTATACCGTATATTGAAATTGTTCTGGTTGTCTCTGCATTTACATTTGATTAAATGTTGATTCAGGAAAATAAGTGTACTTAAATAATTTGAAAGATGTTTCACATATCTGACCTTTGAAAATTCATGCCGAGTTAGAAAGCCCGAGGTAGAATTTCACATTTGATCACTGGTGCTAAAGAAGTGGTAATGGAATCCCACCATCACCTTATTCTACTGACTTCACTAAAAATGAATCTTGGAAGGAGACTGTGGAAGAAGGACGATAATTAGATGACATTTTGGTGGCAGTTCTCTCAGATCACAGAATAGTCACAGCACAGCAGTAGGCCGTTGGCCCTATTCAGTCCATACCAGCTCAGTGGAAGGTTAATCCAGCCAGTTCCTCTCCCTCAGAGTCCTCAGAATTTCTTCACTTTCCTGTTCTGTACTTATTAACTTATAACTGAATCTGTCTCCACAACTACCCCTGTGCATTCCAGACCCTCACCAATTGCCACATAAAATTATTTTGCTCACACCACTTTTGGTTCTTTGGCCAATCTATTCCATTTCCGCTGGTTCTTAAGCACTCCACCAAAGGGAACAATTACTCTTCGCGATTCTCTATCTATTCTATCTCTACCCATCATGATTTTACATCATGCTCTCTCCTTGTAACCTCTCCTTCCAGGGAGAACAGCCACAGCTTGTCCAGTTTATCCATATAACTGAAGTACTCCAACCCTGGAATCTTTATGATGGATCTCTTTTTTGCAACCTCTCTAAAGCCCTTACAATTTCCCCAAAGGTGTGACGTCCAAAATGAGGTGCAAAACTCAGTTGTGTCTGAACTAGTGTTTTATGAAGTACAAACAAACTTCTGGAGGAACTCAGCAGGACAAGTAGCACCTGTAAGTGGAAATGGAAATGGACAGTCCAGATGTAGAGCCTCAACCTGAAATTTCACCTGTCCATTTCCCTCCTCAGATGCTGCCTGAGTCACTGAGTTCCTCCAGCAATTTGTTTCTTGCTCCAGATAACAGTATCTGCATTACCATGCGTCCTCATGTTTTATTAAATTTATCCTTGTTCTTGTGCTCTATCCTGGTATAAATAAGATCCCATATGCCTTTTCAATCTCTTTCTCAACCCTGCTCAGATCCCCTTATATTAGTTTACTGTTTGCTAGAGCTCAGGATTGGATTTATTAGTTGCAGCCATGCTTTTCAAGATTGGAAGGCTCAGCTCTGAATAGATCCTGAAACATTACATTTAGTCATAAATGGCAGAGATGCTGTTGTTTATGTTGTTTGCTCATGTGGCTTAATTAATCTGGATTTCAGTGAAGATCTGGATTGTATCCTTGAAGCTGTTGAGAAGATTGCAAAAGATTTTCATGCCTGGTGTCCTTTGCATGGCTGTCGTATAATATAGTGTTTACAGACGAGGAGGTTAAAGTTTCGAAGGCAGATGTAGGCTGATGTGATCCCTTTCCCACCACTCAGCTTGTAAACTGATCAAAAGCAGGAGAGTGTGAATTGCTGTGGGAATGTTTGTTTCAAGCAATTGTTCTGCCCTGATCCAATCAAGATACAAGTTTTGCAGGACAAGATGAATTTTCTATGAATTTTCATCTCTGTGTGCGGGAGGGGGATAAAGGTTTTTAAACAATGAACGCTAGGTGACTAAAAATTCATTGTTCTTTTCTCTCATGTAGATATGAATGAGTTCAGTTAAGCATAATTTTATTGCCAAAAATAAAAATGTTCTTCCTCATGTTGTTTTTGGTCCAAGAAGTGAATGAAAACAAAAGGCACCCAAAAGCCAGGAAAGCAGAAAGAAATTATTACCTTTGGAAACTTACACAGAATTAAATTAGAATCATTTATGCTGTTCATAAGTACCACTTATGCACCTCACTGCAAATTTATGTTGAATTCCGAAACTGAGGAACTTTATGGTTGTGTTTGCCTCAGACTTGGTAATCACTGTCTTGATGTGTCATCATTTGATTATTGGTCTGAAGGAAAATCTCTGTATGGTAACTGTGCTAAAATGTGTCCAGGAAATATCAGCTGGCATTGCTGGAAAACAAAGAATTTAGTCCTCATATAGTTCTGACAAATGATCCAAATCCCTTTAGAAACGCTAAGTTGTACAGCAGCCAAGGTTAAATAAATGTGCATCTATCATATTTGTGATACTGGTATGATACCTACAGAAGACAAATGCCTGGATGGCTCTTTGTATAGCTCTAAGTCTAGTTTTTAATAAGAAATCAAGAAAAAAATTCATTTTTCATTTTTAACTGGGATGATGGAAGGCAAAGATTGGGAACAAAATTACAACACTAATTTGTTGACAACACTGCATGAATCAATAAGCTAAAGAAAAGCCTTGCAGCCTGTTGTACAGAAAACAAAATCAATTTACCTTGAAAACATTCTACTTTAAGAAGGAAAGAAACAGAAGGAACAGCAGAATCCACCTCAAGGCTTTCTCCAAACAACTTTAGTGTGTGAAAGGTTGAAGTTATGCATGTCAAATGTAGCGATACGATTGCGGGATTGATAGAGGAATCACCCAGTCATTTTCTTTCTTCCTGGCTAATACCAGGAAAACAGTAGACCTAACTATATTGATTTCTAATGATGAATAATGGCTAATTGATGGCATATTATCTGTATGCAGGTTCCCACACAGGACAGCTTTAAGGGAAGATATTCACCAAGCCCCAATATATGGAGCTGAAGATATTTATTCTTGTTTCCACATTGCTTCCCACCACTAAGCTGCTCCAGCTCTGACCTGTTCCTTGTTTCCTTGCTCCTGAATTTATTCATTACTATTTGTCATAAACATAGTGTTACATACCCCGTAACGGGTTAAAGAACCAGCAGAAATGGAAAACAGCTGGAGTCTGGTATTGCTGTTAACATAAGCTATTTTATTAGTAACTATGCAATACAGTAATATATAAGCAGGTAAATCAAAACAGGTTAGCAAAGTTCATGCATATATAAGTGTGGAAATATACAAAAGCCAAGCTTCTTCAAGCTTAGGAGGTAAATGGATGCAGTCTTACAATGATAGGTAAATGAAGTCAGTTCAGTTCATGTTCTTGAGTTGAGTAATGATGGAGAGAGAGAGATGTTGTGGATGTCCGAGTAAGCCGATGCCATCGATTCTCCGTTGTCCTCTAAAATCCTTAAAAGTCACCGAATGCAACCACAAGAAGGAGACCATCTTCTGTAGTAAGGTTATCAACTCTGGCACGGGTTGTTCACACTGATAAATTCCCACCAGTCACACCTTTTCCACACTGCGAGAGCCACTGATTGATTCTCCCAATCAATCCTCCAAAACCCACCTTTCTGTGGGCACACCAAGCTCATCCAGTGTCTGAAACCATGTGTGTCTGTCTAACAACCAGCTGACCTTGTATTTATCTCAGCATGCTGAACACCAACTGTCCATCACATAATGCCACCCTCGGTCACCATGGCGACTCACGAGCTGCTCGTTGCTCTCTCTCTCCAAGTCAGTCGCACCCTCTCTCTCTTTTTGAAGGTACAGTCCATAAGGGATAATTCAGAATATCATCACAATAGAAACATGGAAAACCTACAGCACAATACAGGCCCTTCGACCCACAAAGCTGTGCCGAACATGTCCTTACCTGAGAAATTACCTAGGGTTGCCCATAGCCCTCTATTTTTCTGAGCTCCATGTACCTGTCCAGGAGACTCTTAAAAGACCCTATTGTATCTGCATCCACCACCGTCGCCGGTAGCCTATTCCATGCACTCACCACTCTCTGGGTAAAAAACTTACCCCTGACATCTCCTCTGTACTTACTTCCAAGCACCTTAAAACTGTGCCCTCTCATTCTAGCCATTTCAGCCCTGGGAAAAAGCCTCTGACTATCCACAGGATCAATGCCTCTCATCATCTTATACACCTCCATCAGGTCACCTCTCATCCTCCGTCGCTCCAAGGAAAAAAGGCCAAGTTCACTTAACCTATTCTCATAAAGCATGCTCCCCATTCCAGGCAACATTCCTGTAAATCTCCTCTGCACCCTTTCTATGGTTTTCACATCCTTCCTATAGTAAGGTGACCAGAACTGAGCACAGTACTCCAAGTGAGGTCTGACCGGGGTCCTATATAGCTGCAACATTACCTCTTGGCTCCTAAATTCAATCCCGCGATTGATGAAGGCCAATGCACCGAATGCTTTCTTAACCACTGAGTCAACCTGCACAGCTGCTTTGAGTGTCCTATGGACTCGGACCCCAAGATTCCTCTGATCCTCCACACTGCCAAGAGTCTTACCATTAATACTATATTCTGCCATCATATTTGACCTACCAAAATGAACCACCTCACACTTATCTGGGCTGAACTCCATCTGCCACTTCTCAGCCCAGTTTTGCATCATATCAATGTCCTGCTGTAACCTCTGACAGCCCTCCACACTATCCACAACACCTCCAACCTTTGTGTCATCAGAAAATTTACTGACCCATTCCTCCACTTCCCCATCCAGATCATTGATAAAATTCATGAATACTGTACTGGTACCAAATAGTCAACTGTAGGCAGCTTCTGGACTGAGAAGGCACTTCAGATGCCCTGCCTCTGGACTTTGTTCATGGTGATAAGTGCTCAAACCATAATCAAAGTAGGATGTTCAGTAACGTATAGAATTTCCAGTCAGTTCTACACTGTTTACATCAGAGAGGGCAACTTCCATACAACCCCTTAAATAAAATCTAAGATGTATTTCAAACTGTGTTGGAATTAAGCAATCTGACCTACCTTGAAGTAATATTCTGAGATCCTCCTCTCTTCCTTCTCTTACTGGCATTTAGTAAACCCGCACAATAATCTCCCAAACCACTTTGACACTCTAGCACTGAGCATGAGCAGCTGTAATTAGTACATGTAGCCTATTCATACTTTGAGAAATACATAAAGTATGGGGAAGAAGCAATGGTCAGGCTTCAGTGTGTTTACTATAAGTTGTGAAACACCACTTGCTTTTGCTGTATGCATTTACATTGGACACAGTAAGCTGTGAAATTATGCTTGCTCTGTATTGCATGGGATCTTATATAGTTCAGCATGAATAAATGACAAAGTCTGTGCTTGCTATTGTGCAATGACAATGAAAAAAACAGACTTGTGCTTACAAACACTTAGTAATGCTGAGGAGTTGGATAGCACTTTGAAATAGTTTGCTATAACTCAGCTGTCTGACTGTTGCAAATTCCATGGTGTGTCCTTTTTCAGGGCAAAGGAAGGAGCAATTCAGTGAATGTTGGCAGCAGATTCATTACTGGAACTTTGGCTGAAGTAGAGGTTAGATGGGAAAACCATTTTTACAACTGCTTCAATCACTATTCTTCGTTTCATCTGAATTACTATTTACAATATTGGAAATCAGCAAAGCATAGCAGCATGCATGTGGCCAATACCAGATGATGTTCTAAAATGCCAAACAGATATTTAAACAGAGAAAACAAGAGGAAATCTGCAGATGCTTAAATCCAAGCAACACACTCAAAATGCTGGAGGAACTCAGCAGGCCAGGTAGCATCTATGGAAAAGAGTAAACAGTCAATGTTTCAGACCAAGATCCTTCAGCGGGACAGGAGAAAAAAACAAGAAGAGTCAGAGTTAAAAGTTGGGGGAGGGGAGGGAGAAGCACAAGGTGATAAATGAAACGGGGGGGAGGAGTGAAGTAAAGAGCTGGAAAGTTGATTGGTGAAAGAGATACAGGGCTGGAGAAGGGGGAATCTGATATGAGAGGACATGAGGCCATGGAAGAAAGAAGAAGTGGAAGAGAGCACCAGAGGGAGGCAATGGGCAGGCAAGGGGCAAGGAGATAAAGTGAGAGATGGAGAATGGGGACGGGGAATGGTGAAGGAGAGGGAGAGGGCCATTATCGGAAGTTCAAGAAATTGATGTTCATGCCAACAGGTTGGAGGCTACCCAGATGGAATGTAAGGTGTTGTTCCTCCAACCTGAGTGTGGCCTCATTGCGACAGTAGAGGAAGCCATGGATAGACATGTTGGAATGAGAATGGGAAGTGGAATTAAAATGGGTGGCCACTGGGAGATCCCGCTTTTTCTGGCGGATGGAGCATTGGTGCTCAGCGAAACGGTCTCCCAATCTACGTCGGGTGTCACTGATATACAGGAGGCCACACCGGAAGCACCAGACAAAGTATATGACCCCAAAAGACTCACAGGTGAAGTGTCTCCTCATCTGGAAGGACTGTTTGGAGCCCTAAATGGTAGTAAAGGAGGAAGTGTTGGGGCAGGTGTAGCACTTGTTCTGATTGCAAGGATAAGTGCCAGGACGGAGATCAGCGGGGAAGGACGAATGGATAAGGGAATCACGTAGGAAGCAATCCCTGCAGAAAGCGGGGGTGGGGGGGGGTGGGAGGGAAAGATGTGCTTTGTGGTGGGCTGCTGCTGGAGATCGCGTAAGTGGTGGAGAATTACGTGCTGGACGTGGTGGCTGGTCGGGTAGATGAGGACAAAAGCAACCCTATCCCTGGTAGGGTGGCAGGAGGTTGGGATGAGAGTAGGTATGCATGAAATGGAAGAGATGAGGTTGAGGGCAGCTTTGATGGCACTGGAGGGAAACCTCTTTCTTTGAAGAAGGAGGACATCTCCTTCATTCTAGAATGAAAAGCCTCATCCTGAGAGCACATGCAGCCGAGTTGGAGGAATTGAGAGAAGAGAATGGCATTTTTATAAGTAAAAGGATGGGAAGAGGTATAGTCCAGGTAGCTGTGTGAATCCGTGGGTATGTAACAGACATCAGTAAGTGAGCTGTCTGCAGAGATAGAGACAGAGAGATCGAAAAAGGGGAGGGAGGTTTTGGAAATTGACCAGGTAAATTTGAGGACAGGGTGGAAGTTGGAGGCAAAGTGGATGAAGTTGACAAGCTCCACATAGATGCAGGAAGCATCACCAATGCAGTTGTCAATTCAGTGTAGGAAAAGTGGGGGTGGCCACCAGTGTAGGCTTGGAACATAGACCGTTTCACGTTGCCATCAAAAAGGCAGGCATAGCTAGAACTCTTCCAAGTACCTATGACTACACCTTTTGTTTGAAGGAAGTGGTAGGAGCCAAGGGAGAAATTATTAAGAGTTAGGACAAGTTCCACTAGGCTGGCAGAGGAGAGTGGTGGTGGAGGGGAACTGATTGGGTCTAGTATCCAGAAAGAAGCAGAGAGCTTTGATGCCCTCCAGGTGAGGGATGGAGGTATATCAAAACTGGAGATCCATAGTGAAAATAAGATTATGGGGGTCAGGGAACCTGAAATCATTGAAAAGATCCACAGTGTGTGAGGTGTCATAGATGTAAGCAGGAAGGGACTGAACTAGTGGGCATAAAGCAGAGTTGAAGTATGCAGATATGACTACAGTGGGACAGGAACAAGCTGAAACAATGAGTCCACCTGGACAAGCCGGTTTCTGGATCTTGGGTAGAAAGTAGAAATAGGAGGTGCGGGGTGCGGGGACTATGAGGTTGGTGGCAGTGGATGGAAGATCCTCAGAGATAATAAAGTCGGTAATGGTGTGGGAGACAATGGCCTGGTGCTCCCTCGTGGGGTCCTGTTCGAAGGGTAAGAAAGAAGAGGTGTCTGAGAATTGGGGGTGGGCCTCAGCAAGGTAAAGGTCAGTATGCCAGACTACTACAGCACCCCACTTATCTGCCGGTTTGATGTTGAGGTAAGGATTGGTGTGGAGGGAGTGGAGAGCAGAGCGTTCGGAAGGAGTGAGGTTGGAATTGGAGAGAGGAGTGTTAAAGTGTAGACATTTAATGTCCTGACAGCAGTTGGCAATGAAAAGGTCCAGAGCAGGCAGAAGACCAGGGCTGGGGTCCAGAAAGATTGTTTGCATTCCTCATGTAGTTTAATTTGAGCAGTATTAAAAATAACGGTCAGAGTTCATGAAGTTTGAGGTTGTTTGTGTTGATTTGCAGATTGTGTGGAATTCTGCAGTTACAGATCCCTACCCAGTTACAGTTTGTTATACAGAAGTGATCTACCATTGGCTGCACAAAAGGTGTTATTTCTACCTGAGCTGTCATTTATATCTGCAGCACAAACTAAGACAACAAGACTAAATAAAAGGTTTCTGGGCAGATAAACTAAACTGTTAGATCTTCAGGTAAAGTGGCTAAAATGCAAAATGGTGAGTTATTTGGTGTGAATTTCAGTTCAGTAGTGCCAGTTTGGTCAGAAATACTCTCAATGGTTTGAAACATCTAGTTCTCAAATCATTTAGCTTAATTAATTTGAATTGTATGCCAATGTGCTTGTACGCTATGTTATCTGGGAACATCTTGACCTGACAGAACTCAGAGTATTGTTGTGAACAATGTGATCTGCCCATGTCATTAGAACCTTGATCCTCACTAAATCATGGCAATCCTGGACGAAGGCCAATCAAAATATTGTAGAAAAGCACTCAGCATTTGCAAGACCAAAGAACTGATTGTAGACTGCAGGGGACCAGCAGAACATGTACCATTGCTCACTGAGGGGTTGGCCGTGGAAAGGCTGAGCAGTTTCAAATTCGGGTGTCAATATCTCAGAGGATCTATCCTGGGCCCAATATACTGATGCAATCATGGTGAAGGTGCTCCAGTGGCTATATTTAATTAGGAAATTGAGAAGACTTTAACAAATTTCTACAGATGTACCATAGAGAGCATTCTGATTGGTTGCTTCACTCTCTGGTATGAAGCCACCAATGTACAGGATTGTAAGGGATTTCTGAGGGTTGTAGACTCAACCAGCTCCAGCACTAGGAGCACAAGCCTTCCCACCATTGTGGTTATCTTCAGAAGGCAGTACCTCAAGAAGGTGGCATCTATCATAAAGTACTCTCACCATCCAGCAATACCCTCTTCACATCTGTTTATCAAATCATGACACAGTGCATTGAGCTAGAATAAGGTAAAACACTAACAATACAAATTAAGTGCAGTGCAGGTAAATGATAAAATGCAAGGTCGTAACGCAGTAGGGTGCGAGGCCAAGAGTCCATCTTGTTGTACATGTGGTATCGTACAAGAGTCTGGTAACAGTGGGATAGAAGCCGTCCCTGAGCCTGGTTGAATGTGCTTTCAGGCTTTTGTGTCTTCTGCACAATGGGAGAAGGGAGAAGAGAGAATGTCCAGTGTGGGTGGAATCCTTGATCATCCTAGCTGCCCTACTGAGACAGTGAGAAGTGCGGGCAAAGTTCATAGAGGGGAGGCTGGCTCCTGTGATGTGCTGAGCTGTGTCCACAAATCTCTGCAGTTTCTTGCAGTCATGTGCAGAGCAGTTGCTATGCCAAGCTGTTAATGCATCTATGAGAATGCTTTCTGTGGTGCATTGATACATATTGGTAAGGGTTGACTGGGGCATGCTGAGGGAGCAGAGATATTGCTGAGCTCTCTTTGCCATGATACCAACGAGATAGGATCGGAACCAGCTATTGGTGATGTACATTTTCACCTTGGGGTCTCGGTGCTCTCAACCTTCTCAACTTCAACACCGTTGATGTAGAGAGGAGTAGGTACCCCGTCCCCTTTCTTAAGTTAATTCTTATGTTTTGTAACTCCAGACATTAATCAAAAGAAAAACGGGAGAGCCTGGGATAACATATCTACTCAGTTCTTGCTTTCTTTTTCTTTAATGAGGTGCACACATATGACATGGTGGCATAATAACGTATGCCATTCACGTATTTCTTACATATTAAGCTGTCATTAATTATGTAAAAAAAATGCTTAATCAAACAATATATTTACAATAGTACTCAAATATTACTGTAATATTAAATACATTACATTAATGATTAGCTCTTTTATTTTGTTGACATTGAGGGAAAGTCTGTTATCATGACACCATGTCACTGAGCTCTCTATCTCCTTCCTATAATGTGAATCATCGTTATTTGAGATATGGCCCATTGCAGTGGTGTCATCTGCAAACTCGTAGATGGTGTTAGAGCAGAATCGGAGGATGGTTGCTGCCTATCCAAACTGATTGTCCGTTGATCAGAAAGTCGAGTATCCAGTAGCAGAGGAAGACATTAAACCCTAGGGTCCAGAGTTTGAGGATGAGTTTGCTTTGAATAATAGCATTGAAGGCAGAACTGTACTCAATAAACAATAGTCTGACATGGGTGTCTTTCCTGTCCAGATACTCCAGAGACGAGTGTAGTGCCAGGGAGATGGCGTATGCCGTAGACTTGTTTCGGTAATAGTCAATAAGCAATAGTCTGCAGATTATTAGTGTAATGCTTCATTATGTGGACATAAATTGCAGCAGATGGGAATATTTGTTTGCATCTAACAAATATAATATCAAGATTTTTTATATCAGTAAAGTAAAAATCACTAAGCAGAAGCCCATGAACAATTAGTTCATGCAACCATGGACTGCTGACAGGCTGTATCACATTATTGTTTTACATTCAGAGTGACTAAAACCGGGGAAGGGAAATAATTACAGTTTGTAGCTCTTGTGGCTCAAATTACAGGAAGTGCTTGAATGCTGATAATGATGAGATAGACTGGGTTACCTAGCAATACACTTGTAAAAGGCACTACTGGTTTCTGCCTTTCTCTTCAAGATCCAGGGAAATATAATTTTTAGCCTCTCATCTCAAGACTCAAGACAATTAAGGCTGAGGGAAGTGAAATTGGATAATTAAACCTGCATGCAGCAAAATTAATCCAAAGTATTGGCTCTGCCTGAAAGCTTGCAGTTTAGGAAGCCCACTTTTCTTCTTTTTTCCCTCTCTTGATTCATTGTTTCTCTGCTGAATGAGCAGACTTCATGTGGACCCTCTAGTGCTATGTCCAAGCAGTTCACCCATTCATTGTGTGTGTGTCTTGACTGAAGGAATACAGACTGTATTTATACAGCACCCACAGGCTGTCCCAGGTCAGGTTGAGTTTACTGCAATCACGCCAGTAGAGTGAGTTACAGGTACGATGAGAACCTCCTTAAGGCAGCACCAGGCACATGGACATAGACAGCACACAGAATATAATCTACACAAATTATAGAAGGCAGTGAAGCAACAAAAAATGTGCAAAAACAAGATATTATGGCAAACAAGACACCATCAGAGACATTTATATCCATTTGAGTATACCTTGATATCCCTATCTATTTTACCCTCAGTGAACTATTTAATGTCTGAGAATTATAGAATCAGTTGGAAAGAAGCTGTTCCCAAATCTGGCCGTACGAGTCTTCAAGCTCCCAGAGGGAAGAGGGACAAAAAGTGTGTTGGCTGGGTGGGTTGTGTCCTTGATTATCCTGGCAGCACCGCTCCGACAGCGTGCGGTGTAAAGTGAGTCCAAGTACAGAAGATTGGTTTGTGTGATGTGCTGGGCCGTGTTCACGATCTTCTGCGGCTTCTTCTGGTCTTGGACAGGACAACTTCCATACCAGGTTGTGATGCACCCCAGAAGAATGCTTTCTACGGTGCATCTATAAAAATTAGTGAGGGTTTTAGGGGACAGGCCAAATTTCCTTAGCTTCCTCAGGAAGTAAAGGCGCTGGTGGGCCTTCTTGGCAGTGAACTCTGCTTGGTTGGACCAAGTCAGGTCATTTGTGATATTGACCCCGAGGAACTTAAAGCTTTTGACCTGTTCCACTTGCACACCACCGATGTAAATGGGGTCGTGCGGTCCGCTACTCCTTCTGAAGTCAACAATCAATTCCTTCGTCTTTCTGACATTGAGGGATAGGCCCCTAGAGTGACCAGTTCTTTTTCAATCATCAAACACTCACTAACGCAGATCTCATTTTATTTTCCACATTCCCAATTGCACTGCCTGGATTTTACAACTCACCTACACATGAAGGGCATTTTACAGTGGCCAATTAAACCATAACCCACATACTGTATGTTTGGGATGTCAGAGGAGAGCACTTGCTCATTTTGAAGTGTGGACACTGTTTTTAAATCAGCATCATCAGAGCCAGTTTGCATGCAGCAATTTTTTCCACAGTTATACAAGCCTCAGGAAGAGTATATCTGAACTCAGTCAGCCCTATTTAATATTATGTCAATAATAATGTCAACAATAAGTCCATCTTCTCCTCAATTTGCTACCATGGTTTGTATGGTCTTATGACCAGAAATAGAAACACTTAAGATTGGGTACTGTATTATTGGAACACTGCACCACTTAGTTTAGACTTGCTTTGATCCTGTGTTATATGTGTTAGACCGACATCCTGCTTGCTTTGTCAATTGCAATGTAGCTCAGCAGTAATTGGGTATATTGAATGAAAAGTCCACCAAAACTTTCAAATTTCTCTCAATTTTCCTTTGCCTTTTAAGGACATTCCATTAAGTACAGAATTATTAATTCTTTATGCAAGTTAAGTTTTATCTGTCATGCTCATTGGGGTGCCACGGTAGCGTAGAGGTTAGCGTGATGCTATTATAGCTTGGGCGTGGAGTTTGGAGTTCAATCTGATGTCCTCTGAAAGGAGTTTGCACATCCTCCCCAAAAATGTGAGCGCCTCCTAGGTGCTCTGGTTCCCACCCCGCCCCCCCCCAGTCCAGATTAGTGGGCTTTCCTGTTCCTAGTCACTAAAGTTATTCATTCTGTAAAATGGTATGTCAAGCGACTAGTTGAAGCCAAATGGGCACGTTATTTGACCTTGCAGTTGGGTAACTAACTGTCATTCATAGAGAAGGTGTGTTGGATAGGTTAAGGATGGCTGACTACAGCCAATTGGGATCAAGTTACCAAAGCAAAAAGAACAAGGTGGAAATTGAGGTACAAAGAACATTTTCTATTCCTTTCCATAACAAAGCTCTCAGAAAGTAACAAAATTTTGTTTCTCATATTCTATGGATGATACTTTAACCAGTTACTTAATAATGATCCTTTATCATTTTACTGACCTTCTCGTATTGACTAAGAATTGTAACTTTTATTGCTAAGCAAAAAGGAAGGGTGGCAAACAGGAGTTTGATAAGATGCATCGGTTCAGTTTTACAGTAGACGATCTCTTATTTATTGCTTTTTTATTCACAATTTGGAAAGAGGCCTTTCCGGTTTCTGAAATGTTTTGATGATGGTTGATCCACTGGGTGTACTTACTCCTTGGCTTAGCACTAAATATAGCCACGCATGGTTAACACAAAGATATCTATAATCTAATCTTTGAAGATGATTTTTAACAGTCAATTGCTCCTAGTGTTTAGTTGCAGATCAGGCAGCATTGGCTGCTCCCCTGCTCAAAAGAACATGAGGGAGACAATTGTGGCAGAAACAAATATTTATCCCTCTTATGTCTCTTATCCACAGTAGATACAGATTTGTGAGTGAGTATAAGACTCATATAGGATAGAAACTGGTTCTTCAACCCTACTGTCTGATCACTGAGCACCCCTCTACAGCAATCCTATTTTTCCTCTTCCATCTTCAACAGTGCCATCCCCACCCCTGCCCCCGATTTCCTGTCACCCACCTACACTAGGGGAAATGTAGAGTGTCTGGTTAACCTCCCTGGACATCTTTGGCCTGTAGGAGGAAACTGGAGCACCTGGGGAAACCCACAAAATCAGAATCAGTTTGTTATGCATTAGCAGTATATTGCAATACGTAATAGTAAAAAGTGTGAATTACAGTCACAAGTATATCTATTAAAAAGTTAAATTAAGTAAGTAGTGAGGTAGTGTTCATGGGTTCAATGTCCACTCAGAAATATGATGCAGAGGGGAAGAAGTTGTTCCTGAATCTTTGAGTGTGTGTGCCTTCAGGCTTCTGGACCTTCTTCCAGATGGTAGCAATGAGAACAAGGCATGACCTGGGTGATGGGGGTCCGTAATGATAGGTGCTACCTTTTTGAGCCATCACTCCTTGAAGATGTCCTGGATGCTGGGGAGGATAGTGCCCATGATCGAGTTTACTGGGTTTACAACTTTCTGCAGTTTATTTCAATCCTGTGCAGTGTCCCCCCCCAACCCTCATAGTAGATGGGGATGCAGCCATTTGGAAAGCTCTTCACGGTACATCTGTAGAAATTGGGAGACACACCAAAGCTCCTTGAACTCCTACTGAAATATAGACATGATCACTCCTTCTTTGTAACTGCATCAATATAGAACCTCAAAGATGCTGACACCTAGGAACTTGAAATTGTTCACCTTTTCCCTCGCCTTATCCTTTCTGAAGTCCACAATCAATCCTTTGATCTCAGTGGCGTTAAGTGCAAGGTTGCTCCTGCGACACCACTCAACCAGCTGATCTTTCTTGCTCTTGTAGACTCTCTTGTCACCATCAGCAAACAACAGTTGTGTCGTCAGCAAATTTATAGATGGTATTTGAGCTGTTCCTAGCCACACAGTCATGGGGATAGAGAGAGTAGAGCAGTAGGGTAAGCACACATCCTTGAGGTGCATCAGTGTTGATTATCAGCAAGGTGGAGATGTTATTTCCAATCCACACAGCCTGTGGTCTCTGATGAGGAAATCGAGGATCCAGTTGCAGAGGGAAATACAGAGGCCCAGGTTTAGGAGCTTTTTGATCAGATCTGTAGGCGTGACTGTGTTAAACACAGGGCTGTATTCAATAACCAGAAGCTTGACATAAGTATTAGTATTGCCCATGTGATCCAAAGCTACATGAAAAGCCAATGAGATCGCATCAAATACCTGGGGATACGAATTGACAATAAACTGGACTGGTCAAAGAACACTGAGGCTGTCTACAAGAAGGGTCAGAGCCGTCTCTATTTCCTGAGGAGACTGAGGTCCTTTATCATCTGCCGGACGATGCTGAGGATGTTCTACGTGTCTGTGGTGGCCAGTGCTATCATGTTTGCTGTTGTGTGCTGGGGTAGCAGACACCAACAGAATCAACAAACTCGTTCGTAAGGCCAGTGATGTTGTGGGGATGGAACTGGACTCTCTCACGGTGGTGTCTGAAAAGAGGATGCTGACTAAGTTGCATGCCATCTTGGTCAATGTCTCCCATCCACTACATAATGTACTGGTTGGGCACAGGAGTACATTCAGCCAGAGACTCATTCCACCGAGATGCAGCACAGAGCGTCATAGGAAGTCATTCCTGCCTGTGGCCATCAAACTTTACAACTCCTCCCTTGGAGGGTCAGACACCCTGAGCCAATAGGCTGGTCCTGGACTTATTTCATAATTTACTGGCATAATTTACATATTACTATTCAACTATTAATGGTTCTATTACTATTTATTATTTATGGAGCAACTGTAATGAAAACCAATTTCCCCCGGGATTAATAAAGTATGACTATGACTATGACTATGACTATGACTATGACTATCCACTCCAGGTGGCTTCAGGTCCTTGTTGAGACAGGAATTGATTCTAGCCATAACAAACTTCATTAATGTAGGTGCTACTGGATGATAGTCATTAAGGCAGATTGCCCTGCTCTTGTTGGACACCGGTATGATCGTTACCCTTTTGAAGCAGGTGGGAACTTCTGACTGTAGCAATGAGAGATTGAAAGTGTCTTTGAACACCTTTGCCAGTTCGTTGGCACAGGTTTTCAGAGCCCTACCAGGTACCCCATTGGGGCCTGTTGCCTTGTGAGGGTTCACCCTCTTGAAAGACGATCTGACGTTGACCTCCAACACAGAGGTCTCTGGGTCACTGGGTGCTGCTGGGATCCTCATAGCTGTAGATTTATTCTGCCTTTCAAAGTGAGCATAAAAGGCGGTGAGCTGATCTGGCAGTGAAGCATCACAGCCATTCATGATGTTAAGATTTGCTTTGTAGGAAGTCATGGCCTGCAAACCGTGTCAGAGTTAACATGCATCTGATTCCTTCTCTAACCTCGACTGGAATTATTCTTTTGCTATTGAGATAGCCCTCCATAAGTTGAACCTGGCTTTCTAGTGTAGTCCTGGATCACCAGAGTTGAATGCCACAGATACTGTCAGCAGACTACAAACCTCCTGGTTCATCTACAGCTTTTGATTTGGGTACGGACAGTAAGTTCTCGTAGCGACACAGTCTCCACACAGGTATTAATGAAGTCAGTAACGACTAAGGAGTACTCATTCAGACTCGAAAATGAATCCCTTTATACAGTCCAATCCACCGATTCAAAGCAGTCCTATAAGCACTCCTGTGCCTCCCTTGTCCATACCTTCTTGGTCCTCACTACTGGTACTGCAGTTTCCTGTCTCTGCCTATACTCAGGGAGCAGAAGTACAGCCAGGTGATCAGACTTTTCAGTGTGGTTTGGGATAGCCAAAAACAGTAAGTGCTCGTGATGGTGGGGTAACAGTGGTCCAGTGTTTTGGCTCCTCTGGTGACACAAGTGACCAGTGTCAATCCCCTCAGTAAAGCCAACTCCAACTTTTAGTGTTTTATTGAGCAATGTAGTTCCTTCACAGCTACTTTGATAAAACTGGCTGTTAAACAACTGGAACTTCTGTGAATGCCAACGGTATTACTAAAAGTACTACAAAAAGACAATTAAAGTACATTTAAGTTGAGGCGATAAAATCAAAAGATAAGGACCATTTGTAACTCCCTGCTTCCCCTCACATCTGTTCATTTCCATTGATATTAAAAATTGGAGGGAAACTGCAAAAGCTCAGTTGTCTTCTCATAACTCTTTGATGGTTGCATTAGTCTGACTTACTTGTCCTGCAGTGGCGTAATAATAGGTACAAAAGCTGAAATATAAAACTATTGACTCATGTGTTAAACTTTGAGCCAGTATTTTTCCCTCTTCACTCTACATGTGAATAAATCTACTGTATATATTTTACATTACTTTACTTTATTGTCACCAAACAATTGATACTAGAGCATACAATCATCACAGTGATATTTGATTCTGCGCTTCGTGCTCCCTGGAGTACAAATCGATAGTAAATATTAAAAATTTAAATTATAAATCATAAATAGAAATTAGAAAATGGAAAGTAAGGTAGTGCAAAAAAACAGAGAGGCAGGTCCGGATATTTGGAGAGAACGGCCCAGATCTGGGTCAGGATCCGTTCAGCAGTCTTATCACAGTTGGAAAGAAACTGTTCCCAAATCTGGCCGTATGACTCTTCAAGATCCTGAGCCTTCTCCCGGAGGGAAGAGGGATGAAAAGTGTCTTGGCTGGGTGGGTCGTGTCCTTGATTATCCTGGCAGCACTGCTCCAACAGAGTGCGGTGTAAAGTGAGTCCAAGGATGGAAGACTGGTTTGTGTGATGTGCTGGGCTGTGTTCACGATCTTCTGCAGCTTCTTCCCGTCTTGGACAGGACAACTTCCATACCAGGTTGTGATGCACCCTAGAAGAATGCTTTCTACGGTGCATCTATAAAAATGAGTGAGGGTTTTAGGGGACAGGCCAAATTTCTTCAGCTTTCTTAGGAAGTAAAGGCACTGGTGGGCTTTCTTGGCAGTGGACTCTGCTTGGCTGGACCAAGTCAGGTCATTTGTGATATTGACCCTGAGGAACTTAAAGCTTTTGACCACTTGCGCACCACCGATGTAAATGGGGTTGTGCGGTCCGCTACTCCTTCTGAAGTCAACAACCAAGTCCTTCATCTTGCTGACATTGAGGGATAGGTTATTGTCTTCGCACCATGCCACCAGGTTCTTAATTTCCTCTCTGTACTCAAACTCATCATTACCCGAGATAGGGCCTACAATTGTGGTATCATCAGCAAACTTATATATTGAGTTCGATGGGAACTTGGCTACACAATCATGGGTGTACAGTGAGTACAGTAGGGGACTGAGTACACAGCCTTGTGGGGCACTGGTGCTCAGAGTGATTGTAGAGGAGAGCTTGTCCCCTGTTTTTACAGCCTGGGTCCTGTCTGTGAGGAAGTTGAAGACACAGCTGCAGATCTGAGTGCTAAGGCCCAGGTTCCGGAGCTTAGGAATCAGTTTATTTGGAATGATGGTATTAAAGGCAGAGCTGTAGTCAATGAAAAGGGCCCTTACATATGCGACTTTATTCTCCAGGTGTTCTAAGGAGGAATGTAGGGCCAGAGAGATGGCATCTGCAGTTGACCTGTTGCTCCGGTAGGCGAATTGCAAAGCGTTGAGGTTGACCGGTAGGCTGTGGTTGATGTGTGCCATAACCAATCTCTCGAAGCACTTCATAGCAATTGATGCCAGAGCCACAGGTCGATAGACATTCAGGCATGCCACCTTGCTCTTCTTTGGCACTGGGATTATTGTTGCCTTCTTAAAACCCGAGGGGATCTTAGACTGAAGCAAGGAGCAGTTGAAGATGTCAGCAAACACTCCAGCTAGCTCGCTTGCACAGGCCCGGGGAACCCGTCCCGGGACGCCATCTGGGCCCGTTGCCTTCCTTGGATTTACCTTCAGGAAGGCCCTTCTAACATCCTCCTCGGTGACGATGAATCTCGATGCCACCAGGTCCGGTTCATCCGGAGGGAGCGGGATGCTCCTCTTCTGTTCAAATCTTGCATAGAATATGTTAAGTTCGTCAGGAAGAGAAGCGCCACAGTTATTGATATTCCCAGCCTTTTCTTTGCGCCCAGTGATCTGATTTAGGCCCTGCCATAGTCTACCGGCATCCCTTTGGTTAGCCTGGGCTTCCAACTTGGCTTGATATTAAATAATAGGTTTGATTTAATTTGAAATAATCAGTATTTTTCTTCACTCTTCCTCTGTTTACAGTTTGAATGAATATTATAGAAACTACAAAATAACTAACTTGCTTATTTCCCTTCTAACATGTCCCTGTAACCAAAAGGAGCTGCATAATTAAAACTATTTAAATTAGAAATTTGCCAAAATGATCGTCTACTGTTGAATTAATCACACAAGCATTCCAAAATTTGTTCCTGAACAATTTTACACCACACGACTTTACACCGCACGCTGTCAGAGCAGTGCTGCCAGGATAATCAAGGACACGACCCACCCAGCCAACACACTTTTCGCCCGTCTTCTCTCCAGGAGAAGGCTCAAGAGCTTGAAGACTCTTACAGCCCGATTTGGGAACAGCTTCTTTCCAACTGTGATAAGACTGCTGAACGGATCCTGACCTGGATCTGGGCCGTACCCTCCAAATATCCGGACCTGCCTCTCGGTTTTTTTACTTTCCATTTTTTTATTTTCTATTTATGATTTATAATTTAAAATTTTAATATTTACTGATTTTTACTATTTTTAATATTTAATATTTGTAATCCAGAGAGTGGGAAGTGCAGAATCAAATATCACTGTGATGATTGTACATTCTAGTATCAATCGTTTGGCGACTATAAAGTATAAAGTATTCTTAAATTTTGCAGCAGAAATATTCTGATTTGTTACTTCCAGTTTCTTCACCCTTCAAACCCCTTTGCCTTCTGTCCTGAATCCTTACCCTTTTCGTCTGCCTGGTTTTCCATCTGTACTTGTTGACTCAATATATGGGTTATTCAGCCAAAGTTATTTGAAATACTTATGTAGCTGTTAAAAAAAAATCACCTTAAGGATTCTACCTGCAGTGATAATCAGCAGTGGACAGATCTTGGCATTAGCATGTGCTGAGAGGCTTTGTGAATGACTGATTTTAATCAGAATTAATTTTTAAAACTGTATGTTGCCTGCAACCTACAACAAAGTGTCTTAATTAAGAAAATATTTTGTGAAATCCTGGTTGAAACCTCACAAAAAAGAGGGGTTTATAAAAGTTGTATCCAGTACCTTTGCAGCAGCAGAAAGATATTATTTGTTGTGATTGGGATCTCCACCACGTTTATGGCCCAGAAGCTGGCCATAACTCTACACAGGGATCTGCACAGTCTGACTTGAATTATAAACTTCCTGCTTTTTCTGCTTATGCTCTCGCAGTGAGCATCACTAGGCCTTCGATTTTAAGCTGGTAACCTGTAGTGCATGAAATAATGGAAACTGCTAGCCATCAAAGTGACCTTCAACCTAAAAGGGTGCAATGCCTAATTCCTTGGACATGTTTCTTATCCAAGTACATGCTCTTATGTTTTCAATAAAATCACAATACGTGGTAGAAATAACATGTTGACCCTGCTTCTGTTAAATTTGTAGACTTATTTACCGATTGTTTCTCTCCACTTGCAGTTTCAAGCAGGCTTTCAAAATGTTAAAGGTTCAGCAAATATCTTCCTTTCAACTTCTGACGTATTAGATCTATAATATTTTCAAATGTCAATTAGAAGCAGCTGTTGAAGTTTGCCTTCTCCGAGCTCCAGAATTATCAGCATCTTGAAAGAAGTTTGTTGGTTTGTTGCTAGTAGGATTGTGCTGAGCACAATCTCCCCTAGGGTAGCCAACTTTGCTTGGACATATTCCTAGAGGTTAATCTTATAACCAGGCAATCTTTTTCATCTCCTATACTTTTATAGCTAATAAACAAAGAAAATTGGGGAAAAAACACATGCTGAATTGCTCACAGCAGTTGTAATCTGTAATTCCCAGAGGAGTGTTGATAACCCTCTTTGCTTATAATGAAAATGCAAAGGCAGAAATGTGTTCTTGCTCGCATTCATAAACACATAAAGTTTCAGCAACTGCACGTTGAGTTCTGCTCCCAAGACTGAAATGCAATCAAGTTGACCTCTATTTCTTCCCTCAGATTCAGAATGAGTATCACACCCTGATGTTTGGCTGGGACTCCTTTGTAATGGGAATGTTTGTGGCTTGCAGTTCAGCCACTGTGTTGCTAGTTGCCATTTTGTTGATTGGTTTGGTGGAAATTACAAATTCACCATGCAGGGAAGTCCAGCTGTTTAAGGGCCAGTCCAGGAGCTGAAAGGATGTCTATTATGAAATTATGCAAAGGAAGAAAACAGAATAACCTCATCCAATCACTATCTTGGGAGCGGCACTGCATGGCATCAGATGCAGAATATACAATTAAAATGCATCAGAAAAACCCCATGTTTAATCATGATCCACAGTTCATAAAATATCCTGAGTTTTCGTGAATGCTCCCTGGGAAAATATAGCTAATTAAAAACAGGTTATAGTTGTCAAATGCAGAGCTCAAATTTTGTACTGGTCGTAAAAAAGAACTCAATCACAGCTACCAACCTTGATTAGGACATGTAAGCACATAAAGGAATAGAAGCACGAATTGGCCATTCATCATCTCGTGTTTGTTACACCATTCATTGTCAGGGCTTGTTTTTATCGACTCATCCAATGACTTATTCACACCTTCACAAATGTCTCTCCTTCGTGCAACATCATGAAAAATGTTACTAGAGACCTATTAGCTTCTATAACGAGCTGTGTTGTGATTTTATTGTACTGTCTGCTTAGTAAACAGTGCATTATTTGTTAGTTCTTGTTTCCCATTGACCTATTGATCATTGCCTATTGTTAGTGATCAGTCAAATGCTCTCCCTGATTTTTTCCAATCAATTTTCGCTTGAATTCACACCAATCCTAATCAAGCAAAAACCGTTCCAGTTAAAGCCATCATAGTAGTTTTTCACTGATCCTGCTATATAAAAATGAATGGCATATGAAAAATTAACACAAGAAAGATCAAGCCCTAAGTGTTTCTCTTTGCATCTCACCAGCTATACCTACCAGCTCCTGACTATATCACTCGTAACATAGCCAACTAATTTCCTGAAGCCAAATAATAACCACAAAGTTAGCATTTGACCTAAAATTAAATTTAAAAAGACTTATATTTTCATTTATATATCACTTTTTATGTCCCTTTTGGGATTCCAAAGTCAATAAAGAAAATATGGAAATATGAAATATAACAACTGCTGTTAAT
Source organism: Mobula hypostoma (assembly GCF_963921235.1). NCBI lineage: Eukaryota > Metazoa > Chordata > Chondrichthyes > Myliobatiformes > Myliobatidae > Mobula > Mobula hypostoma. Next base: position 79,473,461 of record NC_086102.1, read on the forward strand.
AGTACTGTGTGTCGTGGCTAAGTTACAAGAAGACAGAGCACTGGAGCGTTGATCCAGAGGAATAAATTTGAATCCTGTCACAGCAAGTGGGAATTGCATAGTACTGTAGCTATTTTATATATTGCACTGTACTACTGCTGCAAAAAAAAAAACAAATTTAATGATTAATGTGAGTGATGATAAACCTGATTTTGATATGGGTCTCTATTGTGGACTGAGAGTGGGAAGGGGGCAGGGAGAAGGGAATCATGGCTGGGAAAAGGGGAAGGGAGAGGGCAGTATCAAGAGGCATTCTGTAATGATCAATAAACCAATTGTTTGCAATTAAACTACCTTGCCTGGTGTCTCAGTGCTGGGTGTATCTGCACCCTTGCCAACTACCCCCCCCACCTCGCCCGCCCAACCCTGGCACCTGTCCCACACCCCTCCCATGGTGCTCCACCCTCGTCATTGAGAACATCCTTTGCTCCTGTCAGATTTACAAACTCGCTCTCAGTTTCACATTGAAAAATGCCGTACTGTGCAAACATAAACAAGAGAAAATCTGCAGATGCCGGAAATCCGAGCAACACACACAAAATACTGGTGGAACTCAGCAGGCCAGGCAGCATCTGTGGAAAAGAGTACAGCTGACATTTTGGGCCAAGACCCTTCATGAGGACTGGAGAAAAAAAGATGAGAAGTAGAGTTAAAAGGTGGGGGGAGGGGAGGGAGAAACACGAGGTGATAGGTGAAACGTGGGGGGGGGGTAAAGTAAAGAGCTGGTAAGTTGAGATTCAGGGTTGGAGAAGGGGGAGTCTAATAGGAGAGGACAGAAGGCTATGAAAGAAAGAAAAGAGGGAGAGGCACCAGAAGGACGTGATAGACAGGTAGGGAGATAAGGTGAAAGGTGAGAGAGGGAAAAGGGGGTGAGGGGGGGCATTAGCGGAAGTTTGAAAAATTGTTCATGCCATCAGGCGGGAGCTACCCAGATGGAATATAAGGTGTTGTTCCTCCAAGCTGAATGTGGTCACATCGCGACAGTGGAGGAGGCCATGGACTGACATGTTGGAATGGGAATGGGAAGGGGAATTAAAATGGGTGGCCACTGGTAGATCCCACATTTTTCTGGTAAATGGAACGTAGGTGCCCAGTGAAGCATTTCCCATGCCGGGTCTCGCCGATATACAGGAGGCCACACTGGGAGCACCAGATACAGTAGATGACCCCCAACACACCAGGAAGGACTGTTTGGGGCCCTGAATGGTAGTGAGGGAGGAGGTGTAGGGGCAGGTGTAGCACTTGTTCCGCTTGCAACGATAAGTGCCAGGAGGGAGATCAGTTAGAGGGAAGAATAGACAAGGGAATCGTGTAGTGAGTGATCCCTGTGGTAAGCGGAAAGTGGGGGGTGGGGAGGGAAAGATGTGCTTGGTGGTGGGATCCCACTGTAGATGGCGGAAGTGACAGAAACCTCCCTCTGGTGCTCCTCCCCCTTTTCTTTGTTCCGTGGCCTTCTGTCCTCTCCTATCAGATTCCCTCTTCTCCAGTCCTGTATCTCTTTCACCAATGAACCTCCCAGTTCTTTACATCACCCCTCCCCCCCTCCTGGTTTCACCTATCACCTTATGGTTCTTCCCCGCTCCCCCCACTTTCTTACTCAGACTCCTCATCTTCTTTTCCAGTCGTGATGAACGGTCTCGGCCCAAAGTGTCCACTGTTTACTCTTTTCCATTGATGCTGCCTGGCCTGCTGAGTTCCTCCAGCATTTTGTGTTGCAGTACTGTGCAAAGGTGTTGGCCTTCTACCTATATATATATATATATATATATAGATGTGCCTAAGACTTTTGCACAGTACTGTAAATCTGGAATTAAAGCTATTCTCAATAACAGGAAACATGAAACCACCCAGCAGGGTAGTGGATTCAGGTATTCGAACATCTAAAAGCATTAGACCAGCAATTAGACCACCAAAGCATCGAAAGATATGGACCAAGTGGTGGTAAGTGTTATCAGTATAGATAGTTACGTAATGTTCTATATGGACATAATGGCAGAAAGACTGCTTCTAAGCTGTGTCACCATGACTCTGCCAGATTATTTTTAAAAACCCATCTGATTCATTAATGCCCTTGAGAGAATCAAACTTGCCAATCATACCTGGTTCAGTCCAAGTGAGACTCCAAGCCCACTTCTAACTCGCTCCTCTGGAAGGCAATAAAATGCTTGGCCATGCCAATGATAACCAAAATCTGAAAAAAAAACAGTAGGTAATATTGCAGACATTTTGCTGATAACAAGATCGAGCAAACAGCAGTGTGTTAGTTACCAGCTATTTTGTTGTGATGATAAATGTAAATTGGCAAGATCACCAGCAGGCCTAGTGACGGTGAAGATAAATCACCGGGTTGAGTGATGTTGCAACAACAATCTTGCGCTGACTGTCAGCAAGACTGAGGAATTGATTGTGGGCTTCAGGAAGGGGAATTCGGTAGAACACACACCAGTCCTCATCGAGGGGTCAGCAGTGGAAATGGTGCACAGCTTCAAGTTCCTGGGCATCAACATCTCAGGGGATCTATCCTGGGCCGAACATATTGACACAATCATGACGAAAGCATGCCAGCGGCTATACTTCTTCGGAAGATTGGGGAGATTTGGTATGACAACAAAGTTTCTACAGACGTACAGTGGAGAACATTTTGACTGGTTGCATCTCCGGCTGGTATAGAGGCTTCAATGCATGGGATCAAGAGAGGCTGCAGAGGGGAATAGACTCTGACAGCTCCCAACCCTTCTCACCATCTACAAAAGGAGGTGCCTCACCAGGGCAGGAAGGACCCTTATGAAAGACACTCACCATCTCCGACGTGCCCTCTTCTTGCGAGTACATCAGGAAGAAGGTAGGGAAGCCAGAAGATGCACACTCAATGAGTTAGGAATAGCTTCTTCTCCTCCACCATCAGATTTCGGGATTGTCCATGGTCCCATGAACACTATTCCTCTTTGAACTTTTTATTTGTAACTTATAGTAATGCTTTATGGCTTGCTTTGTACTGCTGCCACAAAAACAACAAATTACACAGCACGTCAGTGATGATATAGCTGATTCTGATTCATATCTACGCCTGCCATTTATTTATTTCAGCAGGAAACATTTTTAATCCTTCTCTACTGAGTCATCCGAAGCGTTTGAATCAGGAGCCTGCTTAATTTACCTTCAGCAACTCAACAAAAACAATGTCCACTTCATGCAGTACTTAGAAGTACTGGTTACCACAGTAACATCAATATACTGGATTTAATCATACTTATTTTTCTAAGAAAATTGCTGGTTAAACCCATCAATTAACACACACACACACAAAAAAAATCAGCAGAAAGGTAAGGTAATACAGTGGGTTCCAGTTAATTGCACCATCGGGTAATCAGGACAGCTGCTTACTTGGACACTCTTAAAGAACAAAAACTAGTCAAGAAAGTAGCTGGATTGTGTGTTTTGTTATCTGGTTTCCCTTTCGATCATCTCTGCCATAAGAGGGACACTTTTGATTTCCATTAGGGTGAATATGTCAAGGAGTGTCCACTTTTGTAAACTTTTGAGATACAGTATTTCCTTTTCCAAGGGTAAACAAGACAATCCATCAGTATTTCCATGATTAGTTGTCCTCTTGAATTCAATCTCATAGTTCAAGAAGCAGAGCCGATCTCTGCATTCATGCTGCTGCTATTAGTGGAGCACCTTCTGTGGATTGAAAATGGACACTAGTAGTTGATGATCAGTAATGAGGGTACGCTCTGTCCCATAGAAGTACTGGCTGAAGTGTTTTACACCCCAAACCAGACTCAAGGCCTCTCTGTCAATCTGTGCGTAATTTTTCTCGGCAGCTCACTTATGTAGTGCTTGTGTGTCAATGGTGTGACCACAGTAAGTGGTGTTTGGTTTAAAGAACTCACTCTAGTTGCATCGTGCTCTGAGCCCATAATCTTTTGATTTTTTTAACACTGTCTTGAGATTTTGGAGCTGTTCGTTGTCATCCTTGCTGTAACAGTGATGTCATTCAGGTAACACTAAATGCCTGGGCAACCTTGCAGCACTTGGTCCATAGTTTTCTGCCAGAGTGCAGGTGCAGATGTCACTCCAGAAATTAGCGTATAATAGTGATTAAGCCCTTTGTGAGTGTTTATAGTGAGAAACTTGGGTTTTTCTTCCATGTCCATCTGTAGGTAGGCTTTGGCTAAGTCCACTTTGCTGAAGTGTTTCCTCCAGAAAGGTTTTAAAAGAAACACAAAATAATCTGCCGATGCTGTTGTCAAAGGAACACTCACAATGTGCTGGAGGAACTCAGCAGGTCAGTCAGCATCAGTTGAAAAGATTAGTCGACGTTTCGGGCCGAAACCCTTCGTCAGGACTGAAGGAAGAACTTTGGGGAAGGTTTTGAAGAATGCTGGTCGTTGAAAAAAACAGTAATTTGAAAGATGAAGGGGTGGGGGAGGGGAAGCAGGGAGGTGATTGGAAGGAGAACAATGCGCAGTAGTAGAAGGAGGCGGAAATATGAGGGAGGTGATGTGAAATAGGGATAGGGGAAGGGAGGGGGAGGGAATTACCGGAAGCTGGAGAATTCTATGTTCATACCAAGGGGCTGGAGACTACCTAGACGGTATATGAGGTGTTGCTCCTCCAACCTGAGTTTAGCCTCATCATGGCAGTAGAGGAGGCCATGTATGGACATATCTGAATGGGAATGGGAAGCAGAGTTGAAGTGGGTGGCTACCGGGAGATCCTGTCTGTTGTGGCGGACGGAGTGGAGGTGCTCGACGAAGCGCTTCCTTCTACTACTGTACATTGTTCTCCTGCCAATCACCTCCCTGATTCCCCTCCCCCACGCCTTTGTCTTTCAAATTACTGTTTTTTTCAACTACCAGCATTCTTCAAACTCACCCCAAAGCTCTTCTTTCAGTCCTGACGAAGGGTTTCGGCCTGAAACGTCGACTAATCTTTTCAACTGATGCTGACTGACCTGCTGAGTTCCTCCAGCGCATTGTGGGGTTTTAAAAGATATCCTCTATCTTTTAGAGGATATTTAATCTACTGTCTGTATCTGGGTTGATGGTGACATGAAAACCACCACAGATCCTGACAGACCCATTCTTCTTGGCTACTGGGACCACTGGTGTTGCAAACGGGCTCTACTCACACTTGGAAAGAATTCCTTCAGCCTCCATGTGATTGAGCTCACCGGCTTCTTTATCACACATGGTATAAGAAACTATGTGGGCTTTGCAAATCTTGGGTGTGGCATTTTAATTTAAAACTATTTTACCCTCAATATGCTTAAGTTTTCCAATGTCATCCTTGAACATTTCTGTGGCATCATCCAGCATCTTTCTTAATTTGCTTTCAGTTGACTCCATTGCAGGGAATGTGACGTGAAAATAGTGGATGGATCTCCAATCAAGTTGTAATTTTCTCAGCCAATCATGGCCCCACAATGCTGGCCCTTCTGTTTTTACCACATGCAAACCTATTGTGGCCTTTTGGTTGTTGTTTTTTACTGTTATGACTGTCATTTCCACAGGAATTATCTTTTCTCCAGTACAAGTTCTTAGTTGGATATCTGCAGGTTTCAGTTTAGTATCTTTGAAATGCTGTTTAATCTTATTTTGTCTAATGACTGAAATAGTCGGGCCAGTGTCCAATTCCATTTTAATTCATTTGCTGTTCATTTCTGGTGTAAGCCATATTGCTTGTCTTTTGTTTCTTTTCGCATTGTAAATCTTAAAGCTACTCAGTCTTGTGTCATGCTCATCATTATCAGACCTTTCATCAACATCATGCAGATTAGTGGTCTTTTTGAAACTGCAATGACTTTTTTTATTTCTTCCCTGTGGATTCCATTAATTTTAGTCTGCCCAGCATGCTCTTTGTATGTGTCCTAGTTTGTTGCATTTTTTGCAAGTTTAACCTTTAAACCTGCATTGGACTGGTGTATGTGAGCTCCTGCCATAACAGTAACACAATTTGTTTGGCCAGGCCGGTTTCTTTTCAGATGCTGCAATTTAGTTCACACTTCCTTTCATTCCTGACTGTGACTCACTTGCCTCTCTGCTGTTTCCATTGATACAGCGATTTCAACTGCTCTTCAGAAGGTAAGTTGTGCTTCAGTTAGAAGCCATTTTTGAATGCTTTCTTGAACTATTCCACAAACTAAACAATCTCCCAGTGCATAACTAAATCCATTACTGAGCTAACAATGCTCAGGCAACCTCTTCAATTCAGCCACATATGCTGTAACGGACTCCTTTTCCTTTAGATTCCATTTATGAAACCTAAAGCATTTTGTTATCAACAATGGCTTTGGTTCTAGAAATTCCTACATTACTTTCAAGATATCAGCAAAGCTCAGTTCAGCTGGCTTGGTTGGAGCAGTCAAACTTCTAAGCAAACTGTATGCTCTTCCACCCAATGCATTCAGCAAAACTGGAGTCAGCTTTTCATTGTCTATTTTATTTGCTTCAAAATACTGCTCAATTCACTCAGTATCTGGTCGGCTGGTGGCACAGTGACATCAGCGCCGGACTCCGGAACGGAGGTTCCCGGGTTCGAATCCAGTCGGGCCACTCTCGAGTACGCTTTCCATCTGTGCCGGGTTGAGTGTTAAACTAGCAACTTGGCCTCATAAAATAAAGAAAAATACTGCGAAATGTCTGTGTGAGGAGTGGTGCCCCACACAGCCTTCCGATCCGCGGCTTGTAAGGCATGAAAATGCCCGATGCTGGCCTCTCAGGCCTGAGTCGACATCATCATCATCATCACTCAGTATACAATAGCCAGTTATCTTTTATGTACTCAAACATGAATACCTTTCCTTTTTTAAAATTAATTTTTTTATGCATTTCTACAAGACACTACAAAGAAGAACCCAACAACAAAATGGAGATTTATACTGTGTCTACCTTTCCAATGTAGCCAGCCATTTCTGCTCTTTTTAAAAATTTATGATTATCTCCTGGTACTCGCTGTTTATGAACCCGTGAATTTGTCCATTTTCTGCCTTTTTTTGGAAATGCAAACGTCTCACTTCACTTCAGCTGTCTTGGGTTCGTTTAAAACTTAGCCATCACCAATGTTATTCTTATTAACTCCAAAACATAAAACTAATTGAAAGAAAAAACACAGAGCCAGGAATAATGTGTGTGTTCTAGTTTTGTTTTTTTACTTTAGTGAGGTGTGCACTTATGTCGTGGTGGCATATTGTTGTATGCTTTTCAAGTACTTTTACATATAACCCATAATAAATTATTCAAAAAATGAATGAATTATTTAATGAATTAGATAATGAATTCTTTAAACAGCAAAGATTGTATAATCAAACAATATATTTACAATATTACTCAAATACTGAATACACAACATATTCAGGCTTGGAAATGTCAGAGATGGCTGGGAGTGAAAACGAAATGATTTCACTCCTTCAACAGGTTAGGAACATGAAGAATTTGAAGGTATCAACAATCATTTGGAAACTTGCAATGAAAATGAAGATTTGGATGATGCAAGCGTTGAAAGCATTGTATGAAGGCAGTCTAGTATCTGCATGAAGTGTCTGCACTGATTTTGTTCATTTACAGTCAATCAAAAGAACGTGCCAGCTTAAGCTGGATGAATTCCTCCATTAATAAGTATTGGGAACTAAAGCACAGTTTTATAGTATTGTAGTAGCGTTGGTAGTGTTCTAATTTGTTCTGTATTTTATTTTTAAAGAATTTGTTACTCAGTTAAACAGTAGCTTGTCGTTTTTATACCTTTTTAACTATTTCCATGAAACTTTGGCTAATTGGGGCAGCCGCTTAATTGGGCCAAAATGTACTGGTTCCAATGCATCCCAATTAACCAGGAAACTCTGTGTTTTGGAAATTTTCCAAGTGAATTTTAAGTAATGTGCTGGAGGACGAGCTGCTGATAAGTGGATTGAAAGGGCTTTTGGCTACTTGTTTTCTTCTGGTAGAAGTGAAACCTTCATTTTCCCATACAGGTATGCCCAGAATATCTAGCACCCACCTAACCCAGACTGTGAAGCACCAAGGCCTTTGGGTTATATAATACAAACACATCTGCATAGGATGAAGAGAAGTAAAAAAGCTAGTCCAAATTAATAACCCAATTGTCATTCACAACAAAGGAAACATAATTACACTCAATAAATGAAAAAGATAATTACTGCTTTAGGACTACAGTGCCTAGTTTTTAATGCCACTGATATTAATATAACCACAGTCATTGTTAAGTTGTCAGGATATTGATACATGCCATTAATCAAAAGAGTTGTTATTAGTTCAAGGAGCCCAGACTGGCAAATGGCCAATGCATGGATTATATAAAAACAACATGTGAGATACTTCAGATCAGGAAACATTGTGTGGTAGGATTTATGGAACAATATGTAATTAACTAGATGAGGGCTGGTTAGAAGAAAGCAGAATTTTAGAGTCACCGTCAAAAGAACTAGCTGGAAATTGGAGTATATTATTGTATCCTTGGGTTGTTGGATATAGCCATAGTGCTCCCTAACTGCATCGTGGCTATGGCCACACTTCAGAGACAGCAGCAGTACAAGATGGAGGCTCACCACCACCTTCACGGGCAAAATGCTGCCCCAGCTTGCGAAGTCCATATGCTTTAAATGAATACAGTATATCAAAAAACAAGTTATTAAGATCTGACTGTTCCCACAAAAGTGTTGGATACAGATTCAGTTATAAATTCCTGAAGGGAACTGGATATATAGTTGAAGAGGAAATAATAGTGAGATTTCTTGGAAGATAAGAAGTGAGAATTATTAGAAAGCTCTTTCAAAGAGGCAACAACAGCATAGTTTCTCCTCCTTCCAGATTGATTCACTGGATATTTTGTTGTTTGATCCATCCTGTGGTTGAAATTGACAGCTGAAGGTCACTGTCACTATCACATCGGAGAGAAGTAGAATTTGTATGTATAGCTAAATATTATTTTAGTTTATTAGTTAAACATCTTAACTATTGAAAGTGGGCAGCTTCTGTATTTTTATTAACATTATGTTATATTTTTAGTAGCAGTTCGACACTGGCTAACAGTTAGACACCTATGACCAGAGGAACATCCAATCTTGAGAAATGGGATTCTTGTGGAACATCCCATTCTTACTGAATCTTGCTCACCAACTGGACTGTATATTCTAATCCAATTTCCCTGTCCTTTTTCTGTTCCCATTTACACTGAAGAATCAGCTCAGTGTTTCCTTTGCAGTCTCTGCATCAGTGACCAAGATAAATAGAGCATTTCATCCAATAACCTTTATTTTGTGAAAGAAAATCTTTCTTTTATTCTTCAGTCGTCACCCTCATTTTTGCCCCCATGCTACAGAATGGATACAGTTTGCAGAGCTTTGAAATCACCATTAAATTAACTTCAGCCTCCTCTTTCAGTGAATTCTTCAAGCCTCTTTAGAACTGTAAATTTTGTAAATTCCCTGCAAGTTTTAGTGCAGTTCAGAAATTGCCCCCTCAGCCCACACATAAATATGCAGAGAATGAATGGATATAGACCATATGCAAGCAGAAGGGATTGACATAATTAGGCATCATTATATTATGATTAGTATATAATATACTATTATCTTATTCGTTCAACACAAAATCACGAGCTGAAGGGTCTGTCCCTGTACTGTTCTATGAGTCCAGCCGACATCAACCATCCAATTGCACTAATCCTTTTCAATCTCATGTTTATATTTCCCCTACATTCTCAGTAAACACCCACCCAGATTCGATCACTCACCAGCAATCTATGGGAAATTTACAGTGGTCAATTAACTTACCAACCAGCACAACTTTAGGTTGCTGGGGGAAACCAGAGCACCTGGAGGAAGCCCACATGGAAGATTGTGCAAACTCCACACAGCCAGCTCCCAAAGTTAGATAAAACAGTGTCTCTAGCACAGTGTGGTATTAGCTGCACCACTGTGCCACCCACTAACTGTGCCATTGTCTACTTAGACGTATGCTTTCCATGCTGTGATACTCCGACTGCGCCTCTTCCTATAGATGCTGCCTGGCCTGCTGCGTTCACCAGCAACTTTGATGTATGTTGCTTGAATTTCCAGCATCTGCAGAATTCCTGTTGTTTAAGTCTAGTATCATCCTCCTCATCTGCTCAGACCATTTGTGAGTTATTAAAGCCACCTCTAATATCTCTGTGCCCACAACTGCTTGCTTGATTGAGATATTAGCTAAATCATTAGCTTGATGTTATTGTGTTATAAAGAACCAGGCTCACAGTCTGGACTGCAGTTACTACAGAGTGCAAAAAACACAAAGGAACTGCAGGTCAAGCAGCATCTATTGAGGCAAAGGGACGGTTGGCATTTCAGGTTGAGATGGCGTCAGCAGTCTTTTGTGTATCTGTCAGAATATGCCATCTGCCAGTGCACAACATGACAAAATGCTTCTGACAGGCAGCTGGTGTCCTATTTAGCCCCAGAGGGCACTTCTGCCTTTGGAAGAGGAGGAATGCAGCAGAAGTGAAGAGCGAGCACTGAGCCAAGTGGGTGGTTTCATTTGGCTGCCGCTTCTTGGTGAAAAGCCATCCAGAATACAACATTATTAAGAGTTCCGCAGCAACCAGTCATGAATCTGCTTTGGCAGAGAGTGTACTTATACTGTATTTGTAACCATGGTTACAGGCATAAATGTATCTTGCGTGTTTCAAAACTTGTAACCACTGTTCTTGATAAACTGTAACAAGTTGTCCTCCCAACTACAATGAGGTTTAATGTTGTAATTTACCTGATATATGCGTATATAAAAAGTGTAGAATAAAAATGACATTTTAAACCAGCCTGTCAGTGAAAAGAAGCATGACAAGTCGTTCCTTTACATCGAATCCTCACCAACCTATCTTTCGTTCATAACAATGGGCTGTATTCTTCACTTGTGGGAGCTTTATGCAAAGATTGCCTCTGAGCATGACAACTATTGATCAAAATTACGCACTTATACTGTAGGCAACCTTTTAATCAAACAGATGGCTGGTGGAGACTAACACTGACACAGAGCTCCAAGCACATTTAGTATGATGTTTCTTATACTGAAGCAGTTTAAGGCCAGCTTATAAGTGTTTCATTGTGTATCTGTGAACACCTGTGATTTCCTATCGCTAAGTCTGCTGTATATTTAAGGGAAGAAAGCCGTACTTAGAAACATAGAAACATAGAAAACCTACAGCACAATACAGGCCCTTCGGCCCACAAAGCTGTGCCGAACATGTACTTACTTGGGAATTATCTGGGGTTACCCATTGCCCTCTATTTTTCCGAGCTCCATATACATGTCCAGGAGTCTCTTAAAAGACCCTGTCACATCTGCCTCCACCACCATCGCCAGCAGCCCATTCCATGCACTTATCACTCTCCGCGTAAAAAACTTACCCCGACATCTCCTCTGTACCTACTTCCAAGCACTTTAAACTGTGCCCTCTCATGCTAATCATTTCAGCCCTGGGAAAAAGCCTCTGTCTATCCACACGATCAATGTCTCTCATCATCTTGTACACTTCTATAAGGTCACCTCCCATCCTCCATCGCTCCAAGGAAAAAAGGCCGAGTTCACTCAACCTATTCTCATAAGGCATGCTCCCCAATCCAGGCAACATCCTTGTAAATCTCCTCTGCACCCTTTCTATGGTTTCCACATCCTTCCTGTAGTGAGGTGACTAGAACTGAGCACAGTACTCCAAGTGGGGTCTGACCAGGGTCCTAAATAGCTGCGACATTACCCGTCAGCTCCTAAACTCAATCCCATAATTGATGAAGGCCAATGCACCATATGCTTTCTTAGCCACAGAGTCAACCTGCACAGCTGCTTTGAGTGTCCTATGGACTCGGACCCCAAGATCCTTCTGATCCTCCACACTGCCAAGAGTCTTACCATTAATACTATATTTTGCCATCATATTTGACCTACCAAAATGAACCACCTCACACTTATCTGGGTTGAACTCCATTCCAATTCTCAGCCCAGTTTTGTATCCTATCAATGTCCCACTGTAACCTCTGACAGCTTTCCACACTATCTACAACACCCCCAGCCTTTGTGTCATCAGCAAATTTACTAACCCCTACCTCCACTTCCTCATCCAGGTCATTTATAAAAATCACGAAGAGTAGAGGTCCCAGAACAAATCCCTGAGGCACATCACTGGTCACTGACCTCCATGCAGAATATGACCCATCTACAACCACTCTTTGCCTTCTGTGGGCAAGCCAGTTCTGGATTCACAAAGCAATGTTCCCTTGGATCCCATGCCTCCTTACTTTCTCAATTAGCCTTGCATGGGGTACCTTATCAAATGCCTTGATGAAATCCATATATACATCACATCTACTGCTCTACCTTCATCAGTGTGTTTAGTCTCAACCTCAAAAAATTCAATCAGGCTTGTGAGGCACAACCTGCCTTTCACAAAGCCATGCTGACTATTCCTAATCATATTATGCCTCTCCAAATGTTCATAAATCCTGCCTCTCAGGATCTTCTCCATCAACTTACCAACCACTGAAGTAAGACTCATGGTCTATAATTCCCTGGGCTATCTCTACTCCCTTTCTTGAATAATGGAACAACAGCTGCAACCCTCCAATCCTCCAGAACCTCTCCCGTCCCCACTGATGATGCAAAGATCATCGCCAGAGGCTTAGCAATCTCCTCCCTCACTTTCCACAGTAGCCTGTGGTACATCCCGTCCAGTCCCGGTGACTTATCCAGCTTGATGCTTTCCATAAACTCCAGCACATCCTCTTTCTTAATATCTACATGCTCAAACTTTTCAGTCCACTGTAAGTCACCCCTACAATCGCCAAGATCCTTTTCCGCAGAGAATACTGAAGCAAAGTACTGTACTTCTTAAGTACCTCTACCATCTCCTCTGGTTCCATACAATTTAAGGGTACTAAACAATAAAATGTGCTTGGGTAATCATTGGCTCAATTAAGCTCTGAACTTCACACTCAGAAGTATATTGAAGTCTGCCTGGAGTTATTTGGGTCTCATGCTGTTTTCCTTAATTTATTAAACTATCACCTGTCTTTAAACTGATTTATTTCTAAAGTCGCCCTCAATGGACATTCCATATGTCAGTTGTCTGACTTGAAGATATTTGACTTTCAAAGGAGACAAAAAGAGAAATATTCTTTTGACCTCTTGTTCTAATGATCTAATGTACTGCTGCAGTACTGGCAATAAGCAAAGTTCAGAAACTATTTCAAAAGTCAAATCTGCAAGCATAGGACCCCGCTGTTCAAAATTCTTCAGCGTCATTGTGCATTGGGACTTGAATGAAGAGCTGCTTCTTGTATTGCCAGCCAGCTGCATTTTGCCAATGGCCATGTAGGTATGTGTGTCATTTGGTGTCACAATGAGCCATCCTGACCATAAATCTGCTTTTCTATCATTTTAACAAGGGCTTTGATTTTGGAGTGTCACCAGTTAGTGTCAGTATCCCCATGTTAGCAAGGCAAAGGAAAACATGGATTTGTATTGAAAATTTTACTGGCTTTTTAGAACACCTCAAAAAATTTTCCACCCAATGAAATAATTGTGAGATGTGGTTACTATTTTAATTTAGGAAATACAGTGGCTGATATCCACACAGCAAGCCCCATGAACAGTAACGTAAAAATGATTAAATAATCTGTTATTGTTCCTTTCCATGCCTTGTGGTGCATTAGGGCAGCAACTTCGCTGTTTCCTGAGCATGTGTCTGTTTTTGCCTGGCTAAGTTGCTAGCTTGAAGCTCAACCCAGCACAGAAGGAGCTGGCCGGATTTGAACCCAGGACCATTTGCCTTGGATTCCATTGCAGATGCCGCTACACCACTGGCCGACAAGTCAAATAATCATTGTGCATTGGGATTTGATTGAAGAGCTGCTACATGTTTGATACACTTGCAGGGTTAAACCTCCTATTCCGCTTTGGAATGGTCTTTTGGGATCTTTTACATTAGGCTAGAATTGAACATTTTATCCAAAAGATGTCTCTTCCAACAGGGCAGGTCACCTTCAGGACTGCACTGATGAGTGAGCACAGATTTTCAGGCTTATGTCTGTGGTGTATCTGAGAGGCCAATGAGCCACAGCTTGGCGATCCTGCCAAGGTAAAAGTGAGTGGATATGTTTTGTGTTTGTGCCTATCTGCTGATAGGGTAAGGAAATGACTCAGAAAGAGAACAATCAAGCAGCTTGAAAAATGGGCTCACACCGAAGAAATTATTATTTTGGTGGCGTGTCGGCGGATTAGCTCAGGTTATTGAACTGACATCAGACAACACTGTTGGAAAAGAAGCATCAGGCAAAAACAACAGGGACAGAGAAAGGAAGCAAACTAAAAAAACAACAAGCACAAACCAATAGGTACTCATTGTGCAGGAGGGAGATTCTGTGGTCTGCTCTTATAAGGAAAGGGTAAAGAGAGTATCTTAAAGATAGATGTTTACAGGTATTTATTACTGTTTCAGCTATTCACATTTTGGATAATTAATATATTTTTGAACTGCTAATTCCATTGTTTTAAATGCAATCAAAATGTGTCTTGTTCTTATGCAACGCACAAGCATTTCCAAGTATTACGATCATCTTCCCCCCCCCCATACTTTTGTGAAAACTTACAGAAAGATCATATTCCTATTATCACAGAAAGCTTGAGGGAAGCAACCTATACCCTATTCTTGTGATAGCTGACTGACAGGAGACAAAAACACGAAAAAAATTTCTTTCAGCACTCTTGGTCCATATTGTTCTTTTTTTTATTTAATGTATATATCAGAAATTTCACACAGAGAAACTGAACTCCCTGTAGGTAGTTCAGAGGTCAATGCGAGGCCATCGACCATGAGTTTTTATGGAGGTGGAAATCTTTATAATTCAGTCGTGGCATGTCATGTGACTGGTCAGGTCATCTGAGGAGGAGTACAACTAGGGAATTTCAAGGATATTAAAATTGTAGCGCTCTTCAAGAAGGGAGACTTCCATTGGTGCTAACTACATAGAGGAAACCATCGAAAGGGTCTTCTTTAATTGTTCCCAATCAGTTCCAAATCGCCATTGACCCATTATTACAGTAAATATCCATAAAACAAAGGCACTTTATCAATGCTGTCCCTTTGAACAACACTGACCTCCAACAATACAGGTCATGACAAGATCCTGGAAATCTTAGCTCACCCAGAGCTACCCCTCAATGAATTGCTGAAACACACCATTGTAACCGGTGGTGCATCACAGCTTTTGGTTATCTGATGAAGGCAGGCTTGGAAGCTTGAGACCTCAAACACAGCACCATGCTCATGGTCTACCAGACAGTAGTGATCCCAGTCCTCCTGTATGCTCCTGTGACAGGGACTACATACGGAAGGCCTCTCAAAACTCTAAGGGGATACCGCCAGTCTGGGCTCTGCAAAACACTGGGTAAGCAAACCAAAGTCAGTGCCTTCTCTCAGGTTAATTAATATCTGCAACTTCAAGACATTATTGCATTCAGCTGACTCCAGTGGGTAGGCCCAACCATTTGTACACTTGATACAAAACTCTTGAAACAGGATCTTTATTCCAAGATCTGTCAAGACACCAGTCAGACATAAATTAAACAATTCAAGTACATATTCAAAGCCGCCATAAGAAGCTGTAACATCCCCAACAGCCTGTGCAAAATCTGTAGCCCATGACTGCTCAAAGTGTAAAAGGATCATTTAGCATTGAGACCCTTGAATCATTTTGTTATTTTTTACCAAAATAAATTTTATTTATAAAGAATGATATATACAGGATTAAACCGTGCAATGCCTTTTTATTCATACATTCAGAGACAATACATTAAATAGTGTCAATGTACATTTTACATCTATGCCACTCTTGTGTGCCCCCGCCCCTTGGGGTGGTACACTGCTTTAAATAACTAAGGGACTTAATCATTCCTGTCCATTTGCAGTAGAATCCTACAATCTGTCCTTTCTCAATTTGCGGTCACTGCACCTAGCTTGAGTGCATCCCTCACAAGTATTCTTGCAGCCTGGAATGTGCCAATCAGCGGCATTTCTCAATGGACATCTCAGTGTGCTGGGTCACTTTATTGGGACAGAGTAAACACCCAGTGCAATCTCCCAAACTTCTGCTTTTCCATCAGATCAAGGTTTCCTACGCCGCCCTTTGGCAAAGTCTGCAGATTCCGCATTTGCCTCAGTACCTACCTCTGATTTACAGAACTGGAGGAACAAAGTGTTATCCTCCATCCCAAGGAAATGGCAAAGATGGAAGATAGGGAAGAATGTTATTTTACAAATGCGTTTTTACGTAAATTTGCACCGCAGTAGCATAGTGGTTAGCATGATGTTATTACAGCTCAGGGCATCCTAGAGTTTGGAGTTCAACTCTGGCACCATTCTGTAAGGAGTCCCTGTATGTCCTCCCCATGAAATATGTGGGTTTTCTTCAGGTCCTCTGGTTTCCTTTCACAGTCCAAGAATGTAGTGGATAGGTTAATTGGTCATTGTAAATTGTCCTGTGATTAGGTTGGGGAATAATCAGGCTTGTCAGGGGTTTCCGGGGGTGGTGTGGCTCAAAGGGCTAGAAAGCCCTACTCTGCACTGTATCACCAAATAAACAAACAAACAAACAACTTTAAACTGGCAGCTAGAAGAGTGTTAGGTGTGATATTTACACTGGCTTGAATCCAAAAGCCAGACATATGAATTCCACAACTGCAAAACTGGGTGTGGGCATAAGAATTCTAGATTTAGTACGAGGCTAGTGTATTTATAATAAATTTTAAAATGCAGTATTGTCCAATAGTAAGGACCACAACAGGTGCCACTTTACATGGCAACAGTCGCACTTTCTGTATGCCTGATGTATGCTGATAATGGTGAAGGAAATCCTATTCCAAAGGCAGCTTGCCAGGGTGGCTCTGGAAGCTGATTGCTGGCAGTAATTAGCACAAGTGGCTACTGGCTTACACGAGCACATAGGGTTAGCAACGTTTTTCCTCGTGACTGGCCTGAAAGAAAGAATGCCCAGTCAGCCACTGTGTTGATTATTAAACAATTCTTCAACATTATTGCTCCCATGAAGTCTGCCGTGTAATAAAGATGACTACTCAAACCTGGTCCTCCTCATCCAATGAAAGATTGAAATAAGTTGGGCCTTTGATCTGAGAAAGCTGGGTCCAGAGATTCAGACCTATTACTCCCCTCCATCTACACCAAATGTAAAGGAATTTCATAAACCTACCTATGCCTGGGTCTGTTTTTGGGATGCATGACAAGGTTCCGCGTATCTCCATGATAGTTCTACTAACGTTCTTCGCCTGCAATTACATACAATGCTGCCTTTTTGAGGTAAACCTGCAGCTGCCAAAGGGAGAATAGGGTGGGGAGGGGAGCATATGTGTGGAACAAAAAGGGGTTGTCATGTTAGAATAAACAAAAACTTCTTTTAACACTGAATCTTCAGTGTAACTGCATGGTCTTAAATTGGAAGAAGAATTATTTCTTCTGTATTTATTAATTTGCTTGAAGGTTCAACTAAATGGTTCGACTGAACTGTTGTAATATATAGTTACTGAAAAAAATAGTGAGCTGCTGGAAGATTACATTTCGTGAAATAACTGTATGTGTTATCTAGCTTTCTGTCAATGCAACCAAACATGACATAATTAGATGCCAGACACTGCACTGAACAATGACCATTAATTTTCTTTTGTGTTGAGAGCGTTGGAAAATGAAAAGCCCCTCTGTGTATTGGAATCTCAACCCAAGGCAATGGTGACAAGCTTGACATGCAAAGAATAGTTTTTTTCTGCAGCACCAACTGCCCCTGCAATTAGCAGCTACAGACAGGACAAAATTCACCTGGATCAGTGTGACTTCTTTCATTCCCTGCTACTGTCAGAGACACAGTCTTGAGCATACTGAAGTCTGGAGAAGATTCTTAGCATTAACAATTTAACTGCATAGAATTGCTGCCACTTCTGCTTTTCCACTTGGAGCTTGATGCGGGTGAGCAGAATAAATTGCTACAGCTCTGTGAGTCCCGTGACTGGGGGTGTGTCTGGTGTCTGTGCAAGTCTTCAGTACTCCAACAAAGGACATTCATTTTGAAAAAGACGCAACCGCGGTGCATAATCCTTGTAGCCATCTTTGCCACAAATATATGCAAATTCATTTGCATTTTCATATGTAAATAAGGTGCGTTATGTTAACATATTAATGTCCAGACAATATAATATCCCACAATGGTTTCTAAAGAAAGAAATTAGGGTTTCATCTGCCTCTACTGATGAAACTCCTCTGCCCAAAACACAGTACTGCTCTACAGTCAGGTCAAGTAAAAAGATTCTCATTTTCAATGTGGTGCTCTTCAAGGATAAAGGCTGTAAAATGCAAAATGAAAGCGGTTTTTTTTCTGTTATCGAGAAGCAAGAATTCCAGAGGTGTGCCACTCCAATCCAAAGGGATTAGCAGGTTGCGTGTGCGCATCAGTATTTCAGGGGCACATTTGATCATAGCGTCGTTGCTGCAGCAGTGTTGGAAGTAGGTCACAGAGATGTGAAAATCATCTGTAATATCTGCTCGAAAGGCCCCGTGCTTCACAGAAACTACAGCTCCCATCTGCTCCATAATGGGAAAAATATGTGCAGGGCATGTGACAAGTTTTTGAATGGTCGGTTCAGGTTTGTTTACAAGAAGATCGGTCTTCAGCAACCGTAATGTTCTTCAGCAATTATTTCGTGACATTGTTTTAAGAAGTCCTTCAGACTGTAGTCCTTAGAACTCCATAAAGTATGCATTACAGTTCACTATGCACAGAACAAAGTCACTCAGTATCTGAGTGGAAATTCAAGGGAGATTAAATGGCAGCTCTCCTAGTGAACTTTACTCTTTGTATGAAAGTTTCTATTTTCACTTGGCGGCATTCGTTGCATGTAGCTTTTGTACTCCAACTTGTTTTAATATTCAGAGCATTTCACAGTGAAATCTTTTCATATATCTTTTCTTACCTTTTCATATCTTTTCATTGATATGTCAAAGCTGTATTACCTTATTCTCTTCAACATTCATCAGTTCTCTCATCTGTGGACAAAGCCAATTGATTTGGATAGCCCTGACGCCCAGTGAAAGGTTGGAGTGCCTGGCAATAGTATGGAGCTATATAGGTGACCCCAGATTGGCCTGTCAGGGTCTGTGGCAAATTAGGTCATGAGCTTTAAATAGATCTGAGCGTTACTGCGGTTGGCATCAACTCTATCAATCCAGTAAAGGTAAACTAGTCTAGAACGGAGACGTGGATTGTTAGGAAATTTATCTTAGCAAGTTTTTACACAAGTTCAGAGAGAAGGCCCAGTTGTTTTTAAAAATTGTATCCTCACAGGCAGTCTAGAAGCCACTTGTACCAGGCCTGCTGCAACACCTGCTCCCTACATTACCTCTATCATCTGCCTGCCAAGTGGCCACAAAGCTGGCAGGGGAACATATATAGTCTCTACAGTGAATAAAAGAACGAGATCACTACTGGCATGTACAAGGTGGGAAAAGTTATCGTGGTAAATGTTGAATAAGGAGGAGGTGCCTCCACGGTGAACAGAATCTCCATGCTGAATGGAGGGAAGAGTACATGCACATTGAGTGGAGAAGTGGCCTCTTCGCTGATAGCGGTGAGAAAGAATCTCCACACTGAACAGGAGGGACCATTTCTGCTAAAGAATGGAAAAAGGGATGGGTTGCCACGGTAACCAGGGGAGTTCCAGTCTTTTTAGAATGATAGAAATTTACATCACTGAAGAGGCTATTCAGCTTATTCTGTCCACAGTGACTGAAAGAGAGCTGCTTAGATAAATCTTGTTCATTGTCTCTTCCTTCCTGACATACGTAATTAGGATACATTCAGATACAATTTAAGCGTGATGATGGTTTCTAACTCAACCACTCTTTCAAGTGCAATCCAATGCCTCGGCCCTCTGCAATCCAGTCAACAAGGTGGTGCAAATACTGTGCCAAACTCTTTAAAAATCCTAGTGTATAAATCTTACTGACTGTTGTAGAGTCATGGAACTCTACGGCACAGAAAAAGGTCCTTTGGCCCACCTAGTCCATGCCTACTCCTATCAGCCTGCACCAGGACCATAGTCCTTCATGTCCCTCCCATCCGTGTGCCTATCCAAATTTCTCTTAAAGGTTGAAATAGAATCCACGTCCACAACTTCCACTGGCAGCTCGTTCAACACTCTCATAACTCTCTGAGTGCTGAGTGAAGAAGTTCCCCCTCATGTTCCCCTTAAACATTTCACCTTTCACCCATAACCCATGACCTCTAGGTCTACTCTCACCCAACCTCCGTGGGAAAAGCCTGCTTGCATTTACTCTATCTATACCCTTCATAATCTTGTATACATCTATCAAATCTCCCCTCTTTCTTCTGTGCTCGAAGGAATGAAGTCTTAACCTATTTAACCTTTCCCTATAACTCAAATACTAAAGTCCTGGCAATATTTTATAAATTTTCTCTGCACGCTTTCAATCTTTTGACATCTTTCCTGTAGGTAAGTAACCAAACCTAGACAAAGTACGCCAAATTAGGCCTCACCAACATCCCAACTTCTGTACTCAGTACTTTGATTTATGAAACCCAATGTGCCAAAAGCTTTCTTTATGACCCTAACTACCTGTGACACCACTTTCAAGATTCACACCGTAACAAGGAACAGCTCAGGTTTGGGTACTCTTGTCAATGAAAAAAAAAATGGCCTTTACTTCTTAAGGGAGAGCATCCTGTTGCATTGTTCATAAGATTTGTTAAAGTTGCCTCTTTGTGTTAAGCATTTTAATTGTTTGCATGCCTTGAATGGGAGGAAGTCTGAGGGTCCCAGAATAGTCATGTTGCTATAATTTGGGAATTTGTATGCGGATGATTCATAGGAAACTATGTAGAAATCCTCCCCTTAATTAACATTTCTCAAAAGGGATTTGATAATAGTGTTGTAAAGTGAAGCCCATGTTATTGGTTTAGTAATCCTGAAACTAAGGGTCACCACCACAGTAAATGGTCAGGAAAATGTCACCTTAATAAATCTGATGACAGGAGAACCTCTTATTAGGTAGGTAGCTCAAAACTGTGGAGCTGAAAACTTAGAATAATTTTATTTATACAAAAATATAAAAAAAGTTAAAGAGATGAACACAAAACTGTCAAGAGTATTCTAAAATCCCAATATTTTCACTGGATTCAATAGGATACTGACTGATCTCATTATAACCTCAAGTCTAAAAATACATGTATCTGGAATAACTTTTCACCACTTTGCTTATCTATCTGCTTTAAAAACGTTCAACAGCTCTACTTCCAATATCCTTTTCAAGTGCATCAGGAGCATAGAGTCACAAAGACATAATCGCCTCAGTCAGGGGTTCCCAGCCTTTTTTATGCCATGGACCCTTATCATTAACCAAGGGCTTCATGGACCCCTGCATCTAGGAGGAAATAAGTTGCCTCATCTTGGTTTTAATTGAATGACCGTTATTTTTAAAGTGACCGCAAGTTCTAATTTATCCAGCCTCTCCACTATTTCACGCCCCAACATGAACTTGCATGTTTTAATCATGTCTCTCACCTTTCTAAGCTCCAGAAAATACAAGCCCAGTCATTCCAGTATTTCGTCCTAAGAAAATCCAACATTCCAGGTATCAATCTAATAAACCATCTCTGACCTGTTCCCACATATTAACATTCTTCATTAAAGAAGAAGTCCAATACTGTACACACAACTCTGGATGAGTGGTCTCAGCAGAGTCCTACACAACTAAAGGATGAATTGTTTTCATTTCCTCTAGCAATAAATATAACAATAGATGATAATGTTCCATTAGCCTCCCTAATTACTTTTGTACCTGCATGCTGGTCTTTTGAAAATTATTCATGACAACACTTGGATAGCTCTGCAACACAGGTGTTATGAGGTCTGCTGATTTTTACAGCTTATCCTTTTACTAACTTTGTCAAGAGAAATCAGTGCTTCAGATAAAGAGATGAGAAAGATTTTCTATTTTGTCATAGTCACGTTCTTATGATGCAGTATTTCGTTGAGTCAAAAGTGGATTTGGTAAATACTTTTCTCAAAAAGGCAATATGATTTTAAGAAATGATATTTTCAAGAGAGGGCCGAACTTCATTTCACGGTACAAACTGAAAGGGGCCTAAAGAACGACTCCCATTACACGGACTAACTCTTCCCAGCCACAGTTCAGTCATTGAGTGAGAAAATACCTCCACAGGTACAAGAGCTTGAAGCAGGAACAAAGGCTGCTCTATCCATCGCTTCAGCTAATCATCGTCGTAAATACAAGCAGGACTTCCCACGACTATCCAGCCTATCACATTACCACTTGAAAATATTTAATAATTACGAGCAAAGACTGTGCAGCTCTGTGCAGTCATTCATGCACAGTTGCAGATGTATAATTAAGAGGTCTCACATTTGTATGCTGTAAATTTTAATTAAATTCTTTCCTTCGTAGGTGCTGCAGCTGCATCCATGCACTTTACAATCCATGGCCATAATATTGCACAGCATTTTAATGTCTGCATAAGACACAATGGGTGGTACTCATCAGTTTGTTGGTTTTGGATTCTGTTCTTAAATTTTGAAATTAAAAGGAAGGCTGGTGCTTATGCAATTTTCATGTTTACAACCAAAGGATATCCTGCAGCATGTGACAATCCATGAAGTAATTCCAAGTGTACCAAGAAAGTGTGGGAGGACAAGCAAAAGTGGCAGGAGTGTACAACATCCAAAGCTGCCTCATCCAGCATCTTAGGGGAAGCACAGTAGTGCTGTTCAAACTGCTGTCTTACTGTACGGTGTTTGCAGGTTATCTTTGTGACCACATGGATTTCCCACAGCTCCTCTGGTGTCCTTCCATGTCCTAAAGGCTTGCGAGTTGAAAGGCTAACTGACAATGTAAACTCTCCCTGGTGTGTAGGTGGGTGGTACAATCTGGAGAGATCGATGGGAAAGTGGGGAGAATAAATGTGATTCATGTAGGAATAGCACAAATGGGTGGTTAATGGTTAGTGTTGATTCAGTGAACCGAAGAGTCGGTTTCTGTTTGGTATCCCGCTATGAGTCTCTGACACCTCCAGTCCTACCTATGGCAGGGTCAGCAGATGCTCCTATCTCGCTGTTGTACGAGCATTGAGCAGTTTCCTAGTCAGATAGGATGGAATCTTGACTTCAGAATCTACTTCATTATGACTTGCACCTTATTATCTACCAGCACTGCACTTTCTCTGTAATTGTAACACTTTATTCTGCACTCTGTTATTGTTTTACCTTGTATTAGCTCAGCACACTAATAAAATGATTTGATTAGTATAAATGGTACATATGCAAGACAAGTTTTTCACTGTACGTTAATGCATGTAGCAATAATAACTCAATTTACCAAGCTTGCTGGGTAACGTTTTCACCATTTGACTAGTACACAGGCTGTATTATGGCTAAGCTGTTTTCCTTTCCCATTCCTTTTTTTTTGGCATGTGCCTGTGTACATGCGCACCTGTGCCTGTGCGTCTGCGTGTCCGTGCGTGCATTTGTGATGATGGATTTTTCATGGCTTTTTCCAAGGCGCAGAGTGAGCGAGAGAGAGACTGTGTGGCGAGCCACTCCTCACACAGGCATTTTCGCAGTATTTTCCCTTTGTTTTACGAGGTTGAGTTGCGATCTCGACACCCAACCCGACACTGATGGAAAGCGTGCTTGGGGGCGGACCTGACTAGTTTCGAACCCGGGAACCTCTACTCCCGGGTCCGGCGCCGATGTCGTTGCACCACCAGCTGGTCCTTTCCTTTCCCATTCCACGTCCAAAAGTACAAATAGTACTTTCCTAGTTCAGTGAGCTTATTGGGAGCTTATCTTCCTTTTAGAGCCAAGGACAACTCATCAACTTTGCAACATTTAATAGCACCCCCAGTGAGGCCATTAACTCAATATTAAATAAGATTCAGAACAGACTTGCAGATTTATTAAAAATCC
The DNA here is from genome assembly GCF_963921235.1 of Mobula hypostoma. NCBI lineage: Eukaryota > Metazoa > Chordata > Chondrichthyes > Myliobatiformes > Myliobatidae > Mobula > Mobula hypostoma. The sequence goes on from NC_086102.1 coordinate 79,497,550, forward strand.
TTCCAGAGTAAGAATTTTTCTATTTTTAGCAAAAGCAATGTTAATATGCATAAATCATGTTTTAAGTATCACATACCTTTATCAAATTTCTTGTTGCCTTTTACCATTGCTGCATTCGGTTTCCATGGTGATATACTGTTCCACCAAAGCTTTCAAGTACATAGGCAAGGTTGTCATTCCAGCGCAATACTGAAGGAACACTGCACTTGTCAAAGGTTGCCATCTTTTCGATGAGATGTGATCTAGAGGTCCTGTTTGCAGTCACGTGGATGTAACAGGTCCCAGGGAACCAAATGGAGAAGAGTAAGAGAGTTCTCCCTGGTGTCCTAGAAAATATTCATTCCTCAACAAAAATTATCAAGATAAATTGTTCATCATTTCCCAGCCTCTTGTTGAACTTGCTGTGCAAGCATTGGCCACTGTATTTCCCTATAATAGTGACACCACTCCAATATATTTTCCTGCCTTCAAAGCACTTTGGAATCAGTTTTATAAATGGAACTTTTCTTTTTTTGTGAGGAATAAAAATCATATACAATGCTAAACATGTGTTTCCTTCCATTAATTTTCTTTCCACATTGGGCCAACAAGCAGGGCTAAGAATTCCACTAAAAGAAAGGAAATGGGAACTTTGAAATGGTTTGCTTGGAACCATCAGCTCCCAGCTTGCCTTTCATTAATTATCAAAATTCACAGCAATTATTAACCCCTGCGGCCATGTACTCTGTGGTTTTTAACTGCCCATCCTTCATATAGCCAGAGTGAAAAATTCAGGCTTCCTATTTTAATTGCTGAAGGCAGGAGAGCCTTCTCTGAACTCATTCTCTCTGGTATGTGCCAATGCACACTATTCATAGATACATAGAACAGTACAGCACAGGAACAGCTATTCGACCCACCATGTTGTACCGAACCAGCTAAAAAGCAAATCAAAAGGACCCGAACACTAATCCCTCCTGCATATACCATGTCCATATCCCTGCATCTTTCTTACATCCATGTGCCTATTCAATAATAAATCTCTGGGCAGTGGGTGACCTTGACATTATCTGGGAAGGAGATGCTGCTGTTCATTCCTTGTGACAGAGACCAGCTAAGGTAACGAACCTGGGTAAAATAAGAACACACCAGAAAGTGCTATATCAAATTTTCTACAGTGATTTTCAATTTTACTCATATCAAAATAACAAAAATACATTAAAATAACTTGGAACTGTTTCAAGTCATTAGCAGTAATTGATTCACCATTCCAAAAAGATAATCAAACAAGATGCAAATCACTGACGAATTGACATTGATCCAACTTGCACCAGGCATGCATTATGCTGGTTGTTCCAGAAGGTGGGATAGTTATAAAATAGTTCAAGAAATAAGTCACAAACTCACACATTCTGCAGGAAGTTTCACAGCCACTACTGCTTTGCATAGGGAGGACTCTCATCATTATCTGCTGGAGGTTATGAATGTGTTTGGCTGTCAGTTAGTGAGTAGCACTCCTTGCTCTGAGTGAGAAAGGTATTGGATTGAGTCCTGTTCTGCAGGCTTGAGTACAGTGTGATGTGCCAGTAATGAGGGTGTGCTGCTGTGTCGGGATCTGCTGAGATGCCAAATTGTGGCTCCCTCTCCATCCCCAGCAAACGTAAAAGAATCTTTTTCCATTTTACGGAAAACTGCGGTGGGTGGGATAGTAATCCCTGTTGTCATGACCAAAATTTATCCTTCAAGCAACTAATTATCTGCTCATGAACACTGTTGTTTGTGGAAGTTTATTTCAAACTGACTGCCACATTTACACAGTACAACAGAAAGTACACTACAAAAGAGCTTCATTGGCTCCAAGGCAACTCCAGGTGATCTGAAAGGAATATAAAAGGCGCTCTGGAAGTCTTTAACTTTCACTGGCCTTTTGAGGACTGCGAGGTTATTTTAACCAAAGTTTTCATCTCAGCCCGATTCACCCTAATGCCAACCGAGCCCTGTGCTGGGCATTCTCTAGACCCAGTATCTTGACTAAACTGAACATCACTCATTAAGGACCCTTTATGACTCCATTATAGCAAGAGCCGAGATTCTTATGCTCAGATCTCTGGAGTAGAGTTGAACCCACAACTCGAAGTGAGAATGCTACCAACTGAAATGCAGCTGTCATGTGGGACTTTGGTTGGAAACTTGTCCTTTATAATATATAAATGTAAGTTTAGAAATGTTTGTGCCACAACTTACTTTCTCTGTGAGTGATAAATTATTACTTACAAATGAAGCAAGTGAAACTATTTTCAAGACAATATTCTGATTCAATAAGCTTCATAACCTGGGCCTCTGTATCTCCTTCTGCAACTGGATCCTTATTGGGAGATCACAGTCGGAACCAATTGGAGCTAACGTCTCTTCCTCGCTGACAATCAACACCGGTGCTTCTCAAAAATGCATGCTGAGCCCACTGCTCTACTCGCTCTACACCCATGACTGTGTGCCTAGGCACAGAGCATCTCTAGTACGTACAGATAGCACAAAGATATCTATAAGTTTGCTGATGATACAACTGTTGCCTGCAGAATCTCAGACAGTGACAAGGAGGCATACAGGACTGAGACAGAATGGCTGGTTTAGTGGTGTTGCAACGAACAACCTTTGCACTCACCGTCAATAAGACCAAGGAATTGACTGTGACATTCGGGAAGGGGAAGTCGAGGGAACACACACCACTCCCCCTCAAGGGGTCAGCGGTGGAAAGGGTGAGCAGTTTCAGGTTTCTGGGTGTTAACAGCTCTGAGGATTTATTTTGGGCCCAATATATTGATGCAATTATGAAGAGCACGCATGCGGCCATAATTCATTCAGGGTTTGAGGAGATTAGGTATGGCACCGAAGATGGGGAGCATTCCAACTGGTTGCTTCACCTTCTGGTATGAAGAGGTCATGACACAATCTGCAGGGGGTTGTAAACTCAGCCAGCCCCATCATCCCCGCTAGCCTCTCCACCTCGAGGACATCTTCGAAAGGTGACCCTCCCCCCTACCATCCCCTCTTCTCATTCCTACCATCAAGGAGGTCCTGAAGACACACACTCAATGTTTTAGGAATAGCTTCTTCCCCTCTGCCAACAGATTTTTGAATAGACAATGATCCCATGAACACTACCTTACTTTATTTTTTTCTCTCTTTTTGCACTATTTCATTTTTCAATTTATTCCTTATTATAATTTATAATATATTTTATGTATTGCATGTAGTGCTGCCGCAAAACAACAGATTTCATGACATGTGTCCATGATAATGTACCTGATTGTGATTGAGTGGGAGTATGCACATCTTTATATGCTTGGTAAACAAAAGCCAATGATGAACTGGAACTTAAAAAAAAATTAAAAACACATTGGCTGAGGTTCAAGATATGGCTTCTATGCCAAATGATTTGCCAGTGCTGAATTGTTTTTAATAAAAATAACTAGTGCTCCCAGTGTGGCCTTCCGTCTATTGATGAGACCCAATGTAGATTGGGACACCACTTCGCTGAGCACCTACACTCTGTCCGCGAGAAAAAGCAGGATCTCTCGGTGGCCACCCATTTTAATTCCACTTCCCATTCCCATTCCGACATGTCAGTCCATGGCCTCGTCTACTGTCGCAATGAGGCCACACTCAGGTTCGAGGAGCAACTCCTTATGTTCCATCTGTATAGCCTCCAACCTGATGGCATGAACATTGATTTCTGAAACCTCCCCCTCACCTTCACCATTCCCTTTTCCCTCTCTCACCTTATCTACTTACCTGCCCATCACCTCCTTCTGGTGCTCCTCCCCCTTTTCGTTCATCCATGGCCTTCTGTCTTCTAATTTCAGATTCTCCTTTCTCCAGCCTTGTATCTCTTTCACCAATTAACATTCCAGCTCTTAACTTCACCCCTCACGCCCGCCCAGTTTTACGTATCACCGTGTGGGTCTTCCTCCCCTCCCCCCACTTTCTTCCTCTGACTCCTTGCCTTTATTTCCGGTCCTGAGGAAGGGTCTCAGCCCAGAATATTGACTCTACTCTTTTCCATAGATGCTGCCTGTCCTGCTGAGTTCCTCCAGCATTTTGTGTGTTACCTTTAAATACTTGTTTTTTCTCTCTTATTTATTTATTTTATAGTATGTATGTCTGCCTCTAAGTACTAATTTGTTTTCTTTGGCATAGTTGAACCGGGCTCAAACCTGTACACAGATTTTAACTATTTTTCAGGAATATTTTATCCCCATTTGTCCTGGCTTCCTTTCCCCAATAACACCATTTATCTTCAGGTGATCATTCTGTGTTTTCACGACCTTTTCTTCAGCAGGTGTGCCCACTCTTCTAGGCCTTGTTATAACTTCAGCTAATATGCTCTCCTCAGGCACATGTTTAGATCTACTTTAGCTTGGTGGATGGATGACAATAGAACAAATCACTCTTTCTACATATTTTGTTGTATTGGTCTCCTGAGTCTTATTTTCTCTGATGTTCTCAGTTCTGCCTTTTTGTCTTTTGTACTAGTTAAAGTCCATATATATGACAGCATATTCAGACTAATCCAGACCTGTTTCATCTGGCTCTTTCAGCAATAGGCAATTAATTAGGCTAGTCAGAGGAAATCATTGATGACGTTTTGTTGAAAGGCAAGGCCAAGCATGACCTTGAACCATAACAATGTCATAAATAATGCAAACAAATTCGAGGTAATCTAAGGTGTTGAGTGCATTTGTTCTTCCATTTAAGTTTTTCTTTTTTTTTAATTTTATTTTTATTTGGAGCCATTTAAGTTTTTCATGAAGACTGGCTCACTGACCTTTGAGAGCCTTGGACCATCAGGCAGTAGCCAGAATATCCAGATGGCCAGTTCAAGCCTGGCAATGGCATTTGTTTGCAGATGTCTTCCTGAAATCCATAATTTAATCATGCTTTTTATCAATGAGTGCCAATGATGACCTTTTATTTATTCAGTTAATATAATATAATCAAGTACAATAGCTTCCAGATCACTTTTAGATTGGATGTAGGTGATCTGGGCTGGGGTTAGTTAAGGTCAGGATGCCTCCCATCCCTAATGCACTCTACCTTTGCAGGCCAATAATTTGGTTTGCCGATATTCCTCCAGTGGATTTGCTGCTGTATGAGAGGCTCCTGTCCTTAAGCAAAGATGCCCACCCACTCTTGATTGTGGAATGCTGTGTTTCAGACCGATAAAGGAGGGCCACAGAGAAATTCAAGGAATATTGCTACTACAGTAAGTAGATGCCTTTCCTTGCAAAGCATGCACTTCTGTTAAAGGGCTTTCCCTGCCTCAAAATGGGAATGGGAATATGCTTTCAGCATTACAGCATTTCTCACAGATTCATGTGTTAATTCTTAGCATGCCCTCTTGGCCTTAGTACACCTACGCCGTGGACCATCAGAGGCCTCTAGTGGTGATACAGCTCCAACCACAAAACTAATGCTCGACATGCTGTTGCCATTTCATTGTTCATAAATCAAAATGCATTACTAAAGTGAGATACTGTAATATCACCACAGGCTTGGTTCAGCACAGCATTCTCCCAAAAATATATCGAACATTGACAGCAAACTGTGTCAGCCATCTCAGAGAGAGCTATGCATCATGGGTTAGCTTTGTTGTTTGCGCTGTTACTTTCACGGTGCAGTGCGATAGGAAGAGGAAAACCTCCTGTAATTGCATTTGTCAATCGTAGCTCAAAGCAAATCTTTGCAGCGAGAGGGATAATTCAGAATTAAGGAAGGGAAATCATATTCCACCAATATGGAAACAATGATCAGTCAAATACAGGTGTCTCCTGCTTTCCAAACATTCTCTTTACAACATTTCGCTTTTACGAAAGACCTACATTCATACCTATTTTCGTTAACGGAAAGAGGATTTTCACTTTTACGAAAAAAGACGCTCGCTTTAAACTTGTGTTTACCCTGAGAAAGACTAGCATGACCATGGAGCCTTGCGCGGGCAGGTGTGTGTGCATGAGTGATGTGCGAATGCGTGTACATGTGAATGCGTGACGTGCATATGTGTGTACGTGCCGATTTTTTTCGACAAATCGATTTTGGCTCAAACTTCCCAATTCTGTTAAGTGAAACTACACTGTACATACATTATTTCTACTTTATATAGGCTGTGTATTTATCATATCGTTACTGCTTTTACTATATGTTAGTGTTATTTTAGGTTTTATGTGCTATTTGGTATGATTTTGGTAGGTTTTTTTTTGGGTCTGGGAATGCTCAAAATTTTTCCCATATAAATTAATAGTAATTGCTTCTTCACTTTACGCCATTTCGGCTTACGAATGGTTTCATAGGAACGCTCTACATTCGGATAGCGGGGGAAACCTGTAAACAGAAATTCCAGTTTTGACTCCTGGGCAGAGCAGCTGTGCATCATGGATTCTGAATGCACTTTTTCTTCATTCATTCACCAGAGTTGGCATCACCAGCAAATTCAACTTCTAATATGCATCTCTAATTACCTTTGAACGTAACACTTTGTAAACCCAATTCAATTAAAAAGAAGTCAATCATTTTGCCTACATGTACGGACATCAGAACTTCTTCCTCACAGAACTTTTAGTGAACCACATGCATTTCAATAGGTTTCAACAGGTACATTTCATGTCAGAGAAATATATACAATATACATCCTGAAATTCTTTTTCTTCACAAACATCCACTGAGCACTCAAGCCTGCAGCAAAGCATCAATAAAGACACAGACTTGCAGTACTCCAAAGCCTACTCATTCACCCAGTATTCAATATACCACAGGCTCTCTCTCTCTCCCTAATAAGGGAAAAAGGGGTATCCCCATTTCACAGCGAGAGGGGAGACATAACAAAACAACTCGCTGATTTATGGCATTAAAAGTCTGTTGCATCACTTTTTCCGAGCTCTGTTCCGCTGGGCACACAGCCCGTTGATTCTGATCTTCCTTGCTCTCCCGCGACGCATCAGTCAGCAACACCAGCCTTGAATCAGCCCATCTCCAGAGCCCTGAAAATCTGGCACCCTGAAGGCACACTAGCCTTCCAGTCTGTGTCCTTGGAATATTGAAAAGCCACTGGTCATGAGGCCCTGAGAGCAGGTCCCATTCCCGCAAAGAACTGGACTCAGAGTGTAACTTCAGGTCAGGGTCTTCAAAAGAACCTTGAAAGGGAAAAAAAGAGACATCAAAGATAGAAAAAAAGCTGTATCTGAAGAGGCAAGCAAAGGAGTCACTGTTTAACACCATCATCACTAAGCTCCGCCCTCTTCTAAACCAGTCTAGAAGGTTTTTGGTCAGCATTACTGAAACTTTTTCATTTCAGATTGCCTCATTAACTGCTTTTAATTTTCTCAGATACTTAATTGGAGGATTACAGTTCACATCATCAATCCAGGCCTCTAGATTACTAGACCTGCGGTAAAAGTAATGCCCTCAGTGATACGTTTCTTCCAGTGATGATGTGATTAAAATACTGAATATCTCATTATCTGTACCAACCAATTTACCTCAAAGAAGTCTATTCCTCACACATTTTTGCAAAAGCCCCAGTGAGGTAATGAAAATTAAAACTTATGCCTGAAACAACATCATCTGGATCCTTTCAAATTTAAAGCAGGCACATAGCGAGAACGCCCATGCTCAATCTCTGTTACTCCAGTGCCAAATTTGTTTGCTGCTATGAAAACATACTGCCCACTCAAACTAAAATGATCCAGAGCTGAATGGTAGCTGCAGAATATCACAAGCTGACTGACGCCAAAAAACATCAATGGGTTTATGTATCCTTGCTGGAATACACCACCAGATGTCTGGTCAATTGTAGTCAGGCAGGAGAAATGAAACCACAGAGGATGACGGACACAATCTACATGGAATGCTGCTGCAAAAATTGCCTAAATTTGCACAGGGCTGCTCCGTGCCAACACAGAGTGCCAGCACTATAGTTACAAGCATCTGTGAGATGTTGTCTCTGGTTTTGTTCTTCAGTGGACAGTGTCAAATTCAAACCTTCCAACTAGAGAAAATACTCTGTTCTATAATCTACCCACTCTCTGATCCCGTAGAGCTGCTGAAGTTTTGATGCAAGCTCCCTTTGGAAAATATTTGGTCAAAACTACATTTACTACTTTCTACTTGAAGAAACACAAGGTAGATATTCTCTGTGTCATGGCTATTGTTTACCTCTTAACCGATATCACTAGTGTATCTAGTCAACATCACAATATTGTTTACAAGAGCTCGTAGAGTCATTCCTACACCACAACAGTAACAACACCTTGACAATGTTTGAATGATTTCCTGCGAACTTGAACTGCTATATAAATCTAACAATTTGTTTTTGCATTCTGCAAATAAGATCGTAGCTGATCTGACCTTGGTTTGAATTCCACTTCTCGACTGAGCCTCATGACACTAAATTCTGCTGTAGTCTAAAAAGAGGTCTCAGCCTTGGATATTATTTAATGTCTCAGTGTTCACAGTTGTCAGAAAGAAAAGATTCCAAAGATTTACTATACCCCCTGAGATTAAAATCCTCTCCATCTCTGCCAGAAGTGGCTAACTCCTCATTATAGTAACAAACAAGAGACTATCTTCAGATGCTAGAAATCCAAGCAACACACACAAGATGCTGGAAGAACTCAGCAGGCCAGGCAGCATCTATGGAAAGGAGTACTGTCGACTGTTTCAAGCCGAGACCCTTCTCCAGCCCTGTGTCTCTTTCACCAATCAACTTCCCAGTTCTTTACTTCACCCCCTCCCCCTCCCAGTTTCACTATCACCTCGTGTTTCTTCCTCCCCACCCCCTCTTTCTTACTCTGACTCCTCATCTTTTCTTCCAGTCCTGGTGAAGGGTCTCAGCCCAAAACGTCAACTGTACTCTTTTCCACAGATGCTGCTTGGCCTGCTGATTTCCTCCATCATTTTGTGTGTGTGTTGCCCTCATTTTAGTATACTGCCTTCCTTTTCTAGATTCTGCCAGTGAGTAAAGAAGTCTCATTTCATTTATCCAGTCAAGCCCACTCAGAATCTTATGTGTTTCAATGGTATCATGTCTAATTCTTCAAGAATCTGTCTTATGAAATACAGACAGAAAATGCTGGTTCTGATAAATGGTGATCATATTTGCTGCCTGGCTGGCCAGTTTAAGCATTTTCTGCTTTTAATTCAGATTTCTAGTATCCATAGTATTTTGCTTTCTTATCAATCTAGCAAGCCTTTCCTACACAGTGCATTGAAATTTCATGATGCCACACCAGTGTAGAGGACAGTATGAAAAGCATGCCGGTTGTTGTTGAAAAAGATACCCAGGGGATACCAGGGACCATTGAACTGTCTATCAAAATGGAAACACTGACAGAACAAAAGATATTCACTTTTCCATGGTGCCTCTTCCAGGTGGTAGTTTCAGTATTGGCTGTGTTAGATCTGATATACTGTCCAACACCAGAGTGTTATCAGAGGGAGCTATGGATGAAAGGCACACATCAGGAACTTAGGGGCCTATTGACAACTCCACTGAAATTCACGCTCCGACTTTACGTTGCCCACTCTGTTACAGTCAAAGGAAATCTTCAACTACCAGTCAAGAAATTTCACCTGTGCAACTTAAGTCACAAAATCTAAGCAAGTGCAGACCCAGGATACCATGATCAAAGGTTTAAAACCTAGGGAAGTGGATTACATGAATATCAGAATTGTCTGCCTACGTTGACGGGGAGAGCTGGTGGCATTTCAGAGGTGAGAGTATTGCGAAGAATCTAGTCATTATTACTGTTGACAGAAAGCTGGGAAAAGGCTGCAAGGAGAGCATGGCCTATTTAACCTCTACACTGCTGAATCAAAATGTATACCTTGTACTTTGTGCAACACAACGATAGTGAAACTTGGACTTAAGCAGTTGTAGGCAATAATGTTAGCAGTATGATTGAAGGCTGAAACACAATCAGGTGTATCCTGTTGGATTTATTGGTTTCAAAAAGGAAGTCTTCCCTGGTTCAGGTGAAGTAAGAAGTAGGTCAGTTCTGAAGAATTTACATCCTTTTATATCAAGATATTAAATTTATAGCATATGTGACCTGAATATTTAATGTGCAGAGCTGCAGTAGAGAGCATTTCACATGCTATTCTGAATCTCTCCACTCCAATAGCTTTGTGGGGTTTATCCAATGTGAGATTGCCTTTAGTACTCATTATGCTACAACATGAGCACTAAAGGTTATCTTCCTACATTGGAACAGCTCAGAGAAAGCAAATCACTCTTTAAAGCTTAGAACAGTAGTTTGAATCTGCTTTAAAAGTCAATTTACATTGGAGTTTATTCCAAAGTCACATTCTGTAAATCTGTACCAGGCTACCTGAGCCCTTATTAAGAGGGACATACATCAAGCAACATAACAGTTCACTGTGAGATTCAAGTTAAAAAAATGGAACAGGTCATGGAGAGTGAATAATTGTAAAACCCTGAGAATATATCATGTGTGGATTTTGACAAGCTTATTAACTGTCTATGTTATTTCAAGAATCCTTCTACAATTAAGAAAAGAACTTGCATTCATGTAATACGTATCATATTCTCTTCAGAATATAGTAACTGTGATAAAGTAGAAACTACAGCTGACCAATGTGATAATGATCAGGTTATCTATTTCAGAAATATTTATTGAGGGATATACATTGGCGGGGACATCAGATATAATTCTTAAGTTCTTTGAAATTGTGCCATGCAATATTTTATGTGCATATGGAAAAGAAAGCAGAGCCTTGTTTTAACTACTCATCCATTGAGTTACACTCCCATGCTGGAGAACTACTTGGAAATTCTGTAGGGTGTTTTTCATACTTTAAGTTGTTTCCTGTTGGTTTTTTATAGCTGGTCCATATTTCTCTGCATCAGTATTGTAAGTTCTAGTTTGGTCCTTTGTCTCTTACCAAGTTAGTCGACACCAAGAAGGAGTGAAAATCAAGAATGATAACATTTTGCCTCAACGTGCACAGCCAGGTCAGGAGTTTACTCTTGTAATCACAGTTCAGTCTCCTGCAGGAGCTACCTATTTTTGGAGATTACTTAAAGAAAGAGTTGGGCTGGTCTGTGCATCCACTAGTTTTGAGCAACCCTCTGTCTACTTCTGTGAATGGAAAAATGTCATAGTTGAGGTGGTAGGGGTTGCTAGAACAGTTTTATATTCTTTTTATATGGCAAGCCTTAATTCTCTATTCATGACCACCTCCTTGAGGTGTTATTACGAGTTCTATTTCAAAGCTTGTAATCATATATGAACAGATTTTCTTCTGAAAGATAACAGTGAACAAGATAGGTTTTACGGCAATTGTTTACTCCATGGTCACAATTATTGTCATTAGTATTTTATCGAATTGACATTATTTCTTACATCCTTCACATACATGAGGAGTAAAAATCTTTATGTTAGATCTCCATCGAAATGTGCAGTGTGCAATCATAGTAATTTATAATAAATAGAACAGTCAATGTAACATAGAATACACTCAAATCAGTGTGAGTTAATCAGTCTCATGGCCTGGTGGAAGAAGCTGTCCTGAAGCCTGTTGATCCTGGCTTTTATGCTGTGATACCGTTTCCCAGATGGTAGCAGCTGGAATAGATTGTGGTTGGGGTGACAGGTCCCCAATGATCCTACGGGCCCTGTTTACACACCTGCCTTTGTAAATGTCCTGAATCGTGGGAAGTTCACAACTACAGATGCGCTGGGCTGTCTGCACCATCTCTGCAGATTCCTGCGATTCAGGGAGGTACAGTTCCCATACCAGGCAGTGATGCAGCCAGTCAGGATGCTCTCAAGTGTGCCCCTGTAGAAAGTTCTTAGGATTTGGGGACCCATACCAAACTTCCTCAACCTTCCTCAAATTTCAAGATTGAAATTTTAATTTCAAACTTGTTTAATTACTTAGAGTTAAATTTCTGAATAAAAGCAGTATGTGTATTCATGTCCAGCTCAAATGTCTTTCTTTCTTTTTAAATCTTTTTATTGAGTAAGTATACAAAAAAGGTAAGCCATATAAACATTAATACAATGTTAAAGTACAATAAAATTCCAAAAGATAACAATACCAAAAAGAAAATACTACAAACAATGTAATTTAAGCATAAGAAACCAAGATAACATAATAGTATACTAGATTTTATATATATCAATGGAAAAAAAAAAGAAAAAAAAACCCCCCAAAAAAAAACCCACCGTGCAACTACCTAAAAGCAAAGCAAAGCAATGGGCTAACTTGAAACCAAACAGAGTTAAACTTAAAATCACGTCCTCAATCCCGACCTCCATTAAAACAGTGAAAAAAAAACAAGAAGGGTAAATATTACATTAAATGAAAATATCGAATAAAAGGTCCCCAAATCTGTTCAAATTTAAATGAAGAATCATAAAGGTTACTTCTAATTTTCTCCAGATTCAAACATAAAATCGTCTGAGAAAACCAAAAAAAGGTAGTTGGAGCATTAAGCTCTTTCCAATGTTGTAAAATACATCTTTTCGCCATTAAAGTAAGAAAAGCAATCATTCTACGGGCTGAAGGGGAAAGATTACTAGAAATTTTAGGTAGTCCAAAGATAGCAGTAATAGGGTGAGGAGAGATATCTATATTTAATACCTTAGAAATAATATTGAAAATATCTCTCCAAAAAGTTTCCAAAGTAGGGCAAGACCAAAACATATGAGTTAAAGAGGCTATCTGCCCCGAACATCTATCACAGAAAGGATTAATATGCGAGTAAAAACGCGCTAACTTATCTTTGGACATATGTGCTCTATGAACCACTTTAAATTGAATTAGGGAATGTTTAGCACAAATAGAGGAAGTATTAACTAATTGTAAAATCTGCCCCCAATCATCCACAGAAATGGTAAGCCCCAATTCCTGTTCCCAATCTACCCTAATCTTATCAAATGGAGCTTTCCTAAGTTTCATAATAATATTATAAATCATAGCCGATGCACCTTTCTGACATGGATTAAGGTTAATTATCGAATCTAAAATATATATAGGAGGAAGCATTGGAAAGGAAGAAAGTATAGTACTTAGGAAATTTCTAACTTGTAAATATCTCAGCTCAAATGTCAAGACAAGAGTGCACTTACTAGATGGTCAACATGTGAAGTTCTTTCAAGTTCTTAACTAATATTCATTTCTCAACCACCAACACAAAAGCAGATTAACCTACTGTAGGCCCTAACTGTAAGCAAAATGATGCCACAGAATTATCTCAAAATAAAATTGAGTTGGGATCAATAATAACATTTATTAAAGTTTCACAAACAAAATGCTGGAGGAACTCAGCAGGTCAGGCAGCATCCATAGAAATGAACAAAGACTTGATGTTTCAGGCCAAGACCTTTCTTTAGGATTCTCCAATCCTGAAGAAGGGTCTCGGCCTAAAATGTTGACTGCTTGTTTATTTCAATAGATGGTGTCTGACCTGCTGAGTTCCTCCAGCATTTTGGATGTGTTGCTTTGGATTTCCAGCATCTGCAGACTTGCTCGTGTTTATTACTTATTAAGGTTTAAGATGTTCTTTGAAAATTGGGGTTACCTTACACTGGTCTTAAAACTTGTGTCTAATTCATGTCTACCATGCCCGGTTGCACACTCCCTTAAAACTGCCAAGGAAGACCTACAGCTTGCAGATTCTAGAAACAAAAAGCAAAAGCAACTTCATTGATCTGTAGGCATTTGGAGCTGACAAAGATATTTTCTTAAATTTAAGTGGATTTCTTTACTGATTGATATCATTCATCAAAATACCAAAGTTATTAATGATGAACAGCGGCATATAGTTTTGCTTTTGTTCACATTAATTATTTGCATCAAAAGTCATTATTTGGCACCGGTCATTTTAGATTTATATGAGATGAAAGAGTTAAGGTTTTGGGTTGAAGGCCCTTTACTTAACTTGAGTCAACTATTTGATAATTATCACTTTGCCATCTTTTGAATCTGAATGCAAATACTCTAAATTGACTGCTATACTTCGTCATATTGCAACAGTGACTATAGTTCAAAGGTACCTTATCGGCTATAACATGTTTTGGGTTGTCCTATAGTCATGAACGATGCTATAGAAATGTTTTTTCTTCATACTTTAGTCAAATGTCAGGATTGTTAAAGACTAATGTTGCTTACTTTTATGCATCTTGTTTGTTGTCCTTGACATGTCTAAAACATTGAGGATTTTTTAATATGTGTTGCTAATTGAGGTACAATATTTTGGAACTAACATAAATGGAGCACAAGCCATGTTCCCTCCTGCTTAGACGGCACAAAATTTCCACATCTCCTGAGGTTGTAACTACAATAGGGCATATTCATAATGATTTATGCTGAATTGTTTAAATAGCAAATTAATTCGCCATACTTTTTTTGAGTACTGTGCAAGGTTCTAGCCTTCATAATACAAAAGTGATATACAATAGAACTAGAGAAAAAACAGCAAAAGAATTAAAAGAACGTGATATCAGAGCTAAAGGGATATGCCTTGGAAGCTTGACCCTGGGTGCACTGCATTGTACCCTCCTTCAAGAACCAAATATTGGAAGCAGATTTCAAAGTAGTGCCCCATTATATATAACAACATTCAATGTTCTCGGCATGTATCTGTCAGCAAGGGCACAAAGTCTGCAGTTTTTTTCTCTAAGAAAAAAAAAATTTGTGTCAAAGATTTGTTTAAATGCATCTCTATTCCTCCAACAATCATCTATTTGCTTCATGGGCTGAGTTCTTGATGATCAACATGGGGTCAATGGGCGAAAGAGCCTCATTTCTGTGCTGTATCTTTTGGCTTCTATGTCTATGTCTCTAAGCTTCGTTATGCCAGAAAGAGGTACTGCTCATACGAGATGTCTCCTTATATGGTGTTGCAACGTTTGCAAGTAAATTGCTAAAATTGGAGAACAACTCAGCCCAACCTGAGCTACACATCTTCCGAACTATTTTCAAGAAGATACCATTTCATCCATCAAGCCCACAACTTTTCCCGACATTTCACAGTTGATCAAGAATTCTTCCCCACTCACATAATCTTGAGAGGCAATGTATATGCTGTCCCAAATGGCTGTATGAGGAAGACAGTGTGGACTTCAATTTCGGGCCAACTGATTCAGAAGGGAATGAACAAACTCATTACATGCAGTTACGATTCAGTCTTCGTCATTAGCCCTAGGGGGAAGTTTCTGAATAACCTCTGTTTCATAAAAAATTCAGACTAAGCACAGAGGGAAATCCTGTCCCAAAGGCGAATTGAAAAAGTAACGATTGTTCATATTGGAGGTAAGGAACAAGGTCAACTTGTCCTTGATGTTATACACTCGAGATCATGAGGTGAGTGTGCTCTATTGTTTTACCCTTTGACCCATGACCACCTTCCAAATCAGGGCTTCGAGTGCTAAGAATCTCTACCTGGAAAGTTGTGTTAAAAAAAATTTGGAGGCTGTAATCATTCTACTGCCAAAGGTGGTGCAGCCCCAGAAGAAATAATCCAGAAATTCAGGAGCAACGTCATCTTACAGGACTTGAGTTGGAAAAGACTGTACAATACTCCAGTTGAGTCTTTCAAGTAAATCTAGGTTTATTGGATCATGAGACACCAGTGCTTGGCCCTGACAGACACAGTCATCCAGTCATATACTGAAGATATGGTCTCAACCTGTCCTGTGCAAGGTGGGGTGAGTTTTCACATGGACAGGGAGATGATTCCTGCTGTAACATCAATCAAAAACCTAACAGTGTGTAACAAATAGCTGAACTTGCATTACTGTAAAATCACCGATCTCAGAAAATAGTGACCTGCAAACCTACATGGAAAAAAGGTTTTCTGTTTGCTGTAGGCTGAAATATTTGGGAAAGGCAGAGAGAGAAGGAATAGAGGTGTGGGCTGCAGCTGCCAAAACTTTTGAGACTCATTCCTTGAGCCCTGTAGTTGTTCTGGTCTAGCGCCAGTGAATCACAAAACACTCCTGCCTTCCTCAAGCTCTTGTTTTGCTCTTCAGCTTCCAATGTTTCAGCTTCTTAACACAATGAACGCCATGCCTGCTGCTGACTGAATGAGCTGTGTAATATTCCTCACAGGGGCTCTCATCTTCCCATGCAGGCTTGGTTTGTTGCATATACTAATGCCACCCCCTCCCCGAAACACCCTCTCCGCCCACTTCCCCGCTGCCTCGTTTGGTGCTGCACGAAGCCCAGTGGCCACAGCCATCGCACGAGAACGTGCTCTGCCATTTGACCACGATGGGATTAGGAGGAGAGCAAAAAGCAAGCAAAGTGGACTGAACCATCCCTGGAGCTGCAAGGGGGGTGTCTCAGAATACAGTCGAGCTGCAAGCTGTCTTTTGCCCCACTGTTTCTTTCAATCTGGCACCACCGCACAACACCTCCACCCGCACAAAGGATGGATAGCTTTCCGACATCACTAGCGTGACTAAAGTGCAAGCTGTTGCTGAAGGAGGGAGGCTGATGTGGTGCTAAGGCGCCATTCTCCATTGCAGCAGCGCATCCTGCCTTGGCCATGGGATGCTGTCTGCAGAGGAAGGCAGGTGCCCATGATGAGATTCAAGCGCTTTGCTCAGCAGGGTGAAGAAACTTCGCTTTTAACTCTGTAAGTGCTAAGTGCATATGCTGGTACTGTGGTATGTTGAGCATCTTTGCCTGTTATTCAGTGCAGAGGTGAATTATTTCAAGTTAGATTTGCTGAAAAAATGTAGTTACTCTTTCTGATGGAGACAGAAAAAATATGTTAAAAATCATTTGGTTTCTGCATCAGTGTGCAACTGGAATATCAATAAGAGAATTGGGTTTACAGGGCAGCTGTATAGTGCATTGTTCTTGAGATTAAATCCATTTGATTCTCTCCACAGAGAGCATCTTTTGTGTGCATTGTCCCCTCTTCACTTGTCATGTTAGATGCATATTTTAACACAAGACACACTGAGCAATCTCTTTTGTATGTTATTTCAAGTTTGCATCATGTATTCTACTGCAAGCATGTCCGAAATTTGCATTTTCTCATGAAAGCAGCAATTTATCTTTTTTTTTGTGGTTGCAGTAATTTTCTTGAACAAGGATTATAAGGGATTACTTAGCTGTCTGTGAGGTAAGAAAAGGCAATCAATGAAAGCCTGAAAGAGGCAGTTCAATTTTGCACATTCAGCAAAATGGGCTGATGGTGCTGTACTGTTACAAAGAAGCTGTGCAAGTGAGCAGGTTTTTTATATATATTTCAAGAGAGACCTCTGTTTTATATTAAAATATGTTTGCTTTCTTGCTCGCTCTACACTCGCAATTGCTACCAACGTGAAAAGCGGAGATGACCTACTGCAATAATATATAAGGGGATACCGGTATTGCTAAAATTGAATTATGGATAAGTATATCTTTACCGTAGCCAATCCAACCTCTGACAATGCTGTTGGTTCCACAGGTACCAATTATTCCAAATGACAATCTGGATGATAAGAATTTCTAGATATAAAGACCAAGGTCCATCTTGTTCACCTTCTACTATATTAGCGGTCATTAGATACAATGACATTAAAGTTGCTGACTAATCATGGCAGTCTCTAACAAAGTCTCCATCAAACCCAGAAATGATCTATTCTTGGAGATCCACAATTACAGCCTAACCTGTTTGTCCCAGGCATGCTATACCATCTGTATCTCATTCTGTGCACATGAGCCTGCACAATGCTGATCGAGAGGCTATTGCATTGTAGAGGTTATTACAAGACCAGCCATCTTCCCACCTGACATGTTCTCACATAATCATTTTATTTGGATTTTATTTCCCCAATATTTAGCCAAAAGTCAACTGTAACATCCCAAACATGCCTAAAATAGCAACTTCAGTGCCAAGAAGGAAATGAATCAGACAGGAATTTCCATTCTGAATCATCAATCTCACGCGACTTGTGGATTTATTTACAAACCCATAAGAATTTTCCATGTGAATTGTTAATGAAGTGGGATAGTGATATAGTTAGTTTACTTACGACATGCTACGAAAAATACTCTCTATAGTGGTTAACCACTAACACTGAGGTTTCTCATTAATTCTTTTACAACTGCAGGATGCTGCTTTCAGAAGAATGTCAAGTGTTTGAGTGTTGTTTAAACTGCACTCATCCAAACAAAGTGAAGAATATGCTTCTGACATGACTTGTAAATGGAGAAAGTGCTTTGTTATGACAGGAGTGCAAGTCTCATGCTTCAGGATAAGCAGCCCTGATATTGTAGCCACAGCATTTATACAGTTGGTCCAGCTTTCTGGTAAATAGTGACCCCAAGAATTTAATGATGAGGAATAGCAATGTAAATTAGGATAGGTGGTAGACAGTCTCTCTTCCTGGTACTGGTCATTGCTTGGCACTTCACCTACCTCTTATCACTCCTTATTCATTTTGCTCATGTGGGCAAGAACTGCTTCATTTGCTGAACAGTGGGAAATGGAATTGGACATGTAATGAGGGGCTTCCCATTTTTGACCTGATGATGGGAGAAAGTGTGTGAAGATGGTTGGGCTTAAGACATTGCGCCAAGAAATTCCTGAAGTAATGTCCAGAGACTGATCTCCAACAAAAATATCACCTTCATCTGAACAGTTTTTCTTATTCTATTTTATTGAGACCATCAATAATTTATTATTTCCAATTCCACTTCAGTGAGGTCTTAGAATTCAGAAAAAGAGTGTTTTTGTGAGATAGTAAAGTCTCCAGCACCTGCCTTGTTGCACGAAAAAATATGAAATCCTGCCATTATTCTCTCTATGGCATTGCTCACCTGCATTGGCTAAGAATCGATTAGGCTTACATTGCAAATCATAATGGCAATGCACTTTACTTTTCCTATTAAAGTATAGCTCTTCCTGTTCTTTTAGTAATGATATACTTTAAATTAGTTTAGCAACAGGAAATCTCATTTACAAAACCAACAACCATTGAACCTTAGGATACTGCACATCGCAACATACACTGTTCAACCACTCCATCTCCAAAAGTGCCTTGTTGATAGTACTTAACAAAAATATGTTTGGATTACCCACCCAAATCTACCCAGCCCCACTCAGATCATTGTCCATTTTACCAATCCACTATGCACGTTGGACTGTTTTGTTAAATTAACATGGGTGCTTTGAGTGCTGATGTTGAGATACCCAGGCTGATGGAGGACATGTTTCTGTTTTATTGCCAATTTTGCTTTGACCATAGGCTTTTGTTGCTAGAATACTTAGTGAGAAGCTGTACATAACCACAACTCTGAATGTTGGGGATTTACCAAAAAGAATGTTTTACAGAAATATGGACACTCAAGTTAATTGTGAAATTTTGGGAAATTTTACCCCAATTGATTTTCCTGTTCCTTTGGATCTTTTGTTATTTGCAAACCACAAGTCTTCAATGCCTTTTGTTCCAGGTAAAATAGATTGGTCAAGAATTTTGGCTTTAAAGACATCCAACCTTCAAGCTCACTTAAGAGTGACCCGAGTAGTGAAAAAGCCAAGAGCTTCTCCAGTTTGCTTATCTAAACCCATTATGAGTCAAATCCTCCATGGCAGGAGATATAGAAAACTGGAGCAAAGTGGTTCTAAGATTCTGGAGATGGACATTGTTGAAGGCCCCAACGTATTTAAAGTTCCTCTTGAAACAACTTAGAATACAATGGATAATGTAATTCATATGACCTTTACAAAAATACACCACATTTGGCCTTGCTAAATTCTGTCAAGATCAAAGCTTGAATTATATAACTCAGAGAAGTTAGTGTTTATTCAGAATTCTAATAATGCAATCATTTCTTGAAAGATGCCACTTTCTTTCAGTAAAACACTTCAAAAAAGTCTCAGTGAGACTCAAGTCAATATGTACTAATATGAAAAAAACCTTCTGAGAGATTGTAACTGGAAATTATCAGTGTTTTCTAAGACTTAGTTCAGTACAGCTAATGGGTGTAAGATACGTTGGTTATGACTGAAGGAAAAATGCTTGGAGTCACTTAGCTCGTTAGTCAAGGGTGTTTGCTAGGATATACCATCTTTAATTACCAACAAAGTTAACTTAAGAATACACATGAATTAGAATATGATGCACCCCACGATGTAATTACAATCATATGACAGAATAAACAGAGGTATCTACCTTAAATACAGTATACAAACAACATATACACATTTACACATTCCCATTGCCAAAGAAATGGAATATTACACCATGTGTGGCAGGAAAGGCACCATAAAGCCCACCTGAGCACATCAGCTCGTTTTAGGCCCGTTATGAGAATATACCATGGAAGCCATTGAGGTGCATACACTCAGCACAACGACAGCAGAATGACAAAGTGTGTGTGTGTGTGTGTGTGTGTGTGTGTGTGTGTGTGTGTGTGTGTGTATAAGGAGTGTGTTTACTGGGAGCACAAAATCTATGATATTTCAGTTGCCCTCAAATGCGGCTTAAAGACATTAACACACAAGTGCCACTACAAAAGCTCAAAAGATTTTGCTATATATATTAAGATAGTTCTAACATAAATTATTGATAATCAATTTTAATCTGCTTGTAAACAAATAAATAGGAAAAGCAATTCAATACATTGTTCCAGTGAGAATATTCTATGCAAAGGAATATTTTCACACAACTGGAAAGAAGAAGATATTAATTTTTTATTTGTAGCATAATTTACTTATTGTTGTGGAAATGAAATTAATTATGAATGATTACTCTGTATATTATGCAATTACAGTCCTGTGCAAAAGTCTTAGGCACAGATATATATTGCTAGGGTGTCTAAGACATTTGCACACTACTGTACAGTAGTAATTTTATGTATTATACTGTACTGCTGCAGCTAAATAAACAAATTTCATGACATTTGTGAGTGATACCCTCTGGGCCATACCCTCCAAATATCCAGACCTGCCTCTCGGTTTTTTTGCACTACCTTACTTTCCCTTTTCTATTTATGATTTGTAATTTAAATTTTTAATATTTACTATCAATTTGTACTCCAGGGAGAACGAAGAGCAGAATCAAATATCAGTGTGATGATTGTACGCTCTAGTATCATTGTTTGGTGACAATAAAGTATAAAGTATAAAGTATAAAGTATGTGATGATGAACCTGATTCTGATATGGGTCTCTACTGTGGACTGAGAGTGGAAAGGAGCCAAGGAGAAGGGAATCATGGTTGGGAACAGGGGAAGTGAGAGAGGAGGGAGCAGGAAGCACCATAGAGACATTCAGTAATGATCAATAAACCAATTGTTTGGAATCAAATAACCTTGTCTGGGGTCTCAGGGCTGGGTGTCTCTGCACCCGTACCATGCCCCTCCCCTGCCCCTGGAACTCCTCTCTGCCATCTGCTTCACACCCCTCTCATGGCTTTCCACCCTCTCCATTGCCAACAGCCTTTTCTCCTGCCAGATTTACAAATTTGCTCTTCACTCCACGTTGACAAATATAGTACTATGCAGAAGTCTTAGGGACCCCAGCTACATATATGTGACCAAGACTTCTGCACAGTATGTCATAACTAGGTCTGCAGGTTGGCTTTTTTATTAGATAGATACTTTATTGATCCCAAGGGAGAATGCACAGATATACAATATTAGAAGAGAAGTAAGAAGGAATCAAAAATAAATTACCTCAAACAGTCCAACATGAGGGGGGTCATCACTTCCCCAGCTATAGGTTGACTCATTATAGAGCTTAATGGCTGAGGGGAAGAAAGACCTCATATAGTGGTCTTTGGACCAGCGCAGTTGTCCTAGTCTATTACTAAAAGTGCCCCTCTGTTCAGCCAAGGTCGCATGCGGAGGGTGAGAAGCATTGTCCAGAATTGCCAGGAGTTTCTGTAGGGTCCCTTGTTCTACCCCAGCCTCCAGTGTGTCCAGTTTGTCTCCTAGAACAGAGCCAGCCTTTCTAATCAGTTTATTGAGCCTATTGACATCACCTATGTTGATACCATTGCCCCAGCACACTACCGCGTAGAACATTGTACTGGCAACAACAGACTGGTGGAACATGTGAAGGAGAGGCCTGCATATTCCAAAGGACCTCACTCCCCTCAGGAAGTAGAGGCGATTCTGACCCTTCTTGTACACTGCCTCTGTGTTGGTGCTCCACTCAAGTCTGTCATCCAGGTGCACCCCAGGTACTTGTAGATCCTCACCACAGCCACGTTCTCGCCATCAATAGTAACAGGGAGCAGTGCAGGCTTAGTCTTCCTAAAGTCCATCACCATCTCTTTTGTCTTATACTGGTTATACTAGTTACACAGTTTTTAGGTAATTTTCAAAAGAGGAATATGGTTATCTGTTTCTACAACTGAAACTGTAATTACTAACTAGGATATAGTTAGATATGTGCAAAAAAAAAGGGGATCAGAAGGGGATGCAAGAGTTTGGTCTGCAGTAGCCCCAGAAGAATGAAGAATTACAAGGATGGAGAAGTACTGGTTTGTTTAGAAATTGTGATTACAGAGGATTGAACTTGGAGAGGAGACTGATTCATGCCAGAGCACAAAAGATTTAGTTACAGCTGGGAAGAAAAATCAGACAGAGGTGAGATGGCTTTTCAGCAGACTTGAAAGAAAGGGAGATACTAAGAGGAAAAGGCAAAACTTGCTGATTAATTTCCAGATTTACTGAAGGGAGAAATTACTCTATGGAGAGTACTGCTGCAAATATAAGAATAAGTTTTGACTGAATTAAAATGGAAAAGAGAGTGAATTTTAGCCTGTTTCTTGTTGCAGATATTTTAGTGTTTTTTAAAAATGTATACTTGTGATTACTTCGGTGTCAGTTGAGAATCAGTGAGTGTCATGTCCTATTTCTGATAAAGGTTTTTTTTTTGCAGTACTTCACTCTTACCATAGAGCTTCAACAACACAGAGCTCTCTTCTGGGGATTCCTTCTGAATTGGGCATGACCTCTTTCAGTTCTGAAGCTGAAGATACCTCTCTGAGGTATCTTTGAACATGGGATGGTCATTGGATATCAGTAACTATAGGATGCTGAAAGAGTAACTCTTGATCCAAAGACAAGAAGTTCTAAGTTTGACCAAACCGGCAGATGGAGACAGATACACTGAGATATATTTAGACGGACGTTTAAAACACCAAGTTGTAGAAAGCCATAAGCTGGATCCTGGTAAAAAGTAATTTGTGCAGTTTGGTACTTGATGGCTGACACAGTCATGGTTGGTTGAAGAGCATGTTTCTATGCTAGATGACTCCCTGAACATCCTCCTGGCTCCTGGAACTTTAACTTTATGGAGCACAGGCACTCCTCTGTTCATCCAAGGTGGCATGCAGAGGGTGAGAAACATAGCTGATATTAAACATTCAGATGATATTACAGGGCTTTAATATCATCTGCCAGTTTAGTTAATCAATGTTTCCATCTGGTGATAATTCATACAAAGGCTGATTTCAAATGGAAATTTAGTGCAAAGACTTCAGACCATGGAATTGTATATACATCAATATGTACAATCCAAGAGCTATAGGAACATTGGGCTAGATTTGCAGGAGTGCAGCATTTTACAAACCTGACCAATTAGACATGTTCATGCACATTTAAGTTTAAAACATTGTCTGGAGCTAATAATGGCGCAGTAGATACAGAAGAGCATCTGAGAAGTTATTGAACTTTAAGACTATCAGTGTAATCTTTAACTCATAAATAGAAAAAGTACTGATGAAGAGTGAGGTAGTTGAATCAATGTTAATTCAGGTGTGAAAGAAAATTAAAGAAAGCAAATAAAAGAATAGATTGTGAGCGAAAGAAGATACATCAGAGAACATAAAGCAAGAAGATACATAAAGTGTAGAACTCATCTGGGAGTGAAGCATCACAGGCATTCATAATGTTAGGTTTTGCCTTGTAGGAAGTGAAGGCCTACAAATCTTGCCAGAGCTGACGTGCATCTGATTTGTCTCTAACTGAAATCAGAATTGTTTTTTCACTCTTAAAATATCCTTGCATAGGTTGTACCTGAATTTCCTATATAGTTCTGGATCACCGGTCTAAAATGCCATAGATCTACCCCTCAGCAGACTATATATCTTCTGATTCATCCACAGCTTTTGGTTAGGGTACATCCAGTATGTTCTCAAAGGCATGCACTCATCCACACAGGTCTTGGTGAAATCAATGGCAACTGTGGGCTATTCATTCAGATTCAAAGATGAATCTCTAAATATTTGTCCAGTCCTCAAACTAAAAAGACTCCTGTGAAAGTTCCTCCCCCTCCCTTGACCATATCTTCTTGGTCCTCACTGCTGGTGCTGAGGAGTTTAGTCTCTGCCGGTACACTGGGAGTAGGAGTACGGCCAGGTGATTGGACTTTCCAAAGTGTGGGCATGGGATGGTACAGTACGTGTTCTTGATGGTGGTTTAACAGTGATCGGGTGTGTTGCCTTCTCTGGTTCCCTATGGTGATATGCTGGTGGTAGTTATTTAGAGATTTGTTCAAGCTGGCCAAGTTGAAATATCCCGCAATGAAGGCATGAGGGTTCACTGTTTTGCAACTGTTGATCATGGTGCTCAGCTCCACCAGTACCTGCCTGACGTTGGCCAGGGATGGAATGTACCTCATGGAATGAAGATGATGAGTGAATTGTGAAGCATCCTCCACCTCCTCTACCTTTAAAAGACTGAGCTGTCCTTTTTTTTTTACAGTTAATGGTGACGCCCTTGGGCTGCAGTGGTGCATCCAAAATGGTGGCATTGAGCCATTTTTCTGTGAAGCAAAATACTCCGATGTGCCTCTGGTGCTGAAATCTTGCTCTGAGGTCTTCAATTTTATTTTCCAAAGGCTGTACATTAGCCAGCCAGGATAGTCAGGAGAGGAGGTCTAAGGCACTTACGTTTCAATCATACCTACAGATCAATGTTCTCTCTAATTTTTTTACAGCTGCACAGACCAAATATTGCTCTGTGCAGGAAACTTTTACATGGCCTGAAAACTGCGTAGCACCTTAAGTGTTTTTTTTAAATGTGCATACTATGAATATTTAGAATGAAAATTTAAAAATCACATACGTTTGATTTTATATATTAATTGAAGGGTATAATGAAATACAGTACAACAAAGGAAATCTTCCACGTTTTGTAAACTTTTTCTCGCCTGCCTTAATTCCAGCTGTGTGGCCGCGCACCCATGCAGATTAGAGCGAACTGTGCTGCAGACCAGTTTGCCTTGTGCACTTCCTTTTTCTTAAAGGGAAACTGCACTCACGACTGTGTTCTGTAGTCCGGGGTCAACTAATTTATCCATCTATTGTATCCAATGCTCCCGGTGCGGCCCCCTCTACATCGGTGAGGCCCAATGCAGAATGGGAGACCGCTTTGTTGAGCAGCTTTGCTCTGTCCACTGCAAAAGGGACAACCTCTTGGTGGCTACCATTTCAATTCGACTTCCCATTCTCATTCTGATATGTGTGTCCATGGCCTTGTCTACTGCCACGATAAGGACAAACTCAGGTTGAAGGAGCAATGCCTCCTATTCCATCTAGGTAGCCCCCATGCTGAAGGCAAGAACATCAATTTCTCCAACTTCTGATAGTTTCTTTCCGCCTCCCTTGTCCTCTCTTTTCCATTTCCCATTCTGGTTACTCTCTCACCCCTTTTCTTCTCCTCGCCTGCCCATCACCTCCTTCCAGTTCCCCTCCTTCTTCCTTTTCCACCACCCACCATCTCCTCCTATAAGATTCTTTCTTGTTAAGCCCTTTGGTTCTTCCTCCTATCCCTTTCTAACTTCTTACTTCATCCCTCCTTCCTCATCCACCACCTTCCCTGTCATCTGGTCTCACCTAACACCTGCCAGCTTGTGCTCCTTCCCCTCCCCCCGTCTTCCTGTTTTAGCTTCTATCCCGTTCCTTTCCAGTCTGTCACGGCGAGAGCCAAAACAACCAACGCCTATTGGTCAGCTGACAACCAATCCCAGACTGATTTTCACTAATTGATCATTGTTCCAATCAATGTCTTGAAAGTTCTTGGATAAACCATTTAAATGGCCGTGCTTTGGGATGCACAGCTGAAGTTTGAGTTTTGAGATTTTGTAGTTGTGTGATTTTACTGAATAAAGGAGTATTTCGAGTTTGGTGTTGTCCTATCAACTAGGTTTGGGTTTCGTTGGTAGCTATGGGCAGCGTACACAACTCAGACCCAATGAAGGGTCAACTGTTTATTCTCCCCCCACCCCACCATGGACGCTGCCTGACTGGTGTGTTCCTCAAAAATTTTGTGTGTGTTGCTCAAGATTTCCAGCATCTGCAGAATCCCCTGTGGTTGGGGGAAGAGGGCTACGAAGGGGAGAGTTGGTGGGAAGTACATCACAGGATGACATGCTGCCAACATCAGGACAGTGCTGCAGCCTGGAGCTGCAGATCACTAGACCCCGGAGCTGTTGGATGCAGCAAACATCTACGGCAAGGTGATACAACGTCCCCATCCTCAGCCAGGAACTATGTAGTACACCACTCCCACGTGCAACAGATGTCACATGGGTGTGGATCACAGACATGTGAATACTTATGCACAGCAACAATGAATCACATGCCTTGCTTTGTTGTGTGTGCAGTGATCTCACTGATCTACATGGACTCCCTGAAATCTGCTCCCTAAAGGTCAGCAAGATTGACTTGTCTTAAACCCAGTGTCTTTGTGCTTGCCCAAACAATTCAACTCCTGGAAGAATTTCCAGTCCATGTTTTTTTTAACTAATCCCAAAATAAAGTCAGATAATGCTGAAAACTTTCAATTCAAGCAGCAGCTGTGGAGGTAATGCATCAGGTCATTGACCTAACTTTAGAAGGAGGAAAATTGAGAAACCCAGCATCTACAGAAATAAATAAACAGTTGATGTTTCGGGCCGGGATGCTTCAGCAGGACTGGGAAGGAATGGGGAAGATGTCAGAATAAGAAGCTGGGTGAGGGGTAGGAGGGCTGACAGAAGGTGGTAGGGGAAGCCAGGTGGGTAGGGGAGGGGGATGAAGTAAGAAGCTGGAAGGTGATAAGTGGGAAAGGCAAAGGGCTGTAGAAGAAGGAATCTGATAGGAGAGGAGAGTGGATCATGGGGTAAAAGGGAAGGTGGAGGGGCATCAGGGGGTGGTGTAGGTAGGTGAGGAGAAGAGCTAAGAGTCCAGAGAGGGGAAATGAAGAAGGGAGAGGGGGAAAATTACAGGAAGTTGGAGAGATTGACGTTCATGCCATCAGATTGGATGCTTCCTAGAGAGAATGAGGTGTTGCTCCACCAGCCAGAAAGCGGCCTCATCGTTTGCAGAAAAGGAGGCCATGGACCAACATGTCAGAATGGGAATGGGATTAGGAATTGAAATATTTGGCCACCGGGAAATTCGGCTTTTTGCCGAGGGAGCTGAGGGGCTTGTCGAAGCGGTCCCCCAGTCTATGTCCGGTCTCACAGAGCCACATCGGGAGCACCGGATACAGTATATGACCCCAACAGATTTGCAGGTGAAGTGTTGCCTCATCTGGAAGGACTGTTTGGTCCATGAATGGACATGAGGGAGGAGGTGAATGGGCAGGTTTGGCACTTGCACCACTTTCAGGGATCAGTGCCAGGAGGAAGATTAGTATGGAGGGACAAATGGACAAGGGAACCACGGAGGGAGCAATCCCTGCGGAAAGTGGAGGAGAGGGTGGGATGTGTTTGGTGGTAGGGTCCTGTTGAAGATGGTGGAATTCTCTACAACTTCTGCCATTTTCAATGAGACCATACCACCTGTAAAAGCATCCTCGCAAACACTGTTGCTTCTGGGAACATGGCTAAAGTGTACAATTTAAAGTAATCTCTTGCCAGTACAAACCTTTAGGGCAAATGCCCCCAACCTTTTCTATGTCCGAGATCCTTCCCATTACCCGAGCAGTCTATGGGCCCCACTTTGGGATCTCCTGCTTTAGGGGGACGTGGAAGTGATGGCAAAAAGAAGCTTCAGTTGCCTGCAGAGTGACTGATATCATATCTTGGAAAGGATGACCAACAATGAGCAATAAGCTTTGCATTTTCATGAATGAATTGAAAGGCTTTTCTGTTCTATGTAGATGTGACAAATATCTCAGCAGTGACAGGCTTCCAGGTGTTCTGTTACTTGTGTGAAACACTATCATTACTCAGTTCTGGTTGCTATGGACTTGAGTTACAAGTCATGTTCTACGGTGGAAGAGCATCATTAAGTCAATACTGCCTCGTGGGAAATCCACAATAATGTTCAATGACAGGTCCAAAGCTATTTGCAATGGTAGCCATTTACACCATTATATAAATTTAATGAGTCTCAGCCACAAAGCAAACGTGCTTCTTGTTGTTCAATGGACATACAGTCCTTTGTTAGCACATGAAGTCAAATGTGTCAAAATTAGGATGCTTCAGCCATTCATCTATGATGGGAACTCTGCCTCTTTTGACAATCTTATCAATTTATTTCACTAATTTGATAAATAGTTTTATTAAATCAGGTATAATTTTGAAGTGATGGTGGAAAGTATAGTGGTAGGTTTTCATACAGAGCCATCAGGGATGGTAACAGAGGCAGATGCCTTAGGGGCATTTAAGAGACTCTTGGATGGGCACTTGGATGATAGAAATATGGAGGGCTGTGTCAGAGGGAAGGATTAGATTGACCTTAGTGGAGTTTAAAAGGTCAGCACAACATTGTGGGACAAAGCCTGCACTGTGCTGTAATGTTCGACATTCTATGTTCTAAGTTTCGGGGTTTTTCTCTTTTGAAGTCACTAACTCTTTTAATTGGAATGTGGGTTCACATACCAGTAACCCTGATAAGATTTTTAAAGTTGTAAAGCCTGAATTGAAGTGCATCTCTTTCTCTCACCCAAAGGAAACGGCACGTGGGAGGACTTTCAGTAGATTCTGAAAACTAATTCTGGCTTCCAGTCCCCTTCATTCCCATTCTCTGTGCTTTAACTGACAGTGGAACAGGACATTCATGAGGGTGCCTATGAAAGAATGTACTTGATAATTCAAAAGACACAGCCTGATTATGTCATTGGAACAGCACAATATAATTGACCTCAATAGCCTAGTAAAATGAACCATGATAAGAGCTGCTGATTTGCTATTAGAGGCCTGAGGAACCTTGAAGAGTCAATTAAAAAAGCTGCATTCCCTTTTGAGATAGATTTTGAGAAATGAGTGCACATGGTCATTCAGATGGTGTTTTCACAAAACATTCAATTGTTTTGTTTTGGGGGGGTTAAAAGGGGTTGATTACCTAAATGAATTGTAGTCTGGGAGTAAAGCACTCAGCAACCGAACAAAATATTATGAGATAAGAGCAAGACTTACCCAACTGATTCCCTGCAGGATTACCTTCTGACTTACTTTCCCCTGGGACCCCGGTGCATACAGCCTTCTACTACAGAAATCTCAACTCCCCCCCCCCCCCGCCTCCAATCCCCAACTCACCAGCGTGGTGCAAAGCTTTAATCATGTCCTTGGTGGTGACACCTTCAAGCAACCCAGATGTTCATCACTGCACAATAGCTGAGGTTTTGTTACTGTTTTAATACTAATGTTGCCCAGCTGTACCCACTAAATCCCCCACCAGAAAGCCACATTCCACCTCAGAAGTCACCAAACTGTTTCCAATCAAGTGTTCTTCCAAGAGAAATTAGTCCCCAAAATGGAATGGTGCCAGATTCTTCAGGTTGAGGGAGGATTTAGTAGGGAGGTGGATGGGGAAGTCCTGTCACACTAGAATGGTGTGGCTGGAGGAATTGCCTGTATTCAGCTTCAGGCCACATATAAATGATCCATTTGAACAACAGATGTTTCTTTTGTATCTCCAGGAACTTCAGTCTTGGGTTGCTCTTAGCCTGAGGGTAGCTGCTAGGATGGTGTGGGGGAAATGGTCAAGAAGGATAATTCAAACATGAAACGGTGGAAATACTGGAAAGAGAGGAAGCAATCAGAAAGAGTGTCATATTTTGGCATTACAAGAGAGATGGGAAGCTTATTCCAGCTCCTTCTCAGCTTTGTATTGAAGGATTGAAGGAAATATTTATGAACAAATTTACTTGCTCAGTGACATCCTGAAGCAATCACCTTAATGTCCACCAATTAGACCGAACATAGACTGCATTTCCCTGAATGTTGCTGCCTGGTGTTTTTGGTGTTCTGATCAGACCAATTTTGGAAGGGTGCGCTTGAAAACAATTGTTAGAGGCTCTTTGGAGTTCAAATAAGAAGCCAACAACAGTTTCTCTTGTGGTTTCTGAGTGGCTTTATCACTAAAGCAAGAATTGTTCTGAGAACATAGAAAATGAGAGCAGATTCTGCCCAGCACATTGGATACCCCAGTGCCTTTTTTCACCTGTAATTTTTTATGCCTATTGGTTCAGTCAATGAATACAGACAGCATCTTGTGTGAAATCCAGTATCGCAGAGCAGGAAAATTGGTCTCTTTTCTGTGCAGTATGAATTGATATCAGCTGGCTCATCATTGAGATAATAGTCTTCAATGTTCAGGTCTAGGAGAGAAATTAAAGATGTCTTTTGTCACCTAACCTAACAGGTGGGCGTAGCTAGATAATATGTGAGAATAACATTGGGTTTTCCCTTGATGCTCATTGACCCCGATCAGATACCTGCAATAAGTTTTAAGAGGCTCAGTGTCTGTGTCATGGTATTAGTGGAGTAGCCTTTGTCAATCCGAGTTCTGTCTCATCTTGCTGAAGTTCTGAACAACTTATTTTCAGTCTGTCGACCATTACAAGTAATTAATTCCACAAATTAAATTTCTTGGATCAAATCCAGCATCTGTCAGCAAGATGCTTTTGCTTTGGGAAGCAGCCAGGCCTTAACTGTTTAGGCTTTGTCTGGGTAATTCTTCACCAAATAAACAGCTGCTCAAATGGAAGGTTCTTTCTCCTCCCTACAGGGACCAAAATATTTGAGTCTTCACCTTTCAAAGCTGAAGAAGCATTCCTATTTACAGCTCTCACAAATATTTTGTTTCTGGCATTCTGATGTTGACAAGGCCAAATAGCATGTTCCTGCATGTGGCCCCTGAAATGCTACAAAATGTCAGTCCATGGCCTGTTCTACTGCCATGGTGAGGCCATACTCAGATTGGTGGAGCACCACTTCGTGGCATGACCTGATGGCATGTCACTGATTTCTCCAATTTATGGTAATTTCTCCCCCTCTCCTCCTTTTTTAATATTCCCCTCTCACCCCTTCTTTTTCCTCACCTGCTCATCATCTCCCTCTGGTGCTCCTTCTCCTTCCCTCTCTTCCATTTCCACTGCCCTCTCCTGTCAGGTTTCTTCTTCCTCTTCAGCCCATTTACCTTTTCCACCTATCCCCTCCCAGTTTCTTAATCTATTCCCCCTCTCCCTCACCTGGTTTCACCTATCACCTGCTAGCATGTATTCCTTCCCTTCCTCCCACATCTTTCTTCCTTTCCAGTCCCAATAAAGGGTCTCAGTCCAAAACGTCAGCTGTTTATCCCTCTCCATAGATGCTGCCTGACTTGGTGAGTTCCTCCAGCTCAAGATCTGCAGCATCTCCTATATTTAAGATTTATTCCTTAACATTTGAAAGCATGTTGAAATTAATTGCCTGTTCTTCAGAGCTCTTGACTGCTCCCATAGCATTTGGTCTTAGAAGGCTCAACACAGCAAATTGACCAAGGGAAGCCAATCTCTGTAGTTAGTAAATCACTAGCAAGCCAGCTTAGTCCAAGGCAAAAATTAATGAATAAACCCAGTGTCACCCTCTCCACTTTCAACAGCATCCCTATTCCTTTTGCTTGTCGACACGTATTGATGTTGGTCATTCAGGAATGGAAGGAGCTCGCTTGGGCCACAAGTAAGACGTGCATGTCAAGGTGCTTAGCAGGTCCAAAATTGAATACTCTGACCTCCATCTGGTGTCTGACCATTTCATAGCATCCCTGGATATTTCCTGTGCTATTGTCCGGCCTGTTCCTCCAAAGATGGCAGCACAGTGCTATACCGTCAGGAGAGAATATACCTGGGATAATGAGAGAACTGCAGCTCAATTATTGCACTAGTTTCCAGATCTCTAGACGGTTCATCCAAAAATATAAATTTGAATCTCACCACAGCTGCCAGTGAATTTAAATTTAAGTGATGAAATAAATCTGGAATAAATGACAAGTCCTAATAATAGTTTGCATGAAACTCTTTAAAACCTATTTATTCAGTAATGTTCTTCAGGGAAGGACATCTGACATCCATTTGGCTAGACTTCTAGGTCTTTGAAATTTGCTGAGCAAGCCATGGCATTCTGATGGTAATAAGAACCAGTGAATAAATGGCAGCCTTGTCATTGACATCTGCATCTGGTGAAGGAAGAAATATTCAGCTTCTTTAAAGGCCTGCAACATCACATCAAACTCAAGGAAGGAAATCATAAACACAAGAGATTATGCAGATACTGGAAATCCAGTGTAACACAAACAAAATTCTGGAAGAACTCAGCAGATCAGGCAGAACCTATGGAAAGGAATAAGCAGTTGATGATTTGATCCAAGATCCTTCATTGCGATTGAACAGGGTTGAAATGTTTATCAGAAGTGTTAAGTAAATTGTTCATATTTGTTTCCTGTTGT
Source organism: Mobula hypostoma (assembly GCF_963921235.1). Classification (NCBI taxonomy): domain Eukaryota; kingdom Metazoa; phylum Chordata; class Chondrichthyes; order Myliobatiformes; family Myliobatidae; genus Mobula; species Mobula hypostoma. The sequence continues at coordinate 79,530,200 of NC_086102.1, forward strand.
CCTCACGGTTATGGAAACCAGTCTACTGTCGCTGCATGCACTGCATACAGCAACATCCATAAGACCATAAGACATAGGAACAGAATTAGGCCATCTGGGTTTGACGATGACTTGTTTCCAATCCCCCTGATGAGGCCTATGTGAGCACTGCATAGTTTTCCCACAGATAGGGTAGGAGGCACCCTGACAGGCCGGTTACATGGTCAATATGTGGGTTCTTCCACCATTGACAAAGGACTTCTCTGAGCTCCCCATGCGTGTATTTGAAGTTCTCAATGCCATCCCAATTGTTCCTCCTCTACTTTGAATGGTTGTGGACAGAGATTTCCAGGAATATTGAGGATGTTGAACTTTTTCAAGGAGGTTTTCAGTATATCCATGAAATTTTTCTTCTGTTTGCCTAGTTCCCATTTCTCGTGAGAGTCCCCCAGAAATAACTGTTTGGTTTTGCTACATCTATAATTCTGTCATCCTCCCTACAATATGAAAAAAAAACTGCATACATTAACAGAACAGAATTAGACGTAGCTCCGTAATGTCTAATGGCCATTTCTGCCCTCTCCAAGTCTGAATGCTTGAAACCGTAGTAGGCAATTCCAACCCAACCAGGTACCATATCATCAGCCCACTCTCAAATAAGAGGAAAGTAATGGCCAATGAGACTGGCAGTGCTACCAAGCAGCACTTGCTCTACAATAATCCAATCACTTCTGCTTGGCTTGGCTGTGACCAGAACCTTACGGCTTCACCTGGAAGAATTTTAAAATGGAAGAGGAGAAAGCCATATGGTCTCACAAGTCTACCCCAACATTCAGAATGATCATGGCTGATTATATAATCTCCAGTTTACTTTGCTGCCCATATGCCCTATTCTAATTTCCAAACTTGCGAATACGCTATCGATCGGAGTTCTAAACACACCAAACGGCTGAGCATCAATAGTCTTCCAGGATGGAGCATTCCATGGAATTACAATTTCTATATAAAGAAATCCTTCACTTTTATTCCCAGATGGCCATCTCTGTTAATCATATATGGCCAGGGAATGGGGGGAATGAGACTGAAGGCAATATTAAGTAGCCAGAGTAAAACTGAAATAAATTAAAAACATGGAAGCTCTCCACCTATTATGGCACACATCCACTATGTTAAATATTTATTGCCTTCAGCACTGTTGCAGTAGCACTATCGTTCTAGAGTGTGCATTTGACAAAATGCAACAGCTACACCTGCCAAACTCATAAGCTGTAGCATCAAGAAGGATATGACAGCAGTTTTATTAGCATACTGCTATCTTCCAGTCACCACAGCATTTTCAGTCTTATACCAGAGCATAGTAGAAATTCCAAGTTGGTTCATTGCAGAAGCAGTTCATCACCTCATTTAAGCTTTCAAATACAAACTACAAAACCTCAATATACTTTAAACAGTTTTGCAGAATGCAGACACATTCATAAACAGTGCAATCCAGTTAATTGGGACACATCAGGTCCAGTACTTGTTGGCCCAATTAGCCGGTTTCGGAAATGGTTATAAGGCAAAACAAAGACAAGCTACTGTTTAACTGAGTAACATATTATTTCATTTAACTGAAATACTGACAAATTTAGAACACTACCAACGCTACTACAGTATATATTATAAAACTGTGCTTTAGTCCCTTAATAGTTATTGACAGAACAATTCTTCGCTGACATTTTCTTTTGATTGACTGTAAATGAACAAATTCAGTGCAGACTGAATTACCTGAGTGCAGGTAATGACCTACCTTTATTGCCTTCTGCATGAAGTCAAAATAAAAAGCAAAATGATCAAAATCACAGATTTTTGAGTCAGCGTCCACTGGGCCAAATGTTAGCATAAAATAAGCATGCACAACTGGCTCTTATTTAAAAACTGTTTGCTCCATAAGGTCTAATGGCACCTGCAAGCCTGAATGCTTGAAGCCACAGCAGGCAAAATAGTTCTGAATTGTTCTATTTGTGTTTATTTCTTTGGCAACTATTCGTGCCAAAAATCACTGAACACAAGCACACACAAGTGATGCTATACAAAAACAGTTCACTCAAAGCACAGTGTAGTCTAACGGCCACCCAAGTGCACCCAGTTGACACTAATTAGAAACTGCTCAGCAAGTCTTCTGTCCCAATTAGGTGGCATCGTGTCCCAAATAAATGAAGGGAATCCCAGTTATTTTCTCGATTAGTTTTTGGTTGTTTAAGGTTTCTCCCAAACGAGCAGCTGTCCTGATTAACTGATAGCCCAGTTAACTGGAATCCACTGCACGTGCATTTTGCTGAGAAAGCAGGGGATGGTTTCTAGTGTGACAGCTTGTTCAAGGGAGAACAAGAGATTGAATTGTGTGATTGCAGATTTGTTCCTAATATTAATACATCACGTAACGTGTTTAATTTTAGCCAGCCTCTGTTTGAAATTCAATTCTTTGACCTCTAAAGTTAAAGATAATTGTTGCAATTTGGAACTTATTATAGAATGAGATGATTTCCATGCAAAAATCCTGCCTTTTGAAATCATTTTGCCTGCTCTCCAGATGGAAGGTAGTCATGCAGTCCCAGTTTTACCCAGCTGATCTGAGGCATATCTATACAGTTACAAAGCCACAAAAGAGAAGTGACAATTTGGAAGAGAGGTATCTTATTGTTCAGACATCTTTTGGGTTGTTGTTAGCAGTGGTTGGAATAGGATACCACAACATGTTAATGCCGTGGGGAAGGGATGTTCTACATGATTTTTGATTCTCAAGTTGTCTCTGCTGGCTAATACCCAATCATGTACCTAAAACATCTTGGTTTGTTGAAATGGCTAGATAAGGATTATTGTTGTAAAGTATATTGAAAACTAAAACCAATGACCTTCAGTTCACTTAAAATTCAGATACCTGAGGATGCTGGCTGATTCTGTGCAGTTAATGAAGTCACATAATAGTGGATTCCGGTTATTTGGTCCATTGGTTAATCGAGGCAGCTGCTTATTTAGGACGACTCTTAAAGAACAAAAACTAATCAAAATATTCAGGATTCACTTTGTTTATTTGGGACATTATGCTGTTAAATTGGGACAGAAATCTGTGCAGAACAGTTTCTAACTAGTGTCAGTCGCGTGCACTTTTGTGGCCATTAGACACTACACCATGCTTAGAGCAAGTAGTTTTTAACAGCATTGGTTGTGTGTGTTTGTGTTCAAATAGCAGTGACATTTGTCATTGATAGCTGGTGAGAAGTAAGCAGAAAGATAATTCAGAATTACTTTGCTCACTGCAGTTTCAGGTACTCAGGCTTGGAGAATCCAGAAACGGCCAGGAGTGAAAATGAAATGATTTCACTACTTCAATAAGTTAGGAACTATGAAGAATTTGAATATAACAACAATCATCTTGAATGAACATAGAACATAGAAGCCTACAGCACATTACAGGCCTTTCGGCCCACAATGTTGTGCCAACCACATAACCTACTCTAGAAACTGCATTGCGCATAGCCCTCTCTTTTTCTAAGTTCCATGTACCTATCTAAGAGGCTCTTAAAAGACTGTATTGTATCCGTTTCCACCACCGCCACCGCATTCCACACACCCGCCATGCACTGTGTGAAAAACTTACCCCTTACATCCCCTCGGTACCTATTTCCAAGCACCTTAAAACTGTTCCCCATCATGTTAGCCATTTCAGCCCTGAGAAAAAGCCTCTGGCTATCCACACAATCAAAGCCCCTCATCATCTTATACACTTCTGTCAGGTCACCCATCATCCTCCGTCGCTCCAAGGAGAAAAGGCTAAGTTCACTCAACCTGTTCTCATAAAGTACACCCTCCAATCCAGGCAACATCCTTGTAAGTCTCCTCTGTACTCTCTCTATAGTATCCACATCCTTCCTGTAGTGAGGTGATCAGAACTGAACACAGTACTCCAAGTAGGGTCTGACCAAGGTTTTATATAGCTGTAATATTAACTCACAGCTCTTGAACTCAATCCCATGGTTGATGAACGCCAACACACCATACGCCTTCTTAACAAGACTGTCAACCTGCACAGCAGCTTTCAGTGTCCTATGGACACGGACCCCTAGATCTTACTGATCCTCCACACTGCCAAGAGTCTGACCATTAATATTATATTCTGTCTTCAAATTTGGCCTAGTGAAATTAACCACTTCACACTTATCTAGGTTGAAGTCCATCTTCCACTTCTCGGCCCAGTTCTGCATCCTATCAATGTCCCACTGTAACCTCTGACAACTCTCCAAACTATCTACAGCACCCCCAACCTTTGTGTTATCAGCAAACTTACTAACCCACTGTTCTATTTCTTCGTCAGGTCATTTATAAATATCACAAAGAGGAAGGGTCCCAGAACAGAACAATGTTACAGTGAAAATACAGATTTGGAGGATGCCATCCTTGAAAGTATTGCATGAAGCAGTCCATTATCTGCACAGTGTCTGTGCTAATTTTATTCGTTTACAGTCAATCAAAAGAACACAGCAACGTTCCTTTGATTGATTATAATAACCTAGGTACAACTTGTAAATATAGCACATTTAAATGTTTTTAAATCTGTTTGATGACCTTATCTGTATTCTCAAATAACTGTTGAAAGTTGGAGATTTGGTAAATGTTCTATGATGAACCAGTATAAATCCAAGAACCCGTAAAAATCCAAGAACCCAAAATATTTGCCTCTTCCATCTTTGTGCTAGTTTGGATAAATAAATCTGCTCATATATTAGCATCCAACGGCCAGTGGTGGCATGGCATTCACACCGGACTTCAAAGTAAGTGGTGTTGGGTTCATATCTGGCCAGCAACTTGCATGCTTTCCATCCATGCTGGGTTGAGCATTGAGCTCGCAACTCAAGCTTGTAAAAAGACAGACAAAATGCTAAAGAAACGGCAAGGTGGCTGCCCAATATGCCACAAGGTGCGGAAAGGAACAACGTGGTGGCATCCACTGTTACTATTTATACGTTAAAGCATTCATTCATTTTCTTTCCATATCCAACCACTGGTAACTGAGCCAAGCTTGAATTCACATTTCCACCGTTTTGAGGGTTATACTTCCAAAAAGCCCCAAAGATTGTTGGATTATGTCAGAAACCTGAGGTTCTTGCAGTTGGCAGATTAAATTTCCTTTTTTTGAGTTGGAGACTTTGGCATGTTAGAAATCCAGCACCTGAGAGAAAAGAATTTTATTTATTGTTTCAGCTGTCAGATGGGACAGCTGCTGCCGGTGACTTCCTTCTGTATGAAGAGCCCCTGAGTGTTTTTCCAATGCAGATTGAGGTTATGATAGAGCCAGTGTTTGCTTTAAAGGACTCTTTAAGGTCTGAATAATCCTTTGAGGATTGAATTTAAACCGATGAAAACATTGTGTGAGAATCTGGATCAAAGGTGAGGGAGTGTAGAGTCAGTAATTAATTGAATAATTCATTGGCAGCAATATATTTCAGGTCTGTAAGTAATATGGTAATTGTCGAATGGAAGTGTCTACATTATCAGACTCAGATTAGTTTGTTACGAATTTTTGTTGCAGGAAGAAACCTCTAATTTCAAAGTAATTATAATAAACAGTGAAATGTTGGACAAATTTAAAGAACCATCATAGACATTAGAACAAAAATGTTATAATAGCATTATTTCTTTCACTAGAAATTCATCTTCCATCTCTGTTAAGGATGTTTTACTCCATAAGCAAGCTTTTTTAAAAAACAATTTTGCAAAATGCCAGCATACTGAATTTATTTGCAGGATCTCAGTCACATCTATCACTGTAACGTTGGTTTCTTTTGCCATCCACTATCGGTTGCCATCAATCAATGAATATTATATCTGACGTTCACCAGCTGAGACCCAGGCTTTGGGTCTACACCAGGCATTCGGATCTAAGGACTCAATTTGGTTTGGAATGCTGTGCTCGCTTGTATTGTTTGCATGATCTGTGTTTTTTCCTCTTTCTCTGCACATTGGGTGTTGGTCTTTATATTTTTTAAATTGGGTTCTTTCACGTTTCTTGCTTTGTGGCTGCCTGTAAGCAGGCAAATCTCAAGGTTGTATAATTTATACATTCTTTGATAATAAATCTACTTGAGTTGAGTTGATTTGACATAGTTTTATCAGAATGTTAGTTAAATCCTCCATGTTTGGGACTGAAAACGTGAAGAATGGGTCTTGAATCACCATGGCTGTGATGGCAAAAGAATTAACTTCACATTGACATAAATTCAACACGTTGTGTTGAAGAACCTTTTGACATGGTGCTTGGCTGTAATCTCAGTGTTTACCCATTGTATAACCACCTAATTTTTAATTTCCAAAAATTCAATAAAATTGTTCAGTTGCTAGTTGAAAATATGCCTCCATGTTATTGTAATGGTTCTTTTTTGCTTAAGTTTGAAAAGGGTTAGTTGAGCTAGTTGAAATTGAAATTCCACTCAAATCCCTCTGTGTTCCGTCTTCTCTCCTCGTTTCATCTGGAAGTTTTTACCTCTGGCAATACAACTATTCTGATTGTACAAAGGGTAAGTTGTAATTTCTAGATGAGGCATCAAATTGAGATCCTCCTATCTACTGAGGCCTGTGACAAAAAGAACATTAAAATGGGGTGGGATAGAAGTAAATGAAAGAGACAAAAGAAAGGTGGACAAGAAAAGATGCAGACAGGGAGTGTAAAGGAGGACAGAGGGATAGAAAAAGAAGAAGTAGGAAGAGACCCAGTGAATGACAAATGCTGAAAAGAAGGAAGTACCTTGGGAACAATGAATATCCCACTTAGCAACACCAGGGACATTGAGAATTTCCAAATGATTAAATTGGCTTTAAATTTTAAATATATAATACATTAGCAAAGTATTACTACCTCAAAGACTTTTTCTATTAGCCATCTAAGTAAGCAAGAGGGAAACTATCTGAATTAGAACATGCAGTTGTAATTAATTGGCAGGACAATATATTCAAATTTGCTTGCTGATGAGGCTGAGATTAAAATTTGGCACGTGATGCTACTTAAGAAATTGTTTTTGTAAAAGGACCAAGTCTTCTAAGATACAAGTTTCCTGACTGCTAAAATACAAGTTTCCTACCATCTGAACTATAGACATCCTGCAGGAAGTGTTAAATATGATTTTCCTTCAGGCGGGGTCTTTAGAATTATATGTATGTTAGATTTGTAGATTAATGGATTACATTGCCATGCCAAAAGAAACATTATAAGCTGAACATTTTCAAACAAACAAAAAGGCATATTCTTATAAAATTGGAGCAGTTCTGTTTCAGACTTCCCATGCCCCAATGGGCTTCTCGCCCAACTGTACACAGTCTAATGGGCTTCCATTCCAAGCGTTGATTGAATTTTGCATGAAGGAATTCTGAAACTGGGTGGATACCTGAATCACTGTTACTTTATTGAATTCAAATCAACCTTTAGTGCAAAGATTCACTAGCTTGTAGTCGCTATCTTTCACTAAAAATCTTCAAAATCAAGTATCCTATTTCATCTCGCAGCAGCAATGGCTGTGAATGATTACAGCTGTAGTCAGTAGTACCAGAGCTGAACTCTGTAGGCCTGTTCTATTTTACAGCAATCCTAGTGGCACAAACAACCAGATAGTGGTTGTTCCCTGCTAGGTCTTCAGGGATGGTTACAGTGCTCCGTCCTGGCTCATAAATGTTGTCTTTGATGACCACAGAACTGGTATTTATTTCTCTTAAATTACACATCGTGACATGTCAATCTTTTACATCTGGTGAACAATGGAATTAAATTGTCAACTAGACTAAGAATAAAGAAATGAAAGTATGGCGTAAGTCCAGTAAAATTTATTAAATCCAGAAGGTTAGAGCACAGTTTGCATCCTTGGCAGTATGCTGACCCTTTGAAAGACACATCATGGAATAATATTATATTTGTTTTCTGGTTAATGTTAACCCTCTAATTACAGTTGATAGATTGTGTGCCGTTTTCTTTTGCCCTTCCCCTCAACAATTATATTCAGAGCCAATGGGTACAGACTGTGGGGTACAGATGTGGGGATGCAATTGCGCAAGTGCTGTGGTATAGATGTCGAGTTACAGCTATTCAGATACAGGAGCAACTAAAAAGGATTCTATTCGCATAAAAACTGCAAGTCGGATATTGAGGCATAGATTCACAGACAGAGTTCTGTAGCTGATATGAAGGTACAGATCCACAGGTAGTGAATTACGGTTGCCATGTAGATGTGGTATGGATATACAAATTCTGGAGTAAAGTTTCACACTCACTGAGTGCGCCGGCTGAGTCGGACAGTTAGCAACTAGAAATAGAGCAGGGAAAATCTGCTGTTCTGCGGGGGTTCTAGTGTATCGTGCTGTTCTGAGGAGGAATATGTAAACAACCTTGATGGTTTGAATAGGCTTGTATCTTTAGTTCCTAGTGACTTTGTTTTATTTATTTATAATGTATAAATAATTGTAGTTTTATACATATAAAAAAATGGAAAAGGTTATATGTGTGAAAAAAGTACATGATAATTGTGAACTCCTTATCCAAATAAAAATAAAATTTAAAAAAAAAGAAATACAGCGCAAAACAGTTTGTTTCAATATCCATATTGGTCTGAATAGAATTATGTGTCAGTTCTCAGCTCATCAGAGGGAAGGAGTGTCTGGTGACTCTCGGCCTGGACTTTAGAAGAATGAGGAGGAATCTCATTAAAACCTTTTAGATATTGAAAGACCGAGATAGAGTGGATGTGGCGAGGATGTTTCTTGTAGAGAGGGAGACTACGACCAGAGGGCAGAGCCTCAGAATAGAAGGACGTCCCTTTAGAACAGAGATGAGGAGGAACTTCTTAAATCAGAGGGTGGTGCATCTGTGGAATTAACTGTCACAGACGTCTGTGGAGGCCAAGTCATTGAGTATATTTAAAATGGAGGTTGATAGGTTCTTAATTAGTAAGGGAGTCAAAGGTTATGGGGAGAAGGCAGGAGAATGGGGTTAAGAGGGATAATAAGTCAGATATGACGGAATATGGAGCAGACTTGATGGGTCGATTGGCCTAATTCTGCTCCTATCTCTTGTAGTCTTATGGTCTTTTAGTCCTCTGCTGGTCAGATTGAGATTATGCATTATACCCCAGTTCGTCTGCATGCTGAAATGCATTTCTCTGCAGTTTGTTTGCTGGAGGGATGTGGTGTGTGCAGCAAATCACTACAGTTTTGAGTGGCTTTATGTTTCAGATTTCTGCTGGTCTGATTAGAAGTATGTATATGGTAACTCTTTACTTTTTGGGTGCCTTGTGATTTTTCTTTTATTTTACAAACCCAAATCAAAGGGATTTTTTTTTCAGAACCCATTGTGTTACATTTCTCAAAGTTAATAACTGGTCTGAACTGTATTAAGAAGTTTGTGATTTATGGTTAATTTTATATCGAGACCATAGTGGATTAGAAGCTTACAGTGATGCACAAAGGTCAGTCACAGTTATTCAAAACATGACCACACACATTTGAACATTTATTCATCTTTGTTGGTCTTGTAGGAGAGCCACAACCACAAGTATAAGCTCTGGCCTCCTAGAACTTTGTTAATCTTAAATCAAAACAATTAGTTGCAATTTGAATATCGCAAAGTGCTTACTTTGTGCTTATTAAATATTACAAACTGCTTACAGCACAGAATCTTTCTGCCATTTGTCCCACAGAAGCTGTTTAGCTGAAATGTTATTAGAGAAGTTATTAAGTGATTGGATGCTTCATTGCAATGATGTGTGTTTTATTTAAATAACATGCAAGGATTCTTTTATCCTCTTCCAATGTATATCACAGGTCCAGGCCACCTTTAATCAATATTATAGTTATACCTTATAAATGAATTTAGTTAAGTATGGAACAGTTTGAGATTTAGTGAAAGCCCCACTGATGATTTAGTTTTGAAGAGTGCAGGTAAATTAGGCTTCCTAATCATCAAACAACAAACAAGAAGCTGGAGGAACTTGGTGTGTCAGGTAGCATCAACGAAGGGAAATACACAGTCAACATTATGGCTCATCATCCTTCATCTGGCCTGAAAGCTGGAAGGGAGATCCCAGTATAAAGTGGTGAGGGAAAGGGATGGAGGAAGAGATGGGAAGACATGTGGATTCAAGTGATGGGGGATGGGGTGTTTGGCAGGCGGAGGCGGGACAAGAAAGAAACAGGGAGATGTAGGGCTGGGTTCAGTCAGGAGGAGAGAGGAAACAGATGGACAGGGAGTAGTTTACTTGAAATTCCCAGTCATCAACAAGATTCATCCTGATTCTGTTAACAGCTTGGAATGAGTGAGATACAAGATATGTCTGACAGTCATGAATTGTTCAATCAGTTAATGAAAGTGGTTTAACTTTCTATTTCATATGGGAAGGCAGAGTGTTATTAAAGCACTGTACTGGATGATCATAAATTGGATTGTGAGGCCAGATGGTTGAGAGAGGGACCTCATGTAATGAACTCATGGGGAAAAGCCCTGCTAGGATTTGTAACATTTGGGTCAATGCAAAAAGGTTGTACAATTTTGGGCCCTGTAGATCAGGTTATTTCCTTTCCCACAGCATTATTTTGTAAAAGAACAGCATAATTGCCCTGTCCAACGTTTTCCCTCAGCCAATACATAAAAATGATTCCTCGTCACTTTTGCACTGTTGGCTAAAGGACATTGCTCAGTGTGAATTGTGAATCTGGTTCCCAAATTACAGCTGTGACTGCATTTCAAAAGGTACTTCATGAATGAACACTTTGGTATGTCCTGAGATCGTAAAAGATGCAGCATAAATACTGGTTTTGTCTCTCTTTCAAGTCTCTCGGTTGTCTGTAATACTGCAAACTCAATTTATCTCATATCTGTGGCAAGGCAACTGCCGTGTGATGTTGTTTGCCTGCTTGTGATGTTAACCAAACCCACAATTAATTAGTAATGTGATATCTCCTGGCCTTCCCATCTGCTGCTTACTGAATTTAACAATAAGATATTGAAACCGCATACCCCTGAGTTAAAAATATTTTTTTAGCAGAAGAGAATATTGATATCTTAGATATCAAACTCATTGGACTGAGTAAGATTGTACAAAGATTGCAGCATCATTGTGGACCAGTTTCTAAAGAAAAGCCACCTGTATATAGAAGGACAGATGATGGAGGCCAACAGCTGTTTTAAATTTAGGTACATGCAGGTGGACTTCAAAGGGATAGTTCTAGAGGGTGTATTGCTTTTAATGAATACCATAATGTCGGCTCTTCCTGTAACAAAATGACCTGTGTATTTTTCAACCAGCCCCTTTGCCTTTTCAAATAATATACTGCATTGTAATCACTGTGGCTTCTAAAGAAATTAATGCAGCACTGTTAAGTTTCCCAATGTTGCTTTTTTCACTTACCAAACAGCATTGCATGGTTATAACTGCCAGTGTTTTAAGTGATGTGTATGACTGCAGTGTTCTGCATTACAAAATATTAATTGGTCTAGTCCATAGAAGTAGAAATTGTTTGAACATAGAATTACTCCATGCAGCCTTTAAAACACACCTGTTTCCTGACATTGAACATCTGCCAAAGTGAATATTTTGGGTGCATATTCCTTGGTGATGAATGATGAACATTCAAAAAGGGAATGAAATTGATGTTTGGTATCATGCTATATAAAAGCATTGTCCACTGACTGCTTTTCTGTGCTAATAGAGGCACTCCAGGACCCATAATGGTATGTCTACAGTCAGTCTACATCGGAAAATCCACCGTAATGGTTAGGATGCCTTGAAGTTGTTCAAGCTGCCAATGAAACTGGCCTCAAACACAAGTCTTATGTAAATTAGTTACCACATTAAAGTTGCTAAGTAAATATGTATTATTGTTACCGCAGTTTTTGTTCCTGTTAGCTCTCATTTGCTTGTCATAAACAAAACCCTAGACCGATAATTAAATATAAGAATACCAGACATACTTCAGTAATGGATACATCTGTGTCCAAAACAGCCAGAATCTGACAGAAACAATATTCACTATCTAGTACGTACTGGTACAAAGATATAATCCAGGGTACGTAATAGTAAGACCTCCTTGATTTGCAAAGGTGATATAGAGATCTCCACACTTTCTCATGAATGTTGCTGCAAATATCAGAACAGGAAGCTAATTAGCACATTAGTTAGGAGAGGCCAGATATTAGAATCATAAAGCAGCATCATTTCAAACTCAGTAAGTGCATGAACCAGGATTCCAAGTACAGGAGATCCTGTGAAACATCTGGGTAGCCTCCAACCTGACGGCATGAACATCAATTTCTCAAATTTCCTGTATTTACCCTGCCCACTCTCCTTTTCCATTCCTCTTTCTTGTTTCCCTATCACACCTTCTCCTCTTACCTACTTATCACCTCCCTCTGGTGCTGCTCCCTCTTCCCCTTCTTCCATGGCCTTCTATCCTCTGCTGTCAGATTCCCCCTTTTCCAGCCCTTTATCTCTTTCACCAATAACTTCCAAGCTGTTTACTTCACCCCTCTCCTCTCTCAGTTTCATCTGTCACCTGCCTCCTTGTGCTTCTTCCACCCCTCCCCCCAGCTCCTTACTCTGACTTCTCCCTTTTCTTTCCCTGTCCTGATGAAGGGTGTCAGCGCAAAATGTCAACTGTACTCTTTTCCATAGATGCTGCCTGGCCTACTGAGTTCCTCCTGCTTTTTGTGTGTGCTTTTTCTGTAAACCCTTGTTTTTCTTTCTCTCTTAATAGGAAAATATTGAACTCTGCCTAGCTGATTCAATTATATTTGGCAACGCCTGAAGCAACTGGTGCCAGTTTGCTCATGGCTGTCATGAATCAAAAGCCTGTGTTTCAATTAAAACCAGAAAATACTGAAATACTCAGCAAATCAGGCAGCATCCTTAGAGTGAGAACAGCACTTGTGTTTCCGAAATGATCTTTCATCAGAAACTTTAACTCTTATTCTCTCTCCACTAATATTGTCAGTGTGAATATGTCCAGCATTCTCTATTTACAAGTCACAGATGATCAACATCCCAAGTATTTCCCTTTCGTTGTGTCATTTAATATGTGTCCCTGTATAAAAATATAATTGCCATGCTACACGACTATGTTAAAAGGACTTCATTCATTCAAAGATTCAAAGAACATCTATTATCACAGAATGTATAAATTATTCAACCCTGAGATTTGTCTGCTCACAGGTTGCCAAAAGCAAGAAACCTGAAAAAAACCCAATTAAAGAAAAAAAAATAGAAGACCAACACCTGATGCACAAGAGAAAGAAAAAAAACACAAATCATGCAAACAATTTAAGCAAGCAACCACATTCCAAAGCAAATTGAGTCCTCCGATCCTAATCCGGGAGCAGCCTGGAGTAGGCCCAAAACCTCACTTATCAGTTCATCGTATTATCAGGCACACAGCACAGCAGCCGGGGCAGTCTTCATAGCCTCAGTGCCATGGAGAGAGGAGTGACCACCTTGGAGAATGAGTGAAATTGGCATGTAGTCCTTTTCACAAAGCATTGTAGCTGAATGGTGCCAATTACAGTGGTGTGCTTCAGCAATCGATGCTGGCTCCACTGTTGCTTGTAATCTAGCGTATATTAACTACTCAGATGATGATGTTGTTAACAGTGATAGAAAACTTATGGATAGCACCAAAATTAGTGGACAGTGAAGAAGGTTATCTAAGACTGAAACAGAATCAGGATGAACTGGGGAAGGTGGTAAAGGAATGACAGATGGAATTTAACGTGGGCATGTGTGAGATGTTGCATTCTAATAAGTTAAACCCAGGGCAATGGAAAGTTTCGTAGGTATACAAGTACATTGTTCCCTGAAGGTGGTGACACAGTTAGACAGGCTCATGTAGAAGATATTTGGCACATTTGCCTTCATCAGTCAGAGCATCGAGAATAGAAGTTGGGACATCATGTTGCAACTGTTCAAACTGTTGGTGAGGTCACACTTGGAGTATTGTGCGTAGGTCTGCTTGCTCGGCTACAGGAAAGATGTTTAGCTGGAAGGGGTGCAAAACAAGATTCGCAAGGATGTTACCAGGACTGGAGGACTTGAGTTATAAGGAGAGGCTACATAGGCCAGGACCTTTCTTCCCTAAAGTGTAAGATGTTGATGGGTGCACTTATAGGGGTATATTGTCATGAGTAGAAAAGATGAATGGTCACAGTCTTTTTCCGGAGTAAGAGAGTCTAAAACTAGAGGACGTAGAATTCAGTTCAGAGGGGAATGATTTAAAAGGGACACAGAGGATGGTGAGTATATGGAATGAACTGCCAAAGGAAGCTTTAGAGGCAAATACAATTACAATTTCTTAAAGGCATTAACATGAGGAAGTCTGTAGATGCCGCAAATCCAGAGCAACACATACAAAATGCAAGAGGAATTCAACAGGTCAGGCAGCATCTATGGAAATGAATAAACAGTCGACGTTTCAGGCCAAAACCCTTCTTCAGGACTGGAAGTAAAGGAAGAAGATGCCAGAATGAAAAGGTAGGGGGTAGGCAAGGGAACATGACAAGAAAGCATTTAGAGGGATACGGGCCAATTGCAGGCAAAGGGTATGACTACAGACCACCCAACGGTCCTAGGGATTTAGAGGAACAAATTAGTAAAGAGGTCGTAATTTTCTGCAAGAAGCATAAGAATGCTATAGTAGGTGATTTTAACTTTCCACATATAGACTGGGACTCCCATACTGTAAAAGGACTAGATGGGATAGAGTTTGTCAAATTTGTTCAGGAAAGGTTCCTTCATCAGTACATAGAAGTCCCAATGAGAGAGCGTGGGATACTGGATCTGCTATTAGGGAATGAGACAGATTGGTGACAGAAGTTTGTGTAGGGGAACACTTTGCATCCAGTGACCACAATGCCATTAGTTTCAAGGCAAATATACAAAGAGAAAGGTCTGGTCTGCAGGTTAAGATTTTAAGTTGGAGAAAGACCAATTTTAATGGTATCGGAAATGTTCTGTCAAGTGTAAATTGGGACAGGCTTTTTTTCTGGCAAATGTGTACTTGGAACATGGGAGACCTTAAAAAACAATATTTTGAGAGTACAAAGCTTGTATGTGCCTGTCAGAATAAAAGGTAAAGATAACAAGTATAAGGAACCTTGGTTTTCAAGAGACATTGAAGCCCTGGTTGAGAGAAAGAAGGAGGTGCACAACAAGTAAAAACAAGTAGGAGTAAATGAGGTGCTTATGGAGTACAAGAAATGCAAGAGAACACTTAGGAAAGAAATCAGGAAAGCTAAAGGAAGGCATGAAGTTGCTCTAGCAGACAATGTGAAGGAGAATCTTAAGAGATTCTACAGGCAATGTTAATCACAAAAGGATTGCTAGGCACAAAATTGGTCCTCTGGAAGACCAGAATGATAATAATGTTTGAAGCCAAAGCAGTTGGGGGAGATCTGAAATGCATTTTTTGCATCTCTATTTACTTGGGAGGCAGTTACAGAGTCTATAGGAATGAGGCAAAGCTGCATCAACATCATTGGCCCCGTACAGATCACAGAGGAGGAGGAGTTTACTACTGTGAGGCAGATCAAGATGGATAAATCCCTAGGGCCTGACAAGGTGTTCCCTTGGACCCTACAGGAGACAAGTGCAGAAATCGTCAGGGCCCTAGCAGAGATATTTAATACATCATTAGAGACAGGAAAGGTATCAGAGGATTGAAGGATAGACAATGTTGTTCTGCTGTTTAAAAAAGCCTCTAAACAGAAACCAGGAAATTATAGGCTGGTGAGTCAGACATCAGTTGTGGGAAAGTTATTGGAAAGTATTCTAAGGGACTGAATATATAAGTATTGGGATAGACATTGACTGATTAAGGATAGTCAGCATGGTTTTGTGTGTGGTATGTCATGTCTAACCAAACTTACAGAGTTTTTCTGGGAAGTTACCAGGAAAGTGAATGAAGGTAAGGCAGTGGATGTTGACTACATGAATTTTAGTAAGGCATTTGACAAAGTCCCGCAGGGGAGACTGGTCGGGAAGGTGCAGTCACTCAGCATTCAGGATGAGGTAGTAAATTGGATTAGACACTGGGTTTGTGGAAAAAGCCAAAGAGTGGTAGTAGAGAGTTGCCTGTCTGACTGGTGGCCTGGGACTAGTGGTGTGCCACAGGGATCAGTGCTGGGTCTTTTGTTGTTTATCATCTATATCAATGATCTGGATGATAATGTGGTAAACTGGATCAGCAAATTTGTGGAAGACACCAAGACTGGGGGGTAGTGAACAGTGAGGAAGGCTATCATAGCTTGCAGAGGGATCTGCATCAGCTGGCAAAATTGGCTGAAAATGGCAGATGTAATTTAATGCAGACAAGTGCGAGATTTTGCACTTTGGTAGGACCAAGCAGGATAAGTCTTACACAGTAAATGGTAGGGCACTGAGGAGTGTGGTAGAACAAAGGGATCTGGAAATACAAGTACGTAATTCATT
This sequence comes from Mobula hypostoma, assembly GCF_963921235.1. Lineage (NCBI taxonomy): Eukaryota > Metazoa > Chordata > Chondrichthyes > Myliobatiformes > Myliobatidae > Mobula > Mobula hypostoma. The sequence goes on from NC_086102.1 coordinate 79,546,669, forward strand.
GAAAGTAGCATCACAGGTAATAGGGTCGCAAAGAAAGCCTGTGGCATATTGGTCTTCATAAATCAAATAAGTATTGAGCACAAGAGATGGGATGTTATGTTGAAGTTGTATAAGATGTTGGTGAGGCCTAATTTGGAGTATTGTGTGCAGTTCTGGTTACCAGCCTACAGGAACAATGTAAATAAGATTGAAAGAGTGCAAAGAAAATTTACAAGGCTGGTGCTGGGTTTGGAAAATCTGAGTTATAAGGAAAGATTGAATAGGTTAGGACTGTATTCTTTAGAATATAGAAGATTAAGAGGAGATTTGATGGAGGTATAAAAATTATGAGGGGTATAGATATGGTAAATGCAAGCAAACATTTTCCACTGAGGTTGGGTGAGACTACAACCAGAGGTCATGGGTTAAGGTTGAAAAGTGAGAAGTGTAAGGAGAACATGAGGGGCAACTTCTTCATTCAGAGAGTGATGAGTGTGTGCAATGAGCTGCCAGCACAAGTGGTCCATGGGAGCTTGATTTCATCATTTGAGAGAAGCTTGGATAGTTACATGGACAGTAGGGCTATGGAGGGCTATGGTCCAGGTGCAGATCCTTGGGAGTAGGCAGTTGAAGTGGTTTTGACATGGACTAGATGAGACAATTGGCTTGTTTCTGTGCTGTACTTCTCTATGACTCTAAATGGGACTAGCTTGGTTAGAAATCTTGGTCTGAATGGATGAGTTGGGCTGAGTGGTGTATTTCCTTGTTGGCTAATACTTTGACTCACGATATTGATCAAGGAAGATCTACACAACTAGATCCCACAGTATTAGGACTGTGGCCCAGCACGTCAGGGCTGTCTAAGTAAACAAGTACTTTTAAACACATTGGGAGTTTCTGCATCGACCATGTTCTGGGTAAGAAAATACCTCCTCATATGTACTGAATAATGATGCTCCCACTGTGCAGGATAAATCCACAACCAATGGCTAAGTCCCACAGACCTAACTACACAGCACTAGGAGATCACAATTGAACCTGAAAATCCAGGTACAATGTCCATAAAGCTATCAGGGATGCCAAGAAACAAAACCAATCCAAAATTGAGACCCGCACCAGCCGTCAGTTGTGGCAGGGCTTACATGCTATAACAGGCTACAAAACCAAGTCTGGCAGCATCACTTGCAACAGTGCATCCCTTCTCAATGAGATTAATGCATTCTATGCATGTATTGAACAGAAGGGAATTGGTATGTCGCCACCAACCCTAACAGCCACCTGAAACCAATGCAGTCACTGTTGAAGATGTAAGAGGATTTCTGTGATAGACTCAGCTGCAATCCCTGACAGAAAAGACCCAGAATGGGTGATGCATTTTAGTTATCTAACGGGATAACTGCTGGATTGAATTTGAGTTCAACCTTTGATCTGGAGGCTTATACAAACATGCTAGGGCTAGAATATCTGTGCAGTCCTGAAGGAATGTTCCTTGCTGAAGGTAGTCACTTTCATGTGAAACATTAAACCGAAGAACCAGTTCCCCTCTTTCCAAAGCTGGGAAGTGGTTCTTCACTAATTCATTTGGGTCACTCCAGACCAATGTTTAACCTTTGGTTAACATTTGTATAAACTTTGTTATGGAACAAATTAGATATTGTGTTTCTGTCATTGCAAGTGGGTTTACAGTGTTTTAGGAAGCCAGATGTCACAAAACCTGATATATAATCACTATTCTGGAAGTGTTTCGTGTCTGTATGACATATCTCTTGTATTAAACTTGCAGTGATGTTTTTATTCTGTCAAATATTTCAACAGCAGTCAGCTTGTCCTTCTCACTGAGCTGGTGAGAGCTTCAGTAAATGCACATGTTAAACCTTGTTATCACTTAACTTGGGGATTGTCTAATTTAGAAAAAAAAGTTGTTTTAAGATGGTTCTGAACTGACTGAAATTTTACTTCGCAAATGCCTGTAATTTAATACATTATTACTTAAAGCAAATATACTACTCAACTATGGAGTAACATGATCTTGTTCTATTCTGGCTACTTCTCCCTTCCTTTCCAGCCCTGATCAAGGGTCTTGGCCAGAAATGCTGACTCTTTGTTCCCTTCCATAGATGCTGCCTGACCTGCTGAGTTCCTCCAGCATTTTGTGCGTTGATTGTTTTACCATTGTTCTGCCTTCTGCTGCCAAAGCTGCCAAGTCCTCTGCTGTTGAATAGTATTCCAAGGAATTATTGAACAAAAATAGAAAAATCAAGGCTTGGTCCCAAGCTGATGGGAAGGCATTGGTCCCAGTGACCTCAACAAGGTACATATCCTCTGCTTTTGACCACAAATCTGTGAAACCAGAGGTCCATATTAAATTATGAAAAGGATAACTATTCAGGCAGAATAGTTGTTGATAGCACAGTTGGTGAGGTGACAGTAGAAACACCCTCCCAGAGGGCAGCTCCATCTACCTCACAGATGGAGGTTTGCTCTGCTGTTACAAGTCATGAGGACCATAGCCCTCATTGGCTAAGCCTTTAACTGAATGAGTGTATACCTAAGCTCCTGCGGACATGTCATGGATACACTGCTGAGTTTTATTACTTCCAGCTACTGGTCTATGACATCACAAACTGGAGTAGGTGAACCCACAGATGAAGCATGGATAAAATTCATTCCTTGGCCTTCAAAAAATAGGGTTCAAGACCAGTCACTCATTAGCTTTAATGTATAATGATAGGGTTGTATTAAATGCTACGTATATACTATTGGAAATTTCATCTCTCCACACTGATGAACTTTATCCATAGGAGCTTAAACTCCATTAAAACGGGGTCTTACTCCATAGCCATGCATGAGTAACAATTTATGCATGATAAATTGTTCCTATCCAATTTCCTTTCGACAGTCATTGAAATTTCATCCATCGCTATTTCAGGCTAGGCATTCCATACCATACCATGGAATTTACAAAAAAAAACATTTTCAATGTTTATTTTTGTCAATTTGTATCCCAGAATCACCTTCGGAGACAAGAGAAAAAAAATCCCTTATCCCCACTGCCGCGTACATAACATGTGGCTGATTTGGATAGTTATATGTTTTACTGCAGTGACTGTATTATTAGGGACATTGAACAATCTATGTTACTCTTCTAGAAAAATCCCTCATTATTGTTTTATACTCCTTTTGGTGATATTATTTGGAAAGATTTGGCGATCAATATGTTTCTTTCTGATGGAGGCCGTAATAAAGGCTTGATAAGGACCGGGCAAGTATATTGAGGATTATATTTGGAAGTTTTTATGATTGCCAGGCTATAGGTGACTTTAGGTTATGCATGATGCTATTCTTTGAATACCAATGGAACTGAGTCAGCCAATGCCATCTTATCTATACTCAGTGTGTGTTTGGTAATTAATTCAAGTAATCTACAAACTGTCACAATGGCGGGGGCATTGGAAGCAAGGGTGGACCCAAATGCAAGACACATCTTGTGAGGTTACTTAAATTTAGTTTATTGTTCGAAACCAGGAGAGCAAGGCAAGAGTAGGAGTAGTGAACTGGACAAGGACTGAGGACTACGACTAGGCTGGGACCAAGGGTCTGGGCTAGGACTCGGAATCGGCTCCCATAACTAGAGGAGACATGAAGAGGCTAGGGTATGGACTCCGAGCCAGAGACTGGGCAAGGACCCAGTACCTGGGTCTTGCCTCAGGCTCGGACCCCAGAACCAGGCAAGGACATGACATGGGCTAGGGAGAGGAGGAACATGGGAACACAGAGCCTCGGTTTCGGGAGAGCAGGTACATGGAACTATGGACACATACACAGAACACAGAGTCAGGACACCTCCTTGGGTACAGGACATAGGGCCGGGACTCACACACAGAACAGAGAGCCAGGACTCCTCCTTGGGTACAGGACATAGGGCCAGGACTCATGACCGTCTGCGGGGCAACGGCAAGACAGCCTGACTTACCCCACGGAGGCGAGGACAAGACAAGACAGAACATGACACCCCGCGGGGCAATGGCAAGAGGGCCTGACCTACCCCATGGAGGCAAGGACAAGACACGACAAGACATGACCCCCCGTGGAGCAATGGAAAGACGGCCTGACTTACCCCATGGCGGCGAGGACAAGACAAGACAAGAACAACACGAATGAACACCAGACAGTACCTATCTAGCTCCAGTGATGGAAATAGACCAAAGTGCAGGCGGGGGCTGCAGACGAGGGCTAGAGGCGAGAGGGGCAGAGAAGGGATTCAGACAAGGGGGTAGGACAGGAATCACAGACCGCCAGGGCCAGGACTTGACTCAGAACTGGGAAGCCGCCAGGGCCAGGACTTGACTTGGTACTTGAATGCTGCCAGGGTCAGGACTTGTCTTGGTGCTTGAATGCTGCCAGGGTCAGGACTTGTCTTGGTGCTTGAATGCTGCCAGAGAAAGGACTTGACTTGGTGCTTGAATGCCGCCGGAGCCAGGACTTGACTTAGTGCTTGAATGCCGCCAGGGCCAGGACTTGACTTGGTGCTTGAATGCCGCCGGAGACAGGACTTGACTTAGTGCTTGAATGCCGCCGGAGCCAGGACTTGACTTGGTGCTTGAATGCCGCCGGAGCCAGGACTTGACTTGGTGCTTGAATGCCGTAGGAGCCAGGACTTGACTTGGTGCTTGAATGCCGTCGGAGCCAGGACTTGACTTGGAGCCTCCGGTTAGTGGCGAGCTCTCGACTCGACCCGGGAACAGTAGACAGCAGTTCTTGATTCCCTCCGGTGGGTTAACTGATGGACCCACCTTAATGAGGAAACTTTGCAGGCTCACTTCGGCAAGGTAACTGGACAGGGTTGCTCCGGTGAGGTAGGGCGAATTATCGGCACTCGCTTTGGCAGAGACTAGGCTTGCTCCGGCCAGATGACATTGGCACACCGTACCTTTGATGACTTTGCAGACGGTCCCGCGCCGAACAGCTGAAAGCCGGAGACTAAAAACTACCGGTTCAGCTGAGTGTTAATTGCCTCTAATCACCAAAGTCGAGAGACACGGGAAAACAGAGAATCAACGGTCCGGATCGTAACATAAACAAGGTAAATTTAAAGGGACCCCGATCCAGACCATGACACGAGCCCCATTTCCGGAAAAGTTGGGATATTTGCCAAAATGCAATAAAAACAAAAATCTGTGATATGTTAATTCACGTGAATCTTTATTTAACTGACAAAAGTACAAAGAAAAGATTTTCAATAGTTTTACTGACCAACTTAATTGTATTTTGTAAACATACACGAATTTAGAATTTGATGGCTGCAACACACTCAACAAAAGTTGGGACAGAGTTAAAATAAGATTGAAAAGTGCACAGAATATTCAAGTAACACCAGTTTGGAAGACTCCACATTAAGCAGGCTAATTGGTAGCAAGTGAGGTATCATGACTGGGTATAAAAGTAGCTTCCATCAAAGGCTCAGTCTTTGCAAGCAAGGATGGGTCGTGGCTCACCCGTTTGTGCCAAAATTCGTGAGAGAATTGATAGTCAGTTCAAAAGGAACATTTCTCAACACAAGATTGCAGAGAATTTAGGTCTTTCAACATCAACAGTACATAATATTGTGAAAAGATTCAGAGAATTCAGAGACATCTCAGTGCGTAAAGGGCAAGGTCAGAAACCACTGTTGAATGTGCGTGATCTTCGAGCCCTCAGGCGGCACTGCCTAAGAAACCATCATGCTACTGTGACAATTATAGCCACCTGGGCTCAGGAGTACTTCGGAAAACAATTGTCACTCAACACAGTCCGTCGCTGCATCCAGAAATGCAACTTGAAACTGTATTACGCAAGGAGGAAGTCATACATCAACTCTATGCAGAAACACTGGTGAGTTCTCTGGGCCCGAGCTCATCTCAGATGGACCGAAAGACTGTGGAACCTTGTGCTGTGGTCAGATGAGTCCATATTTCAGCTAGTTTTCGGAAAAAATGGGCGTCAAATTCTCCGTGCCAAAGATGAAAACGACCATCCAGATTGTTATCAGCGAAAGGTGCAAAAGCCAGCATCTGTGATGGTATGGGGGTGCATCAGTGCCCATGGCATGGGCGAGTTGCATGTATGTGAAGGTACCATTGACTCTGAGGCGTATATTAGGATTTTAGAGAGACATATGTTGCCATCAGGGGGACGTCTCTTCCCGGGACATCCATGCTTATTTCAGCAGGACAATGCCAGACCACATTCTGCACGGGCTACAACAGCGTGGCTTTGTAGACACAGAGTGCGTGTGCTTGACTGACCTGCTGCCAGTCCAGATCTATCTCCTATTGAAAATATATGGCGCATCACGAAGAGGAGAATCAGACAATGGAGACCACGGACTGTTGAGCAGCTGAAGTCTTATATCAAGCAAGAATGGACAAAATTTCCATTTGCAAATCTACTACAATTAGTATCCTCAGTTCCAAAACGATTAAAAAGTGTTATTAAAAGGAAAGGTGATGTAACACAATGGTAAACATGCCTCTGTCCCAACTTTTGTTGAGTGTGTTACAGCCATCAAATTCTAAATTTGTGTATGTTTACAAAATACAATTAAGTTGGTCAGTAAAACTATTGAAAATCTTTTCTTTGCACTTTTGTCAGTTAAATGTCACGTGAATTAACATATCACAGATTTTTGTTTTTATTGCATTTTGGAAAATATCCCAACTTTTCTGGAAATGGGGTTTGTAGTTCTGGTTTTTACCTTTATTCTTCTGGATTGATTGGATGTCAGTTCTCTGCTAAATTTAGAGGTAATGCAATTTCTAATGAGTGCAAGACAATTAAATGTCAGTAATTGTAGCCCACGGACGATAACAGGAACAATAGCATGGTGGGGTTTTCATTTCAGAGGATGCCAGTATCGCATTATAAATTACAATGGACAAAAAGAACTCCTTTTATCTCGGATAACAAGGTAGTGTGGAATAGCTGGCATAATCAGATTTACTGAAATGGCTGTTCCTGTTTTTTCTCAGGACTCTGATTGCTGTGTAATGGATTACAAATAAACTTTGGTTATTTGCCAAAGGATGGTTTCTATATTTATTTGGGTTGCCAAGGCTAAGTGGTGGAAAAACACAAATTGTTCATTCATCCTAGTTATTAGAAAATGATGTTGTATGTAATAGGGAGAGACTGGAAGGGAATAAACAAATACCAAAACATTAAGGAAGAAGTCAGGCAATCGTGAAAAATAAGCTTGCTTTTAAATAGATTCTGAATCTTGAAAAAGAGAAAAGCAGAACCACTTAGGGAATGAATTTCAGAGCCATGGCATTCAAAAATCAGGAATCAGGAGGGCTAAAAGAAAGCATGAGGTTGCCCTAGCAGACAAGGTGAATGATAATCATAAGTGATTCTACGGGTATGTTAAGAGCAAAATGGAAAACTGGTCCTCTGGAAGATCAGAATGGTAATCCATGCGTGGAGTCAAAAGAGATGGCAGAGATCTTAAATAAATTTTTTGCCTCTGTATTTACTCAGGAGATAGACACAGAGTCCGTAGAAGTGAGGCAAAGCAGCATCAACTTCATGGACTCTGTACAGATTACAAAGGAGGAAGTGTTTGCTGTCTTGAGGTAAATTAGGGTGGATAATTCCCTAGGTGTTCCCTTGGACCGTTCAGGAGGCAAGTGCAGAAACTGCTGTGGACCTAGCAGAGATAATTAAATCAGCGTTAGTGACAGGTGGGGTACCAGATGATTGGAGGATAGCCAATGTTGTTCTGCTGCTTAAGAAAGGCTTTAAGCAGAAACCAAGAAATTATAGGTCAGTGAGCCTGACATCAGTAGTGGGAAAATTATTGGAAGATATTCTAAGGGACCAAGACTATAAGTATTTGGATGGACATGGGCTGATTAAGGATAGTCAGCATGGCTTCATGCATGGTTGATCATGTCTATCCAATCTTGTAGAGTTTCTCAAGGAACGTACCAGGAAAGTTCATGAAGGCAAGGCAGTGGATGTTGTCTACATGGAGCTTAGCAAGGTATTTGACAAGGTCCAACATGGGAGGTTAGTCAAGAAAGTTCTGTCACTCGACATTCAAAATGAGGTAGCAAATTGGAATAGACATTGGATTTGTGGGAGAAGCCAGAGAGGGGTAGTAGATGGATATCTCTCTGACTGGATCTGGATGAAAATGTGGTTAACTGGATCAGCAAATTTGCAGATGACACCAACGTTGGGTGTGTAGTAGACTGTGAGGAAGGCTATCCTAGCTTTCAGCTGGATTGGGATCATCTGGAAAACGGCAACACACACAAAATGCTGGAGGAACTCAGCAGGCCAGGCACCATCTAGAAAGAGTACAGTCGATGTTTTGAGCCGAAATGTCAACTGTACTCTTTACCTAGATGCTGCCCGGCCTGCTGAGTTCCTCCAGCATTTTGCGTGTGTTGCTGGGATTTCCAGCATCTTTTGTTTCTAAAACAACGGCAGATGGAATTTAATGCAACTAAGTGCGAGATGTTGCACTTTGGTAAAATCAGCCAGCGTCAGTCTGACAGAGTGAATGATAGGGCACTGAAGAGTGCAGTAGAACAAAGGGATCTGTGACTACAGCTTCATGATACATTGAAAGTGGTGTCACATCTCGATAGGATTGTAAAGAAAACTTTTGGAAATTGAGTATTGAGTACAGGAGATAGGATGTTGTGTTAAAGTTGTACAAGACATTGGTGAGGCCTAATTTGGAGTATTGTGTGCAATTCTGGTCACCTATCTACAGGAAAATATAAATATGGTTGAAAGAGTACAGAGAAAATTTACAGAGATGTTGCTGAGTCTGGAAGACCTGAGTTAAAAAGAAAAGGACTTTATTCTTTGGAGCATAAAAGACTGAGAGGAGATTTTATAGAGGTATACAACATGGTGAGGGGTACAGATAGGGTAAATGCAAGCAGGTTTTTTCCACTGAGATTGGGTGGGACTACAACCAGAGGTCACAGGTTAAGGGTGAAAAGTGAAAAGTTTAAGGGGAACATGATAGGAAATTTCTTCACTCAAAGTGTCATGAGAGTGTGTATCAAGCTGCTAGAACAAATGGTGCATGCGAGCTCAATTTCAATGGATCCAGTTTGGTTAGGTACCTGGATGTAGGGGTATAGAGGCCTATGCTCCTGGTACAGATTGATGGGAGTAGGCAGTTTAAATGGTTTGGTATGGACTAGATGGGCTGAAGGACCTGTTTCTGTGTTGTTCTCTCTGACTCACAAAACATAGCCACAAACAGAAGCAGGCGATGAATACTTGTGAAGCCAGAAGTGTTCAACCACAAACACTTGCTTTATGATTTCCCACGGTTGTAGGAGAATGCATGGGAAATATTATGCTTTTCATGTGATTTTGCTTATAATTCACATTTCAGGCAACATTATGTACATAACATACAGAATTTTCCATTCTACCATATACAAATCACTCCCTGTACTCTCGATGAAAACTGGCATGGTTTCCCATGCACTGTTACCTTGCCGTTCATTTTTACAGAAGGATCAATTTCTACACTTGAACATTTTAAAAAATTGCTTTCTGTACTGCATGCATATTGTTGCATAAGTGTACGCAGTTGTTGCCTACTCCCCCATTACTTGGACTCGGTACTCACCTTTCTATTGCCTTTACACTGTTGTCATTCTGCTTAAAGAGGGGTGGGAATATTACAGACACCAAGATCTCTGTCTAGTCCAAGTAAAACCCCTAATTGTGTTAATGCTGTCATTTACTTACTTTCATTGGGACAATGTTGTGAATTTATTAGGGGAGTTCTGTGCTGTTAAGGATGCAGTCATTCAGCAATTAGGTCATCTGCTCATAGTGAATAATAAATAGGGTCAGTTTTAAATACAAACGTTTGTACTTCCATTACTACTAACACAAAACTAACCATCAGTAATTTACAGGGGTATATACTGCCATTGGCAGATGCAACTCATTTTTGAAAAGAAAGTCTGCATACTTTCAGATGATTGAGCACACGATCCTCCATGGTACAGGTAGCAGATGTCTGGAAATATAAGCAGAAATAAGCAGAAATTTCTGGAAATATTTACGAGGTCAGTTAGTACCTTAGAAGAGAGAAGAAAGTAACATTTCAAATCAGTAACCTTTCATCAGATGCAATTGAAGAACATCGGGCTTCTCCTTTTTTGGATTTTGCTGGTCTGGCATTCCTTGCTGAAGCCCTGACTTTTCAATTCCCCGGTGTTCTTCAGGCAACAGCCTTCTTCTCACCCCTGCATCATTTCTTGTGTCATTCCATGATGTATCCTTAGCCAATTTTATTCTTCTGATCTGAATGTTGCTTCTTGCAGATGGAACTTGACTCTACCTCACCACCACTACTACACTGTCCTCCTGAGACTGTGTTATCAGACAGCTCATTTGATATTTAGTCTTGGATAAGGCACAATTTCTCTCAGCCTAATGTTGGCAGAACCAGAGCCACTATCTTTAATCCCCACCACAGACTAGGTACTGTACTCCTATACACAGCTCCACCCCTATGCTTTGTCTACTGTTTCACATTATACAAGTCTAATCTCAGCTCCAGACTAAACATCCTTTGTATCTCAAAATTTCTCCATCCATTACTTGTTATCACTCCTCCCCACTGTACCTTATCCTGTCAATTGCATCTGTTACTTGGTATTCCTAATAATATACTAAACAACATACACAAAATACTAGAGGAACTCAGCAGGCCAGGCAGCATCTATGGAAAAGAATAAACAGTCAACAATTCGAGCCAAGAGCCTCCCTCAGGACTGAAAAGGGAGAGGGAAGATGCCAGAACATAAAGGAGGGGGGAAGGAGGTTAGCTAGAAGGTGACAGGTGAAGCCAAGTGGGTGGGAAAGGTAAAGGGCTGGAGAAGAAGGAATGTGATAAAAAGAGGAGTGGACCATGGGAGAAAGGGGATGGGCAAGAGAGAAGAGATAAAAGGCCAGAGTGGGGATTTTATCCTAAAACCACAGACTTTGCTCTGAGCTTAATCGCCTTTGCTCTCATTACTGACTATACCAACAAGGCAAAGAGATACCTCATACATTGTGAATGGACAGAATCTAACGGACAATTTGTGCTACTGCAGCATTAACTTCATGAAAGCAGTATCTCACATTCAGCTGCCCTAATGAGTTGTACAAAAGGGATGCATTTCTAATGTACAGGAGCTTTTTAAAGTATAATGATAATTGTTGAGGAAGTTTATAATCCTGTATTATCAGTTATTTTCTCTTGCTTAGAAAGAGAATGGTTGTTTCTGCAGGTTGTTAGATTGTTTTGAATTTCAACTTAGTTTTTTCTATGTATAGTTAATGTGACCCTGATAAAAGAATCTCAAATATCCATTATTACAGATCACTAAAATATTTCTTGATCTGTAAGTTTCACTGTGACACCAAGTTCAAAGTTTCCCTGCTGAATGATAGATTGTCACTGAACCTGCTCTCTGGGAGTTCCATAGAGTGTTCAGGAACTGTAGGTTAATCTCCTGAATTCTGCCACATCAATCAGGAAAAGTATAGTATGTTTGAAAAATCTTTTCTACTCACACAATTAATGATTAGTTATATAGACGTTGGCATTAGGAAAATATTTTTGGCTGATCAACAGGAGAATGTGCATCAGGTATTTTTGAGGAAAGTCCCAACCTGGAGATAAATCTCAAAGAATACCCAACCCATGTTGCCAATATGAAACAAGAGCTTAGCTTCTTTTTTCCATTTGGTATACCATAGACTTTTGTATCCACTACATTTTCTTTATTTTCCTGTTCAGAATCTATTTGACCTAAAATCTCGCAGTGAGCCATTAAAATCAGTGGTAGAATTAAGTGAAATGTGAAAGGTTTCACAGCCAATTGGAGGACTCCCTTGTAAGTGTTCACGCTCAAAAAGTTGTTTTACCCCAAATTGGTGTCCTGCTGCTCTTCATAATTCCATCCAGCTGTTAAAGTGCTGACAATACCATCAGTACCTCCATGCTTGAATGGTGATCAGTGCATGATTTATTATCTTTTTTCTAGGAAACGTAAACATTTTAAACTCTAATCAGTTTGAACTACTGACAAAGAAGAGCTGCTTCTGATGGGTTGTTGCATTAAGCCGAAAGCTAAAAATCACATACAGTGTTGTCTTCTAAGGTGACGAATTTGTTGTTACAGAAATATAGCTAAACTGTAACTTCTACTTGAAACATACTGTACTTGATAACTGACGAGGATATCAATCTTTGTTTAAGACAAAATTGAAATGTGGTCGGTATTCATTTTGCTAATCATTTCACCAAAAGTATTGGCCGATGACAAAAAAATCACATAGATATGAGAGAGTAACTATAGAGACGTGTGAAATGCTTTCATAAGAAACATTTTTGATGAGTGCTAGTGGGAGTTCAAGGCACCTTCCATCCCTCACCTCCTCTTTCCTTTGTTTCATTGACCCTTTTTCCTCTCATAATGTAATTGAATTCAGAAAATACTAATCTCTCCAATAAACACATTGTTAAAATCATTAAGAATTAGAAGTCAAATATAATATAAATTAAAAGTTAGCTGTAATATATAAAACATGTAAATAATACAGTACTATCCTGACTTCTATTAGGTAGATTAGATTAGGTTCAACTTTATTGTCATTGTGCCGAGTACAGATACAAAGCCAATGAAATACATTTAGCATCTTCTATCTATTTCAGCATTGCTGATAGTGCTGCACTCCCTGAGTATTGTTTTGAATCAGAATCAGAATCAGGTTTAATATCACTGGCATGTGTTGTGAAATTTGTTGTCTTTGCAGCAGCAGCAGTACAATGTAATACATAATAATCGAGGCAAAAACATGTATTACAGTAAGTGTGTATTTATGTATAAAATAAGTAGAGCAAAAGTTAAAAAAATGCAGTGAGGTGGCGTTCTTGGGTTCAATGTCAGTTCAGAAATCGAATTGCAGGGGGAAGGAGCTGTTCCTGAATTGCTGGGTGTGTGCCTTCAGGCTTCTGTACCTCCTACCTGATGGTAACAGTGAGAACAGGGCATGACCTGGGTGTCCTTAACGATGAATGCCACCTTTGGAGGCACCACTCCTGAACGTGTCCTGACTATGGAGGTTAGTACCCATGATGGAGCTGACTAAGTTTACAATTCTCTGCAGCTTATTTCAATCCTGAGCAGTAGCATCCCACACCAGACCATGATGCTGCCAATTAGAATGCTCACCACAGTACATCTGTAGAAATATGCAATCATCTTTGGTGAGATAGCAAACCTCCTCAAACTCCTAATAAAGTACAGCCGCTGTTGTGACTTCTTTGTAGCTGTGCTGATATGTTAAGCTCTGGATAGATCCTCAGAGATATTGACAATCAGGGACTTGAAATTGCTCTTTCTTTCCACTTTTGATCCCTCGAAGAGGACTGGTGTGTGGGTTTCCTCATCTTACCCATTCTGAAGTCCACAATCAGTTCTTTGGTCTCACTGACATTGAGTGCAAGGTTGCTGCTGTGACACCACTCAACTATAGCTGATATATCTCGTTCCCGTACACCCTTTCATCACCATCTGACATTCTGCCAACAATAGTTGTCTCGCCTGTAGATTTATACATGGCATTTGAGCTGTGCCTACTGTGCCTAGCCACACAGTCGTGTGTAGAGAGAGCAGAGCAGTTGGCTAAGCACACAGCCCCTGAGCTGCACCAGTGTTGATTGTCAGTGAAATAGAGATGTTATTTCTGATCTGCAGATTGTAGTCTTCCATCTAGGAAGTCAAGGATCCAGTTAAAGAGGGAGGTACAGAGGCCAAGGTTTTGGAGGTTCTCAAACTAAACTGTGGGAATGATTGTGGTAAAGCTGAGATGTAGTGAATAAACAGCAACCTGACACAGGTATTTGTATAGGTATTTGAGAGGTTAGTCTAGATTTCATACTCAAATCCCGAAATCAGGGGTGTAAGGTCTGCAAATGGAACCACAGATAACACCAGCCCTAAAGAAATATGTAGCAGTGTTTCATATGCACAGGTAAATGCTGTAACATTACTGCCCCCTTCAATCCCTTGAATGGCTTCTGATCCTGCACAACAATCTTTGTTTCAGGCATCCCTTTCAGCCTTGGTTTCTGATTACACAACTTTACAGAACTGAAAGAGATCAAGCAGGCTTGATGTTTGGGATACTCAGCCCTCTCCAACATTGCCTGCCCCTCACCCAAACCCATGGTTCACCCAAAAAATCATCCTTTATGGACACCGATGTGTTACAGTGAGCCAAAGGGAGCAGAACAATCTGCTGGACGAGATCAGTGGGTGAAGCGTCTTCTGTTGGTGGAAAGGAATTGTCAAAACTAGATCTGACAAAAAAACGCAAACACGAGGAAATCTGCAGATGCTGGAATTTCAAGCAACACACACAAAATGCTGGTGGAATGCAGCAGGCCAGGCAGCATCTATAGAAAGAAGTACAGTTGATGTTTCGGGCCGAGACCCTTTGTCAGGACTGGAGTCCTGATGAAGGGTATCAGCCCAAAACGTCCATTTGACAAAAAATGTCGACAAGTCCTCCCCTCACGTGTGTGTGTGTGTGTGTGTGTGTGTGTGTGTGTGTATTTGGAAAGTATGATATATATATATAATATTTTCCACATCTCCAATACCTGTAATCTCCTAACCCATGTAATCATAGATGTTGTTTTACTTTATCAGCATGCATTTGCAGTGAAAACAGTGAAATGTGTTGAAATGTTTTAAAGAGCAATCAACAGATCAGAGTTTGAAGACAGATAGCTTCCCATTAATAACATGAAGTTGACTTTGAACATCTTTGTAACAGCTTTCTAGGTAATTTGAGACCAACACTGCCATGGAGCACCTGAGCACAAAAGTAGGAGGGGGAAGGTAGGTGGTAGGTAGCCTCATATTTTGTTTCTGCCTATTATCAAGTTTGCAAAGATATGAATAATAGTTTACAGAGAAGTCTTCAAGCATCATTTGGAAATCTAGGCTTTTGGGCTGTCAGGAGTATGCAGTACCACAGAAACACTCAAGAAACACAGAGCACAATCATTTACATCTGAAAGTAACAAATACAAAAAAAAAACAAGTAGACTTATAATCTGAATTTATCTATAGAATATATTGCCAGGCATTTGATCTCCCTTTGTCAATGTGTACTCAGAGTTTTGATGATCTGAGTAACTAAAGTTATTCTCCTGAATTCCATATTAAATCTTGTATTTCCTACCCCCTTATTTCAAAGTTCAAAAGTTCAAAGTACATTTTATTATTGAAGTGTGTATACTTTATAGATCTTGAGATTTGTCTCCTTACAGGCAGCCACAAAACAAAGAACCCCAATAGAACCCATTAAAAACAAAAGAACACCGTCAAACACCCAATGTGCAGAGAGAAAAAAAGCAAATTGTGCAAACAATAAAACAAGCATTCAGAACTGAAGTTCCCAACACCAAGCATCACTGCAGCCAATCCTGAAGTCCACTAGTTGCAGGCCACTGCCTCAGTCCAGCACAGAGATAAGCAAACCCCACAGAGTAGGGAGGTGAACTGGCCTGTCTCTCACCTCAGACCCTGACCATTTCAATCTGGTTTACCACATAAATCATGCGAATATGGGCTCAGTCTCTGATACAGGTTGTCTGTGTGCAATCTCAGGCTCAGTTTGGACAGATAGCTAAACATATCATTATGTGGTAAACCTTTATGTAGCACTTAGAGAGTGCTGCTTTATTGAAAGCACAGAATTTAAGGGGAGTTGTTAAATTGATGAGACTCTCTCAGATGAAAGCAAGAAATCATTTGGCACTATTTTGAAAGACCTGGGTAGTTATCCCTAGGCAACCATTATTTCTCAATCTACAGGCTATCTCAGAATGAGAATCAGATTTATTATCAATCTAAATGATGTATAATTTATTGTTTTGCAGCAGCTGTAGATTCAATATTGCTTAACGTAATTTCCAATACACAAGTGTAAAGAAGAATGAAATAATTGTTACTCCAGATCCGATGCAGCACAAAAAAACAATACAATGAAGAACACAATAATAGTTTTAAAAACAATCAAATATAAATATATAAGATGGCTTACCTACATAGATTGAGTGTCCATTAAGTGATGCTGGATGCAGGAGTGTCTGTATAAGAAAGGAGAGAGGCAGAAGAAAGGAAATTATAGGCCAGTTAGTCTGAAGTCAATGCTGGAAAGATGTTGGAGTTGACTGTTAAGGATGTGGTTTTGGGGTACTTGGAGGCACATGATAAAATAGGCAGTAGTCAGTATGGTTTCCTCAAGGAAAACCTTGCCTGACAAATCAATTGGAATTCTTCGAAGAAATAACAAGAAAGATAGACAAAGGAGAATTGATTGATGTTGTGTACTTGGATTTTCAGAAGACTTTTGACAAGGTGCCACAATTGAGCCTGCTTAACAAGCTACGAGCCCATGTTATTACAGGAAAGCGTCTAGCATGGATAAAGCAGTTGTTGATTTGCAGGAGGCAAAGAGTGGGAATAAAGGGAGCCTTTTTCTGGTTGGCTGCTTTGGACTAGTGTTCCACAGGGGTCTGTGTTGGGACCGATTTTCTTTATGATATACAGTATGTCAATGATCTGGTTAATGGAATTAATGTCTTTGTTGCAAAGTTTACAGACGATATGAAAATAGGTGGACGGACAAGTAGTTTTGAGGAAATAGAGAGGCTACAGAAGGACCTAGGCAGATTAGAAGAATAGGCAAAGAAGTGGCAGATGGAATACAGTGTCGGGAAGTGTATGGTCATGCACTTTGGTAGAAGAAATGAAAGGGTTGACTATATTCTAAAGGGAGTGAAAATACAAAAAAACTGAGGTGCAAAGAGACTTGGGAGCCCTGGTGCAGGATTCCCTAAAGGTTAATTTGTAGGATGAGTCTGAGGTGAGGAAAGAAAATGTGATGTTAGCATTCATTTCAAAAGGACTAGAATATAAAAGCAAGGATGTAATGTTGAGACTGTATAAGGCACTGGTGAGGCCTCATTTGGAGTATTGTGAGCAGTTTTGGGCCCCTTATCCTGAAAAGGATTTGCTGAAATTGGAGAGGGTTCAAAGGAGTTTCATGAAAATGATTCCAGGATTGAATGGCTGGTCGTATGAAGGGACTTTGATGGCTTTGGGCTTGTATTCATTGGAATTTAGAAGAATGAGGAGTGACCTCATTGAAACTTATCGAATGGTGAAAGGCTTTGATAGAGTGGATGTGGAGAGGATGTTTCCTATGGTGGGAGTGTCTAAGTCAAAGGACACAGCCTCAGAATAAAGGGGCATCCTTTTAGAATGAAGATGAGAAGAAATTTCTTTAGCCAAGGAGTATGAATCTGTGGAATTTGTTGTCACAGGCAGCTGTGGAGGCCAAGTCTTTATAGTAGTAGTCATACTTTATAGTCATACTTTATTGATCCCGGGGGAAATTGGTTTTCGTTACAGTTACACCATAAATAGTAAGTAGTAATAAAACCATAAATAGTTAAATAGTAATATGTAAATTCTGCCAGGAAGTAAGTCCAGGACCAGCCTATTGGCTCAGGGTGTCTGACCCTCCAAGGGAGGAGTTGTAAAGTTTGATGGCCACAGGCAGGAATGACTTCCTATGACGCTTTGTGCTGCATCTCGGTGGAATGAGTCTCTGGCTGAATGTACTCCTATGCCCATCCAGTACATTATGTAGTGGATGGGAGACATTGACCAAGATGGCATGCAACTTAGACAGCATCCTCTTTTCAGACACCACCGTGAGAGAGTCCAGTTCCATCCCCACAACATCACTGGCCTTACGAATGAGTTTGTTGATTCTGTTGGTGTCTGCTACCCTCAGCCTGCTGCCCCAGCACACAACAGCAAACATGATAGCACTGGCCACCACAGACTCGTAGAACATCCTCAGCATCGTCCAGCAGATGTTAAAGGACCTGTATATGTATATTTGAGGCAGAGGTTGATAGGTTCTTGATTGGTCAGGGAATGAACAGATATGGTTGGGGGGGGGAGGGGGGGAGGCAGGAGACCAAGGCTGAGAGGAAAAATGAATCAGCCATGGTGAAATGGCAGAGCAGACTTGATGGGCCAAATAGCCTAATTCTGCTCCTGTATCTTATGGTCTTATAAGGTGATTGAATGAAAATGATAAAGTAGTGATGGTAGGGGTGTAGAGGGGTGGGTCAGAGTCTGCAGGTGTTGATTAGCCTTATCGCTTGGAGAAAGTAACTATTTTTGAGTCTGGTGGCCCTCGTGTAGATTCTATGTAGCCTCCTCCCTGATGGGAGTAGGACAAGCAGGTCATGAGCTGAGTGGGTGGGATCCTTCATGATATTAACTGGACCTTTCCCAGCTCCTTTTCTGTATGTACAGCATGTCCTTGTTGGCAGGTAGGCAGATACTGGTGATGCATTGGTGATGTATTTTGACTACCTGTTGTAGAGCCTTCCTCACGCTGCAGTGCAGTTTCCGTACCATGCAGCGATGCAGCTTGTTAGGATGCTCGCTACTGCACAGCTGCAGAATGACATGAGTATAGATGTGAATAGTCGATCTCTCTTTTACCTCCTCAGAAAGTATAGTACAAAGACATGACATTACAAACTAAATAAGTAAAGCCTGATGTAGCAGTATTTCAGTGGAGTAAAGGAAATTACAGTAGTATGAGAGAGGAGTTGGCCAAAGTAAATTGGAAGGAATCTGACTTTACTTTCTCCCTATCAAATTTCAAGTTGAACTCAGTCATATTGTGATCACTGCCTCTTAAGGGTTCTTTTACCTTAAGCTCCCAAATCACCTCTGGTTCATTGCATGAAAGCCAATCCAGTACAGCTGATCCCCTAGTAGGCTCAATGACAAACTGCTCTAAAATGCTATCACATAGGCATTCAACAAACTCTCTTGAGATCCATTACCAGCCTTATTTTCCCAATTGACCTGCATGTTGAAACCTCCCATGTCTATCATAACTTTGCCCTTTTGACACACTTTTTCTATTTCCTGTTGTAGTCTGTAGTCTATATACCAGCTGCTATTGGGAGGCCTGTATATAACTGCCATCAGGGTCCCTTTACTCTTGCAGTTTCTTAACTCGACACACAAGGATTCAACATCTTCCAGTCCTATGTCACATCTTTCTACTGGCTTGATGGCATTCTGTACTAGCAGAATAATGAGGGAATGTTCATGTATTCAAGGACCCCATTCAGGAATCTGATGGCAGAAGGGAAGAAGCTGTTTTTGAATTATTTAGTATGGGTCTTTAGGCTCTTATACCTCCTTCCTGATAGTAGAAATGAGAAGAAGACATGTGATGATGGTGAAGGTCCTTAATGATGGATGCTGGCTTCTTCAGGCACTTCCTCTTGAATATCTCCTGGATGCGGAACGAGTTGTGCCTGTGATGGAGCTGGCTGAGTCAGCAACCTCTGAATCTTCTTGTGATCCTGTACTGGAGCCTTCATTCCAGTCTGTAATGCAACCAGTCAGATGTTGTCCACATGCACCAATAGAAATTTGCAAAAGTCTTTGATCACGTAACAAATCTCCTCAAGCTCCTAACGAAGTAGAACGCCGGGTGTGCTTTTCTTTATGATATGTTGGGCCAAAGGCTTGTTGATGCAATCATGGAACTGCTTTTCCTTTCTGCCCTTGACCCCCCCCCCCCACAAAGAGGAATGCTGCATGCTCTCCCTACTTTATCTTCCTGAGCTCCACAATCAATTCTTTGGTCTTGTAACATTGAGTGTAAGGTTAATGTTGTGACATCACTCGCACTTCTGTTTAGGAAATATGCTTTGTGGACATTGGCTGTTACTTCCATTTCACCTTGTTGCACCCTGTTTTGAAATCTCTCTTCTACTCTGCAACATCTTTAAAATCACTTTTTCTAGAGATGTGATGATCTATGGCTGAGGAAGAAGCTATATAAATGCAAGGCTTCATTTCTCTTGCTCTGTATTGTAAAGACCTTGCTTGTTTAGATTTAGCCATGTCATTTTTGGAGAAAAGTTCCTTAGCCTTTTCAGTGCTTCCTGACAGGCATAACCTTTTGGATGTTACCAACATTAGCCAGTGATGAAGCTTGAGTGCCTCTTAAAGTCACGTCCATACGTCAACTTTTATGCAGGGATATAAGTAAGGCTGAATATTACAAAGGAGAATGTGAAAAATGAGAGCTGTGACATAGAAAAAAGAAATTGGTTGGACTATCTCTAATTCAAGTTTGTCAACAACGGCACTGTTGTGGGCCAAATCCGAGGTAGTGATGAATCGGTATATAGAAGGGAGATTGGAAAACTGGCTGATTGGTGTCATAATAACAACCTCTCACTCAATGTCAGCAAGATCAAGGAAATGATTATAGACTTCAGGAGAAGGAAACCAGAGATTCATGATCCAGTCCTCATCGGAGGATCAGAGGTAGAGAGGGTCAGTAACTTTAAATTGCTAGGTGTTACTATCTCAGAGGAATTGTCCTGGGCCCAGTCTGTCAGTATGAAAGCACGGCAGTATGTTTACTTCCTTTGGACTTTGCAGAGCTTGTGCATGGCATCTAAAATTTTGATGAACTTCTATAGATGTGAGGTGGAGAGTATTTTGACTGACTGCATCACAGTCTGGAATGGAAACATACCCTTGAACAGAAAATGCTACAAAAAGTGGTGTTTATGGCCCAGTCTATCATGGGTAAAGCCCTTGCAACCATTGAGCACATCTACATGAAGTCCTGTTGCAGAAAAGAAGCATCCTACTACCTAGGCCATGCTCTCTTCCTGCTGCTGCCATCAGGAAGAAGGTACAGGAGCCTCAGGACTTGCACCATAGGTTCAGGACACAGTTATTACCCCTCAGTCATCAGGTTCTTGAACAAAGGGGATAACTTCACTCAATATCATTCGCCCCATCCTTGAAATGTTCCCACAACCTATGGACTCACTTTCAAGGACTCTTCATCTCGATATTTATTGCTTATTCATTTATATCATTGTTTCTTATTTTTGCATTTGCTTCTGCACTCTGGTTGAACACCCTAGTCGGTGGTCTTTCTTTGACTCTGTTACAGTTACTATTCTATAGATTTGTTGAATATACCCACAAGAATGTGAATCTCAAGGTTGTATATGGTGACATACGTGTACTTTGGTAATAAAATTTGCTTTGAACTTTAATTGGAAGCAGCTTGTGTAAAGTGGTTGTCACATGGAGAATTCTTGCTTTTTCCCTTAGGTTTAGCCAACCTTGATTGCTGCATAATTGGGGGCAAGATATACATAATAGCTGTACTTTTCTGGGTAATTGCACATGCAGCAGATTGTTGTGTCTAAGTGTTTAGTAATTAAAGACTGCATAACATTGGAATTGATCGGCAGTCTGCTGGAGCTAAACATTTTATCAAAGGATTACTTCAGTTTGTTTTGGGTGACAAGCTATTTGTCAATTTCTGAGCCAACATTTGTGTGCACACACACTTATTAGCTAGATTAACACACACAAAATGCTGGAGGAACTCAGCAAGTCAAGCAGCATCCATGCAGGGGAATAAACAGCCAACATTTAGGGATGAGACCTTTCATCAGGACTGAAAAGGAAGGGGGCAGAAGCCAGAATAAGAAGGTGGGGGGGGGGTAGTAAGAAGTTGGGAGGTGATAAGTGGAAGAGGTAAAGGACTAAAGAAGGAGGAATCTAATGGGAGAAGATAACGGTCCATGGGAGGAAGGGAACGAGGATGGGCAACAGGTGGAGGTGAGCATGTGATGAGAAGAGAAGGAATGACCATAAGACCATGAGACATAGGAGCAGAATTAGGCCATTCAGCCCGTTGGGTCTGTTCTGCCATTTCATCATGACTGATCCATTTTCCCTCTCAACCCCATTCTCCTCATAACCTTTCATGCCATGACTATATTTTTAAAAATTGGGCAGAATTGTGATCTTATTGTCTTCCACACTCAAAAATGTCCCCTCGCAGGTGGGAAGGGGGCCAGAATGGGGAATGGAAAAAGAAAGAAAGGGGAAGAGTTGGAAATTACTGGGAGTTAGAGAAATCAATGTCCAATGTTTTGTCCTCCAAACTTCCCTTGTAGAAGTTTATTATTTGATCAGCATAACCGAGGATACTTGATGTTAACTCCGCAAGTGCCAATGAGAAATCTCTCCTTGTCATCAGCTAATCTCATCAAGAGAATTTCCTCAGCAACTCACTAATGAGTTAATAAATGCTGATATTCATCAACTACATTTGATCTTTTATTTCCGGCTTCTTGTTCAGTTTTACTTTTTAACTTCATTATGCCAGAGATTTGGAAGACAGTATATTATTTCGAATGTGTAGGTTGGGAAGCGCTGAGTTGTAAGCAGACTTGGATATACGTGCAATACCAGTCACTGAAAACAAACATACAGATGCAGCAAGCAATTAAGGGAAGGCAAGGTATAATACACAGTTGGAGGACTTGTGCACAGAACCAAGTTTTCATGAACAGGCAATACTGGAAATACTCAGCAGCTCAGGCAACATCTGTGGAAAGAGAAACGGATTTAAGATTTCAGTCCTGAGTCCCTTCGTCAGAACTGGGAGAAAAATGGTTAGTTTTCCAAGCAGAGAATAGATGGAAGGGCTGGACAGAACAAATGAAATGTAGTTAGGCAACTTGTTGGCATAGATGTTGGGCTGAAGGGCTTGTTTTTTGACCTGTTGTACTGTAGCTCTATGATTCTGTCTCTGATAGAGTGAGCCCAACTGCGTTAACATGGCAGTTAGAATCAGATTTTGCTGCCTTTTTTTCTATTTACTGTCAACTAATAGCAAGGATGTTTGATATACCCCATCAGGCTAGACAATACTAACAGAGAAGAAAAACTGAGCAAAATCAGATGGATGAAAAGTAGAAACAGCTAATTCTAATGCAAGTAGAAAGAAAGCAAATTAACTAAAGTCAGAGAATTCAGTACTAAGGCTATAACGTGTGCTCAGCCAGAAGATAAGTTGTTGCTTAAGCTTTTATTGGTCCCCATTGTAACAATGCAGAAGGCTGCAGGTAGGTCATATTGGGAGTGGGTAGGAGAATTAGAGTGACAGAAAACTGGAAGCTAAGGGTCACCCTGTGCACTGAACACAGACGTTCCACAAAGTGATCACCCAATCTGTGCTTGTTTTCTCCGATCCACATTGTAAACACCAAGCCCAGAGCAGTTGATTGGAAGAAGTATAAGGGAATCACTGCTTTGACGGGAAGGACTTGATCCTTGAGTGGTAGGAAGGGAAAAGGTGCAAGAGTAACTGTTGACTTCCTTGCAGTTGCATGAGAAAGCAGAGGTGAAGCTAAAATGTTACCAGTCTGTTTGGCTCATTGCCTGAGCTGGGTAACTGATAAACTTCAGAGAATATATTAACATTATGGTGTTTCAGCTGAGTGTTCGGCCTTTTTCACTTTCAATGATGATGATGGAGTCTTGTTTCTGGCACTTGGAATAGAGGATCACTTGGATGAAGTGCAATGGAAAATCAGGCTGAAGTGATTGCATGTTGATAATGAGACCACCTTGATAATTTCTTCCATTTAAACTGATGAGTAGAAAATCACTTTATTAGGACAGTGCAGTTCTTCCTGTCTGAACATATTATTGGCTTATCGATTTTGCCTCAGCAATAATAAGGGAAATCTACCCACAGTGCACTTGATGTGTGATGATATCATTAGCAAGGAAGGATTATAGGCTGCTATATACTCACCGTAGATTTTGTAAGCAAGGTTTTGCAGGGACTAATAAGTCAATGTATATTTTAACTTTTCCAAATATGATGCTGTTAGTGATTAAGTAAAAATTGGATTAATTATGTGAAATTATTTGGTTTATCCTGTTTTTTTTGTGATATCACTCTGGAGGAATATTGTATCATTTCTTAATGCATGCATTTCTAAATGACAATAAACGAGGACTGAGTGTTCTCATAATCTAAAAAAAACTTTTAAAAATTAATAAATATTTTATTAAGTATAGTGTTTAAACTCTGTAGAAAAATCTGTAAGTCTCTGTACCATTCCAGTAGTTTTATTTTCCACTGGAGGGAAAATCCTGATATCAGGCTCCCTGAGATCATATACAATCTGGAAGTAGCAACACTAACATAATAACCACTACCAGCATTAATCCTGCAATTAACAGCATTGCTGCAGCCAAAACACTTATTAACACCTTACCACTGTCAGCAGTGATAATACCACTCATCACCTCAGTTTCTCAATACTACCCTTACCACTTACATCAGCCTGTCATCGATATTCATGCTATGACTAGTATGGTCATCATTATAACCATAATTACTAATCCTAAAGCCAGGAACTCCACAGTCCCCAACAACACCACCATTAATACTACCACCTGCAATAATTTCAGTGTAGCCTCTAATTGGATGACATAGTACTATTTTTTTGGTCATGTACAATCCATTTTTAACTTTACTTGATGCAGATTGTGCTGGAGATTATTTCTGAATGAAATCGCCTCAGGTCTCAAGTTGAACCATGTCCTTTGTGTTCCATTCCCACTTGCCTCTCTGGAAGGAGCAAGAGGAAAAGGAAAGCTGTCAGTTTTTGCTCAGCTTATAGAACTAAATCTCACATCTTGTAGTTGGGAGGATGAAGCAGACATTGGCTGCAGGAGACACAGGTGATTCCTCAATACAGAGAGATCATTTTAATAAGGAGACTTCAGAATAAATACCTTGAGGCAAAACAAGCGATTGCTACGTATGATGACATTTAACTCAAACATATTTCAGCTCACAGTCCAGATGATAATAAAATACCCTCACCTCCTGCTGTGCCGGTCCACATATACTGAAGATAACAACTGAATGAATGAGTTTGTACTCCTATATATTCAGTGCAGCAACATATTTATATTTCCTGATAAATGGCACCACACTTAGGGAACTTGGGTCTCTTTAGGAAAAAAATCGAGTAAGGCTTTTCATTCAGCAGGTGTGGAAAGTAATGTTCAGATTTCCTTCTGTGACCATGAAACTTCTGTTACCAATGTTTCATGGTTTGGGGATTTGAACTGCCAACGGAAACAATTGAAGACACCTCATTTTGGACTGAATCTTATGGGCCTGGTGTGCATCATGGTCCAACAAATGCACAGGACCTTCCTCATGCTTGCATCTCAGTGGGGAAAAATGCATATGCCTTTATGTGAAAATGAGAACTGTTTCCCTTTTCCTACAGCCTGTAAACTCCATGGTAGTCAAAATATATGTTGCTGCTACGTGGTTGCCATGGAGACTGCAGGCTTAAAGACAAGTCATTTTTCTAAACATCTCATACCAAGCTCCAATGGTTTACCTGGCAGGACACTGAAAACCTGTACCAACCAACTGGTTGAAGTGTTCAAGGGCATCTTCAATCTCTCACTGCTGTAGGCGGAAGTTCCTACCTGCTTCAAAAGGGCACCAATCAGGAGATCTGCCCAAACAACTCACATAGACTGTGATGAAGTACTTTGAGAGACTGGTCATGGCCTAAACAAGGATCTGGACCTGCTGCAGTACAGTAGGTCTACAGCGGATGCAATCTTAATCTTGGACAACTTGGACAATAGTGAGACTTTCATCAAGCTGCTGTTTATTGATTACAGCTCAGCATTCAACACCATCATCCTCTCAGTACTAATCAACAAGCTCCAAACCTGACCCTCTGTACCTCTCTCTGCAAATGGATCCTTGACTTCCCCATTGGGAGACCACAGTCAGTGTGGAAGTAACATCTCCTCCTCGCTGACAACCAAGACAGGCACACATCAATGATGTGGTCTTAGCCCGCTGTTCTACTGTCTCTGCATTCATGACTGTGTGGCTAGGCACAGCTCAAATGTCACCTGCAGATACGCTGATAACACAACTATTATTGGCGGAATCTCAGATGGTGACGAGGAGGCATGAAGGAGTGAGATAGATCAGGTGGTTGAGTGACGCTGCAACAACAACCTTGCACTCGACATCACAGAGGCCAAGGAATTGATTATGAGCTTCAGGAAGGGGAAGTTGGAAGAACACACGCCAGTCGTTATTGAGGGGTCATCATGGAAAGGGTGAGCAGCTTCAAGTTCCTGGTGTCAACATCTTTGAAGATCTAGTCTAAGCCCAATATTTTTATGCAATTTTGAAGGAGGCATACTTGAGGCTATATTTCTTTAGGAGTTTGAAAAGAATTGACATGTCACCAAAAACTCTAGCAAATCCCTACAGGTGTGCTGTGGAGAGCATTCTAACTGATTACACTACCGTCTGGTATGGAGACACCAATGCTCAGGATCAGAAAAGCTGCAGAGAGTTGTAAACTCAACCAGCTCCATTATGGGCATAAGCCTCACCATCTTCGAGGCGATGTCTCAAGAAGGTGGTGTATATCATCAAGGACACTCACCACCCAGGACATGCCCCCTTTTCATTACTGCTATCAGGGAGGAGGTACAAGAGGCTAAAGGCACACACTCAGTGTTTTAGAAACATCTTCTTCCCCTCTGACATCTGATTTCTGAATGGTCCACAAACCCATGAATGCTCCTTCATTATTTTGCTCTCGTTTTGCACTATCTGTTTATTTTTAAATTTCATTTTGTAACTTTAAGTACTGTATTTATGTACTGTATTGCTGCTGTAAAACAACAGATTTCATGAAATCAAAGATAATAAACCCGATTTTGATTCTGATTCCCTGCACTGAATTTAGGACTCATGCAGATCCAGTTTTAGTACTTGTTTCTGTAAATGAACCTCCCAATGCCAGGTCAAAAAGGATTTTAGGCCATTTCTTGATTTGTTTTTGCAGAACACCTAATTTGGTGTAGGTGCAAAATGGAGCTACAAAATGGGTGAAGTTCATTTTGTAGGCATATCCCCTGCATTATGTCAATGTAAAAACTTCCACAAACACCATCAACTACCTCCACTTAACACAATCATCGAAGCCACTAACAAATAACATTACTATTACAAATGATATCACTATCATTACCATTAATCCTTCTATCAAAATCCAGATAACCATTGTCCATACGGACAGAAATTTTTCTTTCCCTATTTAAAAAAAATGAATAAAACAGATAATTGTGGCAGAATTTGCTATTAAGTACATTTTAAAAATTCTATAGTAACAAGAAAGTGCCTCTCATTTTACAATATGACAACTACATAGAAGGTATAATTCTTTGAGATTTTCCCCAAAAGCCTGTCAACTTAAACAATTTGATTCTACCAGAACATGACAGCCTGTCTTGTCTAGAACTACATAGACCATTGATTACTAATAAAATCTATTCAACATTCAGCATCATTCCTCATTTTACTCTGATTGCAATGGCTTGGACCTGAAAACTACTGCCAAGATCTTGTCATTGAAAATATGTTTCATTTTTGTCATTTGAATGTAGAGACTAAACAAGTAACTACTTGGCCTTGGTAATCTGCTAACTTGGAGGACAATAGGAGTTGTTGGATGTGGTGCCATAAAATATGGAATTTGTGTATAAAACAAAATTTTTTTGAGTGTAATAAAAATTAATATTTTTGGTCTCATTGCAATAAACATCTGTAATGCCTAAGATAATCAGTTGCTACTGAATCATCATTGCAGTTTTCCTTTATACAAGTCCAGAACTGGAGCCAAATTAGGGAAAGAAAGGGCTGGTGATCAGAAACATAAACAAGGCTGGTGAAGTTGATGTTCAAACATTGGTTGCCTAATCTTAGCAGTTAAGTTTCACATCTTTTCGGGGGTGAGAATGGGATTTAGACTTTGATCATAGCATTTGCAGAATTGAGGAGGTTGAGAGGCTGAGGGACATAAAAATCAGGAGTTGAGTGTTAGGTCACCAGGGAGTTTGTAGATTTAGGGAATTTGATGGGCCAGCACCTATTGTCATTGGTAATTGTAGTTTTGGCCTGGGATGACTGGGTGGTTAGGTCCAGGGACAATTGTGGTCAGGGCATTTGTTGATCATTTGGGGGCTTGTAGTGGGTGGTTAGGAGGTTAGCTGGGCAAATCTGATGTGCACCTAGGCCAAAAGGATAAAAGGTAAATGATGGGACACACCCTCGTGATCACAGTACAGAGCTGTGGTAAGTAAAATTTGTGGGCCTTGGAGTAAGGCACTCCCTGGACAATATAGTCCAATTTTCCCAGTAATGCTCCTAAAGAGGAGTTGGATGATTATTGAGACCACTGATGGAAGTTACATCACATGTTCAAGAGCAACTCTTGCAGATGATTGCTCACTCAAATATCCAAAGTCCCATGAAATGATCTGAAAATGGTCATTATTATGTTTCACTTCCAGAATAGTGCATTTTCAGTCATGTGGCATGTCTCCCTACCTTCATTGCCCCACTCCTTAAATTAACAAAACATCACTTAAATGCTGTTTCCTGTCTGAATGTGTGCGGAGAGGTTCCTGTAGAGAGATTGTCTGCCATTTACCTGCCAGGTGGACAGCAATGCAGTTGACAGAAGGTTTTGATACCGCTACAATACTGGATCCTGTAAAATTAGATCTAAATCAAGAGCATCAGGAATAGGTTGGCTGGCTGCAAGGCAAACCAATTGCAGATGAAGTTCTTTACTGCACCCTTTGTAGTTGTTGTAATTTATCTGTTTCAATATACTGAGTACCTTGAACCCAACTTTAAACACATGTAAAGAGATGGCTCGGTGAAA
Organism: Mobula hypostoma; assembly: GCF_963921235.1. Classification (NCBI taxonomy): domain Eukaryota; kingdom Metazoa; phylum Chordata; class Chondrichthyes; order Myliobatiformes; family Myliobatidae; genus Mobula; species Mobula hypostoma. The sequence continues at coordinate 79,575,422 of NC_086102.1, forward strand.
TGATTCAGCATGTATATATAAAATGAATTCATTTTGAATCTCAATGTGTCAGTCAAAGGCCAACATTTAATTTTCTAAAATCAGAATAGTACTTCAATCAATTACAGTGCTCTTTGGCATTTTCTGTTGCAAAGTATTGTTGAGGGTATATATGGTGTGAAATCTGTATAATCTCTAATAACTAATGATGTGGACTGGTATGTGAATTTTATCTAGGTTCCATCTTGTTGCATAGGAAACTAATACTGTATACTCTTTACTGACTATATTGTGTTAATGGAGGTGTTCACTTACCTGTTATTATGCTGAATAATGTAAGAAATAGCTGTACTTTTAGGCTGTAGCAGTGAGACTATTATATGTTAAGCTAGTGCAAGGTTCAGTTTCAGTTTAAGTTCAGTGCTTAATTAAAGTTAGTTTCTTATTTCCTAGTTTAGTTAAGTATTTAATTTATGTTTTGTCTTTTCACTGAGTGACCTCACTACTTTATTCTGAAGATCCCTGCACTATGAAAAGTAAACTTTCTGAGATCGTTCTTTTCTGTACATTGGCATAGATTCTCAATAGCTACAGGGTTATACTAAGCCATAATATCATTTATAGTAATTAGTACAAAATCCAGAAATAAGAATTCCCTCCACCATAGCTCTGTGTGTAGTCCTAGATTATGAACTCAGCCTCTCCCCTTTTCCTGGCTTTCAAGAACCTGTAGCAACCCCAAGCAGCAGCTCTCTAAACTCAGACAAATTTTTATTTAAGAAAAGAAAGTGACTTGTGATGATAGTCTGCATTTTATTCAAACAGATATATTATAATTAAAAAGCAAATATTTTCAAATGTTAGTGCAGTTCATAAAATATCTAAGAAATATGACCCAGATGGAAGTCATTTGGCTGAATGCATCTGGGCTGGTTGAAAATCTCTGCCTTCCAGCTTTAGGTCCATAGCCCTACAGATCATACATGTACATTTTAAATGTAATAAGGGTTTCTGTCTCAATCGTTTTTCAAGGCAGAGAATTACAGAGTCCTTTCACACTCAGAGATAAAAAAAATTCTTATCTTTCATTTCCATCATTCCAATCATGACTTACCTTTTCTATCAATGTCACTTTCCCACATAAACCCCATATCACTTAATGTCCTTAATATCTGAAAAACTATCATGTTCTTTCTTAAATATAGCCAGCAACTCAGCCTCCATACCCTTTTTGATAGAGAATTCTAAAACAACCCCTGGGATATAATGTACTTGGTCCTCTTGTTTATATCTTTGATATAGTTGAGGAATAGCTGTGGCCCTAGCACCCCACTATGACTAGCCTCAGAATTTTGAAATAGCACATTTATTCCTACTCTCTGTTTTCTGTCTCATTTTACAGTATATTGCTTGAATACCATATTCCCTTATCTTGTTTAATAATCTCTCACATGGCCTCTTATGGAAAGCTTCCCCTTAGCAACTGGTTCACCCTAATGAGCCAGACAAAGCCTCAGATTGGCAAGTGTGATCTCCCCTTCATAAATCCACACCACCTCTGTTCAGTGTTTTCCTCATTTACAAGTGTGCTGTTACCACATCCCAAATAAAGACTCCATGTGCCCTTACTGCTGTTGTCAGGCTAATTGGCCTACAGTCCCCTGATTTCTCTCACCATATCTTTCTTAAATAATGGGTTACATTTGCTATCTTTCAGACTTAGACTTTTAAAGCTAGGATTCCCTTCGACAGATGACGGTTCCCTTTAAAAAGTCCAGGATTCCATTTAAACAGGCCAGAGTTCTCTCTATAGGCCATGGCAAAGGAAACTGACACCTGTCAGAGGGAGCTTTGGCCTATCAGAAGGAGCCCTGGTCTTTTTAAATGGATTATTGGCCTATTAGAAGGAATGGTGGTCTTTTCAGAGGGATCCCTGCCTGTACCTGTTCAGGCATTGTATTTGTTTCTGCTGGAGATGCTCACATGGTACTGTGGAGTAGGGAGTTGCAGGATTTTGACACACTGATAATGAGGAACTTGTAATATATTTCTTAACCAAGGTCCTGTAAGATGGAGGGAACCCACAAATTGGGTAAAGAGGTTGGGATTGGGATGTAGGTCAGAGAAGCCTAGATGCGTAGCTGTAATGCATTTTATACTTGCACTCTGCAGCTACTGTGCATTGGTGGTGGAGAAGATGGGTGTTAAGGTACTTCATGGGTTCAGCTGCTTAATTTTGGATGGCATTGAAGACCTTGGGAATTTTCGTACTGCAATAGAAAGTATCTAACATGTTCCTGACACGCGCCTTGTAGGTGGTAGAAGGACATTGGGCATCAATTTCTGAGTCACTCATTGATGGATATGCATCCTCAGACTTGATCTTGTAGACATGGTATTTATGATTGTTCTAATTGAGTTCTAGCTAATACCAATCTTTAGAATGTTGACACGGGGACTTTGCAGTAGTAATGCCATTGTATGTCGTGGGTTTGTGGTTAGGCACTGTTGTTGGTGATGGTCATTGACTGGTAGTTGTGTGGCATGAATATTACTCCCCACTTAGTATAAGTCCATGCCTGATGCTACATGCTGGCCAGAATTGCTTTATTGGCCAAGGAGCTGTGAATGGAATCAAAGACTGTTCATTGATGATTGCACTATGAATCAATCAATAAATTACCAATTACTTCTAACCTTGGATGGAAGGAAAGTTATCAATGAAGCAGTTGAGGGAGTTTGGGTTACCTTGTAGAAACCCTGTTCAAAGTTTTGAAATGAATATGATTGATCTCCAACACTTCCATTGTCAAGGGCAGAAATACCCTTACCTCTAGAATATAGGTGTCTGGCCCACATTTGAACCAGGTTGTGAAGAGGTCTGGAGCCAAGTAATCCTAAAGAGACACTGGTGAGTAAGTCAGCTAGTGAGTTAGTGTTGTTTGATGGCACCAGTGTACAAATTGTCAGTTGAATTTTTCAGCATCACAACAGAGGCTACACTCCAAAAGATAGCTCATTATATGTAAAATGCTTTGAAGCATTCCAAAGTTATGTAAAACATTAAATAAATGCAAGTCTTTCTTTGTAATCAGATTTTGTTTACGTGCAAACATTGATTTAAGTCTGCATATTTATTTTCAATCCATTGCCTAGTCAGAATGTATTACACTGAGCTCCCCATTACAATTACATACACGTTCCTATTTCTCTCATATGGAGAAATCCTCTGTTCAGATTAAGTAGATTGGAACTATGCTCTTCTGGCATTTTGCTTTTAAGTTCAGCTGAGATTGTGCTCAAAAGTAGAAAATGGCTTCAGAATGACTTAGCAACTTTGATTTGACTGGAACAGCCAAACCAAGATCTTCTGAAGAGCAGATAATGTGAGGGATCCATTCTGCACATTATAGTGTTCTCCAATTACGAGCAAAGTCTCAAAGATCACAAACTCATTTACACGCTGGTTCAGGTTATTCCAGAAGAGAATCATGATTTCCTAGTCTGCATTAACCCCCTGCCCACTACTTTAACAAAAGTTCATTCTTGGGAGTCCTGCACCAATATTATCCCTCAGGCAAGGGTTCCGTCATTTTGTCATGTTATTGGACCTTGTGCACATGTCTGCCGTGGGGTTCCTTCATCACTACTGTAACTACATTTCTTAGGAACAGCCTACAGTTGTGAAATACCTGATATTAATGATATTAACCCTAACCTCTTAATTACTTGTTGAGATAGCACTTTGGCAGGCTGGATTAGTCTGAGTAACTCAATGTGAACTCTTATCTGTGATCAAGAAGACCCCAAGGGCAGTAGTGCATAGGCAGAGAATTAACGGATCCCATCTGGGCCTTGCTAGTGAATGGGAGGGGCAGGACAGTTCACGGCTCTGACTGACAGACTGCATTCTCTGCTGGAAGGAGGTTGTGACTGCCAGCAGAGGGCAGGAGTAGGTGTGGGTAAGATGCCTTTTGTGAACTCAGCAGTGTGACATGGTCATATCTAAATAGAGGTGCTGGAGGGTATCCAAAGTCCTGTGTGTAGTAGATTGTTCCCCCAGCCCTGCCACCCTCCCCAACATTGCACGTGAGGTTTTTGACAAGTCTCCCAGTGCTTTGCACATCAAAAATTTCACAGTGCATCATCATTAATGTCCTCCCTAAGCCCATCTTGCTTTAAATTTGGGACCTCTGCAGCAAACATTTTAGTTCCTATCCTCCCACAAGTAGGTCCCTACGTAATCCTGGCTGCAAGCCACTTGCATTATCAGTTGCAGATCCGTGCTCTTAAACTAGTCTCTGCAAAATGTCACGGTCTGAACCGTTGACTGGTAATATTAAATTAAGCGGCTCTGTGTTTTCCTCCTCAATAATTGGCTTTTGCAGCCACTAATTCCTGACTGCCTGAAAGAAGAAAAGCACAAGGGTATGGTGGTGGTGTAGGAAGAGTGGGTAAGCAATAGGTGCATGATTGCACCATCCTTGGCTTTTCAGATCAGAAGCATTATTGAAATGAGAGGTAGGAAGAACATGGGTAGTGGGATTAGGGACAGCAATCCCTTTTCCTTCATTGGCTTCAAAGTTGCTGCTAGTTTGCAGGTTTATCTTGGGCACAGTGATGATACTGATCTTTTACTTGTTCATGGCAGCATTAAAAAACCTGGTAGACCACTATGTCCTGTTGCAAGGATTACCTCTTAGTAGCAAGGTTCAGTTAGGCACAGTGAAAGCCCATACTGGCAAGTACCTTTATTATCTCAGTTCATAAGCATGTGAACTAACACCTATGTGCACACCTACTAGCTGTCCCCGACCTCCCCATGAACAGTCAAAGAATATGTTATGCTTTGTAACTCTGAAACATAAAAAACTAGTTGTAGGGAAAACAAAGGGCAGGGAGGTAAACGTGTGTACTTCATTTTTACTTCAGTGAGGCACGCACATATGACGTATGCCATTTACGTACTTTTACATATAACGTGCAATGCATTACGTAAACAACAGAGATTGCTTATTCGTACAATATATTTTTACAATATTACTCACAAATAGTACTGAAATATTAAATACACAACAGAATAGAAAAGATAATACCCAGGAAAAGTCTACGCCTGCCTGGTATTCCTCATGGTACCAATGTGATCTCCACGTGTCCGATGTGGGGCCCTCCACATCCGTGATGGTTGGTCTCCAAAGAGTTGTCACTGTCTGAGTTCCCAAAATCCTCTACGTCTATATTTTTTTTCTTATCAGCTCAATCCATGATGTTTCAATTTCATTGGCTGGAGGTCATTTGACTGGCCTATGTTAGATTCCCATTTGATCTAGCCCAGGGCTGCAAGCAGTATTGTTTTATAGCCTTTGCCTTCAACTCTGTGCCTTAGGTGACTTCTTTTGTTCTATTCAACTCTGACTGCTTCAAACCAGTCAAACCAGGTCACCCAGATACTGGGCTCAGATGACAAGATTACTTCTGCATACCTGTCAATTTACACAATAAGCAGCTTCTTATCTGAGAGTGGTCTCAGGTTTAGCAGATATTAAGCAGAAACTCCTTGTGTCATGTTCAATTACTCTGATTAAATTATCCCAGAGCAAGAATCATATCATCAAACAGTTCACAAAATGGTGACTGCAAGGACAGTCTCACAAAATGTCTGCCTACATCCCTGTTCACTGATTGTCATACTTTCTAGCCAACAGTCCTGTTGGAACACAACAGTCTATCTGTAACTTCCATCGCCATATTAAGCTGTAATCCATTTCTGCTATTAAGATGTACAGACTATTTTAGCAGCTATGCTACCCTGAACTGATGCCAGCTGCTCAGGAACTTGAGAGCCCAGCTAACTGAACAAGGCAAATGACAATGCAGTTAGCAATGACTGGGCACTGAAATCCAAGGTAAATGCCAAAATTGCTTGAAAATACAAGACAATTCCTTCATTATCACCGGGACTCAGAATTGGAACTCCCTACCTTACAGTATTGAAGACCACCTTCACCAAAAGTACTGCAATAATTGAGGAAGGTGGCTTACCAATTTCTTCTCTGAGTTAACAAGAGAAAGGAAGTAGTTGCTGGCCTTGCAGGTGATACCTGCAGCACAAAAAAAAGGAAATAAATAAAATTATAACATGAATTTGAACTATAAGCTGCAGCAGGCCATAACACATCATAGTTAAGGCAACTGTATCCATTTAGGCTCTCATATCATCCAATGAGGAGGCTAGGGGAAAACATGGAAGACAAAATTAAAAAGCAAGTATCATAGATGATGTTTCTGAGGTTAATGATACAGAATATAAACCAGCTCATTGAGGTATCTTTCGCTTGTTTCCCCGCTATGTTAGCTAGCTGTGTCAGTACTTTGATGGTCATGTTGAACTGGACACTGTAATTTATCTCAACCCATCTCTTCTGAACATCGAATGCAAATTCATGTCTACTTTTGATATCAAGAGAACAAAGGCACAAGTAGAACCTAAGTAAGCTGGATAAGAGCAATAGAAATAAAGAGATATAAAGCTACGTGTTCAAGGTTACAGGGGCTGTTGTTGAGCCAGTTGTTCAGAGATATTAATTCTAAGTCTTCATTCTGAATGGCACAGTCATAGGAATTTTATACTCATCTTTTTATACTTTGGTTAGTTAGAGATATGCTTTGTTATGCTAATCATAAAACATGCTTAAGCTAATCTGGTAATGTTACACAAAGCTTCCAGACTTCATTCTCAAACAATGTGTTGCTCGATGTCATTCTTCAGAACATAAGAATGATGGTGATACAGGACTATAATTGTCCTTTGCCTCATGTTAGGCTTTTGATTCTAGCTGCTATTGTTCTTAGACACTGGCATTGCTGACACCAATTGCCTGCTTACAGTTGCTTAGTTTGATTTATACTATATTCACTCAATTCCACATCTCATTAAGACTGTGGTCAAAGAGGTACAAAGAAGCTGAATATCAGGAGCGATGTGAAAGTGACTGTCCTTGAGATTGAGCCAGCATGTGATATATCAAGAAGCCTTGTTAAAACTGCTGGACATCATTCTCCACTACATTGGCCATCTTCAGTGGAATCCTACCAGCAAGCAGTACATCTTTTCTTACCCCGCCCCCAACTCTTCGCTTTCTGCCAGGATCACTCCCTCCATGATTTCCTTGTCCATTTGTTCCCCCCCCCCATTAATCTCTCTCTTGGCACATTTCCCTGCAAGTGACAGAATGGTACACCTGCCCATTCACCTTCTCCCTCACCTTCGCTCCATCTGCCAACCTTATTAATTCCTATCTCCATTCCCATTCTCAGGTTGGAGGAGCAAACTTCAAGATCCATGTAGGTAGCCACCCACCTGTTGACATAAGCATTGATTTCTCCTTCTAGTGATTTTCTTTCCCTCCCCCTTCCTTCTGTTTCTATTCCCCAATCTGACCTCTTACCACTTCTCCTCACCTGCCTATCACCTCCCCCAGTTCCCTTCCATCTACCCTTCCTCACAGAGTCCACTCTCCTCTCCCATTAGATTCCTTCTTCTCCACCCCTTCACCTTTCCCACCCACCTGGCTTAACTTATCACCTTCTACCTAGTCCTCCTTTCCCTCCCCTCCCCTTTTTATTCTGGCATTTTCCACCTTCCTTCCCAGTCCCAAGGAAGAATCTCTGCCCGAACTACCAGCTGTTTGTTCATCTCCATAGATGCTGCCTGACTTGCTGAGTTTCTCCAGCATTTTGTGTGTGTGTTGCTCTGGATACCTGGAAGTTGATTCTTTGAAGTTGCTGGAAGAATTCCTCAAGGGGCTGATCTGTCCTTCCATCTTCAGCTGTGTCATTAGATATTTCCTCATGATAAATTCAGGGGAAGGAATATTTGTTTCAGGTATAGTATTAGTTTCTTTTACTGCTCCTCAGAAGATGAAGCTATCCACCTACAAGATTTGGACAATATTCATACTTGGGTTGATGAGTGGAAGTAACTCTCTCTAAAAAGGCAGTCTAATCACTTTCCCATGACATTAAAATTTATTCCTGTCAATCAAGAGATTCTTTGTGATCAACTGAATAGAGACTTAACCACATAATCTATGTAAGTATTGCAACCATAAAAAATGGTTAAAATCTGAATCTTTTGTAGTCAGTAAATCAGCTGCAGATTATTCAAAGATTTTGCAGTATATACTGTATAAAGCAAAAATCCAAGGATAAGTGTAATTCCACAATACTTACGCAGTTTGGCATCATCCAGGAGAAAGCAGCAGCTGGTGGTACCTGTAAATATTTACTTTTTCTATCGCCAGTACAATATGTCTTCACCTATGTCCCATTTGTATTTTGGACTGCAACCTCAACTGTAACTTGGCTTTTGCGGCTGGAATTCTCAAAGTTGTGGCCTCTATCTCCTCAAAACATCGGGGGGGGGCAGATACATCAAAGCATCACTTCCTGCAGATCCTCCTCTAACTCAGACTGTTCTGGGTTGGACATCTGTCACCGTCACGGATTCTGAATCCTGGAACACATGAAATACCAGCACTAAGGCAGTCACTTCACCAGAGGTTCATGACAGCGGTTCATCACAACGTTCTCAAGGGCATTTGGATAGGGGCGATAATTACAGGCCTTGTCCACACTCACTGAAAACAAAAGCACTTTTATAGTGTTCTCTTTTTGCCAAGGTCTATAAACAATAAGATAATGAACCTGATACCAGTCTCTAGAATTCAAAGTTTAATTGTTATATTCTGAGTTCAGTTATCACAACAGCTATATTACTAATTCCAATGTGACAAAATGAAATCCGTTGTTATATTATGAATTGCACTGTTGTATTATGCATGCACAATAGTGCTCTGAACTTGCCTACAATATTCTGAACACTGCAGTGATTTCACTATTATGAATATGGCTGCCGTGCTATGAATATCACTGTCATACTCTGAATATCGCCAATATGTTCTAACCATTAAAGCTAAACACAGAATATTGCTGCTCTATTTTGAATTCCACTGCTAAGAGCAGAAGTCGGAATCAATGACACAATGCTATGTCCTATATGTTCCTTTACTGTTGAAAACTATCTTGATTTCCTTCTACACTGCGGTTATTAACTGCAGTCTTAACCGGTTTTGCCTGGAAAACAATCGAAGTGGGGAGTCTAGGACCAGAGGGCACAACCTCAGAATAGAGGTAATAAAGGTCTGGTATAAATCCCTGCCAAATAACTAATGGGTCAGTATTACACTGAGGGCTGCATATATTCCAACAATTATGGACATAAATGTTAATAGAGAGAGTAACCCACAAGTGAAATTTCTGCTAGAATATGAATGAGTCTGTGTTCTGCACTGCACTGTGCATTGGAATTATAATCAGACCGCTTTGGAAATTTAGTGAGGCACAGTAGAGCAGCTAGTGGAGCCAAGGTCTCATAGCATCAGGCAGCCAGGTTCAATCTTGACCTCAGAGGCTCTCTGTGTGAAGTTTGCAGGTTCTCCTGTGACTACATTGAGATTCCTCCAGGTGCTCAATATTCTCCTGTGATCTGACATGGACAGTCCATTGCTCTCTGCCTGTGAACTTTCCACAAAAAAGCACTTTATTAATAGGCACCTTTGGGCTATGGGTGTAGCTTACTGGATCTTCAATTGACATTGGGTGTTAAGCAAAATCCTGGACATATCACAGGAAAGGTTAGTAAGCAGACACCTTCTAGAATTGTAATTGGCGAAAATATATAGTTAAAACAGAACTGGCCACTTAGCCAGTGTTTGAAAATGGCACCAGTTCCTTCTGTCTCTCTTCATGGAACCACAGCTTCTATTACAGTCCCAACTTGTTACACACCCTCTCTTTGAAGAGATTCTATGAACAGATTCTAAGGGAGGGTAGATCTGCAGTGTCTATCCCTCCCAAACCAGCATTGAGTTAATGCTGGAATCTGGACACTGGATCTGTAATGGACACGAGAACTGGAAAGTAAACTCCCACAGGATGATTCCTTCCCTGTGTCCATCTTTAAGATTGGATGCTGTGCTCTAGATCTACAATGGCGAGACTGTACGTGGGATCTTTGCAAATGAAGGCAAACTACCAATTGTATAGCCTCTACAATTCTGGATAACTTAGAGATCTGAAATTGGAGGAGATTATATAGCAAAAATTTCATAGTAATGGAAGGATGAAGCCATGGAGGGTATTTAAAACAGTACTGTAGTGGTTAGTGCAGAACAGAAAATCTTCATGAACCAACATAATCAGATAGTGATTTAGAGCAAAGTTTCTTTGCTTTAAGAAATCATTATTCATATATTTAGGAGTGTTAGTTTGCTAAAGTTTTATTGAAGCACACGAAGTTTCCTTATTATATAGAAAAGAACATTTGAACAGATTGTTTTGCCTGCTACAGGTAACTGATCTTAAACAAAAATAATTTCCAAACATGTTCCAGAAACATTTGTTAGTCAGATTCATGCACAAGAGGAAATAACTCTAAAATAAATTATACTCAAAAAGTTTGAAAATATCCATATCAGTGTTCATATGTCTAAAAATAAACTTAATTTCTGGAGTTCCTGGTGGACCCACAAACACACTTAATTGGTGGAAGCACTCAATGTTAGTTAATTTATTAGACGAGAGCAGCACACTCAATTTGCATTTGATGTAGTTTTTGCTAAAAACTCTCTTTGAGATAATTTTGGGTGAATTTTTTTTGAAGTGTAGTTTCAAGTGACATCTTCAAGCCAAATTCTATGTAAGATAATTTTCTAAACAGAGGAGAAGCAATGTGGGGCACAAACAGAGCAGGTGATGGCCAACTTGGCAGGCGATAGCCAACTTGGCAGGCAAGTAGGTAATTTATGAGGTAGTTCATGCCTTCTGAAACTTATGCAAATTTTCTGTGTGCTCCAAACACACAAATGTTCCTTCTCCAATTTGAGAGGTTATGAGCCAGCTATTCCCAGAGGTAGATCAGAACTCATAATCATATAGCAGGTCAGAGATTACTGCTGCCAGTAGGCAATGAGTTTTGTGCCATATCTGAGGTCTAGAGCTTTTAAGAACCCTTTTCTTCAAACAACAAAAATTTGTATTGGCATATTGAATTTGTGTTGAATTTCATTGTGATTATTGTTCTTCACTGAGATTTGTGGTGGTGTATATTTTCCGGAGTCGAGGGATGGACTTTAATTGTTGGAGGCCAATGTGGTGCAGCAGGGGTAGGTTGCCTTGTGGTGTTGAATGAAAAATCCATTCTCTTATATGCATTAATGAAATTGTTAATGTTGATTTGGATCTCAGCCTCTGACGCACATAAACAGGTGTTACCTGATTCTATTGCTCAATTACTGAGGTTTTGGAGTTCCAGCAAGAAATATTGTAAAAAGTGTAGATCAGTAGATCGCAAATGGAAACACCTGCTGTGGTTACAAGATAATAGAAGTAATTTACTAATATAAATGAATAGATAATTATTAACAGGGAATTTATTCAATCTGTACATACCAGTAGTCTGAAATTGATTAGCTTTCAATTACTGTATATGGATCACTACAGCCTTGAATTTAAAAGAAAACAGTGTGCTACAAATTGAAAAATGCTGAAGTACAAAGGTTGAGAAATTAAAGCACTTCAGAATCAGAATCAAGTTTCATATCACCAGCATATTGTCATGAAATTTGTTAACTTTATGGCAGCCGTACAATGCAATATATGATAAATGAAAATAGAGGAAAACAACTCACTTACATTAAGTATATATATATGTCTATTAAATAGTTAAGTTAGAGTAAGTAGTGCAGAAAAAAGTAGTCAGCTAGTGATCATGGATTCAATGTCAATTTAGAAATTGGATGCCAAAGTCATAGAGTCATTGAGAAGTACAGCACAGACGGGAAGAAGCTGTTCCTGAATCACTGAGTGTGTGCCTTCAGGCTTCTGTACCTCCTTCCTGATAGTAGCAATGAGAAGAGGGCATGTCCTGGGTGTTGGAAGTCCTTAATGATCGACACCACCTTCCTAAGGCACCGCTCCTTGAAGATGTCTTGGATACTGCGGAGACTGGTACCCATGATGGAGCTGACTAATCTTATAACTTTTTGCAACTTACTCCAATAATGTGCAGTGCCCCCACCATCACCCCCCCTCCGCCAGATGGTGATGCAGCCAGTCAAGATACTCTCCACAGTACATTTGTAGAAGTTTTTGAATGTTTTAGTTGACAAACCAAATCTCCTCAAACTCCAAATGAAATATAGCCGCTGTCTTGCCTTCTTTATATCTGCTTTAATATGTTGTGTATGTTTGTCTTTGAACAGAGTTGTTGCTGAGCAGATTTGCTTTTAATTGTTTGGTCTGTTGACTTATGCAAAATTATACTCAGAACCTGCCTTACTGCTGGCAGAATCATTTCTACTGCAATTGTATGGGGCTTTCCAGATTTATCAATGAGCAGTGAATGGTTCTATGAAGCGCACAATCCATCTCTTTTTTGTTGTGAAGTGCTGGCAAAAATGTTTTGAAGTGTTTTGTGTTTCTGAAAGTTTTCATGAAGTGACAAAGAATAAGGCAAGTTCTTGTTTGCATTATCAGAGTGTATTCTCTTCAAGTGTTCCTGGACAGTTTTGTTGCCTCATTTACTTTACTTTATTGTCGCCAAACAATTGATACTAGAGCGTACAATCATCACAGCGATATTTGATTCTGTGCTTCGCGCTCCCTGGAGTACAAATCGATAGTAAATATTAAAAATTTAAATTGTAAATCATAAATAGAAAATGGAAAATGGAAAGTAAGTGCAAAAAAACCGAGAGGCGGGTCCGGATATTTGGAGGGTACGGCCCAGAAAATACTTTTCACACAGCAAACAGATTTTCTGCTGTTTGTTGCTTGGTGCTGGTAAAAATACATATTTCAGATACTCCACACTATACTGTCTAAACTTCCGTTTCATTTGGTTTGCTTTTTCCATTTTCATTATGGATTAATGACTACGATCAATCACCGATTGTTTAAGTCCAATCTCAAGCACTATGGTCAACCAAGGGGAAAGTTATGGCATCATCATAGCTCAGGCAATACTTGACTCTCTGTCTGAAGTTACATCGGCAGTATCTTCGTTGGGCCATGGGCTAAAGAAATGCAATCAAGACCATTCGAAAGGGTAGATTCTGAGCTTTAACCCACTGAGCACCATACCCTAATTCACAGGAATTGTGTCACTGCATGATTAGAGTATGGGAATCATACCTGCTAATATATATTTTTTATTGAGATACAGTACCGAATAGGCCCTTCCACACCTACGAGCCATGCTGCCCAACGCCCCAAATTTAACCCTAGCCTAATCATAGGACAATTTACAACGACCAGTTACGTTACCAACTGGTATGTCCTCAGAATGTGGGAGGAAACCAGAGCACCCAGAGGAAACCCACGCGATCACAGGGAGAATGTAAAAAAAATCCTTACTGGCAGCATTAGGAATTAAACCCGTGTCACTAATACTGTAAAGCATTGTGCTAACCACTACACTACCGTGCGTAATTCAATAGTGAATGGCATAATGTCCAGACTTCTCATGATAAGCCAAATACAGAAGTGCCACACTGCTTTTCAACAACTATAATGTGCTTTGAGCAAAGTCTAAGAGAACGGTAGATTAGCAAGAGATGAGATGAGTGTGTGATCATCATAATTAATTATGAGGCACTGAGGATTAACTTTCAAAGTAAATTTTATTCTCAAAAACATATATTTCACCATATACAACCCTGAGATTAATTTTGCTGTGGGCATACTCAGCAAATCTACAGAATAGTAACTATAACAGGATCAGTGAAAGATCAACCAGGGTGCAGAATATGGCAAACTGTGCAAATGCAAATATAAATAAGTAACAATAAATAGTGAGAACATGAGATAATGAGATTTAAAAAATTCCTTAAAAAGTAAGATCATTGGTTTTGGGAACATTTCAATGATGGGGCAAATGAGTGTAGTTGTCCCCTTTTATTCAAGTGGTTAAGGCATTCGTGTAGTGATCTGAAGGTCGCTAGTTCGAGCCTCAGCTGTGGAAGCGTGTTTGTGTCCTTGAGCAAGGCACTTAACCACACATTGCTCTAGTGTCTGTGTGAGGAATGGCGGCCCACACAGACTTCCAATCTGCGCCTTGTAAGGCACGAAAATGCCCGATGCAGGCCTCTCATGGTCTGAGTCGACATTCCCCCCCCCACCTTATACAAGAGCCTGATGGTTGAGGGTAGTAATTGTTCTTGAAGCTGGTGGTGCGAGTCCTGAGGCTTATAATAAGTATCAAATACTTATAATAAGTAATTAATTTAAAAAGTTAATCCTGTAATCTCTCAGCTCTCCCCCCCCCCCCGCTACTGATCCTCTCCAGTGCCCCCTTTATCTTTATCACCCCCTCAGAAACTCTCACTGCCCCCAGGGGGACAATATCACCTACCTTGAAAACACTGCTTTATCACATTATATTTTACATATTTAAATCTTCTCCATTTATAGTTAATGTATTTTTAGAATGGTTATCTTCCTGTAGTTTACTACAATTTTCTGCATTTCTGATAGAATTAATAATCAGTTTTATAGCAAGGCCACCCATTGCTCTATCTACCGGCCCTTTCACTCGCTCGGAACATGTTACACCTTTTCATGTCAGCAGACAGACGCTCCATGTTGTGAGAAGACCAATGCAAAGTGTGCGTCATTGTTTATAAAACTGATCAAACCCATTAGAACACGCTACCATTCCGTGCTATTTTTTATATTTAGCATTAAAACGTGCTACCAACTAAACTTCCTCATGTTCCCAGCCCAAGCAGGGGAGTTCATAGAACCAAATGGCACAAAACAGATAAAATCAGAGTTTCATGACACTTTGAATGAATCCCATGAACCTGCTCTTTTCCCTGCAATGTTTTACTTTACATATATATGTCAAGTCCGGCTGTGAACTGCATTTGACTTTACTGCACTGGTGGAGGGTGTCATTTTGGGCTCAAAGTTAGGGTGATCAAAGAGATGTGCTGCAGCTGAATCCGAATAGGTTTGGACATAGTATTGATAAATATGTTTAATAAATAAGTGATTGGATATCAGCCTAAAGTTCTTCCCTGGGAGGCAACATCATAAATTTCCGTCTGGAATCCTGGTGAATTCTGAGTCACAGGCATACTATGAAGAAACAATATAGAATAAAGATTTTGTCTCATTGGGGAGACAAAACAAGAGCGACACTTGGCCAGAACACTGCAGGATACCTTGTAGGGGCTTGTTGTATCATCCTTTTCTTAATTTAAGGATCTGCAAACCTAATTGATAGTTTGCGATCAAGTGTGTAGACCAAGATAAATGTGCAGCTCTGGGTCTATATTAAATGTATTTAAAGCCTCATGGATATTGGACTCTCAGAACCAGCAGTAGCATAAAAACCTTCAGCTTCATGAGAAGACTATAGCTATATATTTTTTCTGTAAGGAACAGGGAAGGTTAATGAAATATTTAATAGAGTTGCTTAAAATGATGAAAGCTTTTCATGGACTAAATCAGGATAAACTGAATCTAGTGTGTCAGAGTGATCAGGAACCAAAGCATACCAATTTAAGATAAGCTGTAAAAGAACAAAAGGGGAAATGAATGGAATTATTTATTGATGCGATTAAAAATGCTTTGCCTGAAAATATCTAGACAAAGCTGGTTACTTTCAAAATATAGGAGGAGAAACTTGGGTAGTTGTGGTATAAGAGCAGGAAAACAGGACTAATTGGGTTTTCAAACAGAAACCACAGGTGCTATATGCTGAATAAGTGTAGGATTCTAGTTATGAAAGATGCTATACAGGCCAATATGGAGATGCACAAATAAAGGATGATAATGGAGAGGATGTTTGTCACTTTAACTGAGTCAGAGGGCAAGGTGCTTGAGGAGAGGTCACAGATCAATCGTTCAATTGTACAGGTGCTACAGCATTAGAGCCCTGATGTGGCGATGAAGGAATGAAAATAATACACTTTAAAGAGATCATCTCTGGATTGAATATTTATACTCTTAATGCCAAAACACTTTCTTCATTCCATTAAAATTCCACATGAGGCTTATATATGAATTATTTACTTGAAGAGTGCAATACAGTAAAGCCTAAACCTGCATTCTTTCTGCAATGAATCTGTACTGAAGCTGCTTATCAGGAAATAATATTGTGTAAGAGTACCTCTCACTTTTGCTAAAATACTAATCTCACTGTATTTGTAACAAAGGAATCTGCTATCTGAAGACAGGCCTTTCTCATGGTGATTAAGATCCATTAAAGAAAGTCAAATATTTTTTAGAGTATTTAAAAGATTTCTTAAAGGATGAGACACCAGCTGTAGTTTTTGAAGAAAGAGGTTCATTTAGATGTTGTTCTCGGCAAAACAGAGCCTAAAATTTGTTTCAGATATTGTTATATTGAATTCTGCTTTGCAATATAAACTGCATTAGGATTGGACATAGAAAATACAATACATTTGATCAGATGAAGTAATAATTCTCAAGCCCGATTTGCCTACTGAGCCATTAATACATTGAGGTTTAGGGGTTGCAAAAAAAAAAGAGGGAAAATAAAGGCACAAGTGTTGTTTTTAGTTTTGTTCAAGTTGTCAACTGCAGAAATTAACATATTCGCAAAGCCATGTGTGTCCGTAGACCACAGTGGATCATCCACTGGACCATCTTGTACCCTCTCCTGCACCAGTGGGACTTATCTCTATTGATGCCAGAAGCCTTTAATACTGTAAAATGACCATATGCAATCCAGTACTTACAGCCTATTTGGCTGTGGAAGCCATCATAAAGTGGTCCAGTTTAGGGTGTCTCAAAGGTGATGCACCTCCCAGAAGAGATCAGAAGAAAGACCCCTCCCACCCCTGTTCTTCTTTTAAATCATGCATCCGTTATTTTTTTACTTCAAACTGAAAGAGCAGGTGGGACCACATTTCAAGGTAGCACTAAGAGGTAGCACAAGACATAGAAACATAGAAAACTTACAGCACAATACAGGCCCTTTGGCCCACAGAGTTGTGCCGAACGTGTCCCTGCATCCCCTCTTCTTCACTGGAGAGTCAAACGGACTATTTGCATGTTTTTCCAAGTGGGTTTCAAACCTACAATCTACTGACTTGGAAATGGAACGCTACCTATTGAATCACATACTGCTAACAGCATGTCTTAAATTAGCAAACAGACCAGAGATCAAAGTTAGATTCAATCCCCAATTTTGGTGTTCTCCTAATTTAAGGTACTAAGGAATCAGATGTACTGCTTTGAACTATAATGTTGTAATCTGCAAGGCTCTTTGTCTCACTTGTACAAACTGGTTCACAATGAAAGTACTCTGTGGGATTAGTTCTAGCGTATTTATATTCCCATTGATAACAGGGGCACTTTAGTTGTTTCTTTGCTGTGGTGCAAAGGAATAAATTGGTAGTGGAACCTGTGCAAATTGCTGGATAAAGAATTATTTTGGGACAGGTATTGTAAGCTAGTGGTTGAACATTCAATCATCAATGTAAATAAAAATTGCTCCCTTGATGCTAATAGTAGTTTCGGTTACGTTTCTCAAACTTTGTGAAAGCACATGATAAAGACATTATTACTGGGCTATGGCAAGAGGTCATAGACTGTTCAAAAACTTAGCTAGTTGGCAAATTTAATACATAGAAATCTGCAATTCAACGAATCATAATTAAGGAAGCAACATTCAGTCAAAGTGATTTGATGTTTTGCATTTGTTATGCAACAAATTTCTCCCTGTATGTATTGTTTCTGCTAGCCTGCAACCCCATCAAAGTATCAAAATATCACAAGATTATAGAAGGCTACAGCTCTGACAGAGTGGATTAACTTGTCATGCCGTGAGCTATGTTGTCCTATATCATCGATGGAAGAAGGATCAGACATATTGAAACCTGTCTTAGTTTCCCAACCACCCCACCTCCCCAACCCATCACAGCCGAATGATACTGAAACCACAGGCTGAAGATCAGACTGTAAGGCTTAGGTAGAATTCGAACCTGGGAGATGCTGGTCTCTACAGTGGGTAATATCATGGGTGGTAATCATCCAGCCTTGTTGTTATTTATTACTGTATCTGAGAGTGCCAGTGGTCAATTATAGATAGTAATAATTATCTTAGTGTTTAAAATATACTCTTCAATCAGTGGCACTGCTAGAAGGCTGCTGCCTCACGGCTCCAGTGGCCCCAGTCCAATACAGACCTCCACTGCTACTTGTATAGAGTTCGCACGTTCTCCCCGTGAGTGTTCCCGTTCCCCAAGGTGTGCAGTTTGGGAGGACTGCCGGTGTAAATTGCTCCTAGGTGACTCTGGGTATGGGGGCACAGGGTGGAGGGGGTACGGTTGAAGAGAATTCAGGGAGAAGAAGTGTGGTTGTGTAAAATAAGTATGAATGGAGAGTGTGTGTTGTAAACGGTAAACGGTGAGCCAAAGTGTCTGTTTCCATCGTCCGTGATTTTATGAATTAACACTTGGAGGGGCAAAAGCTACAAATGGATTGTTGAGTTATTGTCTCATTCTTGATAATAGTAGAGTGTGATTGTTAATTATGTGTTTCTGTATTTCAGCGGTGTCAGACCTGGACAGGGAGAGTAAGCTAACAGTTCATTTCAGAATTCCATGGCATCAGCAGAAAGATCTACTCCACCCGTCAACCAGACCACAATGTATAGAGGAACTTCACCAATGTGCCATACAGAAACTACAGTCCCAACATAGAGGTAAGTACGAACATCTGGAAGTACTTTGGGATTATGGACAGCGTAGAGTTCATTCAAAGTTGATTCGTGTTAGGCTCCATTTTAAGGCTAGATGGCTGCTTGAGAATGAAATGCTTGGGAATGACACAAGTGGGTGGGATTAGATGAGATGTCTCTTGCAGAGAGGGCTCCGTAAGTTGCTTTGGCTGGTGTAAAAGGTAAAATCCGGGGTTGTTGAGAGTGTAGGGAGAATAAGTTACAGGGAAAATTCACCCTCAATCTCTCAAGTATTTAGGAGGACACATGCATTGACTCCTGGTGGTCCGGTTGCCTACAAGTGCTCCCTACCCGAGCTGTTATTCATGAAGTGAATGGTTACATAGGTACAGTGGTTGTAGAATTGTGATCTGGAAAACAGTCAACAGCCACAAGAGAGATATTAGTGAATTATTTATGGAACAGGAACCCAACAGGAGTCAGGATCCTCTGGAAAAGGAAAGCACACACATTTTTTGCTGTTTTTCTGCAAGGAGAAAATCACTCTCTTTTCTGTGCCTTATTTTCTATCATTGAAGCCACTGGGCACAGTGGTTGCACCAGAAATAGATTTGTCAGACCATATCGGAAAAATCAGAGGTGACATCAGTAGAAACAACTGCATACATTATTAGGTTCTTGTCACTAAATCATTCACTGAAGAGAAGCAGAGAGATGCAAAAGAAGCCAATAGCTATTTTATACATGGTAGTTTAAAACTGAAATCATTGTAACTGAATCCTGCAAAGTGGAGGCTAGATACACATTCTACACAGAAATCACCTTAAACCAACAAACCAAATATAATTCACCTGCATCAAGGTCACATTGTTAGCAACCCTCAACCTATGGACAAAGCTGGGAGGCTGGATGTGACAGTTACAGACCGACAGCAGACTTACTTCATTTTGATTAGGGGTGCATAATTTATTCCCATTTTGTGACATGCCCATCATTGTGTTAATCTGAAATATAATTATACTGTTTCCCATTCCCTCTCATTTTTGACTGTTGTCTCTCAAAAGCAATGGCCTTTGCTGAGTGGATGAGGACCTCATCTAAAGATAGAACTTGACCATTTCCTTGACAGAAGCTCTGAAGCACTTAACCATTGTTTGCACCTTCACCAGAGATTCACCTCTGCAAGAATGTCATGGGTTCAAGTCTTACCCCAGAGACTCGAGTCCAAAATTTAGGTAGGGATTCGAATATAAGAGTGAAAGATCTTCTTTCGGTTGCATGGATTTCTACTGGGTGCTCCAGTTCTCGATCCTGGGCCCAACGTATTGATGAAATTACAAAGAAGGCATGCCAGTGGTTATATTTTATTAGATGTTTTGAGGAGATTTGGTATGTCACTGAAGACTCTAGCAAATTTCTACAGATGTACTTTGGAGAGCGTTGTGACTGGTTACACCACTGTCTGGTATGGAGACACCAATGCTCAGGAGCGGAGGAAGCTGCAGAGAGTTGTAAACTCAGCCAGCTCCATAATGGGCACTAACTTCCCCACTGCCAAGGACATCTTCAAAAGGCAATGCCTCAGGAAGGTGGCATCCATCATGAAGAAACTTCACCGTCCAGGACACACCTTCTTCTCATCCAGTACGGTACAGTGCAATTCTTAAAAATTACGATCAATTACAATAAAAAGTGTAAGAAGAGAACAAAATAATGAGGTAGTGTTTATAGGCTCATGGATCATTCAGAACTATGATGGCAGAGGGGAAGAAGCTCTTCCTAAAACGTTGAGAGAGTGTCTTCATCGGCTCCTCTCTGATGTAGTAATGAGAAAGAGGGTATGTCCTGGACGGTGAGGGTCCTTAATGATGGATGCCACCTTTTTGAAGCATCACCTTTTCAAGACATCCTCGCTGATGGTGAAGCTGGTGTCACAACCATGGATTTGGCAGCGCAGTAGATACGGCAATTGCGCTTGTAAATTTGCACGTGTCAGCTAATTATTATTTAATCATGATAGTATTTAACTCCATGCTTGTCATTGTAGTGCTTGTCGAGATTTGGACAGAGCATAGCAACGCTTGCTGCTATTTTGCATTCAGCCTTCCCTGAGATACTGGACTTTCAAGTCAACTGACTCTGAAGACGAGCGGCATTCGTTTAATGTTCAGATGTTCTTTTCAGCCGCAGTGTAGGCTTTGTGTTCCTTTTGAGAGTTTTAGTTAACGGCCCTGTTTGGCCCAGCGCTTATTGTTTATTTTCCCTTTAACACTGTTCGCATTGAAGTCTGTGAACTGTCGACCTGCTTCAGTGTCACTCACTCTGCACCTAGGCCATGTCCAAACCCGGTGACAGCTGGTGCCCGTGATGGAGTTGGCTGAATCTACACCCCTCTGGAGCTTTTTCCTATCCTGTGCATTGGTGCCTCCATACCAGGTGGTGATGAAACTAGTCAGAATGCTCTCCATAGCACATTTGTTGAAATTTGCCAGAAGCTTTAGTGACATACCAAATCTCCTCAAACTCCAAATGCAACATAGTCACTGGCATGCCTTATTCAGAATTGCATCATTTTGCTGGCCCCAGGACAGATCTTCAGAGAGGCTGACAACCAGGAACTTGCAGCTGCTCGCCCTTTTCACTGCTGACCCCTCAATTTTTTCCTGTTTTTCCCTTCCTGGTCACAATCAATTCTTTGGTCTTACTGAAGTTGAGTGCAAGGTTGTGTGGCAACACCCCTCAACCAGCTGATCTATCTCACTCCTGTACTCCCCTCCATCGCCATTTGAGATTTTGCCAACAACAGTTGTGTTATTGGCTAACATATAGATTGGCCTAGGCACACAGTCATAGGGTAGAGAGAGTAGAGCATCATTGATGCGTGCTTAGCTTGCTATGTGCCAGTGTTGATCGTCAGTGAGGAGATGTTATTTTTGATCTGCACCGACTCTGTTCTCCCTTTGAGGAAGACAAGTATTCAGTTGCCGAGGGAGGTGTAGAGGCCCAGGTTTTGAAGCTTGTTCATTATTACTGAGGGGATGGTAGTGTTGAACAATGAGCTCTAATCAATAAACAGGAGCCTGATCTATGTATTGTTGTTGTCCAGGGGGTCCGAGGCCAATTGGAGAGCCAGTGAGTTTACATCCACTGTAGACCTGCGTAGTGGTAGGCAAATTGCAGTGACTCCATGTCCTTGCTCAGGCAGGATTAATTCCAGCCATGACCAACCTCTCAAAACACTTCATCACAATAGATGTGAGTGGTACTGGGCGATTGTTACTGAGGCAGCTCATCCTGATCTTCTTGGGCACTGGTATGATTCATGCCCTTTTGAAGTTGATGGGAATCTTTGATTGCAGCAGTGGGAGATTGAAGATGTCCTTGAACATCTTACTTAACATCAATCTTTGGTTAAGCATTTAATTAATTTTGAACAATGTTGTGGAATGAAGGGCCGGTTCCCATGCTGTACAGTTCTGTATTCTATAAATGTTGGCCTTTCTAGATAACTATTAATAGCAAAGCCAGTTCTGCTACTTATCTCAAAGCTGAGATAAATTAAGAATTCAATTTAAAACTTGGCTAGTCTGAGTGAGACAGTGCTAAACTAGACAAAGCACTCGCCCAGTTCTGTGATAAAAGCATTTGGCAATTTTATAGAATTACTTTACTTTACGTTATTTTATTGTCGCCAAACAATTGATACTAGAACGTACAATCATCACAGCGATATTTGATTCTGCGCTTCGCGCTCCCTGGAGTACAAATTGATAGTAAATATTAAAAATTTAAATTATAAATCATAAATAGAAAATAGAAAATGGAAAGTAAGGTAGTGCAAAAAAAAACTGAGAGGCAGGTCCGGATATTTGGAGGATACGGCCCAGATCCAGGTCAGGATCCATTTAGCAGTCTTATCACAGTTGGAAAGAAGCTGTTCCCAAATCTGGCTGTATGAGTCTTCAAGCTCCTGAGCCTTCTCCCGGAGGGAAGAGGGACGAAAAGTGTGTTGGCTGGGTGGGTCGTGTCCTTGATTATCCTGGCAGCACTGCTCTAACAGAGTGCGGTGTAAAGTGAGTCCAAGTACGGAAGATTGGTTTGTGTGATGTGCTGGGCTGTGTTCACGATCTTCTGCAGCTTTTTTCAGTCTTGGACAGGACAACTTCCATACCAGGTTGTGATGCACCCTAGAAGAATGTTTTCTACGTTGCATCTATAAAAATTAGTGAGGGTTTTAGGGGACAGGACAAATTTCTTTAGCTTTCTCAGGAAGTAAAGGTGCTGGTGGGCCTTCTTGGCAGTGGATTCTGCTTGGCTGGACCAAGTCAGGTCATTTGTGAATTATGATATTTAAATATTTGTTTGCCATGCATGGTAGCTCTTTCTGTGTTTTACCATGTCCAATTCAGACGCCTGGGGAATTAACATTGGAACTAACATTGACAGTTTCCAGATGTTGCAGGGTTAAAGAAAGAGTCAGAGAAATTTGAGTGTAGGAGCCTTAGTCGTTTTGATGAGATCTTTAAATTTCTAACCAGGTCCCGAGCTTGATCTGACACCAGTTCCCAACATCTTGCTTGGCACTTTTCAGCTTCCTAAATGAAAGAACAGTTCTCACCTCTTTTATTAGCACATTCAAGGTTTCCTCAAAGAAACAGATGCTCTTCTTGCAGCAATTTTCCTCCCGGTTTGCCTACTGAATTCTTGTTTGCTGTCACTTAGGAAAAATGCAAACTTTGAGTCCCTGCACTAAAGAGACATTGGCTGCATTTAATGGTCATTGCTGATGCCTGCTATGCTGTAATGCCCTCAGCTGGAGGACACCTGATATGTATGGGTGCCACAGTAGTGTAGCAGCACAGCTTGGGGGCATCAGAGTTCAGAGTTCAATTCCAGCGTCCTGTTTAAGATGCATGTGTTTCTTCCGGCTGCTCCAGTTTAGTGGGTTAGTAGGTTAATTGGTTATTGTAAATTGTCCTGTGATTAGGGTAGGGTTAAATAGGTGGGTTGCTGGGCAGTGAGGCTCGGTGATCCTGAAGGGCCTGTTCCACACTGTATCTCTGAACAAAATACAGTAAAGTAAATCAGACAGGCAAGGACAAGGAAGAAAGCAATGAGATTCAAATATTGAGCAAGGTTTGATCAGTAACTGGAACTGATACTGGATCATGATGGAATACGTATATTTGTGTTTACCCCGGTATGAGTGTCAATTTAATGCCTCAGTGGTATAAATCAATTTCTTAGTCAGTAAACCAGTTTTGGAAATGATTTCCTGTTATCAGATTAACGTTCAGTGCTCAGTATTTAAGAGATGTAGGACTATACATCAATGCGTAGGTCAATATAAATAATATTTAATGTGGCAGATTTCATCATTAATGCACTGATAAGGATAACCTTTGAACCATGTGCAAGAACAGCTCCCATCATAGGTAACATCATCTAGAGCTTCTTGACGTGAGCTATGACGATATAATTTGTAATGTGACAAATATTAACTAAACCCTTTTGTCATACTGTATAGTATAAGTTATTTGTGATATTAAGTGTTTCCCTTTTCAAGAACACTTTGTGGTTTTATTTGTTCATCCAGTTGTGGAATAGTGAAAGGATAATGGAGCTTTACCTCACCGGTGTAGCCATTGACATATTAAGCATTCGTAGTGTGTGTTCTGATCTTCAGTGAAAATGCATTCCCTCCTAATAAAATGGTTTTGCTCAAACTCCATAGTGGGGTATTTTTCACTACGCACACCCACTGCTCTATGACCGCAGGAGAACAGATTCCTAATTTGTTCCAACGAATATTAAGCTAAGTAGCTGTGTATGTGCCTGTAAATATTAAAAACATTCATCCCTTGGGGGATACCTACCTTGCAAGTACTGATGTAAAACTGAAGATAGTAGTCGAGCAATCCATTTCATTCTATTGCTGACTTTTATTTCTTTTGAAGTAAATTGGTGATTATGAAGAGCAAACTACAACTCACCGGACACATTTTATATTATTGAACAAAGTCAAAGATCCTTCCCAATATTCTGAAATGTGTTTGTGACCATTTTTTATGTTAAAACCATTGAATCTCCCAGCCACCATTACTCCTTGCTGTGTGAGGGCTCTGACAGAAATATATCTTCCATGGACAGCAGTGGTTGTTGTAAATCATGTTGTAATGGCAGTAGAGTTCACAGCTCTCACTGGTATACATTTCACATCATGTGGATTAACAAGGGCAAGGTCAAATAAAACCAGGAGCCCATCCCTGTTACCAGTTGACATTGAATCTGATCCCAGGTTCTTTGATTTGGGCGACACCACTTTATCACAAATAGCAATGCTTGTGAGTATATCTGGTGGTGGTGGGATTTATCGTGGTAAACCTAGAATTGTTCAGCTTTGGCAACATTTGGATATACCTGGGAAACAGATACAGCCTCAAAGCCATGTTTCATCATAGTGAGGTTGATTCTGTGAGCAGAAATTTCAAATAATTGTTTTTGAAATTTGGGTAGTTTCCTTAATACATCATCACCACCACCATTCATTAGAAAAGAGTGAGGTGAGAGTGAGGTAAATTTTACAGGGAGACACCATCCCTTGATAGGAAAAGACAGAATGGCAAGAACAAAGTGGAGTAGCAAATTTTAACTGCAATGACAATGTGTAATGGCAATCAACTCTTTCATATTTCTGAAAATGTATTATTTGAATATAATTTTGTTATTGGATTCAGGCTTAGGAAGTGCCGCAGAGTAAAGATAATTTTCTAAATATGGGTATAGGTAACACGGAAGATGCGAGATAGAATATCTCCTGTACATCTGTTTGTCCTTCCAAGAACAACTCGAAATGTGCATGCTATTGGAGTCAGGACCATACCATTGTTGTATTCAGCCCAATCTGAAGATAACCCAACTGAAATCTTCATATCGATGAAAATTGCAAAAATTGATGAAATAATTGATGATAATTTCAGCAAAAAAGATCCCTTTTGAGATCTTCATTCACCAGCTGAATTTTCTACACCAAAGATGACATAAGACCTTAAGATATAGGAGCAGAATTAGGCCATTTGGCCCATCAAGTCTGCTCTACCATTTCATCATGGCTGATCCAATTTTCCTCTCAGCCCTAATCTGCTGTCTTCTCCCCGTTTTCCATCCTGGCTTGACCAATCAAGAACCTATCAACCCCTGCCTTAAATATACATAAAGACTTGGCCTCCACAGCTGCCTGTGGCAAAGAATCCCATAGATTCACCATTCACTGGCTAAAAAATTCCTCCTCATCTCCATTCTAAAAGGATGCCCCTCTATTCTGAGGCTGTGTCCTCTGGTCTTAGACTCCCCCACCATAGGAAACATCCACTCCAATTCCACTCTATCAAGGCCTTTCACCATTCAATATGCCTCAATTAGGTTACCTCTCATTCTCTTGAATTCCAGTGAATACAGGCCCAGAGCCATCAAAGGCTCTTCATATGACAAGCCGTACAATCCTGGAATTATTTTTGCGAACCTCCTCCAAACCCTGTCCATTTTCAGCACATCCTTTCTAAGTATAGGGGCCAAAAACTGCTCACAATACTCCAAGTGAGGCCTCACCAGTGCTTTATAAAGTCTCAACTTTACATCACTGCTTTTATATTCTAGTCCTTTTGAAATGAATGCTAACTTTGTATTTACCTTCCTCACCACAGACTCAACCTGCACATTAACCTTTAGGAAGTCTTGCACAAGGACTCCCAAGTCCCTTTGCACTTCAGTTTTTTGTTTTCTCTCTCCATTTAGAAAATAATCAACCCTTTCATTTCTTCTACCAGTGCATGACCATCCATTTCCTGACATTGTATTCCGTTTACAATTTCTTTGCCTATTCTCCTAATCTGTCTAAATCCTTCTGTAGCCTCTGTACTTCCTCAAAAGTACCTGCCCCTCCAACTACCTTCACTCAGTGACCACTTCATTAGGTAACTCCTGTACCTGATAAAGTGGCCACTAAGTATATGTTTATGATATTCTGCTGCTGTAGCTCATCCACTTCAAGACTCAATGTGTTGTGCATTCAGAGGGTTCTTCTGCACACCACTGTTGTCATGTATGGTTATTTGAGTTACCGTCACCTTCCTATCAGCTTGAACAAGTCTGGCCATCCTTCTCTGACCTCTCTTATTAACAAGCCATTTTCTCCTACAGAACGGCTGCTCACAGGATTTTTTTTTTTGATTTTTCATATCATTCTCTGTAAACTCTAGAGAATGTTGTGTGTGAAAATCCCAGAAGATCAGCAGTTTCTGAGATACTCAAACCATTCCATCTGGCACCAATAGTCATTCCACAGTCAAAATCGTTTAGATCACATTTCTTCCCCATTCTGATGTTTGGTCTGGACAACAGCTGAACCTCTTGACCATGCCCGCATGCTCTTATACGTTGAGCTGCTGTCACATGATTGGCTGGTTAGATATTTCTATTAACAAGCGGGTGTCCCGGTCTACGTAATAAAGTGGTGACTGAGTGTTTGTTTCACATTCACACACATTGAAAAAATACACCATTTAAACTAAATCATTCAATTATATTTTTAAAGTTCTAATAATTCAAGGGAGATTTTGAGTAACAATACTAGGAAGCAAAAACAGTTAAGCACCATTAATTTAAACAACAGTGAATATTAACTCAGGTATTTAAAATATATGTAAATTGACTGTCTGTACTCCATATTATTGGAATAGGGTGGTGAAGTTGTGGAATTTGTTACCACAGGCAACTGTGGGGGCCAAGTCATTGGGTGTATTTAAGGCAGAGCTTGGTAGGTTCTTGATGGGACATGGCATCAAAGGTTACAGGGAGAAGGCCAGATAGTGGGACTGAGAAGGGGAAAAAGGATCAGCCATGATTAAATGGCAGAGCAGACTCGATGGGCCAAATGGCCTAATTCTGCCCCTATGTCTTATGGTCTTATGATCTAATAGAACCATTGAACATGCTGTAAGTCAAATCATGTGTAGGTACACTGCCCAAACTTCTCAGCATAACTACTGATAAAAACTGCAGGGAATTGGCACTTTGCACCTGGACTACAGAGGGAATTGAGCAACAGGGTACAGTTGGAATAATACTGATGAAAACCTTCCAGAAGATTTGGAACTTTCACATTCATATACATGGACCTCAGACCTCCTGTTTGGTCCTATAGCAAAAAAGTTATGCTTCTCTGCTCTTTTTGTATCTTAAATGCACAATATTAATCTTTACCTTGTATTCCTTGGATTTTCTCTGGAGCTATTTATGGGAAGAGGGAAGTGAAAGATGCCATCTACTTTGGTGTTCTTTTGCTAAGAGGTTGCCGTTCGTATCTTAGTATTTGTCCCTTTGAGGTTGCAAAGTGTGATTGTTTCAAGATCAATTCAGCCTGGGTCATACGGAAGTTAGAATGAAGTTTTCAACCTTTTCTAAAATGTGGTCAGCTCGCTGAAGCCAGTTAGTTATTGGATAGCATGTGGCAGTGGTGGGGAAGAAAACTGATGTGAAATAATCACTGGGAAGCACTGGAAGTGGCTACCAGACTGCAAAGGGCACTGCGATTGCCACATGCAGCACAGCTGACCCAGCCAACTGAGAGTCGAGTAGGTTAGCATGGCAAGAGAGGGATGAATCCGCTCTGGCAAAGGAGTCCATGGAAACAGCAATCAATGATCAGAAAAGGTGAGCAACAGTTCATTGCCATTTGTTTTGCGCAACTGACCTGTCAAAATTCCATAAAATTCAAAATTCTGGCATCTCATTTCTCCCCATATTTCAGAATCAGAATCAGGTTTTGAATTGAATTGTCTTTATTTCTTACATCCTTCACATACGTGAGGAGTAAAAATCTTTATGTTACATCTCCATCTGAATGTGCAATGTGCAAATTATAGTAATTTGTAATAAATAGTACGTACGGTAAGATATACAACAGAACAGTCAATATAGCATAGAAATACAATTGTGTCAGTGTGAATTAATCAGCCTGATGGCCTGGTGGAAGAAGCTGTCCCGGAACCCATTGGTCCTGGCTTTTATGCTGTGGTACCGTTTCCCAGATGGTAGCAGCTGGAACAGTTTGTGGTTGGGGTGACTGGGGTCCCCAATGATCCTTCGGTTCCTTTTTATGCACTTGTCTTTGTAAACGTCCTGAATAGTGGGAAGTTCACGTCCACAGATGCGCTGGGCTGTCTGCACCACTCTCTGCAGAGTCCTGTGATTGAGGGAAGTACAGTTGCCATACCAGGCAGTGATGCAGCCAGTCAGGATGCTCTCAATTGTGCCCCTGTAGAAAGTTCTTAGGATTTGGGGACTCATGCCGAACTTCTTCAACCATCTGAGGTGAAAGAGGTGCTGTTGTGCTTTTTTCACCACACAGCCGGTATGTACAGACCACGTGAGATCCTGGGTGATATGTATACCGAGGAACTTGAAGCTGCTCACCCTCTCAACCCCAGATCCATTGATGTAAATAACATCACCGGCATGTGTTGTGAAATTTGTTTACTTACCAACAGCAGTTCAATGTAATACATGATAATATAGAAAGAACTTAAATAAATTAATTACAGTAAGTATGTATATGTATATTGAAGAGATTAAAAATAGTGCAAACACAGAAATAATGTATATATTTATAAAGTGAGGTAGTGTTCATGGGTTCAGTGTCCATTTAGAAATCGTATGACAGAGGGGAAGAAGCTGTTCCTGAATCACTGAGTGTGTGCCTTTTCTACACAATGCTTAGCTTTCACCCAAGGTAGAAATGTATTTATTATCAGCTCTATCAGTTGGATGTTTGTGCATTGCATAAATCAGCTGCTGCATTTCTAACATCACTGCAGGGAGTGCATTTCCAAATCATCACTCTCACCCCCCCCCCCCTCCCCACCCCTAACACACCCACAAACCCTCCACAAATCATTTGGCTATCAAGTGCTTTGGAATATTCTGCAGTTGGGCTCCATCATGGGCACTGTCCTCCATTGTATCCAGGACGTCTTCAAGGAGCAGTGCCTCAGAAAGGTGGCAGCAACCATTAAGGACCCCCATCACCCAGGACATGCCCTGTTCTCATTGCTACCATCAGGGAGGAGGTACAGGAGCCTGAAAACACACACTCAACAATTCAGGAACAGCTTCTTCCTCTCTGACATCCCATTTCTGAAGGACATTGAACCCATGGACACTACCTCACTACTTTTTTATTTCTATTTTTCCACTACTTATTTAACTTAACTAATTAATATATATAATTACTCATGGTTTTTCCATTATTATGTATTTCATTGTACTGCTACTGCAAACACAACAAATTTCACAACATATACTGGTGATATTAAACCCGACTCTGACTCTGAACCACTGCGTAAGTGTGCAAGAGCCTAGCGCCTGTCGGAAAGTTGGGTGAAAAGGTCACCTGGTGGTCAGATTGTGAAATTATACTATTGCATTTGATACCAGCATGTTTTTAATTATAAATTCAAAAGTACAAAGTCTAATGAGGAAGAAAGCCTGCATAAACAATGGAAATGTAGGTTGAAATAAAGGTGTGGGGAATAAAAGTAGAAATGCTATAAATATTTAGCAGTCCATTTCTCGGACGGTGTTTGTGAAGCAAGAAACAGAATTAATTAAAAAGATAAAATCTGCAGATGCTAGAAATCCAAGTAACGCACACAAAATGCTGGAGGAACCCAGCAGGCCAGGCAACATCTATGGAAGGGGGTACAGTCGACACTTCGTGCCGAGACGCTTTGACAGGACTGGAGAGAAAAGCTGAGGAGTAGATTTAAAAAGTGAGAGGAGGGGAGAGAGAAACACAAGGTGATAGGTGAAATCTAAAGGTGGGGGGATGAAGTAAAGAGCTGGGAAGTTAATTGGTGAAAGAGACACAGGGCAGGAGAAGAGGGAGTCTGGTAGGAGAGGACAGAAGGCCATAGAAGAAAGAAAAGGGGGAGGAGCATCAGAGGGAGGCAATAGGCGGGCAAGGAGATAAGGTGAGGGGGGGAAAGGGGAATGGTGAAGGGGAGGGGACAATTACCAGAAGTTCAAAAAAATCAATGTTCATCTTGGAGGCTACCCAGACGGAATACAAGGTGTTGTTCCTCCAACCTGAGTGGGGCCTCATCACGACAGTGGAGGAGGCTATGGATAGACATATCGGAATGGGAATGGGAAGTGGAATTAAAATGGGTGGCCACTGTTCTGGCGGACAGAGCGTAGATGCTTGGCGAAGCGGTCTCCCAGTCTATGTTGGTCTCATCGATATATAGGAGGTCACACCGGAAGCACCAAACATTTTATGTCCCCCGCAGACTCACAGGTGAAGTGTCGCCTCATCTGGAAGGACTGTTTGGGGCTCTAAATGGTAGTGAGGGAGGAGGGGTGGGAGCAGGTGTAGCACTTGTTCCGCTTTCAAGGATAAGTGCCAGGAAGGAGAGTGATCCCCGCAGAAAGCAGAAAGTGGTGGGGGGGGGGGGCGTGAAGGGAAACATGCTCGGTGGTGAGATCCCGTTGGAGATGGTGGAAGTTGCAGAGAACTATGTGCTGGACACGGAGGCTGGTGGGGTGGTAGGTGAGGACAAGAGGAACCCTATCTCTGGTGGTGTGGCAGGAGGATAGGGTGAGAGCAGATGTGTGTGAAATGGAAGAGATGCGGTTGACGGTTGCGTTGACTTTTCATCAGAATAGAATATGTAATGCACTGCTCTCCCTGGCCAGTGCTCAATTAGAAGCCTCAGCACAGGTGAGCTTGTGCTGGTACCAGCACCACTTTGAGAGGCCTTTGGATTGGTTCATCGCATAGAGTCCTCCAGATCATAGATGTGGTTCCAAATGTTTGTTAGATTGCTCAGTAAGTTTATGAGATGCCACCATGTCCCCATGCTTTACACGTCTCTGATTTATAGAGTACATGAACCGTGCTGCTGGTGATGAGAGCTCCCTATTACCCAGTTCTCAAACATTCATTCCTCATGTGTGGTGGTGGGTTCACATGAACATGGAGGATGCAGAGTCCTCAGGATTCACCCTTTCCTTCTGCCACCTTCCAGATCTACTTTCCTGCCGTGGTTCATGGCAGTGATCTCAGGAAATAATTCTGATCAGTGGCTCTAATTGAAGTGCTATAAGAAAAATGGAATTATTCTAGAAAAGATGAAAAAATATTAATGAGGTTATTATCAGAACTGGCACTTCTGAGTTATAAGGGGAGGCTGGGAGGGTTAGAACTATTTTTTTTCCACTGGACCATAGGAGACTGACGAGGGTAACGGAAGCTTATAAAATCCTGAGGGATATGGATAAGATGAATAGCCAGCTTTTTCCCCTAGGAAAGCAGAATCCAAAACTAGATAGC